>NC_059166.1:53570424-54770424 GCF_019923935.1 Bubalus bubalis | reverse complement strand
ACCCAAGGAAGATGCACCTACGACAGGACTCAGGAACTGGTGGGGTTCCGGGAAGGGAGGAAAAGGGGAGATCTGACGACATCTTATAGGGGTTGACCTTGTGATTGTCAAGCCTTGAGCTGGGGCCTTGAACTGAATGGGACAGGCAAGTCCTTAAAGTAAGGAACTGTTGGGTGTATGTGTCAACACTCAATGTAGATGCAGATCTGGAAAGCATCTGGAGGTCTCAAAGCCAGGAAGAAAGATTGATAGCCATGGGATGGGTGATGGCCGACACCTTGGGGTAAAGAACACGTGGGGAGCTTGCAGGGCAGAGATGAGAAAAGGACCCAGCTAGGGTCCTCCAAGCCCCCTGCATTGAGCAGTTCCTCCAGACTTGAAGAGAATCTTGTATTGCCTAGCAAGGCCCTCCTCTCCTGGGCTCCACATATGTCAACTTTCCAGAGACTAACCCTTGTCTCTGTCCAGCCTGCCTCCACTTTCCGAACCCTGCCTCCTTTCCCATGCTGTATGCCTTGCCTTGCCGGCATCCTGCTCCCGCTTCACAATGTTTTGGCCTAGCCGATGGCTCCCTTTCTTGACCCTTAGTGGTTCCCACGGATCTCAACCATGAAGCACATGCTGTCTTATAAGGTCTGGGTCTTTTGTCTCCACCCCATCTGGAGAATTAGGTGCTCCATGAGTATTGGATGTAGATGGATACAAAAATAATAGATTCAGGTGGTCTGGTGCCTTCCTACTAGGATTTCCCTCCAGTGGCTAAAACTCTGTGCTCCCAATGCAGGGGGCCTAGATTTGATTCCTGGCCAGGGAACCATATCCAGCATGGCACAACTAAAGTTCACATGCTGCAACTAAAGATTCCTCATGCTGCAAAAACATATAGCAATGCATGCCAATAATATAAAAAACAGAAACCATTGATTCAATCACTTGCTCATTCTGGAGACAGCCAAGGCCAAATTTCTTGTTTGATTCACACTATCCCAACAGTTTAGACTAATTTGTTATTCCTAAAACAGCTCCAAAAAAGTAGTGGCAGCATCATTGGAATATATGGATAGAATTTCAAAGGGACTATGCAAAAAGGACAGCACTTATTTGGAAATATATTACAGTGGCTAAACTCTCAGTAGGCTCATGAATCAGATCATCCAAGTTCATATTCTGCTCCTACTGCTCACTTCCTTGAAATCTGGGCAAGTGGTAATGTGTGCTTAGTCACTTAGTCGTGTCAGACTCTTTACAACCCCATGGACTGTCGTCTACAGGCTCCTCTGTCCATAGAATTCTTCAGGTAAGAATACTGAAGTGGGTTGCCATGCCCTCCTCCAGAGGATCTTCCCAACTCAGGATTGAACCCAGATCTCCCACAATGCAGGTGGATTCTTTACCACCTAAGCCACCATGGAAACCCAAGTTGTAATAGAGGTACTTATAAATAATACCTTTCATAAGATGGGCTTTCCTGATGGCTTAGACAGTAAAGTGTCTTCTGGCAATGCAGGAGACCCAGGTTTGATTCCTGGGTCAGGAAGACATAATGGAGAAGGGAATAGCAACCCACTCCAGTATTCTTGCCTGGAGAATCCCATGGACAGTGGAGCCTAGAAGGCTGCAGTCCATAGGGTAGCAAAGAGTTGGACACAACTGAGCAACTAAAATTTTCACTTTCGTAGGTTTGTCAAGCAGATCAGATAAGATAGTGCTTAGCCCAGGGCATGACAGGTAGTAAGGCCTTAATAAATGTTAGCGATCACTGTTATGATTACTTTTAGCCCATAGAGTCTAGTTCATTAAAGCCAGAAGGGACAGCACAGAAATTTTATCCCCATCACTTCATTCACAGATGTGGAAATAGATGCTCAGGCCATGGTCAGGCAGAGCTCAGTTGTCATAAAATGAGGCCCATGGTCTTTCCTCACTGCCCAACATTATTCAAGGAAAGGAATGATGCTTCATATCTGTACAAGTCTGCTTTCACTTACATTACAAGCAGTGGGACAGGGTGATCTAGATCTGTTTTTTGTATTTAATGTTCTAAAGATTGCTGGTGATCCTTATGGGAACACTGAAAGCAAACTTGGAGAACACAGTTGGAGAAGAAGTCATGGGGATTTTTTGTGTGTGACAGGTTTCTGTTTTGTTTTGTTTTAGATCAATATCTCAGACACAGGCAAACACTTGTAATGAAAAAGTTCCCCTATAGGTGGCAAACTTACACTGCTGGCATTCTGTCCTTGAGTGCCCTTGAAACAAACGTCACCAGGGATGGAGGTGAAAGTGAAATTTAAAGAAAGAAAATAAGAAAGCAAAATGGATCCAGAGATAACATTCTCACACAAATGCACGATGAACAAACACCCACATAACTTCACAAAATACTTAGTCTGATTTGTCTGCAAAAACAGGGAAGAATTGCACCAAATGCATTTATTTGAAATAGCTGGAAATAGCTTTCCAGCTATTTCAAATAAATGTGCTACAACACAGCACCCCCTGGCTTGCAGTGAAAAAGACACACTTCACCACCTTGAGAGCCCTGACAGTGCAGGGCCTTCCACAACAAAGCCCTTCCAGCAATAGTTCTCATCTGGCGCGGCCTTGTTCCCGATTTGACAGACGAGGAAACAGAAGCTCATACACACACAGAGCAGTAGCAGTGACGACTGGAGCCCAAACCTTTGGATTGCAAGTCTGATCTCTGTCTGCCGCTGTATGCTGCCCGCAATACAAGGCACAAAGTGACGAGATGATCCAGGACTGGGGATCGGGCTAATTCATCTGGGTTTTATCATTCACAAAGGAGCCCCAGCTGGTTCTTCCAGAGCTTTTCTGAATAGTGTCCTCAGCTGCCCCAGCTAACCCAGACTTGCTCCCTAACCAAGGTTGGGGGTGGCTGTTTCCTAAAGTATAGGTCTGGACCGCCTGGGAACTCTAAGGAAGGTAATGAAGAATCTAATTTATCAGTAAGGAAAAAAGGTCTTTCCGCACTACTGAAAAATCTTTGGATATAATTCAATCTTTTAAAATATCTTTAATTAGAACCACGTTAAATGACTTTAGACACAGAAAGAGAGTAAACCCACTCCCTGCTCCTTTCAAGAGTTTCCTATGTATTACTCCAGACCTATGACTATGTATTTACAGAGATGTGGATACATAAGTGTGCAGACAGAGGTTTTTTTACCCACTTCATATATCATTCTGCCACTTGCTTTTTCCATTTAACAATATACCTTAGAGGATTTCCTGTGGATATATGTCACTGGGTTTACTGTGGCATGGCGATTTATAGTTTGGAGGTACCATAGTCTATAAAACATTCCCCTACTGGTGGATATTTAGGTTATTTCTGCTTTTCACTATTGCAAACATTCTGTAGTGAAATCCTTTTACACATAACTGCACATGTGGAAGTAGCCCCCAAGGATAAATTCCTAAAAAATGAAAAACCATTGGAACAAAGCATATATACATTTTTATAAATCTTGTTAGATCATCCCCCAAGAAGGCTGCATTCACTTTCGATTGACTCATTCCAGATTTTTTGTTTTCTTTCTTATTAACTTTCTATTCTCATCCTAGTCTCTGCATCACTTTTATCCTACATTCTAACTTTAACCTTAGAGTCTTCTTTCTCCCTCCTTCTCCCACATCCAATCATCAGAAAGCCCTGTTGGATACACCTTCAAATATGTCCAAAATCCCAGCCCCTCTCATCATCTCCACTGCCAGCACCTGGTGGAAGCCAGCATCATCTCTGTCCTGGATGCCTGTGTGGTCTCTTACACATCTCTCTGCTTCTGCTCTTGCCTCCTTCAAACTATTATCAGCACAGCAGCCAGAGCGACTCTGCTAACACCAGGTCAGCTGGTGGCAGCCCTCTGCTTGAAGGGTCTGCACTTCGTTCAGTGATGGCATCCACACCTCTCCCCCACCCCAGTGACCTGCCCCTCTCAACACTTCTCTATTCTCTCTTCCTTGCTCCATTCTGCTCCAGACACTCACCTTACTGCTATTCCGCTAGCATTCCCCTCCCTCCAGATACCCTTAAGTCCTTCACCCCCTTCAAGTCTTACTTCACCCTGCAAATACCCTCTCTGGCTCCCCGTCTTCTTTGTTCCTATTGCTTTTCCCTGAGCACTTACAACCCTCTTACCTGCTATGTAATTTTTCATCATGTTCACTGTCTATGTCTCTGTCATGACTGGAACTGCCACACTGGTGGGGATCTTTGCTGTACTTTTTTTCACTGAAAAATCCTGAGTACACAGAGCAGTACCTGCTACACAATAAATACTTAACAAATACCTATGCAATCGGAATTGCCATTCATTTCCCTGTTGTGGTTATGAAACAGATTCCCAGAGGAGTGATTTTGACACTGAAGCATTCCCTAGTGGATGATTTTGTCCTATGGATTTAAAAATAAGTTTCAAAAAGAAAAAGAAATATTGGACATCATCAAAATATAAAATGTTAGCTATGTGAAAGATCATAAAAAGGGGATAAAAAGACAATTTAGGGAGAAAATATTTGCAAATCACATATTCAACAAAGGGTTTATTTACCCAGAATGCATCAGTCAGTCAGTCAGTTCAGTTGCTCAGTCATGTCCCACTCTTTGTGACCCCATGGGATGCAGGACGTCAGACCTCCCTGTCCATCACCAACTCCACGAGTTTACTCAGATTCATGTCCATTACTTGGTGAAACCATCCAACCATGTCATCCTCTGTTGTCCCTTTCTCCTCCCACCTCCAATCTTTTCCAGCCTCAGGGTCTTTTCAAATGAGTCAGCTTTTTGCATCAGGTGGCCAAAGTATTGGAGTTTCAGCTTCAACATCAGTCCTTCCAATGAATATTGAGGACTGATTTCCTTTAGGATGGACTGGTTGGATCTCCTTGTAGTCCAAGGGACTCTCAAGAGTCTTCTCCAACACTGCAGTTCAAAAGCATCAATTCTTCGGTACTCAGCTTTCTTTGTAGTCCAACTCTCACATCCATACATGACTACTGGAAAAACCATAGCTCCGACCAGACTGACCTTTGCTGGCAAAGAAATGTCTCTGCTTTTTAATATGCTGCCTAGGTTGGTCATAACTTTCCTTCTAAAGAGTAAGCATCTTTTAATTTCATGGCTGCAGTCACCATTTCCAGTGACTTTGGAGCCCCCCAAAAATGAAGTCGGCCACTATTTCTACTGATTCCCCTTTTATTTGCCATGAAATGATGGGACCAGATGCCATAATCTTAGTTTTCTGAATGTTGAGCTTTAAGCTAACTTTTTCACTCTCCTCTTTCACTTTCATCAAGAGGGTCTTCAGTTCTTCTTCACTTTCTGTCATAGGGTGGTGTCATCTGCATATCTGAGGTTATTGATATTTCTCCTGGCAATCTTGATTCCAGCTTGTGCTTCATCCAGCCCAGCATTTCTCATGATGTACTCTGCATATAAATTAAATGAGCAGGGTGACAATATACAGCCTTGGCATACTCCTTTTCCTTTTTGGGACCAGTGCATTGTTCCATGTCTAGTTCTAACTGTTGCTTCCTGACCTGCATACAGATTTCTCAAGAGGTAGGTCAGGTGGTCTGGTATTCCCATCTCTTGAAGAATTTTCCACAGTTTATTGTGATCCACACAGTCAAAGGCTTTGGTATAGTCAATAAAGTAGAAATAGATGTTTTTCTGGAATTCTCTTGCTTTTTTGATGATCCAGCATATGTTGGCAATTTGATCTCTGGTTCCTCTGCCTTTTCTAAACTAGCTTGAACATCTGGAAGTTCATGGTTCACGTATTGCTGAAGCCTGGCTTAGAGAATTTTGAGGATTACTTTACTAGCGTGTGAGATGAGTGCAATTGTGTGGTAGTTTGAGCATTCTTTGGCATTGCCTTTCTTTGGGATTGGAATGAAAACTGACCTTTTCCAGTCCTGTGGCCACTGCTGAGTTTTCCAAATTTGCTGGCATATTGAGTGCAGCACTTTCACAGCATCATCTTTCAGGATTTGGAATAGTTCTACTGGAATTCCATCACCTCCACTAGTTTCACTCACAGTGATGCTTCCTAAGGCCCACTTGACTTCACATTCCAGAATGTCTAGCTCTAGGTGAGTGATCACACCATCGTGATTATCTGGGTCATGAAGATCTCTTCTGTACAGTTCTTCTGTGTATTCTTGCCACCTCTTCTTAATATCTTCTGCTTCTGTTAGGTCCATACCATTTCTGTCCTTTATCGAGCCCATCTTTGCATGAAATGTTCCCTTGGTATCTCTAATTTTCTTGAAGAGATCTCTAGTCTTTCCCATTCTATTATTTTCCTCTATTTCTTTGCATTGATCACTGAGGAAGGCTTTCTTATCTCTCCTTGCTATTCTTTGGAACTCTGCAGTCAAATAGGTATATCTTGCCTTTTCTCCTTTGCTTTTCACTTCTCTTTTTTCACAGCTATTTATAAGGCCTCCTCAGACAGCCATTTTCCTTTTTTGCATTTCTTTTTCTTGGGGATGGTCTTGATCCCTGTCTCCTGTACAATGTCATGAACCTCTGTCCATAGTTAATCGGGCACTCTGTCTATCAGATCTAGTCCCTTGAATCTATTTGTCACTTCTACTGTATAATCATAAGGGATTTGATTTAGGTCATACCTGAATGGTCTAGTGGTTTTCCCTACTTTCTTCAATTTCAGTCTGAATTTGGCAATAAGGAGTTCATGATCTGAGACACAGTCAGCTCCTGGTCTTGTTTTTACTGACTGTATAGAGCTTCTCCATCTTTGGCTATAAAGTATATAATCAATCTGATTTCAGTGCTGACCATCTGGTGATGTCCATGTGTAGAGTCTTCTCTTGAGTTGTTGGAAGAGCGTGTTTGCTATGACCAGTGTGTTCTCTTGGCAAAACTCTATTAGCCTTTGCCCTGCTTCTTTCTGTACTCCAAGGCCAAATTTGCCTCTTACTCCAGGTGTTTCTTGACTTCCTACTTTTGCATTCCAGTCCCCTATAATGAAAAGGACATCTTTTTTGGGTGCTAGTTCTAAAAGGTCTTGTAGGTCTTCATGCTGCTGCTGTTAAGTCGCTTCAGTCGTGTCCAACTCTGTGTGACCCCACAGATGGCAGCCCACCAGGCTCCGCCGTCCCTGGGATTCTCCAGGCAAGAACACTGGAGTGGGTTGCCATTTCCTTCTCCAATGCATGAAAGTGAAAAGTGAAATTGAAGTCACTCAGTAAGTGTCCGACTCTTCGTGACCCCATGGACTACAGCCTACCAGGCTCCTCCATCCATGGGATTTTCCAGGCAAGAGTACTGGAGTGGGTTGCCATTGCCTTCTCCGGTAGGTCTTCATAGAACTGTTCAAATGCATAAAAACTCTCAAAACTCACAGTAAAACACCATAGAATCCAAGTAGAAAATGCACAAAGGACATCAACAGACATTTCATCAGAAGGGAGACAGAGATGGCAAACAAGCACATAATAAAATGTTCAACATCATTAACCATTAGGGAGATGCAAATTAACAGCATAATGGTATCAGACCTGCCAAATAAACAATAATGATAATACCAAATGCTGACGAAGATACGGAGAAACCAGATCACTTATACATTGTTGATGGGAATATTAAATGGTACGCTCACTCTGGAAAATAGTTTGGCAGTTTCTTTTAAAACTTAAAAATGGACTTCCCATACAATCCCGAAGTTGTATTCATGGGCATCTATCCCAGAGAAATGAAAACATATGTTTACATAAAAATTTATATCCAAATGTTCACAATGGTTTTTTTATACATAATATCCAAAAACTGGAAACCACCAGAATGCCCTTCAATGGGTGAATGGTTAAACAGACTATGGAAGCTTCATCAGATCAGATCAGATCAGTCGCTCAGTTGTGTCCGACTCTTTGTGACCCCATGAATCGCAGCACGCCAGGCCTCCCTGTCCATCACCAACTCCTGGAGTTCACTCAGACTCACGTCCATCGAGTTAGTGATGCCATCCAGCCATCTCATCCTCTGTCGTCCCCTTCTCCTCCTGCCCCCAATCCCTCCCAGCATCAGAGTCTTTTCCAATGAGTCAACTCTTCACATGAGGTGGCCAAAGTACTGGAGTTTCAGCTTTAGCATCATTCCTTCCAAAGAAATCCCAGGGCTGATCTTCAGAATGGACTGGTTGGATCTCCTTGCAGTCCAAGGGACTCTCAAGAGTCTTCTCCAACACCACAGTTCAAAAGCATCAATTCTTCGGCACTCAGCCTTCTTCCCAGTCCAACTCTCACATCCATACATGACCACAGGAAAAACCATAGCCTTGACTAGACGAACCTTTGTTGGCAAAGTAATGTTTCTGCTTTTGAATATGCTATCTAGTTTGGTCATAACTTTCCTTCCAAGGAGTAAGCGTCTTTTAATTTCATGGCTGCAGTCACCATCTGTAGTGATTTTGGAGCCCAGAAAAATAAAGTCTGACACTGTTTCCCCATCTATTTCTCATGAAGTGGTGGGACCGGATGCCATGATCTTCATTTTCTGAATGTTGAGCTTTAAGCCAACTTTTTCACTCTCCACTTTCACTTTCATCAAGAGGCTTTTGAGTTCCTCTTCACTTTCTGCCATAAGGGTGGTGTCATCTGCATATCTGAGGTTATTGATATTTCATAGCATGGAATATTATTCAGCAGTAAAAAGGAATAAACTGTTGCTACATGTAACCACTTGGATCAATCTCAAGGGAGTTAATGCTGAGTAAAAGCACCAATCTCAAAGTTTCCATATTACAGTGTTCCATTTATATAACATTCTTGAAATAAAAATTAGAAATATAAAACAGATTGTTCATTGCTAGGATTTAAGAAATAGAGCGGGGGAAGGGACAAGTGTGGCTGTAAAGGGCAGTGTGAAAGAGACTTGTAGTGATGTTACACACACACACACACACACACACACACACACACGAGTGCATTCATAACTGGAGAAACTCAAATAAGCTCTGTTAACACTGAGGCAGGCAGGGTGAGAGTGAGGGATGCTTGGCATTCCCCCATACATTTCTATGAAACATAGTATAAATCTATAATTAGTTCAAAATGAACAGTTAAGAAAATTTTCAAAAAGCGATCCAGGCCAGCTAGTAAGTTCCTCCTTTTTCAGATGCTTCTAGATCTAGAGATGCTTCTGCTTCCTTGATTTCGTGGGGATGTTTGCCCCTTGGATTATTCTCTGTATTTTCAATGAATATTATCCCCTTTTACTTGATCGTGTTCTAAAAGTTCCAAGCACTTTTCAAAAGAAAATATTGAAACACTTACTTGGGTGAATATTATTCCCATGGGGTTCTGAGGAAGTTACTTACTCAGCTTGCCCTTGGAAACTTGGAGAGCTGTCATCTGTCCCCTTCCTCATAGCAATGCTGAGGATTACAAACTCACAGAAGTTCCAATGAAGTCCTGAAATCATCGAGGGAGTGAGAATCCCCTCCATGGAGCGTCTTGCTCATTTTCCTCACTGCTCAAGGGCTCCCACCAAAGTGTCTCCTTTGTCAAGTGTCAGCTCATTCTAGAATGATGTGAAGAGTCTTTATGAGTTTACAGTATTGCCAACTGTTGGATAACTGGTGGTTAATAACATTATTAAATATTTTGGGTCTACAGTAGATTTATACCCTTCCTCAAATTTCAAATTAGTCAACGCAAGTGTGATTTTCTGAAAGTTACCTAAAATGCATAAACTTACTGCTCAGTGGATTTTTTAAAAATAAATATATTCCACTATTTTAAGGCATTTCCCCCTAAATTTGACCAACAGATTTAAAAATTATCTCATGCATGTTGATGTCAACACTTTTTCCAAACACTCTTCCCTCAGCTCTTCCCACCTGCACATGTTTCTCTGCTTCTCTTCATCACAGTAACCTTTCTTTTTCACTCCCGTACTTCTCCAGAACATGACCTTAGTAAACAAATTTGCTGCATCACTTCTAATACTCTCCTAGAGTAAATCATTATTTGCTGGTTGCTCTGACTAACTGGGAACTGGAGTTAACCACTGAAACCCCTGCATGATGATTTCCAAAGGGTCATAAACATTCCTCGACATGTGTCACACAGCCTAGATTCAACAAGTGGGGCAGTGTTAGCCCAACAAGAGCTACTCCACAGAGTGCCTTTGTGCAACTTAGGAAAAGGTATCTTCCCTGGGTAGGACATGGGACTGAGTCATAGCTGAATTTCAATCTTGACCTGCCCAGGTGGAGCACAAGCCCCCCAACTGGACCCAGAAGCTCTCCACCAAGTTCAGGAACACAAGCTTGGCTCCTTTTGACCTTTACACCGATTCGATCATTGACTTGCATTGTTTCTAAGAGCAATCACTTGACCCTTTTTTGACACAATTTTTTCCTGGGTCACAGGAAAAAATACAAAATACTTAGACACAAGGTATTACAAACTCATCCTGTTACAAGTTTCTTTTCTTGTCGCTGCAGCAGTGGTGCCAATACTCACTGGGAGATCAGCAGATCACTGAGCCCGAGACAAGCTCAAACCATTTTGGTTTCCTTTAACGAGGAAGAGGGAACTCTGGCTGGCTATTTTTGTCCTTGTTCAGCTTTCCTCTGTGGTCAGTCCAACAGTCATGACATGCTGTCCGGGCTTTGAGACACACATTCTCTTCAGTTGAATAACATTTGACTCGCTGTCAATTTGCTGTGGAACACACCTCCCAGATTTTCTATACTATGTGATACCAGCTCTGAACATTTCTCATTCAGTATTCATCTCTGTCAGCTAGTCTGAAAATTGGAACCAGAAACACTTGACAAATCAATGGCCACATTATGGTTACAGGTGGTGACATATTGCTGCTGCTGCTGCTTATTCATGAAACTGGAGGGTAAGACTCCATTTCTGAGATGTAAAGTAGGGAAAACCCCACATAAAGCACCAGCGTTGGACAGAATATCACACAGACAATTTCCAACTGAAATGCCAGTTATTAGAAGTCATGTGGAGTCAGGAGTTGCCATGGAATCCATTTGTTTCTAAACCAGCTCCTCCTGAAGGAATAGTTTTTCATTATCATGTCTTTCTCATAGGGAAGAGGGACAGAGAGAGACAGACAGACACACAGACAAATAGATGGGGCTGTTATTTGATATAAAACTATATTATAATTCTTATACACTCAAGTCCTAATATTAATCAGATATTTAAAACCTAAGGAGGGTTTTCATATCAGCTTTCACATACATTTATATTGCTGTCTGGTTTGGAGTAAAACAGCCACATTGTCATCACGTGACTTCTGATTATTCAAGGAGAATATACGGTGGCTTATCATATGACATTTATCTTCACAAACAACTTATTAGATCTCTGAGAATAAAAATAAATATCAAAGCAGATCTAAGCCACAGTAGGCTGCACACTTGCAGCACCCTTGTTTTTTCCTCTGCTTTCTCCCATGTATCATTTGTATTTAGATTCTTAACTAGATCATTATAAGTTTTTCCTGCGAAATTACTGCCAGGATCAGTCTGTCCCCTTGTTCCTTCAAGTTATGGGCTTAAATCATACAACACAATTGGCTCGCATATGTTAATGTTTGAGTTGTTTTTGTGGTAAAGTCTCCTTGTGTTTGCAGGTAAAATACAAAAACAGTTGGTTCAAATATCAACCTCGGACAAGTGAATTTCAAAACATACAGCATCCATAAATTAACCACTATTTTAACATATGTACAATATAATTGAAGATAATTAGGAGATCAATTGGATGAAGACACATTCAAATTATAATTGTATATTTATCTTATGTGTTTTACACTAAAGAATATTAAATATTTTATATGAGGGGTGAGGGAAATGTCAGTAGATGACTCCAGACCTTTGAACTTGTATTTCTGACTGTTTCCATTTCCCAGAGGTCTGGGGAGCTCTCCTCCCTGAGAGGTTTAAGTAATCCTCACCTCCCTTAAAAGTCAGGTCCCAGCTTTTCCTCCAGCCCAGGAACCTTAACCTTGTCCAGAGCCAAGATGGCCCCACCCTCAAATGTTTCTGGAAAGACCATTCAAGAGGAGAGAAATCTGAAAAGCCCTTAGGCATATGAAAAGATATTCATCTTCCATAATAAAAGAAAGACAAAAGTAGACTGATTTTTTTTTTTCACCTACCAGATTGGCTAAAAAAAAAAAAAAAAAAAGCTATAATGTTCTTCATTGCAAAACTGTGGGGAAACAGCTACCCTCTACCCTCGTGCACTGATGGTGGGGGCATCAATGGGCACAACTTCTGTGGAAGGCGATGTGGTAGTATCTATTAGGAGTACAAATACACGTCCCCTTGGACTAGCAATTCCACTGTGGGGAGTCTGTCCTGTGGTTACACTGGTACACAGGTATCTGACTGCTTGTGATAGTAATGATGAGGAACAACCTAAATGCCCTTGGTGGATGCCAGGTTAAATAGATTATACTGACATATTCATAAGATAGAATGTTGTAGAGATTTTAGAAAAGACAAGATGAAGAAGTTGTCATGGAAAGTGAACAAATCAAGGTGCAGGACAGTGTAAGGTATCAACCTTAATGTTTGCTTGAATATGTGTAAAGCAACTTGATAAAGATAGTAAGAAATCAGGTATTGTTGTATAGCAGCAGACACCAACTGGCAACCAAGTTTGTTGGTTTGCATCTGCTTGGTTTGCATACCATTTTAAAACTGGATTTCACTTAATAATCTGATATCCAGGTAAGGAAAAAAAAGTGAAGCAGGCCAGGTGTTAAGAAATGGTGCTGATAACCTAATCTGTTTGGATTTTTCCAGCCAGTTTTAGGGTCATACCTCAAACATAACTGAAGCAGGGTGGAGGGCCTCTGCAGTGTGAGCCCTGAGGAGCCAATCCATTTTGTACCAGAAGCCGGGCTGTGACTCATGGATAAATATGACGTTCCCAAACCTCTCTCCAAGTTGCCTAAAGAGACTTAGGAACAGAACCTGTGACAAGACACACCTATCAGCCCCATCCTCCCAGCTGTGCCCAGGGCAGCATTTGTCACAACAGGCACAGGACAGGGCCTAAAGCCCCTGGCAGTTTTAGAAGCCCATAATATGTTTTAATTTTAAGCTCTTGTACAATCAGAAGAAAAAATATTTAAGAATAATGAATATAAGATTATGAATTCAGCCAAACTTGCATTAATCTTTGCACCAACTCAATTGTAAAATATAAACTTTAGTATTTTTAACAGAGGAAGGGACCCATAAAAACCTAAGTGCCCAAGGACTTACAAAGTCATACTGTCCCAATGCGATGCTGAACGTGACGCTGCACAGGACAGAGCATGCCAGGGCTGCTTCTCCAAGGGACAGTCCCCCTGCACCAAAACCACACACATCTTGGGTCCTTTATGCTTTAGAACTCTGCAAAATCAGGGAATGATTTCAAGGCCAAAAGGAGGACCAATAGGTTATCTGCCACTTTTCCAACGTGTCCTACCCTAGGTGGACTGGCTCAAACCCTGTGGACTTCTCCAGTGAGAGCACTGGAACTCCGGCACCTTCTGGGAGTACTCTGAAAACTTCCCTGTTCTTTGGAGGCCAAATACCCCACTGAAGGCTGGCCTGGCTGGGTTTCCCTGGCCTCCTTTCTGTCATCCTGAGGCCACTATCCTCTTTCTTAAGAAGGTAGGAATGACCCATCGTCACAGCCTCAAGCCTCACCCCTGGACCTCAACTAGACAATCAGATTCTTTTATGCCATATGCTCAGGCTCCTATAATAGGACTCTCACTTTAAATCTTTTCCCTCCAGACTGTCTTCTCCAAAGACAAGCTGAGAAAAGGCAGACTAAAGCAATGGTTCTCAAACTGTGGTTCCCTGATTGGCAGCATGAGCATCATCTGGGAACATGTTAGAAAGGTGACTTTACTGGGTCTCATCCCAGATCTGCTGAATCGTAAACTCTGGGAGCAAGGACGAGCCATCAGAGTTTTTCCAGGCCTCCCGAGGCAATCCCCATTTAGGCTCAAGTTCCAAAACCACCAGCCAGGAGCAAGGATGCCCAGCTTTTCAAGGGCAGGTTCCCAAGGGCACAGAGGTGATGAGTCTGGCTAGAGTGAAACTCCAACATGCCCCAGATGCCAGAGGCACTTGGTTCCCGTCCCAAAACACAGAGGTACTTCGCTGGGATCCTGCGGTGATGCCCCCGGCGAGGGGGTGGCGGGGCGGGGGTGGGGGGCGGCGGCATCTCTGCCAAACTACAGTCTGCCGGCGCCCCCAGCCGGGTTAAGCCGCAGAGCAGAGTCGGGGGCGGAGCAGAGAAGGTTGCGACCGCAGTCACCGAGCGATGGGAGGAGACGCCCGCGCCCCTCTCTCGGAGCTCGTCCTCACCCCTGCTTCTGCGGCTCGTGGAGTTTCCTAGTGCTTGGACCACCCCCGCCCCTCCCATACTTTATAAATGCGGACTCCAGAGTGCAACCGGGATTTCCGATCCTAAATCAGAATGGGGCCCGAAGGTCCATACTTAAAAGCTAAACTCGGCACAAAACTCCACCCTCAGGGACCCCCGGGCTCAACCAGGTCTGGAAGCCCCGTCATCTGTTTAAGGATTAGAAGCATCCGCCTCGGGAGAATGCCTTACCTACTCCGCCTAGAGTGCGGGGCTAGGGGATCCTTTTCAGGCGCTCACCGCACAGTCCCTGGGCCACATCGATCCCAGGAGCTAGACTCAAAAGTTGCGGCTCGGGGAAGGATTAACTCTCCTCTCAACGCAGGAGAGTGAAGCACAAGCCCTCTGGATCCTCACAATTCTGACGCCCCTCACCCGTTTCGAAGTCACAGACTCCTCTCGGCCCCCTTTCGGCCACCTGGCTTCCCCTCACACCCCGCACCCCACCCCTGCGCATCTTAGCCACCCACTTGCGCCCCCAGGCTTGGCGTGCTTTCCAGTAGCGCACCGAGAGCATGATTTAGCCTGAAAACTGGAAACTGGTTTAGGAATCAAAGCGTCTTCCAACCCCAAGTAGCTAACCAACGTCATCTTCAGCTTTTGCACACTTTGATTTGTGTTCCTGGGCTCTGCTTTGCTGAATTACACACACACACACACACACACACACATCTTTAGCTCGATTTCTAGAAAAGAAAATTGTAAAAAGTTCCCGCGCTCTGAGCTGCAGACACCCACCGGCTCCTGTCCTCAGAATGCGCAGCATCAGTTTATCCTTTACTTTTAATGCTCTAGTGGTTCAGCTCTTTAAAAGCGCGCAGTTTAACAGGCACTCTTGTTTTTCAGCGACCAATTCAAGGTTATATTAGACTACAGTTCAAAATCTGGGTGGAAAATATCCAGACTATTTAGAAAAACTATTTTAAAAAATCTTTACTTGCATTTTCACGTTAACACATTTTCCTTCCTTCCTTCTCTCTCTTTCTCCCTCCCCCCCCCCCTTCTTATTTTAGTGTGTAACCACTGAAGCTAATTTTCTGGATATGTTAAGTTAGTCCAGAAAGTTAGTCCATGTTAAGGCCTTAAAGTCCATGTTAAGTTAATTTTCTGGTCAATTCAGGCAGGCGCCTGAGAAGTAGGACCTCAGAAGAGAGCTGTTTTTTGTTCATGAAATAACTTATACTTTCCCAAACATCCTGATCAAACAAGGAATACTTACAATATACTTACAATAATTTGAGAAAGATTAAATACTGCCCTATTTTTTGGAGGTTCCTCCTTGTCTTTGTTTTCTAGCAGACTCACCCCTCCGAGGGGTTAAATTTATCAGGGGCCTTTGTTTATGCGTCAACATCACAACGACTAAATCTGGTAATAAAATGAGGCTACAGTCATTCACGTACATGGAAGAAGAAAAACGTTAGTGTTTCCCTAGACATTAATATTTCCCTAGATAAAGTCTCCTTTCCACTAATAGACAGTGAATATCTGGATATAACATACTGAGATATTTAAGTGACCATCTTCAAATTTTAATCTTGAAAATAAATATCCTTCATCCTGACCTTGACCATTGAGTAAAATCCGTGCCTGAAGTGCTTTATGCGATTGTGTATATGTGATATGATAGAGTGTAAAAGTGCATATGTCAGTCCCTAGCAGTCTTTTTTATTTTTTCTTAAGCGTTATGCGGACGGCGTGGGAGACAGCAGTCTAGTTTTGAAGCAGCAGGGCGCAGGGAGGAGTTTCCAGAGGCATGAGGGAGTCTGTGCCCGAAGCAGGGGTCGAGGCCTCTGTGCTGAAACAGGCTCCTTGGTGTGCACCGGAATTCAGCTGGGCGTTCACTCGTTCGTTTACAACCCAACTCAGCTTCTCTAGATTGCTCTTTGCCTGAGCTGGCGAGAGGTCCTCAGAGGATCCTCTTTTAGCGCGCGGAACTCCGCAGGTTCTCGGCTCGGCCACGGCGGGCACGCCTTTCTCCCTCTACTCCGAACTTGAGCCCTGGACCTCTGCGCATCTTGACATCCAGGCCCATTGAGGATAGGATCCATGCAACCTCGGGTTATCTCGGAAGGGAACCTCGAGTGCGCGATGTTACTATCACTCTAGGCTGTTGGCTTTCCTGGGAAAAGGCGGGGGACAGAGATGGCGAGGGAAGGAGGGAGATGTTTGTTTATAAATCGGTTCTGGTTTCTTCCCGCTTCAGGACCGGGTTCTGGGGTAGCATAGACAGTGCCGGGGCGTCAGATGGCTGCAGATTGAGGCACCCGCGGAAGGAGGCGGCGGCCTAGCCTCTTACGGTTCCCGTTTGGTGTTGGTGGGTCCCGGTGCCCATCTTTTTCCTTTCTGGGGCTTTCCCCCTTAAATCGTCAAAAAAGTGGGTAGGATCAGCCTCTTAGCCTCAAGAAGCTGGTTTAAAATTACCCCTGCTAGAGGTGAGCAGGGATCCTCCGAGCACATGGGAGGCACCCGAGGTCGCGACTCCGGCCCGACAGGCTTGGTGCCCACGGGGCCCCGGGGCGGGGTCGCCGGGCGGGGGAGTGCCAGAGCCGCGTTCCCGCTCCAGCCGGGTTCAAAGATTAGAAAAACAGGTGTTACGTCGCCATGCTAATTCACTCTCTCGGTAAACGCGGCTCAGACAACTGTGTGCGGAGGACTTAGCGAGGGGGCCGTCACCATATGGCCCTGCATTCAGTTTGTTTATTAAAGGACACATTCTCAGTTCATCGACTACTGAGCTTCACTGGGACACTGGAGTGGCCCTCCTGGCCCCCACCTCCGGGACGTCCTCTTTGGTGTGAAGACTTCCATACTCATCTTGATCTGAAGGCAAAACATTCCATTTCTTTGGCGCCAAACACGCCCTGTATGGGAAGTCGGCTCTTTCTGACACCTCGGAGTCCCAGCGGTGGGCAAGGGTTTCGGACCGCTGTAGAGGTCCAACACTTCTGCACATTGTTTGAAGCGGAAATAGGGTTTACGGTAACCGTCGACTTAATTGAAATCCTTTCTAGAACAGTCGGAATAGAAAAATGCTTTTTACCCCTTAAGTATCATTGCTTCATCTGGCCGCTCCATTTCACTCCTAAGATCTGTCCAGGTTGGGGGCTGGGGAAGTGGGGAGAAAGAAGGCTCTCAAGAAAGGTTCTTTCACCCTTTCCAAACACCCTCTTTTTTAATTTTTTTGGCACCAGTCAGCTTGATCTTATCTGATCTTTCCAGAATCTTGTGTATAAGTGAGCCCCAGTACATCTCTCTGTGTATTCCTATTCATAAGAGAGCATTACTTGGTGGTTGAACCGCCCAGAGCCAGGTTTCTAAGTGGCTACAGCCTCTGGGGAAATGACTCCTCCTTCTAGATTAGACTCCATTTGCTGGATTCCAGTTTGGGAACACCTATAACGTCTCTACATTTAGTTCTTTTACAAAAAAGTTCCCCACCCCTCCTGTCCAGAACGTTCACCACTTCCTCCAGCCAGGTGTTTCCCAGATGTGTAAATATCCCCAGGACTCTCCCACTGTGGTTCTTCAAGCTTACTGCCATTGGGCTGCAAGGAGGCGGTGCATGTATATATTTTTGAACAAACACTCTTAAATTTGTTCCAAATAACAGCAGGATGCCACACACACCCCTCTTCAGAGTATATGTTTTCTCCGAGGCAATTAGCGCCACAAACGAGGAGTGCAACATGACGAGTGTTCTCTTTTATCGCTGATGAAACAACTGCCTCCAAGCCGACCTCCGGGAGCCTTTAAGTGGCCACTGCTGCTGCTGCTGCTGCTAAGTCGCTTCAGTCGTGTCCGACTCTGTGCGACCCCAGCCACTAGCAGCACCAAAAGGAAGCAAGGAATCGCTTCTGTAGGGAGTGATTTGCAAGTAGCAATAATTATTTTCCAGGGCGAAGGAACTTTCCCCCGTTGCTGTTTTGTTTTTTAAATCCACAGATGACAGAGAAGGCGATTCAAATTAGAGGTTGTCTTAAAAATAATTTGTCAGCAATAGTACTTACAAGCGTTTGTTTAAGTGGTTCCTGTAAAGGATTGTAAATGCTGTAAATTCATTCATGCAGACTGTATCCTTCCGTTAAGGAATACTGGTGTTGGACTTTGGTTTCCTGAAACAAAACCCAACAACAAAAATCTTCCCCCAGGATTAGGGTAACAGATCGCTGTGAGATATCTCTATGTCAACGACTCTATTTTGGTCTGAAGTGTAACCTCTTTTCCTCTAGTGTCCCCTAACTGCTCCTCATAGGAAAACCCCGAGACTGAGCTTTCTACCGTGAACAAGTCAGCCCCCATATTCGACCCATCTCGAAAAAGACGCTCCTCTTTGGGATTAATTTAAAGATGGGTATATTTATCCTCTCTGGCGATGAATTCAGAGATGCGAACAAGAAAATATAACCCACCAGCCCTAAGCACGCCGTGAGCCCCGCGACTTGCCGGCCGAAGGGAGCAGCCGGCTGGTTGGCCTCTGGGCAAAAGTTTCCCGCAGCCAGAGCGATTCCCGCCTCGCCTGTGGGGAGCCCCAGCCCACGGGCCCGACCTTTGAGGCCCGGAGGCCGCTGCCAGTCGCTTTGGGGCGCCCTCGGCACTGCGGAGCCGGCGCTCAGGGGTGAGTGCACAGCCCCTAGACCCCCGGGAGAGAGGGGAGCGTGGATTCTGCACATCGCCCTCAAGAGCCAGGAGGCCAAAAGCAGCAGCTGCTGAGGGGCAGCGCAGACTCCGTGCCCGGGGCTAGTTGGAGCGTTACGGCCACGCGGCTAGCTAGGCGGCTTGCAGAGAGCCGGGGCGCGCTGCTGGGAGGGGGCGGGGGGCGGGGAGGCTCGGTCGTGCACGCGTCACTCAGGCCTGTTGGCCAATGAGCGCCGCACCCCGAGACGCACCGAGCCAATCAGAAACGAGGAGGTTGTGAGTGGCATTAAGAGAGGGCGGGAGAGAGGCAGCCCGGGAGTGAAGTTGAAGCTAAACCCTGTAAAGCCATAAAGAAGTTACAGGGGGGCGTTTTCGGCTTCCAATTAGCAATAACACTTCCTTCATAACAACTACCGAGGAGGAGGATTCTAAAACCACCTCACCCGTCCCAAAGCCCGAATCCTCCCCACCTTCTCCCTCGCACCCATCCCCCAATTCATGACCGAGAGAAGAAGAGAGAGCCTGGACGAGCTCTGCTCCTCTCTGCTAGTGGGAAGCGGCGAGGCCCGCGGAGTGGCTTAGTTGGACGGTAGGCATGAGTACAATTAAGAGGTGGGCGCCTCCGCATGCTTTGCCGCCGGCAGGGACTGAAGGTAGGTGAAGTGGAATATGGCCTGCGCCCGCCCAGTGGCGCCTGCGGCTCCACGGCGGAGGAGGAGAGGCCGGGCGCCTCCCGCCCTCCGGTGCCTGCGAGGGGCTGTCGCGACTGTGCCACCTGTTAACCTGGCGCTGCCGTGCCCGGCGTGTTGCCGCCCCCGCTGGGCAGGGGAAGCGCTGGGTCTCCTCCTCGGCAGTCCCGAGGGACTCGATGTATAAGTGTCACTTTTTGAGGAATCCCTGAGACTTGAGACCCAAGTTAGAGTCAAGTTCCGGACCTACCAAAGTGGGGGGACCGAGAGGCGCCCGAGCGCTGCGGAGAAATTCTGATTTGCAGAAACCTGCCTTCCTGGGAACGTACGCCTGGCCTGGGGCTCCTAAGGGTCTCCCGAGACCTGTGTTTTGTGGTTTGGGCAACTTCCCAGGGGGCTGGAGAATGTGTCTGACGGGGGTGAGAGAAGGCGAATATTATTTGCAGGGGACTCAGTCTCGCTGCTGATTTTTCCAAATCTTAACCAACCAACCAAAGCACTGAGTCTGGCAAGGAAAAGCGGAGGCGCGCTGAGGCCCTTCCCGGCCATTTCCCCCAGAATTGGGGCGAGCGCGTGGGTGATTGTGGAGCCGCAGATTTCTGACGCTCTGATGCTGTTGTCTTCACAGTGGCCTGAAAGAGTGGTCCGGCAATCGTGTTCTTCCCCGAGGGGCTCGGAGCCGCCTCCAAGGCCTCGGGACTGAGAGAACCCGTCGGGGATTATTATGTCGATCTCCGGAGGACCGGGGTTTGCACCGCGGAACCGAAGAAAAGGCTGGCTCTTCGGGGTTCCCGCCGGCATTTGATATCCAGCTACGCCTAGGATTGTCGAGATCGCTTGCCGTGGATCAGCAATTTTATTCGCATCCCATATTTTTAAAGAAAAAAAAATCCGTTCGCCGTTGTTCTTTCACTACCATCAAAACACTGAAGCAAAAGTCTCGTCAAAGTATGCATTATATTTTTTGCCAAATATGATCTCTAATTGAAAGTTTATTTTTGATTTTGGATGAATCTGTGGAACTTATGTTGTAAGAAGAAAGGGAGAACGAGACACGATGAAAGAGAAGTCCAAAAATGCTGCCCGGACTAGGAGGGAGAAGGAAAACAGTGAATTTTATGAACTGGCTAAATTATTGCCTTTGCCCTCAGCTATCACCTCGCAGCTGGACAAAGCATCCATAATCAGACTCACCACCAGCTATCTCAAAATGAGAGTAGTGTTCCCAGAAGGTAAGTGACTTTGACCAGATGGAATTTCAAAGGTAGAAGGGGTAAGGGATTTGCCAGTGAATGACTACACTACACTACCGGCAGCGAAATACACGCATATGTACCTACACACTCACTGCAAAGGGAAGTTTAGCATGCTGGAATAACTACGGACCTTGCTGGATTTAGAATTTCTCTTGCCTTTCTGTGGCTCTTTCTACTTCCCCATTAATACTTTCTCTTCTGTCCATCAGATGTGTTTGATTGGGAAGCAGCCCAACGGTGCTTTTGTCAACACTTAGATAACTGGGCTCTGTCGAAAGTACTAATAACCCAAACATGTATTTCTTTTTTAATTCCTCTTGTTAGATTTATATCTAGTAGAGAGCAGGAACACCTCTAAATTCTTCTATTTTTGCTATGTCTAGACAGACCCATGTACATGGAGATAATAATTTCTCAATATGTCAGTAATTCAGCAGATGAGGAGCAGGCAAGTTCATGAACAAATATGTTCTGAATTTACCCAGTCTCTCAACTACTTATTGAAAATTTATTCTGAGTTGTTGAGATGGTCACAGATTCTGAGACTAACTCTGATTTGCAACTCTGGGCTTGATATTTTTTCTGAGATATAAGATTGAATTAAGATTACTTGCCTGCTTAGAAAATATCTTTTAGGTGGCAGGTTGGCAAATGAATCCCTGGGAAAATTGTCTTATAAGGCCTAGAAGTTAGAATAGCTGAACTGTTGACATGATTTAAAATGTGCATTTAGATTATCAAGATTCACTGTGTGAAGACAAAGTAACCTTCATAGAATACTGTCGTGTATAAAACCATTTATATTCAGTAGGTGAAGGACTCCTCTCTCTTCTGTTTCCCCATCTTTTCCTTTACTCACATTCAAATAACATATAAACAGATTTTTAAAATATTTTAGATATGTCTTTGCTGGGGAAGGACGATTCGGAAGTGTAAAGGAGAGAATACTAAACAAACAAATTCAAGAGAAGGAACCCTGTTTATTTACAAACCAGAACGTCTTATTTGACCCAGAGAGATTTATGTTATTGTTGATTTTGGATGTTTGGAATTTGTTGTTTCTTTTAGGGAAAAGAGGGAAGGAAAGAATCACTATTGGGCTTTGAGTTTCACTTTGCTTCATTTTGACTACAAGTTATTATCTGAATCAAAATCTTGCAAAGCATGCCCCCAAATTAGTCAGGAGCACTAAAGGACAACTTTTATAGTTGAGTTTTAGCCCAAAGCTATAAGTAGTATTATGGTCATTTTGTCTTAAAGCAGTTCCTTGAACTATCTCATTTGACCTTGGAAACTACAGGAGGAGAGGAATCAAAACCTAACATACCTGAAAAGTTTTTTTTTTTAAAGAAAAGAGAAAAAAGAAGGAGGGGCAACTTATGTAATAAAAAAAACACACTTCCCATTCAACCTGTGCTGAGAATTGCCGGTGGGAAAATTTCTATTATGCTACATTGCCTTCTGTTTAAAAAAGAGATCGTTGTCTTTATACTGTCAGCGCCTACTTTATAAAAATAAAGCTATTGCGAACTCCGCTGGCCGCTCTGTTCCTAACAGGATTATTAGCAGTGATTTGTCAGCCCCTGCGGTCTCAGTGGGCTCCCTTTCTGCGTGATTTCTAGCGGGTCTCGTCAATTATCGGTGCCGATGTCGCTCGCTGTTTGATCAGAAGCAGCATATGGTGCTGCTTGTGAGGCTGCGAGTAATCGCGGAGGAAAAGAATAGCGGGTCGGCTTCCCGGACGGGCACAGAGAGGGACAGTGAGCCCGGGGAGTCGCTGGGCCAGGGGCTCCTCTGTGTCGTGCAGACCCCGGGCAGGCGCGGCCGGAGGGAATCGGGCTGGGTTTTGTTGTTTTGTTTTTAAGAGAGCAAGCTTTCTTGTTTAATTTAATGCTAACTCCACAAATTATAAATTGCGTGATAAATAGAAGGAACAAAAAGTAAACCCTCTTAGTCAACTTCTCATTAATTTTAAAAAGAGCGCGGGTGAAGACTCCCGGTGGAGTCCCCTTGTTGGCCAAGCCTGTCCCCTGTGGCTACTTTAAAGGCGATGTACTTTCTGCAGCCCCACTCACCTTCCTTCAGAGCTCTGGCCAGGGGCCACTCCTTCCTCTCCCTTCTTTGGATGCGTGCGAGTTTATGGGGAGGAGGGGATGGACGATGTGTGAACTCTGGGCACATCATTTATTTCCCCAGCTACTGTTGAGCTCATAACTCACCGGAAGCCTCCACCGGGTGAGTTAGGGTCATCCGGACAGCTGGTTCCTAGGGACGAGGTTTTAATTTTGAGTCTAGATTAGCTTCAAAAGTCCAAAACCCAGATTCAGCCCTTTAAAATATTAAAGGACAACAGCAAGAAACAATAAAACCAACAGTTTTCAGGAGCAAAATAATCACAAGGCCGCAGAACCAAGCACAACCTGCAGAGGGTGCCAAATTTGGGTTCAGCTGTTGCCTGAAGGCAGAAAGGTGGGCAAGATGAGGTCCATGGCAGTGGGGGAAACTGAGCACTTTTTATGGAGGTAATATATTTTAGTGTGGAGAGATGCAAAGAATTTGTTTGAAAATGAAGTACATTTTTACATCTGTCTTGACACCATCCTAGCACATAGTAGGTCTTCAACAAATTTTTAAAGGTGACTATAAAAATGAAGGTAACTATTTCATCACAATAAGCCTGCTATCACATGTAATGTATGGATTTTGCAAAGTATATAATCTAAAATAATTCTAAATCTGGTGGCATCAGCTATTAGGCATAAAAATGACTATAAAATTTTACTGTTTTTGCTCATATTACATTTTATTTATAATACCCTGTAATACCAAAAGACTTAAACAGAAATCCTTCCATACTTACACATGAAAAAAATGAAAGATACTTAAAATATAGCTACCCTCCCCCTATTTGTTGAATACAATTCCTAACCACCTTGCCCCCAGGAGTCTAGTAAATTCCTGGTCTGGGAGCAAATTTCAGCTTTTATTTATCTCAATAGATAAAATTGAGCTGTTGAGGGAAAAAATCGAGGGAGAAGGAACAGAAGAACGGGAAATGGGCCCCTGGAATAATTAAGAATAAAGTATTAAATTGGAAATTTCATAGTAAAAATAAAAACAAAAACTCTGGGACAATTAGTGGGAAATCAGTGGAATTGCATATCCCAAGTGGTAACATAGTCTATTTTAAAACAGCCTTGCAAAGGAAAAGTTGGCATATCTGGATACATATGTCTTTGGTGTTCTCAAAGCCAAAGAGGCAAGATAAAAGAAAAAGAGAGAGAGATGTTATGACTTGATTTGTATACAAAAAAGAACAAGTTCAACTAAAATATGTATTTGTTATCCAGTTATAATACAGTTTTTACTGGGGGCATAGTGGCTTGCATAGTGTGGCCTTTGAAAAGATCAAATGTTTTCAAATCTATGGCCATTCAGTATCTTGGTAACATTACTGCCATTTCTTTGTCAACATGTCTTGGCAAAATAAAAGTAATGACAGAATTGAAATCAGTAACTGTGTAGAAGTCTCTACAAAGTCTGGAAAGAAAAGGATGATTAAACAAACCTCCACAGACACTTGCTCTAATATTCACCTCAAGACTGAAATCCTTAATCACCTTATGTTTTTTTGAGGCTGAGAACTGAAAGAGGAAAAGAGGCCCCATTTCCCACGTGGATGGGTGATTTAAGGCTGTTTTTCTTGCTGCTTGGGGAAATGATTGAGCATTAGGTTTCCATGTTTATTTTCTTACAGAAGTTTTTCTCATTTAAACGCCTTTAAGCACAGTTTATGCTCCACGCTGGGTTTCTCTGTTTAATTCCAGTTTTGATGTTGACTTAAAATGTAGAGTGCAAAACTAAACTCTGGGCATTTGCAAGGCAGATTTATGTGCTAGAAATTGTAGACCGGATCAATGGAAGAAGTACTTTTTTTTTTTTTTGAAAAGGGAGTAATCATTAATGAAAACAATAGCAACAACAGCAAAACTATAAAAACAGGGTATGATAACTATGGCAGAATACTTTAAACCAGGGTACACTCCTCTGAAACTAAAATCAGGTTAAATTTCCAGGGGACAAACCTGATTTCTAGGGGGAGTTATTTTTCAATCTGGGGGAATCTTGGCAGATTCCAGGTTTTGCAGATACAAATGTGGACACAGAATTCAAATCTATGAATTCTTGCCTCATTTCTTTGTCGGATCAGGTGTTTCTCAAGAAAATAAGGTTTAGTCCCAGCTAAAACCTTATGATAATAGCTGTGCATTCATTGTCAGTCTGTGGTCCACGGAATTTTAAATTTTGCATGGGGACGGGGAATCCTCAATTATTTTGCAACGGGCCTCCTAGTTAGAAAACACTGAAACATTGAGCATTGAGTACCAAAGCTTCTTCCTCGGGTAGCGCCATTGGGCAGACGGCTCCGGAGCGGTTATCACTCGACCTCCGTGGCTCTGACCAGTCCAGGGACAGCGACCTTGTCGAAGCCCCCGCCGCCGGGGAGGCTTGTAGGCCAAGGCCCGCGGGCCAGATCCCCACCGTGCGGCCCATTCTCTCCCCGCGACGGCGGCCAGTGACCCGCTCGCCTTGGCCCCGGTAGCCGAGAGTGCGCCAGCTCGAGGCCTCCGCGCGGTGTCTCCTAACGCTCCGCGCGGGCCCATGTTTCTGCCTTCCTGGGGCGTGAGGGCGTCTCCGCCCGCCGAGCCTGGTGCTGCGCGGGCCACTGCCCCCAGGCCGGGCCCTCCTCTAAAACTCCTCTAAAGCCAAGATGCTGCCCGAGGCGGAAAGCTGTCCGTCCCGCCCGCCAAGTGGAACCGAAGCGGGACAGGCCCGCGCCGCGGGGCAGACCAGCGGCCTCGCCCGCGCCGGTCTTCGGACGCCCAGCCCGGCCAGCCTCGAAGGTCCGGAGTCTTGGGGAGACACTGCGTGAGGATTTCAGCCGTCGCACACTATTGTCAACGCTTCGTGCGTGTCCGTCCCACGGGTTAGTCGGGACCTGGCCGGACCCGGCCTGTCCTCGTTCCTGCAGTTCGTGTTCTCTCAGGCTCGGCCCCGCCCGGGAAGCCCTAGCTCAGGGGCCGAAGCACCAACCAGCGCCCAGAGAGTGTCAGCGCTGCGACCGTCGGTCTCCACCCCAGGTTCACGCTGACAGAAGTGGATACCCTGGGCGCGGCTGGGGGTCTCGGAGGCAGGCAGGGGAGCATCGGGCACACGCGCACTCCGGGGCCCGGGACCCTGCACGGGGCAAACCCCAGACCCGCGCGGCCACCAACGTCGTCGGAAGGTGGGCCACACCCGCCAGATGGCCCAGAGGCCAGGCGTCCTAGGTTAGGGTACTGAGTGCGTTTCGGTGCGCGAAGCAGCCTCCTGCCCAGCGACCGCTCCAGACCGCTCGGTCTGGGCCAAACGCTCCTGATCTCCGTCCCTTTCTGCCGCGAAGAGCCCAGCCGCTGAGGCTCCTGGAGCCGGAACACGAATACCACTTGCTCTGAGGCTGAAAGGGTTGCACAGTGAGAACGCGGAGGCCCTGTGGACAAACCAGGTGGCTGAGACAAGTCCCCCGGGACCAGAAGTTAGACGCGGGGTCTCGGAGGGCTTTTCCCGTCTCAGTCACCAAGTTGTGGTCAGGTCATGGGACAGCTCCCTGTCATCCAAGAATTGAAGGTTTCCGGGAAGGACAATAAGGAGAACACCTTTCTATTGAGATACTGTGTTTATTTATTAAAGTGGGGGTGGGGGCGGCGGCGAAACAGTAGAACAAGCTCTTCTCCTCCTCCTCTTCCTGACTGGGTGAAGGAGGAGATACCTGGTCTGTAATCTATATTTTGTCAAGGGTATGAAACTCATTCCGAAGGAAAAGCTCGATCAATTTATTTTTGCTGCTAGCAATAACACAGCTGGATGATGCTTTGGGCTCACGCTAGACTGGGGCTCATCATTCATTCGCCAAGAACGGGCCTAAATTGTGCCTGTGGGATTAGGTCAATTTTAGTGGATCTACTTCGCCTCATTTGGTTACTAATTGGTTTCTTGTTTTATAAATCGAAATCTCATTTTCAGGAAATTACAAAACCCGTGCAGTCAGTCCATTGAGGTAATCCTTGGGTCAGGGGGTATTTAAATGGAAATGGCTCAACGGCGCACTGAGGGTAAAGCAACAGTGAAACTTCGCCCGGGGTTTCACGTGAAATGTGAGCTAGTCCTTTAGATCCATAATAGATGCATACCTTCTAATACTACTTATGTAAATATGATAAACCAGACTTTAAGGGGAGAGGGGGCGGGGAGAAGAAAATTTTATCTGCTAAGGTTAATGTGGCATATCTTGGAAGTCTTCCAAAATAGATTATGTTTTCCTTTGTCTTCGGCCACTTTAGCTGGGGAAAATCCTTTTGTCTAAAACCCGATTTAGTTATCGCCTCCCTCGCAGAGCGCCTTCTTTCCTTTGCAAAATCCCGTTCCCTCGGCCTCACCGAATTACAAGAGAATCTTTAGATCTTGTTCCCACTGTAATCCTGCCGCAAAGGGAGCTGGTTTCCTCCTCATTTTAAACAGACAATCAAAGGATTTGTGAATTTTCTGCGGTAGGTCAAGTGCAGAAACGAAATCTCAGCTTACCCCCTCTCCAACAGAAACTGGGGGTGGGAGCGCGTCAGTGCGGGAGGAAGGTAACGGGGTCCAGGGAGAGGGGTCTCTGCTCCCACCCTACCCCCGGCTTTTTGAGAGATGAAACCCATGCCCCGGCCTTGGAAGGTGTCCTGGGCCGGCTGAAAGGAGAGCTCAGAGCCCTGATCTTAGGTCAGAAAAGCCCGACAGGTAGAGGAAGGCAGCCAGTTCTTTATAAAACATTAACCCAGACACAACCATGTGCGGGAGGTTTCAACCGGGAACAGAAGAGAAGGCAATGCTCCGTGAAAGCAAAAGGTTCCTTAAAAGGTGAGGGGGTGGGGGGTACAGGAGACGGCGCGGGAGGCTCCTGTCACCCTGTGCCCGGCCCGGCTGTTTATTAACCTGCAGGGAAGTCTTACTTTTCCCTCGTAGGCGCATAATAATGAGGCCGCCCCCAGAGACCACAACCAGTCGAGGCTGGCGCCGGGAGTTCGGAACCGGTACTCAACTCTGAGCTCAGCTCGTGGGGAGGGGGTTTCAGATGATTCTGGTCCGGAGGCGGCTCCCGGGTGTCCCCAGCCGCTTTGGAGAACCTTTGTAATTTTAGAATAGGCGTTTGTTGGCTCCACGAGCAAGTTTCACACCCTTTGGGGAGCTGCGGAAGGCACAATCCCAGACGCAAGGCGGCTGCGGCCAGCTCCCTGCCCGTCGAGCGCCCGGCCCCTCGCCCCAGGAAGCTCGGGGCTTTCAGGCCTCGGTTGGGCCCCAACGTCAAAGGGCCAGCGCCACCCGAGTACCGGGCTCTCCCGGCAGGATCCTTTCCCCACTCCCCCGTGCGACCTCCTCGACTACACCCTCCCGCCACTTCTTCTGGGTGGGTATGTGTGATCGGGGGTGAAACCAAGAAATAGAGCTTGACTCAGACGGCAGGAGCTAAGGGAAAGTAACAAGGCGAAGGATTGTGTGTGTGCCGGCTGCTGTGGCAGGGCCCTCCGGAACGGTCCAGGAGGACCGCAGGGATCAGGGCAGTGGAGTCACTCTGGGGAGGGAGGAAGAATCAGGAGGAGTTGCCCAACGCGAGGAAGGGAGAGGAGTCTGGGCGAGGGCGGGGGTTGGTGGGGGCGGATCAGTGTTTGCAGAGCGGTGGGGAAATCGTTAGATTTATTTAGATGTGCAAATACCCAGAAAAACCCGATTCGCGCTTAAGGGGAGCTCACGGTTACTCCTTACCAGGGTTTTGATCGCTTGCTTCGGAAGCAGTTTTAAGAGTTCCAACTCTGTTTTATTCTGAAAGATCCGCCCCTACCCCATTTACAATGCGAGTGTTTGTCATTGGGTACTTCATAGTGATTTGTCCCATAAAGCAGTAATTCAGTAAATCATCCCCCTCCCCCAATTTTTATCACGTTTAACCTTGTTCAGTGGTGGAAGCATAAAAGAATTGGACTACCTAGTTATGTTAATTTCAGCAGCAACATTCTTAGAAGATATTACCCATAAGTAGTTTAACCTCTGCAAGTTTCTTCTGTCTTATTTTTCATTTTCTTCCTGAAAACAGGTACTATAGCAGACTCCATATTAAATTTTGAAAAATGAGCCACGGGCATACAGGGAGGTTTATTTTTCAGACATCACCAGAGAACTGATTTGTGGCAAAGCCTGGAGAGAGAGCTTAAGGTGATAGCATCAAGGACAGGAAGGGGCAGTCTTTGTTAGTAGTTGATGCCGGGGAATTAGAGAAGGGAAATGATTCCCTATGTCCAAAATGGGACGTAAATATTGTAAGATGGTGTTAGCACCTGAAAATAAGTGGCTTTCAGAAAAGCTCCTGGGTTTTTCTTGGGGCGGGGGTGGGGACCTGAGGTTAGGACGCGTTAAGTAGGGGCTGCTAGGAGAGAGAGGAAAGGCAGAGGAAGGGTTGAGGAGGGTAGCTGGTGCTGGAAGCCATCCGCAACCAAACGAATTTTTCCGAAGCGTTTTAAAGTCAGAGGCCAAGGGGAGGAAAAGGGCTGGAGAGCCCCGCAGCCAATCAGAAAGCCCACCAGGACAAGCTGGCCTTGGCCCGCAGTCTCAGGTCTTTCTGGGCAGGCCGCGGTATTCGCTGAATATGTGGACACACTCGCCCTCCTGATAAGGATGATGAAACTTGGGGTGAGAAGTAGTGTCCCTCGCCCTTCTAAGCACATTAGTGAACCTGCACAAAAGTTATCGCTCTGCTGTTGTTTTGGGGCTCTTCTGGGCACAGACTAACTTCAAACGAGGCCACTCGGGATGCTGCCAGGGTGGGTGAGTGGGGCGCTCGGCCAGGACCCTGTCCAACCTGAGAAGGGCCGGTCGTGCAGAGGGAGAGGGAGTCTGACGTCTGTTAAACTCCTTTGGAGTTGAGAGGGCGGAGCCGTAGTTGACTCAATGGGTTCCCGCGGTCCAGGTGGAGAGGGAGCCCGGACGGTGTCCGGTTGTGTGTGAAAGCTTGCCTGGGTGACAGACCCACTAAACTGCTTCTCAAACCGCCAGCCGGGTCGGAGTGCATCTTTTAAGGGTGTCTCTGTGTTTCACAGGGCTTGGCGAGGCGTGGGGCCACTCGAGTAGGACCAGCCCTCTGGACAACGTCGGCCGCGAACTGGGCTCGCACCTGCTCCAGGTACTGACGCGGCACGTGTGCGAGGGCCCGAGCCAGGCTTCCTGTTCCCCAGAAAATGGGAAACTGTCCCAAGGTGGCCGTCTCACACGCGGTCCCTACGACTCCTTAAAAAGTTAAAATGTTAGGCTCCAGACCTCGCTGGGTGTGGAAGTCTCCTGGCCAGGTGGAGAGGGAGGAGCAGGTGACAATGGGCGCGTTGGGTTTGGAGGGGAGCCCGTTAAAGCCACAATCAGGACTGCTGAACCGAGGGAGGGGGCGCTATCTGACACCACTCGGCAGAGGGAACTGCAGTCCTCGGGCCAAGCTGCCGAAACCCGGCTGCACAACGGTCCGAAATGAAGAATTTATCCCGGAAATAGCCGGGATCTGGTAGAAATGCCCGTCAGTGCTTTAAGCCCACACATTCCGGATGCAGCTGCGACCACAACTCGTTTCATCTGCACCCTGTAGCTCCCGGGGCTCCTTCCTCTCTCCAGGCGCCTTCATCCCAGCCCTGCCAGGCCGTGCAGGGACCCTCGCGGTAGCACACATACCTCCCCAGGTAATGAGTTTATCCATTGTGGAGGCGCCCATTACCACGTTGTTTGCAGTGTACACCGTTTGAAATTGTCCACTGCCTGAGTAAGTTGCCTAGCAAATATTTAAAATAGTAAAACTCCCTGTGGAATTTTTAGGCTTGACACTTGTATCCCACCCTACACCCCCTTATTCTTGTTATTCAAGTCCACCAAAGCTCCTCACGTGGGAACCTTAGCATAACACTGGGGACTCTCAGATGGTCCTCCTTCCCTGGCCAGGCATGCTCAGCATCTCATGGCAGGAGTGGCCTGGCCTTTCCAGTCTCATCACTATTCAGTCCCTCCTTCAATCCCAGAGGCCAAAAGAGATTTTAGTTTCATAGGGCAAAGAGAGGCCCTGTGTGAGCATTCCCTTCCAGGTCTGGCCTCCACACCCCTGAATTTAACTAAAAGGCACTATCTCTCCCCTTTCTCGGGGACACCTTCCATCGGTTGTCTCTCAGCAACTGACCCCCTCCGAAATTCCTCCATATTCCCAGCTAACTTTCCTCATCAATATAAACAAGAGAGCACAACCCAAACAGTCACCCCTTCTAGTCCTTGCCCAATCTTTTTCCTCATCTTCACCCCAAACTCTTCACAGGACTTAGTGATGCTCATCTCTTATCTTACCTGACCTCGTTCATTCCACAAACACAGGAGATCCAGTTGTATGCCAGGCAGAAAGCCCTGCCCTCATGGAGCTGACATTCTAAGGAGAGCAGCCTTGCATATCCATTCAGGTGCATAGTATGAGAGTGGTGTGGGTGCCATGGACAAAAAGAAGGTAAAGAAGAGGGCTGTGTTTAGTGGTAAGACAGTTGCAGAGGACCTCACGGGGAAGGTGACATTTGGGCAAAGACTGGATGGAGGTGACATGGCTTACTTGACATTCTGCCTCTCCCTTAGTCTCTAAAGTAGCACAGTTTCCTGGATTCTTCCCCCTTTCTGCTTGCTATTCTAGGTTTTCCCACCACTGTCTGACTGTAAATGCTGGCATTTCCCCAAGGTTCCAGCTTTGTTTCTCCTCTTACAGCTTCAAGGCTTCCTGGATTATCTCAGCCAACACCACCACATCAACTCCTTTCCCCACATTTGCATGACTGCTTGTCTAGACATCCCTCTCCTGAGCAACAGACCTTTATTTTCTGCTGCCATCTGGACACATCCAAATGGAAATCTGCCTATACCTGAAATTTAGCATACCCAAGATAAGAATTCACTATCTCCTTCTTCCAGACTTCCACTTATACTAAAACTCACCATGCCTCTGTAAATTTCAATGATCTTGAAGTCAGTCTCAGCTTCTCTTTCTACCACCACAAACTCCACAACAGCCAGAATCATCTTAGACTCTTTCCCTACTCTGTCTTCCTTGAACCACCAAGTTCAGGCTTGACCATCCCTGATTTCCTCATCTCCACTCTTTCCTCCTATAGGTCACTGTCCACATTCTGCCAGAAAAATGAAACAAAAAACACCACCAACACACACACACATTCAAGCCTGCTATTTATTTCCCTACTCTGTTGGAACCTGATACCTGCAAAGCATCTCTGAATTCCTCAGACTGACATCCCAAACTCTCCAAAAATCCAGCACCAGAGTATTTCCTCAGTCTCATCTCTGGTACACCAAACTTACCATGCCTGAATACACCAGATACATCCTCTCCTCTCCCCCGATGCCTGCTTTCTATATATCATACTTCTGTCTAGGATGACCTTCTTCCCTTTTCACATTGAGGCTTCCTCCTCAAGGTTCCGCTCAGACAGCTCTTCTAAATTCTGCTTCTCTGACCACTCTGATTCTCCCCAGGTCTCAGGGTACTCAGCCTCCAGGCCCTCACAGCACTGTGCATTCAGCTGTATGGTCATTATATCGGCTTTAGGTCTGTTGTCCCTTATACATTTCTGGCTCCTTGAGAGCAGGATCTGACTTATCCCAATGCTCCACCACCTGGACTGAAGCCTCATTCACAGAGATAAAGAAACGGTGAAAGTCTAAGACTTTTCTTCGTGGAGAGCCTGTCAGTTTGCTACGTCAGTGTAAACACACACATATACTCTGTAGCACTACTGTGTGGACTTGCTCCCCCAAAAGACTCTCATCTCCTAAATCCCCCTCTCCTGGACTCTTTCCAGAGCCACTGGCCAACTGCCTTCTGTCTACAAACTATTCAGACTGCCAGCCCTTCCACATCTCCCAGTGCCTACTGTTCCCCAAGCCCCGCTAGCATGCTTTCCATTATAGAATGTCCCACCATGAAACTCTCCAAGACTGACACAGGAAACCTCTGGTTTTCTTAGTACCCATCCCACCTCTTATCACAGGCTATGGTTTTCCCCCAGAATGTTTGTGTATGTGTAGCTATGTCTGCTTTGTTCATTTCTTGAATCCTCAGTCTTGGAGGACAGTAGCCTTACCCACCACTTCCTCCATGCTTACAAATTTGGAATGAACAAAAGAACTCTTGTGGCTAGTTTTCTTTTTCTTTTTTTGCCCTCCTTCCTGCTAGCCTCTGCCTACTCCATCTCTCTGTACTTCTGCATCACTCCCCCCACCCCCAATTTCTCCCAATGCCCCAGAGGGCTCTCCATTCAATGGTTTCTGTCTCCCCAGACCCTGGATGGTTTCATCTTTGTGGTGGCCCCAGATGGGAAGATCATGTACATCTCTGAGACAGCCTCAGTCCACCTGGGTCTTTCTCAGGTAGGTGAGTGGTCCACACCTCCAGCCTTCAATATTTATAGCCAGGGCTGGAGGCAGGGGGTGGGGTGGGGTGGGGCTTTCCCAAAGCGTTTCTATGTGTTTCTAGGACTGAAAACATCTCAGTTGGCAGGAGGTCTGGATCTTCCCCTTCCTCTAATTGTCCTTTAGCATCCACCCTAAGCCCTTTTGGATGCCTTTTCCAGCTGCTATAGCCTAAACCAAAGACCATGGGAGGTGGCTACATATTTATGTCATGATGTCTTTACCAGATTGCCAGTGAGCTGTTACTATTACTACTGCTACTGTTACTATACTTACTATTGTTATTCTTTCCTCTCACAGATAAGGAAACTGAGGCTTAGATAGGTTGCAATAGGTAGCAGGCAGAACTGGAATTAGAACTCAGGATCGACTCTGGAGCTGAGGCTCCTGTCCCCTGCAGACCCCCTGGCTCAATCTTTCAGCCCCTCCGTGGGACGTCCCACCACCTCGGAGACGGTAATACCCACCTCTTTACAGGTAGAGCTGACCGGGAACAGCATTTACGAATACATCCACCCGGCGGACCACGACGAGATGACAGCGGTGCTCACGGCCCACCAGCCCTACCACTCTCACTTCGTCCAGGGTAAGGCAGCCGCGTGCAAGCGACACCGGGACCCATCGCAGTCAGCTGCTAGCTCTTTCTCCTTTAGGTATGGCAGGGCCCGTGGCGCCGCCGCTTGTCTCACGTGCTCCCCACCCCTACCCCCCACCCCCCGCAGAGTACGAGATCGAGCGCTCCTTCTTCTTGAGGATGAAGTGCGTCTTGGCCAAGAGGAACGCGGGCCTCACCTGCGGCGGCTACAAGGTGCGTGGCTGAGAAAGAAGATCCACGCCTCCTGGCGGCCGCGCCCACCGAGCAGCGTGAGGGCGAAGGGAGCAGAACTGGAGGCGCGTGAGGGTGGGGAGAGGGGTTCCTGCAGCCAGGACTACCCTGGACGGCTCTCCCCCGCCCCAGCCCCAAACGTCACAGCGCCGCCGGCCCGGCGCATGGCAAGGACCATTAAACTTTGTGAACAGCTGGAGACTATTTTAAGCTTGCTGACGTCTCAGTGGGTTCGAATACTGCCTTGAATGCTTGGGATCTTAACCTCGAGCTGGTAATGGGCCTTAGGGATGTGTAAAGCATCTGAAACAGTCAGTAAATTCGGTAGATTGGTAGAGTTAGTTTACTCATAGCGTCGGATTCTGCCCGCCACCCCGCCAGAGGTTAAGAACCAGAGTTTTAGCTGGAATGCAAGATTTTCTTGTTTAATGGCAGCGACCATGCAGATCCCAGGGCCCCACTTGGCGATCTGAATGCATTAGGGTTGGCCGGGCTTAGGCCTCTGCATTTTCATCAGTTCTTAAGTGAGTCCAGTGGGGCAGGACCGTCACTCCCTTGAGACACGTGGGAGCCCTATAACTGTGGACACTTAAGTGCACCGGCTGTGGCGCACAGGCGTTTGTGGCCGAGAAATGTCTGCAAATGTTTCAGTCTCTTTCCCACCTTTTTGGGTGTTTCCTGCCTGTGGCTGAGCCTCCGGCCTTCCCCGTCCGCCTCAGGTCATTCACTGCAGCGGCTACCTGAAGATCCGCCAGTACAGCCTGGACATGTCCCCTTTCGATGGCTGCTACCAGAACGTGGGCCTGGTGGCCGTGGGCCACTCGCTGCCTCCTAGCGCCGTCACGGAGATCAAACTGCACAGCAACATGTTCATGTTCCGCGCCAGCCTGGACATGAAGCTCATCTTCCTGGACTCCAGGTGGGTGGTCAGGCCCAGAGTCCCCCCTAGCGGGAGGGCGGCCCAGCTCAGTCGCCGAGGGCTCCTCCTCGACCCATTTTGCGGATGAGGTGACTGAGGGGGCCCTGAGAATTGAGGGTGGGCACGGCTCTGCGGTGGCTGTTCGGGGTGGGGGCAGTCCCGCAGCCCGCGCTCATCCCGGGGGTTACTCTCCGCAGAGTGGCGGAGCTGACAGGGTACGAACCTCAGGACCTGATTGAGAAGACTCTGTACCACCACGTTCACGGCTGCGACACCTTCCACCTGCGCTGCGCCCACCACCTGCGTAAGACGCCACCTTGCCCGCCGGGAGGTGGGGGCGAGACGGTGTTGGGAAAGCGAAGGGTCGGTGGTGTTGCTAGGAGAGGCCCTGCGCGCCTTGCCCCAGGCCTGGCCTCAGCTCAGCTCCCTAATCATCCCCTGGCCCTCCTGCAGGCCGAGGGAGTTTCTGAGTTCCCGGGTGAAGTTCTCCCAGGACGGGTCTCGTTCCGCCTCCTCTCCTCCCCCAAGATGGAAATGGGATCTAAAGCTGCCCCACTGGGCTCAAGCTTGCACTGACTCACTGCAGCTTTGAAACAACTTTGCTTTCAGCTTAATCTCCCGGGACAGGGAATGTGAGCGTCCGGGAGTTGATGCCTACACCCGACCTTCCATAGTTAAAATATCGAGTCTCGAGAATCCCCAAACTTTAAGTGTTCCCCTCTTTTTTAAATCTTGAGGGACCAGAGGACTCAATGCAACTCAACAGGACGAAATGTTCGTTTGGGAATGTTCTGGATGTCTCTCCCTCCTACCTGGGCGCAGCTCTTAGGGCTCCCTGGGGACCTGCACTCCCCACCGCCAGGGATAACATTTGGGCCGATTCAGGAGCAAGTCTGTTCACCACGAGCCGTCTTCTGTCTCTCCATCAGTGCTGGTAAAGGGGCAGGTGACCACCAAATACTACCGGTTCCTGGCGAAGCACGGCGGCTGGGTGTGGGTGCAGAGCTATGCGACCATCGTGCACAACAGTCGCTCGTCCAGGCCGCACTGCATCGTCAGCGTCAACTACGTCCTCACGTGAGTGCACGTCTGGGGCTCCGTGGCCCACTCCAGGCGACCCTGGTCTCGTCAGGCGAGGCTGGGGTCCACTGGGTAGGGTCGGTTTTGACCCCGAGCGCTGACTGCGCTGGGAGGTGACAGCTCTAGCACTTTCATCATCATGAAGAGCGGTCTTTATGTTCCAGAGAAAGGTTTAGGAGTTTTCCCCTTCACAGTCTATTTTTGATTTCTACTCGCTCTTTTTTAACCTTGTAAGCGCACTCTTAAATTTAATAGGGCAGGAAGAGAGAGGAAAGGAGGGAGGGGGAGAGAGAGAGAGAGAGGGCGGGAGAGAGAGGGAGAAGGGTCCCACGTACGGAGCCATTTATAGTGAACAAACAGGACATCTGTTTCACTTTTCAAAGCTGGGTTTGAAGTGCTTAATTTTAACCAGAGTCTCCAATCAAAGTTCAGAGTTCTGAGAGTGATTCGTCCCTGAACCACAAAGAGGGTTTAAGTGACCAGGAGGGTCTAACTTTAACCTCTAGAAAGTGAAGAGACCCCACCACCGGAGCTAGGGCTGCAAGTCGTGGCGGGGCCCTTCTGTTGACCTGTCCTCCCTAGGTGAGGAACGGGCCTGGAAGCCACCTGTGGATGAGACTGGCTGGGCGGCCGGGTGACCACACTGGAGCCTTATTCTTTCTAGAAACGATAATCATTTCTGTTTGCCAATGTGGCCCTGTAGACTGATCACATGTCCTGGTATGCCGCTGGTGAAGAAAACACGTTCTGTATAATGTTTGTGAAGGTAGAATTGCTTAGCGTTGAAGCCTTTATGAAGAACCCTTTTGTGTGCAGTTACCTCTTGTTGTTGTTTTTAATTTTTTAATGCAGGTTGAAATTCTTGTGATTTTAGAGAGCCTGAGCAGTTATTTACTTTGGAAGCGTTGACACACCAAGCACTTAGTAGGAATGCTATTTTGACATTAGGATGTTGGTTAAAGGGTGCTATTTTGAATCAGACTATACTATTGGCCATGAGGAATACATTAATTTCACATTCTTTTAAATTAGCAAATTAAAAATGTGGTAGTTGGAAATATTATGCTTGGCAGTAAGATTATTTACTCTGCCCTGTTTAATAAGAAAATTTAATTCAGTAGACTTGGAAAATGAATTGGGCTTAAATGAGAATTCAGTATTCAAGAAAAATAGCTGGTTATTAAGAAACTTTTTCTTTCTTTCATTTTAGTAAATGGTATTGAAATGGATACTGTTAAGTTTTTGTAATAACAAGAAGGCTGTGGATTTTAATACAGAGCAGAAAACATACCAATATTTGGGGGTACAAAACCATCTATTTTAATGAATGCAGCTTTTCACATTATTAAGATAAACATAAGAGAAAATGGCAAAATATAATTCCTAAAACAAGCCACTTTGTGAAGCAGAAGTATTAAAGAGTGAAAAATTATGTCTGCTTACCATGGAAAGGAAATGGACATTCTTTAAGAAGGTGCTTTGTATGTCTGAGACATCACGAACATTATACATGCGCTCTGTTCTCTGGTGGGTGCCTGTGGTTAGTAATCATTTTTTATCAAACAGCAGGGTATATAGTCACACAGCCCCATATAAATGATCAGAATGCAAGTTGGACCTCCCAGTGGGTAAACTTAATTTATGTTTAGAGTCATTTTGAAATATTCTGTTTTGTTTTCCAGTGGGTAAGTGTACTTTCTTTCTTCTGTTGACTTTGTCATTCTTCACTTTACACACTTCTTCAGAGCTGCAGGATTAGGCTCCCAACTTTACATCAGATTAAAAAGATGTAATGAGGATAAATGATTTACAGAAGAAATAATAGCACTGCACACGATTTTCTGAATGTTTTATACTGCTGAATGAAAAGAGAAATAAACACACAGAAGCACACAAGATGAAAAGCTGAAATTGATTACCCTTTTATGAGTCTCAGCTCCAATTCTTTGTATAAAAATTCTGAGAACAATTTTTATAGCTGTAAATGTGGAAATTGCCTTAGATGGAATGTCATCAAGTGGCTCTGTGTGTGTTGACAGGATTTTCATAATGAACAGGTTGCAGTTTGTTTGATGTGTGTATCACACATCTGGCTGGAAGTTACTAATTTACATTGTCTTAGCAAATTAAATAGATGGCTATTGATTCTCTATGGTAGCAGTGAACTACCACATACATTTGTTTTCAGGGCTAGTTCTCTATGAAGCCTGAGAATGATAAGTGAATTCCTTCCAAATACACTATCTCAAACAATACACTGCAAACCACAAGCCCCTCCAAATAACTTGATAGGCCAGATGTTTTCCAAATTTAGTCATTTTAATAGCATATATTGTGAGGGGGTTTTCATGTCATGAAAGTAGAGAGAATTTTAGATAATCATTGGTCAAATGAAAGTGTGACATTTTGGTGGGAGCTACATTCCTAAGAAACTCATTTTTCTGATTTCCTGATGGTAAATTTATTGTTCAAGTTAAAATATGCCTAGAAAAATCAGTCATTATTATCTAACAAAAGCAATAATGAATAGAAATATTCAGTTACCTTGTTTTATTTAGTGGCTGTGAGTGAATGTAGGAATTTTAGAGGCAAGTGGTACTTATACTGGCTGTGTATGCCCACTGTACAAAATGTTGATATTCTGAAAATCTGCAGAGAAAAGGAGAAGACACTATGATTAAATTTTAAAAATTCTCTTAGTTTTTCTCTGAGTCTTTGAGGTTCCTTGAAGCTTATGTAGCTCTTCGTTAAGGGCTATCCCTCCCCCTAAAAAAACCCAAAACAGGAAAAAAAAACAAAAAACTGACCAGCTCATGACTCTTGTAAGGCACACATACCCTGTTGGCTTTTAAAAAAACCTTACTATAAACTTTGAGTGCACACAGGCTTTGAAATAAGTGTTAAGTATGACAGGCTGACAAAGCCTTACTCCCTAATTATTTTCAAGAGGAGAGTTGAATGGAGCTAGTGTCTAGCTAGTAACGGTGACTGTGGGCAAAGTCCAGAGAAATGTAGAGTGAAAAAGAGCATCCTGTGTAAAGCCTAAGTAATTTTCTTAAATTTGTATTTCCTCGAGTTTAATTAGTAGTATTAATTATTCATAGGCAGTTCAGATGGAAAACATTAATACTCAATGTGAAGAAAATTGAAAATGTGGAACACCCAATAAACTATGAAAAGTAATTTCTAGAAAAATGAATGGTCTTGATTCTCCTTGTGTTTTAAAAACAAAACTTTTATTATCTACTCTTAAGGATAAACCAATAAGATATAAAAATCTCATTTTAAAATCTTTTAAAACATAGAATTTTCAAAAATACAAAAAGGTTGAAAGAATAGTACAATGAATATCTGTATACACGTCATCTATAAGCCATATTTGCTTTATGTCTCTCTCTTCCTATATGTATGTCTATTTGTGTATGCACTTTTTCCTCTGCTGAATCATTTTAAAATAAACTACAGACATCATGATACATCATCCTTAAATAACATTCCCTTACATAGCCACTATACCATTTATGATGGCACATTTAAAGTGTTCAAATTATAGTGTGTAGAAGGCTGCAAAAATATACATGAGATCTAGTCTACTGATGCCATTAAAGACAGTCTGCCACTGAAATTCATCAAGTACTCACTGATGTGTGATCTCATTTAAGCTGATTGATAGATGATATATTGTGAGGGGACATAAAAACCCCTTGTTCTCTTCTGTAGCATATAGTAGTAAAATGTTAGTGTATTTTAAACTAGACTTCTAATGAGAATTGTAAGCAATAAAATCTCATATTTCACTTGGAAAGTAAAAGAGAAGATTTTTGAGAGTGATTTGGTAATTTTGGAATCAGATACATTTAATATCTTCAACCATTTTTGTTGTTGGTAAAGAAGCCTTCTCTGTTTATTTCTAAGTTTAGGATGGAACAGTGTTTCAGTGGAAAATCTCACATCCTGTTTTAGAGTGATTCATTGAACATATAGAAGAAGGTAATTTTCTGTGTTACAGTTTCTGTCTTAGTGTTAGAGAAGGCAGAACAAATAGAGACAATTTACATTAGTGGTCCTTATAACTTGCTATCTACTGATAATCTTGTAAATTTGCAGAAAAGTTAGGGCAAATGGCAAAGGAGCCATACTTCCTTCATGGGGAAGAGGGGACAAAGAGGATATCTACATTGTAATTATCGCAGATCCCATAATTTTTGTTCTTCTTTGCATAAAACCATTGTTCTCGTAATTAAAAAGGGTTTTTAAGTGTTAACATATTCTGTGAATATAAACCTTGTGTATCCTTACCATAAAGCAGTAAACATAATATGCTCATATTAGTTTGCTCTTTCAAGTGTGTTACGAGTGTTGAGTTAATTTGAGCACTTAAATTTTAAAAAAAATGTAATTAACTTAAGGGCCCAGTGATATTATTGTTACTATTAGGAAATTTTAAAAAAATGTATTCTAAAAACTTGAACAATAATTTGAGTAGTTATAAAAAATGGACTTTATTTTTCTGGTTAGCAAAACCATCCTTTTATATTACAAATAATGTCAAATGAATCACCTTTTGACTTAGCAATCTACATCAAAATGTAAAGTAATTTACTCTTGTGCCTCAGATCGATGGAGCACTCATTGAGTAGATTTAATGTTTTTGATCATTAAAAATAATAATTATATACCAATGTATACTCTCAAATCAGGATTGATCCTTAATTGTGTTGAATTATTATTATAATAAAGTTGAACATCAAAACCCCTTGTCCTTTTCAAAGGACTTGTTATGTAATTGAATTGTCATAGAAACAAACTGAAGTCACATTTGTGTAGATAGTACTTTTTGACAATCAAAGCTATTAGTAGCAATTAATAGTAATTTTATAACTACCAAAACAATTTGTTAAAGGAAAGAGCTGGGACACTTAGTCAGTTTTACAGTACGTAATACCAGTACTCATTTAAATAATCTTACCTTCCGTACCTTTCATATACTTTTCACTAATTGTAATTCTTTTGTCAAAATGATCATGTGTAGTCTTGAATTCATCATTTATACTCAACATTTTTCCCCATGTTGAATTCACATTTCTTTAAAATGCTGTCACATTTATTACTTCATTTGTTTTTTTGACAGCTCTGTGTGGTGGTTGGGGCCAGGATCACACTCCCCATTTCCTATGTGAGGAAGCTGAGGTCAGGTCTGTTGAGTAAGTGGTGAAGCCAGGGTTAAAGCCTGGAGAGTTGACTGTATCCGCTGGTTCTCTGTATGGGGCTGGGGGCTGGGAGAAAATGTCTGGGAGAGAGGAATGGGTTAAAATGAGTAAGGCCTTCAGGGTTAGGCTACCCAACTTCTGGATAGGCTTTCATCTGAACTCATGATGGAGCAAAACACTGCCTCTGTGTTGCTGCTTCACAAATATTGATAAGTATAGATATTGACAGTTTAGGGGGTTAAATTAGCAGTGCTACCTTCTCAATGACGTTTAGTTAAGGATGTATCTTTTTTCCCCTTATGGGCATTTTTATTTTGTAAGAAAAAAATGTGGCCTGCAAACATTTTTGCTTTATCGAATTGTTTGTTTTTAGATTACATAGATACAAAATTGATATTACTAATTATTTCATTTCTACAACCAGATTTAACATTTTATGTTCTTGACAAAAGTCATTGAATTGGCAAACCAACTCATCCTTTTTTTAAAAAAGAAAATCACATAAGGTACTAAATTACCTCCTGTGGCAGCAGGCTATTTCCTAGAGAGAGAGAGAGTAGGTGGGCATTGGGGCAGGGGCAGCATTGGCTCTTTTATGTTTCTGAAGGAGAATGGCAGAAAAGGTTGTCTCCTGGGGACACTGTTCAGAGGCTGGGAATGGAGAACTTCCCAGCATGCTCTGGATAGGTATGTCATCCTCTGGTCCTTTGGTGCTGCTGCTGTCTGGCTGCTTCCCCTTCCACAGGCCTCTCTGGCTTACCCTCCTTCCTGTGTTGTTATCCTTACCTGGAGGGCACTGACTCACAGGACCTCCCCTTTATTTCCTGGGTGGAAGCCACTTGGTGTTGACTAAATGACCAGCCTGACAACTCGTCTCTGGCTGTTCGGAGGGAAAAAGGTTCTGATCTTTGAGTCACATCATGGAAAAACATGTGAATGGATGGACAAATTCAAATAAGGCTCTACTGGAACTCCAGAGAAGCATGATTTGTCTTCTGATTTAGTGTAGTCATGAGGCAAACACTGTTATGTTTCATATAAGATATGTATTGGGGGGTGGATTATGCGTTTCTTTTTTTAAAAAAATTGAAGTATAGTTGATTTCCTTTTTTTTGGATTATGCATATCTTAATAATTTAGTAATAGACTGCTACTTTCTTCCTCTTATCCAGGGCTTTCCTCTCTGTTTTCCATTCTCATTGGCTGTGACATCTTGCCGATGAGCAGGTGGTGATTGAAAGCTCATTTGGGTTGAAGTGCCAGTGTCTGTGTTTAAGCTACCATGCAAAAAGGATTGGCTGGAGTTTGGATGGAACTTGGAAATATCTGAGGGCCTATGAATGGAGGAATTTAACATTCTGCTTTGTCTAAGGGAGTAACTTCCCACTTCCTTTTCTCTGCCATAGGCATCCAAGGTCCAGGGAGCTGGCAGGGGCGAGAGATGATCCATGGTGAGGGCAGAGCTAAGGGCCACAAGAGAGGAACCTGCTTTTGTTGGGCATTGACAATGTTTGTGGTCTGACTGAGTCTGAGCCATCTGTTTACCATCTGTGACCTAACTCTAGGAAGTTATATTGCACTGGAATTGTGATTTTGCTTTTTTAAAAGCACAGTATAATTTGAAGCAACCTGCAAGGGAAAGGCACGGACTTTGGTGTCAGATGTATCTGGGTTCAAACATGCACTACTGCACAACAGCTGTGAGACTCTGAGCACAGCTCTGCTCCTTTGATCCTCTGTTTTCCCATCTATGAAATGGAGACATTTGCACACACTTTTTAAGGATGGCGTGCATGCTCAGTCACTCAGTAGTGTCTGACTGTTTGCAACCCCATGGACTGTAGCCTACCAGGCTCCTCTATCCATGGGATTTTCCAGGCAAGAATACTGGAGTGGACTGACATTTCCTCCTCCAAGGGATCATCCCGACCCAGGGATTGAGCCTGAGTCTCCTGCATTGCAGGCAGATTCTTTACCACTGTGCCACTTGGAAAGCCATTTTTAAGAACTGAAAAGGATTAAAAGAGAAAATGTATATATAGCACAGTAGCTGGCAGAAAGCAGATGCTCACAATATCTTAACTCTTGTTATTAAGGGACTTCCTGGTAGCTCACCTCTTGCCAGCTATGTGACATCAACTGATATACTTTGAAAGAAGATGAATAATTCCCTCTTTAATTTGGATTTCAAAATCCTTGAATCCACAAATTTAAGTGCCTATTTTCTTTCCCTTCCTCAGTCCTTCCATTCACACCCCTCCAAGCATTGTGCTCTTTGTGTGTGGTAACTTCAACAGTTTGGTTAATTTCTAGATGAGGGGTCCCCACCTTTTGGGATGTAATGCCTGATAATCTGATGTGGAGCTGATGTAATAATAATAGAAATAAAGTACACAGTAAATATAATGTGCTTTAATCATCCTGAAACCATCTCACTCCAGGTCCATGAAAAAAAATTGTCTTCCATAAAAGTAATCCCTGGTACCAAAAAGACTGGGGACTGCTGTTCTAGAGGGAGCTGAGATTTCTGCTTGGACAGAGGTAAAGCAGCATTTCCTAAGTGCCTTACATTGTGATATGGTGCTTTACGGGGCAAAAGAGCATTCTAAGAAATTAAACTTTAATCAGATTTCTGAAGTTAGTTTAGTTGGAACCAGTGTTATGTCAATTTTACCAAATCAGTAATTATAATTTAAAATGAATAAAACCTATGACACTGATACTGTTGATGATTAGTGGAGCCTTTTGTGTGTTCCCCATCTCTCTCCATGGACTGATATGGCTACCTCACCAGTGTTTTCCAGAGGATGGCAGATTGCAGTGATTTATTGGGTATATACATGAAGCAGAGCTCTTGGCTTCTCTTGGGTAGTTTACAATTTAGTTGACAAAATAAGAGTTTCACTTAAATATTTAAACACTCAGATTAGCCGGTTTGAAATGACGTGATCCACTTGCCCTATTTGCTAAGGGCACAGAATTTAAAAGAGCTTGAAGTGAGGGTAGAGCTATCGGGAAAGGAGTAGAATTTTAAGGGCTGGAAGCAGAGGTGGGGTCTTTGGAGATGAAGCAGTGCTTTCTGCACATTCGTCCCATTGCTCTTTTTCCATTAAGTATTCTTGGGACAGGTGGCACTGGTGGTAAAGAACCCGCCTGCCAATGCAGGAGACATAAGAGACCCAGGTTCAATCCCTGGGTCAGGAAGATCCCCTGAAGAAGGGCATAGGATCCACCCCAATATTTTTGCCTGGAGAATCCCATGGACAGAGGAGCTTGGTGGGCTACAGTCCATGGGGTCACAAAGAATCACATATGACTGAAGCCACTTAGCAGCCACAGCATTCCTCTGATAGTATCACTCTTCCAATTTGATCCAACTGTGCTTGTCCACTGCTGTTGTCTAAGCTGAATTTCTTTCTGTCTCTACCTTTTTACCTGAACTGTCTTGATGTAACTGAGCACATTCAATCAGGATAGGAAACTCTTTTCCCCAAGGCTCTTACCTTCCCCAAATGAATGCTAGTATATCTTCAACATGTTCATCTGACTTTAGTAATAAAAATATATTTTTTAGCATCCAGGTATAGAACACCATTTTAAAAATTTTAAGGGATGTTAATATTCTGCATCAAACATAAATCTTATTGAAATGAATACACAATGGTGCCACAGTGGTATAATGGTTCTATTTTTAAAATTATTTGTAGGGAGCAAATGTGAGATGTGCATTAGAATGACAAAAAGCAGCAGACTGGAGGAGAGAGAGGCGCAAAGAACCTGTGTGGCCAGCTCCAGATTGCAGGATGGGAAAGCCTCCTTCAAGCTGCATTTGACATTGTAATTCTACTGTTAGAATATGATGCAGCCTAACCCCTAGGTTTCTTACTTTCTTATTTCAAACTCTGATAGTCATAGGGATGTTTTACAAGATATTTGAAACATGTGTTATGAAATGAGATGTCATTACATTTTTATTATATAGCTTTTATTATAAGCAATATAGCTTATTAGTTAAGAGTTTGGGCTGTGGGTCTATTGCCTATTTAAATCCCAGTGATGCCATTCTGGGACTATGGGAAAAATTGCCTACCTTCACTGTCTTTCTTTTTTTAATCTGTAAAATGCAGGTAATGACTATGTCTATCTTATAGAGTCACTGTGAACATTAAATGAGATAATGTGTGAGGTTCTTGGAACTATGCCTGATTACAAAGTAACAAGGATTAAGTGTGAGTTATTAGGGTGATTATCTCAGTGAAGTTAAAGAGAACAATTTTTGGCTTACCTGTACACATGGAATAAATATCTGTGAGTCTTTGGGCTGAAGGAGGGACAGCACAACTCAGGAAGGCAGAGGGTTGCCCAAGAATGAAAAGTCACCAAACATTCTGATGCATCTGAAAAGGGTTGTGAGACTCTCCTTCCGCTGGTTAGACTAGTGGGTCTACCAGCATTTATAAATGATTTATTGAGCACCTATAATGTGTCAGGCACAGTGCTACATTCTGGAGACAGCAAAATGAACAAGACAATACCTGCAGGAAGAGGAATAAGCGCCAGGCAGTAGACTAGTTTGATTTCCCCCTTGGCTTACTGACGACCAAGATTCCTTCCTGGAGGGATGTGTTTCCACCCACATTAGAAAGAAGAGGGCCCCAAGTACCTTAGGACTGTTAGGACATCCCTGGGGGATAAGCTTGTAGGGAAGGTCAGACTCCCCTCTGGTTAGGTGATGGGAGGGAGTGGAGGCGATGGGAAGAGCTGGGCCCCTGGAGAGAGCTGTGTGTGTGTGCGTGCGTGTGTGTGTGTGCATGTGTGTGTGTATGTATGGAATCATGACTGGCAGCAAAGTAACTGATTGCAGCTGATGAGTCCAGCTTGAATACTCACAGGGACAGTACCCAGGACAGGTCCTGTGCATCTCACTACCTGAGCCACAGAGAGAACAGCTGTTCCCAGGTTGACTTCTGTCCTGTTGGAAAGATATTGAACAGCTCTCTGTTCTGCTTTGAATGGGATTTTTGAGTATTTTGTGGGCTGGCTTCTAATAGGATTATGAAGCTCAACAAATTGTAAATTAAAGAATCTCTCTAGAGTTAAAATAGTCTTTGCAGATTTATTACATTTTTAGAAAGTGTCACTAATTATTTTAAGTTTTCATAATATTTTAAGCTTTTCTCTTGTAAAGGGTAATTCCCAGATTTTCTTGCCCTGGAGAGACTGGAAGATGATGGTCTGCTCAAGCTGAAGGAGGGATGAGAGGGTGCTCTGTTGCCTGGAAAGGTTAGGGGGGAAGAAGGACTTATGTTTGAGGGGTGGCTACTTCGTGCCACAGGCTCAGAGAGACCAAGTGACTTAGCCAATACAACATGGCTCATGAGTGAGCATACCAATCCAGGGCCTAGACTCCAGAGCCTACCTGATTTCCTGTTGGGCTTGCTGTCTTTAAGCTGGTAACTGTACTAGGATGTTGTTGTTGTTCAGTCATTCAGTTGTGTCTGACTCTTTACAACCCCATGAACGACCAGGCTTGCCTGTCCTTCATGCTCTCCTGGAGTTTGTTCAAACTCATGTCCATTGAGTCAGTGAAGCCATCCAACCATCTCATCCTCTGTTGTCCCCTTCTCCTGCTGCCCTCAATCTTTCCCAGCATCAGGGTCTTTTCCAATGAATCGACTCTTTGCATCAATATTGATGCAAGTGGCCAAAGTATTGGAACTTCAGCTTCAGCTTCAGTCCTTCCAATGAATATTCAGGATTGATTTCCTTTAGGATTGACTTGTTTGATTTCCTTGCTGTACAAGAGACTCTCAAAAGTCATACTAGGGTGAAACATATGAAATTGCCATTTCTAGACATTAGAATAGTTAAAAATTAACAATTTCATAAATTTCACCTATTACTCAGGAATTGATAGGATGTTTTACAGAGATTTTTACCAAGGCCTGTGGACAGTTCACTCTCTTGTACAATATGGAGTCTCCATTGCTTTCCAGTCTGGGTACACTCAGAACCAGTCAGCTCACCTTCCTCTCCCCAGCCCTCTCCCCTCTACCAGTTTAAGCACCAACATTTAAGACATGTTCTCACAGCTGCAAGCTGTAAGCATCACCTATAGATCATTATTTTATTTAGAACATCTAATATTTTACCAGGATTCAAATGCAAGCTACTTTCTTTACTAGAAGAACATCTTTCCTTTGATTGATTGCTAAATAGATAGAGCTTGTGAAAAGATCTCTCTCTCTGTCTCTTTTTTTCCCTGGGATTTCTTGTTCAAACAGAATTTGTTGTATCCACATCAGTAAAGCCGTGCTAATATGGGCTGCTGGCCAGATCGTGGAAACAGCCTCATTACATTGAACTGGATGTCATAATGGTACCCATTAAGGTGGAATTCCCTCTGTGTTTGTACTTTTAAACCCAAGTCCCTTGCCACTTAAACATCTCTCTGAGAATAGCAACATTCTCTGGTAACATAGTCTGAGAACGTGCTGGCTCTCTCCTCCTCCTCCTGAAACCCATGATAAAAATAGAATCCTGGGTTCAGAGCATTTTTAGGGGTTTTCAGTCTGCTGCTGCTCCCCGGCCATTCATCCCACTCTCTGCGCTTGTGATGACTGTAATGTGTTCTGATGGCTGAAGGTGAGGACCCACAAGATTTACTTCTTTCAACACTCCCATTAATTGCTATTGGAGTCCAAATATACAGCAGGAAAAGAGCAGCATTTTTTTTTTCCCTCCAGAATTAACCGAATGCAACACAAGAGTTTTCATTTTAATTTTTAAAAGCCATTAAGAGACTAATAGCATCACAGCATTTCTATTAGCTGTTGAAATCTCACCATCGTCCTGGCAAAGTGAAGTTATTTGTTGTGCCGGATTTGGGTAATGGAACCCTGCAGGGTTACAGCTCAGGAATGCTGGAAGGATGAAGCCCACAAAGGGGAGGGCAGAGTGGGTGTCAATCTCATTCCTCCAATTAGAGCAGTTAAAGAAATAGCAAAGTGCAGGGTGGCATTTATTGTGAGGGCTAATTGAAAACCAGAGGAAAATATTGAGATGCTACATGGCATTTCACATTATAATCTCTTTTCTATTTCTGTCTTATCTCCATTGACTCAATAGGACTTTCATTATAAACAAATTTCTATCATTAGGTTCAGCTTAATTTCTGTGGCTGTAATTAAGAGGATGGTAAGAAACATTTGATAGCATAGTCCTCTCTACTGAAAACTGGGCATGGTTCTTGAAATTTACCTGGCAAGTCTTTTCCCAGTGCCTCCTACATGCCAAGCTCTGTGGTGAGACCCTGTCATGACCAAGACAGACAAGGTTCCTACCCTCATGGAACACGATTTAGTGGGAAGAAATAGACAGTACTTATAAACAAAGAAATATGTTGTGTGATGTCAAAAAATGAAAGGAAAAAAATTAAGCAGGACAAAGAGATGGAAGTGGTCAGGGAAGGCTTCTCTGAGGACTCTTAAATGAAGGGAGGGAGGCAGCAAAATGGAGGCCTGCAGGGAGAACATTTCCACAGAGAAAAGTAAGTGCAAAGGCCCAGAGGTAGAAACCGTCTTGGTAAGTTGATGAAGGGAGGAGTTGTGGCTGGAGCAGAGAAAAAGAGGGGAAGAACAGAAAAAGATAATGCTAGAATAGGCAGAGTCAGATCATGTTGAGTTTTGAAGGCCTTGGGTAGCCATTGGAGAGTTTTGAGCCAAAGGCATGGCATGAAGTAATAGAAGCTTTGAAAGGATCATCTGGCTGATGTGGAGAGTAAGCTTCAGGGTGGGTAATGGGAAGAGACAGGGAGACTAGGTAGGAAGTGATTATAATCACCTAGATTAAGGAAAATGATGGCTTGAAAGAAGGAGGTAGTGGTAAAGGGTCAGGTTCAGGATGTTTTCAAGGCAGACTGATGGGGTTTGCAGATGGATTGGATATAAGTTGTGGAAAAAAATAGGAGTCAAGAATGGCAACCTCAGGAATCTGAGTGAATAATGGGAAGAAATAGATTTGTAGGAAAGGGCAGCAATCAAGGGTTGTATGTGGACATGTTTATTTTGAGATGCCTGTTGTTCATCAGAGTGAAACATCAGGTAGACAATTGGATCTGTGTGTCTTGGAGTCTGAGGAGGTCTGAGCTAGAGATGGGGATCATCAGCATATGGAATTTAAAGCCCGCAAAGGGACTGAGATCACTAGGGAGTAGATTTGAATAGAGAAGCAACCTGAGGACCAAGCCCTGCAGCCTGAGTGGTATAGAGTCTGCAGGAACAGGAAGTGCCCAAGAGGAGGCTGAAAGGAAGCCAACAGTCAGGGATGGGAATGGGAGTAGTCTGGTGAAATATATGCAGTCAGGGCAGTTCCTGGGGGAAGTGTGAATTTTGTCTTTGGAATGTTCCCTCCCTTTTCAGTGGTTTTCTATTTTCCCTGTGGTGCCCTTTCTTTCCTCTGATTCCGTTAGTTTCTCTCATCCCTGATAACAATTGCCCTTGTTCTCAAAGTGTGGTCCACTGACTGGGAGCATCAGCACCATCCTTGTTAAAATGCAAATTGTGAGCTCCATCCTAGACCTGCAAATGAGAAACTCTAAGAAGTAGAGCCTAGTAAGCTGTGTTTTAATACATTTTTCATGTGCTTCTGATGCATGCAGAAATTTGAGAATCACTGCTCTAGGGAAAGGAACTAATAAACTGAATCAATGAAAGATAATAGATGAGGCTTACCCTGTTGTCCTTTTCTGAGCCATCTGTCTACAGCCAAAGAAATAAATGTCTAATGACAGATTTTGAGCATCAACCAGTAGACTATTCTTGAGACATCTTCATGGGAGCCAAGGAAACTTCTCCATCCCCACAAATCATAAAAGCAGGCAGCTGCCTACTTGCCTATCCTGTCTTTGATGCTGCTGCTGCTGCTAAGTCGCTTCAGTCGTGTCCGACTTTGTGAGACCCCATAGATGGCAGCCCACCAGGTTCCGCCATCCCTGGGATTCTCCAGGCAAGAACACTGGAGTGGGTTGCCATTTCCTTCTCCAATGCATGAAAATGGAAAGTGAAAGTGAAGTCGCTCAGTCGTGTCCGACTCTGTGCGACCCCATGGACTGCAGCCTACCAGGCTCCTCCGTCCATGGATTTTCCAGGCAGGAGTGCTGGAGTGGGGTGCCATTGCCTTCTCCGGTCCTGTCTTTAGAGTGGGCTCTATTTATAACTATATATTCTATATAGTATTATACAAGTTCACCAACTCCACATATGGCAATAATGAAAAATTTTAATGGGCAATTCAAAATCTCTAGCACTGGTTCAGAACTTATTTTGTTAAAACACAACTTACTTATCAGGCAATTTAAAATAAAGCCTGAATACTAAGGTACATAATAATAATAACAGAACATTTGTTGAGTTGTAAATTCTTATTCATAAAATACACGTCAAATTTGTTTTAGCTATTTAAATAATAGAGTTTAATATATATTTAGTTAGGCATTACAATAGTAAGGACTTAAGGAGATTAGAAATAAATGAATCCAATTAAAGAACACGTCTGTGAGATTTGATATGTCATAGGTATGAATGAACTGTTTGCTCAGCAACTGTAAAGAAACCATTAAATGATTAACTATCTAGAATAGGTTTAATCAAGAATAAATGCTATAGGAGATATTTTAAAATATTTAAGTTAAACAAATGAAGACTTGTGCATTTGAAAACATAGCATCACACCATCATTTTTTGCTGCATCTTTTCCCAGGGAGTTTGAAACCTGAGGTTCACCTTTTCTGTGATCTGCAGAAATGCTAGGGTCTTGTGTTGTATGGAAAAGGGCAGAGCTTCCAACAGTGTCATGAGGCTTGGCCTTGTGAGGCCTCCTCAAACACTGTGGGGAATTGGGGGACCCTGAGATCTTGAGGATAGGATTTGTTTGTGTGTGTGTGTGTTAGTCGCTCAGTCATGTCTGACTCTTTGCCACCCTCCTCTTTACCACCAGAGGAGCCTGCCAGGCTCCTCTCTCCAAGGAATTCTCTAGGCAAGAACACTAGAGTAGGTTTCCATTCTCTTCCCCAGGGGATCTTCCCAACTCAGGGACTGAATCCAGGTCTTCTGCATTGCAGGCAGCTTCTTTACCATCTGAGCCACCAGGGAAGCCCAGGATTTGTCTACAGCCAAAGAAATAAGTGTCTAATGATAGATTTTGAACATCAATCAGTAGATTTTCTTGAGACATCTTCAAGGGAGCCAAGGAAACTTCTCAGTATTGTGAGAAGATGATTTCTTTGTGATTACAGGTTTCTTTTCTGTTCCTGGAGTTTGTGTGGAGTTGAAAACGGGAGATGTGCTCTTTCACCCTCTCTGCCAAAGGGTTTTAGGGTTTAGGAATCAACTTTCTAAGGGTCAGGAGAACTAGGTGAGCAAGCTATTCCTGTGAGAATGGAACCTCAACCAAATGTAAGGGGTTAGGTGAGGGATTCCCCCATTATTCATCTATTTCAGATATTGGAAGATCTCTAAAGAGAAGATATATTTTAAAAACATCAGTTTCATAAATGAGAGCAAAGGTGAGAGAGATGGACAGAGAGGGTGGGGAGGTGAGACCGATGGAAACAGATGAAAAAGAGGAGTCAGAGTTGACATGTATGCATTTTATTTTCTATTTGTGGAAATTTCAAAACATAAGAAAAACTTGATTGGTATTTGTATCATTTTTCTTTCTTTATATTTGACTTTTTTTCCTCTAGAAGTAGACTCAGATTAGGGGTTCTCATGATGGGAGAGGAGACTGACAGTTTTTAATTTGCCTTTGATAAAAGAGGCAGCACATTTTGCATTTGTTTATTTGACTTTTAAATATCACCTTAAGACAATAAGATATAGACTAGCTCTAAGAGCAATAGGATTTGGAACTTTAGACCAGGAAAATTCACAAACACACCTAAACTTTAGTAGCCAGGTATAGAATGAATTTCTGAGCATAAAAAATTAAGTTCCTCAGAACAAGAAATGTGTCCCCAAAGTAGGGTTTATGCCATTTAAACAATGACAAATATGTCATTTATAACTCACATGAAACTAAATTGTTTTAAGAAACTCCATGGTGAGGCTTCCTTTTTTTCAATTATAAGTAATATTTTAAGTCATAGTCTCCAAGAAGGAAATAAAATGCCTCATAGTTCATTTGAAAGCCTTTAGAGACAGATAATTCTAGAAGGTAGGAAGGGTGGAAAATAGATCAGAAAGTAAGTGAAATGTACAGGCACTGAGAGAGCAGAAGGACATGTGGATGTTTAAAAATTATAAATGACGTGCATGAGATGTTGAACCTAGGGAAAAAGAAGTTTAGTCGTGCTTTCTCTTTTGTAACAACATTATTCACAAAGAAGCAGCCCAGGCTTCTTCTATATAAAGAAAAGAAATTGGGAACCCATTTCAGCATTAGATAGGAGTGCCTAAATTTTGCCTCAATTGGTGTTTCTTTTTTAAGAAATATTTTTCTGATTATAAAAGTCACACATGTTTATTATAGAAAAATTAAGATAATGTGGAGTTTTATAAAGAGAATGTAAAGAACATCATTAATCTATTTTACAGATCTCTACTGTTAACATTTTAGCTTTTTGCCACCCACTATATTACAGGCTATGCTGTGCTGTGCTTAGTTGCTCATGCATGTCCAACTCTTTATCACACCCATATACATGCCTATACAGTACATGTTAGTTTTAAAAAAGATAATTTTTTACTTTATCAATAGTATTTCTACATTAACTAAAAAAAAGAATGACTGCATAATATTTTATCACAATGGTATGCCATAATTAAATAATGCTTCTATTGTTGGTTCTTATTTGCTTATTTACAATTAAATATAAGATTTATGCTAATAAGCACCCTTGTATATAGACTTTTGATACCCATCTCTGATTATTTTCATAAAACATAGAAGTGGAATTACTGGATTTAAGGTTTGGACACACCTAAGACTGTTGGTAAAAACTGCTAGTTTATTCTCTTACTGGTAGTATATATATATGCCCATTTCACCTTGTCTTCATTGAGATTTATTGTCATCTTAAAACTCTTTTCTAATTTGAAAGGCAAAAATGACATCTGATAGCTGATGAATCCACACAGGTTATTGCTAGTGAGGCTGAACCTTTAGAGAGTTATTTCTCAGCAATTTGTGCATTGTTTACAGCCTTTTTGATCTGATCTGATTGCATAGATATTTCTTACTGATTTTTAGAAGTATATCTCTGGGGATTTAAAGCACTATTACTACTCACCGCTTCAATACGACTCTAATGGTTCTAAAGACATAGTTGAGGATGAAATTAATTTAGTATTCTAGTTTCCCTAATATCACGTATGTCATGCTTGCATCACAACTTGATTTTTTAAAAGTGAAGTTAATATACATACCACTAAAATGGTAGCATATGATTTGTTTCTTTGATTTACGATCACACAGAATTTCAGAATGATTATTATTAATTATAACCTGGGAATTTAAAAATCCCTCACATAAACTTGCTTACTTAGCAGATATTTCTTTCCCATATATGTAGAAAGTATTGCCAGTTTTTAAATTTTGGGTCATTTGGATTGGAGAAGAATGAGAGTTTATTGCAGTGAGAATTATTTTGTCAACCATTTGCAAGTGAGTGTTTGTTCTCTGTAAGATATATTGCAAGACAGAAAACAGAGACCATTAGAAGAGAAAAAATGTAGGAGGTTGTCGTTAGATGGGTTTCCCAGGTGGCACAAGTGGTAAAGGACATGCCTGTCACTGCAGAAAACTTAAGAGACATGGGTTAGATCTCTAGGTCAGGAAGATCCCCTGGAGGAGGGCATGACAATGCACTCCAGTATTCTTGCCTGGAGAATCCCATGGACAGGGAAGCCTGGTGGGCTATAGTCCATGGGGTCTCAAAGAGTCCAACACGACTGAAGTGACTTAGTATACAGGCACCCACTCGTCATTAGATATTCCATTCACATGAGAGAGAATAAGTGCCGAATGAGTGGTGGGGCAGTGACTGGTATAGGGCCTCAGAAGAGAGAGCGGGGAGAGATCACTGTGGCCAGGGAGGGGAAGGGAAGAGTTAGGTGCAGCATGTGCAGTCTTTCTTAGCTGTATTTCAGTTTGTGTCGTGGATTTGCACAAATGCATTATGCTATCCCTGTTGTGAAGATGGTTGGTTTTGTCACATCTTACGTTACAGTTCTTGACTTACGTTTTAGTTGTTGCTGTTTGCCTGTTGTTTATACCCCTGCTTTTCCTTCTTGAAATCACATGATTGTAAACCTCATTGACTATTATGTAATATTTACTGTCACATATGGGAAGGGTAAACCACCCTTTACCCTTGTGGGGCTGTCCACTCCATAGCATATTGGATGAAACCTACAAAATGGAGGAGAAAGAGGTTTCTAGGCAGAGGCAATGTTTACATAAAACCCAAGACTTTTGGCGAACTATTAAAATCACCAAATCAAAGGGAGAAAACCTCAAGGAGCAAACACAAATCCACTTATTAGTATGAGACTATTACATTTCCAAGGGTGCCTTCGCCTAATTTCCCAGCAGATTGTCTTCATTCATGAACCCCTCACAGTGTGGAATCCTCCTTATCAGCTATCTCTGCTGGGCTCTGTGGGAGCCTGAAAATGAAACAGAAAGTAGGTCTCTCTGCTGCGGAGGTTTACCCAGTAGCCAGGCTGCAACTCTGCCAGAATATAAAGAAGGTCATGCACTTCGTGTAACAGTGACTCTAGAATCCAATTAAAAAGTTTAGTATAAGGCACAGTCATTCCTACTTAATCCGATCACGGTTTAATGCAATCCTCTGCTTATTTCAGTCAGTGCCTTTGGAGCCAAATCAATTGTATGTCTTTGTTTCCACGTTTTCCTCAGTAATTTGATCACCTTCAGCTGTTTAAAAAAATGTAGCTCAATTGGGAAATCTGGCAACATCTTTTAAGAATCGCCACATAACATAAAGTCAACAAACTCCAGAATGGCCAGCTCCAAAACTGATAGGACAGAAGCAAAAATTCAGTAATCTAAAATAAAAGCAGTATAGGGTAAGGTAGAGATGAAGAGGGAAATTCTTGCAAAGAATCTTGACTCAACATGAACTGATCAAATCCTGTTGATTACTTCTCTGTGCACTCACTCCAACTTGCTTTAAGGGTCATACATGTGTTGGTGCTGCTGTGGGCATAGAGAATGCCAGGCTCCCAGTCAAATGATAGACGTGATATTGATGCATCTCTCTGAAGCTGACAGTACCTTTCAGCAGTGAAGACATCTTTTGTTTGCTTTGCAAGAGGGCATCACTCTGAGCTTCCCATATCGCAAGTTGGCATTTGCCTTGTGAGTGGTCATGGGATATTGCTTAAGGAGAGGCTGAGGAGACCAATGATGCAAAAATAGCCCCTTTTTATTCAGTTGGAATTTGAATAGTTCTAAATATGTATATGACTATTATAAAGTTTGGAGTAGACTCAGATGGTGAATTCTGCAAATTGAATGATTTCTGGCTGTCCATAGTGGAATAAGAGGATTACTTTGGTCTGTGCAAATATGGATGAGATTGACAAACTGCAGGTCCTAGTGATTGCAAATTACCTGTTTCACATGGCTTTTAGGGCCTGGGTACCTGAGGATGTCTATAGAGCTGGTTCAAGTCATTAAAAGGAGAAAAATAAACAGTAAATTGGTATCAACAGCCATTTTGAAAAATATGTCAAATGGCATATGCTACAGTTCCTCTTTTGCTAAGCTTTTGATAAGTATCTGGGAGAGCTGCCCTTAAGAGGGTTACCTGTGGGGTCCTGAATAAGAAAAGCTTGACCAGGGCTGACTTCTTCCTTTATTAAAGTCAGCTAAGTCAAGCTCCATACTCATTTCAGGGGCTAAAATCTGTGCACCCACGTATTTTATTTTGTCCTACTGCCCAGGGAAGCACTGACCGACTTTCCTAGGTGTACACCTACCTTTAAGGATATGTGTGTGATACTAGAATGCATCTCTCTAGGGGACGAGGGGGAGGGGGACCCAGACTCTTCTTTGTGTCTGAGTTTGGAGGAAGGAAATGGAACTCGTAATGTGATTCCCATCAGTATCTAGACCTTTAATCTATACAAATGAAATACTCAGTTTAATAGAATTCTAACAGTAAAACAAATGCTTTATTCTCAGTGAATCCACCATTCAGAGTGGCTCTTGGCAGCACATCAACCGTACTTGAAAAGTCTTTAAGTGGGTATTTTTTTATTGTGCTTTTCATCCTGACACATCTTTTGAGCTGTTAGAGTCCCGAACAGAGAAATACTCGTCTCAGAATGCCGCATCTGTGTTGTGCTATGATCTTCATTTGGTGACTTAGCAATAAAAAACTTAATTAACTTAATAAATATTTTGGCCACACTACAATAGAGTTTCGAGGGTAAAAAGGAACAGAGCAAATCAAAATGAGTTTGGGATAGAAAGGAAAGAAATATGTCCTGTGGCGGATTCATTTTGATATTTGGCAAAACTAATACAGTTATGTAAAGTTTAAAAATAAAATAAAATAAAAAAAAAAAAAGAAATATGTCATAGGGAAGTGTTTGGAATGAAACGTATTACAATTGCTATCAAGGTGAACCTATTGCTCTGGGGAAAGTGGGTGTGAAAAAGTGCCCTAGGGGGTGGAAACCATACTATTTATTGAGCATGTGTTATCTTCTAGCACTGTGCAATGAGCTTTTCACAGTGTTTCATCTGAACCTCAGCACATCCCTATGAGGTGTAAAGAGGAAATTGAAGTCTAGACAGGTTATCACACAGTAAGAGGCTCACACTGTGATCTACTTGACGTCATGATCTTCTGCTTAGTTTTGATGAATTCTTTTTTGTATTTTTTGGTGCACCAAAACATTAATATTTTTATTGGTGTATCCAAAGTATAACTCTTTGGAGACTTCTTTGATTGTTCAGTGGTTAAGATTCTGGACTTCCACTTCAGGGGGCATGAGTCCAATCCCTGGTTAGGGAAGTTCTACATGCCACAATGTGGCAAAAAAAAAAAAAAAAAAAAAAAAAATTCAAAGTATGACTTTTTATATTTATTAGCTTTTTCATATGAATATGTAGAATTTACAATCATTTATTGGCTTTCAAACTTTATTTAAGCCTATTTAATTTGGAGTATTTCATTGGTTGGAAACTATGCAAAAATTTTGGACTTTTTCAATGGTTAAGATGCATACTCTGGGGTCTGATAGTGTGTAAGAGAAAAGTGAATCCTGTTTACTTTCTGATTGTAGCCTCTGCTTGTACATCTCTGTGCTGAAATGTTGCATTAAGAATGAATTGACAAAAATTAGTTAGCTGATTTTCAGAGGTATGTGTTTCTTGCTGTCGGTTCTAGAGGCTGAGTGGATACTCCACTGTCCAGTGGACGGAAGTACATTTTGACACAGAATATGGTCAAGGATGGGAGCCCTGTCTCCTGCCAGTGCCTAGCTCGCTCACTGTGACATGCATGTGACCTCAGGGTCAGGTGTGTCTGGGGACTCACATCCCACAGGGGTCTTTTCCACAGAGAAAGGCTGTTGGGTTTCAGGTTATTAGCAGTCACTGAAGAAAGCAATCCTTTTTTAGTTGCATCCTTACCTTCTTCCTCTTCCACCGAGGTGAACTACTGTGCCAGTTGCCATTGGAACAGACAAAATAGCTCTTGACAGTAGTCTTCCAGGAACTCAGAATGCACTGGGCAAGATAAGATATAATCCCTTGAAAAATAAGATTTGAGGGGGAAAGAGGTAACCTTCTGGTTCCCTCCTCACTTCCCTCGGGAACTGGCCCCAGTGCCTTGGTCGTGAAGGAGGTAGTAACTTAGTCCTTCTGTTCATTGCTGTCCCCCCACGGCCACTACAGAGATGCTCAGTAAACACATCCTGAAGGAATGGATGGGTTTAGCACCCGGGAAGGGCTTTCTAGAGGTGAGTATGACTTAAGGTAGTTCTTTATAAGAGGGATTTTAAGAAATAGAAAGTCAAGAAAGTATAAGATCAATCTGAGGAGAACTATTCTGGATGAAGCAAGGGGCTAATGAAGGAAAATTCTGAGATATTGTCAGAAAAATAGATGGGTGCCACATTTTGGCAGGCAATAAGTTTCTGACCAGTGAGTGCTTAGAGTCTGCACCGTGTGTGGTTCTTGGGAGTTAAGTAGAGCATATAACAGACCAGTGAGGTAATCAGAGCCCCCAAAACCCAAAAGACAAATTGTATGCCTATCTTCTAAATTTTTGTTACTCACATAAGGAGAATTTTTTTTTGTCTTTTTTAAAAAGTTTATTTTTTAAGTGAAGGATAATTGCATTACAAAATTATGTTGGTTTCTGAGTAGATGAGCTATTTGATATGAAACCATTGTAATTTGATGACATCTATCACTGAACAGTGATATTATTGGCCCTGTTTTAGCCGGTTTCTATTTCTGGTCACTTGGGGAGGAACTCCTTGCCTGAATTATACTTTTGCCTTTGCCTGATCCCTCTGTAGCAGGACAGATAGGGAGAAGGACAAGAAGGTAAATGAATAGTCACTGAACGGTGGAGATCTGCCAACCACTCTTACGTGTATAATTTTATCAAATACTACACTTAACCTAGCTATCTTAATCTGAAGAGTGTGGAAAATGCATGCAGAATGTTTAAAAAGGTAAACCCATTAGAGAAAGGAAAAATAATATAAGAAAAAAATAAAGAGACAGTGGAGTTTGTTGCACAGAATTCATGCCACGAGGATTTGTACACTTGCTGGAGGTGGTGACACATTGAACCTGGGCTCAGGGCTTTTGACTTCATTGCAAAGAAGGAAACATGACGCATGATATGATTCACAGTGCCTGTGAGACAAAAAGAGCTCAATTACTCACAAGCAGCCGGGCTAGTTCTGGAACCTGAGAGAAGATTCTCCCATGAGTCCTCATAAGGAAGACTCTGAAACATTTTATTTTGGCTGCCAGTGGGAAGGATTGATATCCTCTTATGAAACCCGAGGAGTCAGCCGAGACTTCCTGCTGCCTGGGAGCAGGCTGAGGTGGTTGGTAGCTGTGGGCAGGGTCAAGCTGTCATCTTTAGTCCCTGAACACCTCAGCAGTACCTTCTCAGTGAACTCTCTTGAGATACACTTTTTCCCCTGTCACATCACAGCCTGCAGTCATTATGTGTATTTCTTTATAGTTTCTTCTCCTCAAGAGATTGTAATCTGCACAAGGGTAGGGGGCTCTACATGCCCTATTCATCCTTTCATCTCCATATAGCACAAAGTCTGGTATATTTTAGGAGCCTAATAAATACTTACTGGGTAAAGGAGTAGAAAGAACTGGTGGGAAAGTATATCCTCAGGTAACTGAATTAGTTAGCCTGTTGAAAAAGGATTTTTAACTAGTTAGCCTGGATACCCTAGTTTGCCAGCCATATGGGTATTTGGAATGTTTACCCAGGATGACTGATAAAGGAACAGCTGATAAAAGACATTCTTTTTGTCAACCATCAGACAGCACCAGTTGGTCAGTTTTCTGCTGAGCTCATCCCACAAATAGAAAATCTTTAGACTTTATAATCCATAACTCACCAGCAGGGACACAAAAGCTCAGAGAACTGGAATTCTAGATTTATTTTAGACTATATAAAAATAATGAACAATGTATATTTTAATCAAGGCATCTTCATGAGCATATCATATAATTTGGCAGCTACATTCACAGAGATTTGTTAAATGTTAGGTACTTCCAAAATAATCAAGGTGTTTGTGGAAACCAGTTATATGGCTAACTTTCACTTGATTCCTCCTCAAATATGAATGACTGTCATTTCCAGTAACAGAATATGTGTATCTGTCTCCTGTGGTGGCCTATTAAGGGCTGTGTCTTCCCACCCTGCAGGGACACGGAATACAAAGGGCTGCAGCTCTCCCTGGATCAGATCGCAGCCTCCAAACCAGCCTTCTCCTATGCAGGCAGCTCCACTCCTGCCCTGACTGACAGCAGGAAGGGGGCCAAGTCAAGGCTCTCCAGCTCCAAGTCCAAATCCAGGACTTCCCCATACCCTCAGGTAGGTGCAGTGCCGCTTGGCAGTTTTCTTCTTCTGTGACTTGGTTTGGTCTCGCAGTGGAGGAAGTATTGAAGCTGTTTGGAATTAATTATCTGGCTTTAATACATTTAAAACTTCTATAAATCTGGAGAGCTTTCTAAAAATATCTTCTTCCTTTAAAATAACTGTGCTAGTAAAAATTCGAAGTGATCTTGTGGTTTACTGCTTTTATATGAAGGTTGTGAGAGGCTTCATTGCAGTCAAAACCATAACTGTATTTTCAAGGAGAATGGTCCTGAGTGTTTTCCTCAACAATGATTAACCAGAAAGATGGGGCAAGCAGAGAAAAATATGGAAAATGAGAGCCTGATGTAGAAAAATGGAACCTTAGGACAGGAACTGAAGTCAAAGGATAAATTAAGAGGTGGAGGCAAAAGATCAAGGGTACATTTCACCATGAGATTTGAGCACAGATGGACTGTTTATGGGGAGGAATGAAACAAAGAGGGTCTTCCAGATGGCAGGAATGGTAGAAAAAGCAGCCCTCTTCTCATCTTTGCAAGGTGGTGAGCTGATGAGACCCAGAGGAGGTATTCCAGAAACACCGCAAGGTACAAAGACAAGTCCTGATGGTTGGAAGGAAGAAAAGAATATTTTTCCTTATCAGCCTCTGTGATATAGAAACTTGTCTATGTCAAATGTAGGCACAACTCTCTCCTGGCCTGAAGGAAGTAGGACAGAACTGAGGATTTTTCACTCCTGGTACCCTGTGACCATCCTTTTCTTTAAGGGCTGCTGCTGCTAAGTCACTTTAGTCGTGTCCAACTCTGTGCTACCCCATAGATGGCAGCCCACCAGGCTCCCTCGTCCCTGGGATTCTCCAGGCAAGAACACTGGAGTGGGTTGCCATTTCCTTTTCCAATGCATAAACGTGAAAAGTGAAAGGGAAGTTGCTCAGTAGTGTCCGAGTGTTCACGACCCCGTGGACCGTAGCCTACCAGGCTCCTCTGTCCATGGGATTTTCCAGGCAAGGGTACTGGAGTGGGGTGCCATCGCCTTCTCCGTTCTTTAAGGGCACCATGTCCCAATTCCTGCAGTTCATTAGGGTAATTCAGGAGATGATTCCTGGGCTGGTAGAAAACCAACCGGGATTCGGAGATTTTTCATCAAGGTGGTCTTTATCATTTGTGTTTTTAATTTTTTAAAGTAAAAATGGCAATCAATAGCGAGTCCAGAAACTATTATTTCCTTACTCATCAGAACATTTTTAATTCTGTTAACGTCAACAAGTATGTACTGTTTGAGGAAGTGTCATTCGTTGAGCTCATGGGTCACTAAGAAGCTACTATTTGCTGGATTATTTTAGCTTGGTATGGGAGTTTGAGATCCGTGTCCCAAGGGACTGCAGTCACGTGGTTTCAAATCTCCCACCAAGACCAGATTTCTTTACCCTGACAAAGTGTAAAGAGGAGTAGATGTGTGATGCCTGGACATTTTTCAACGTAAACGTTCAGTTATGAAGACTGAGCACTTTATGTATAAAGTGCATTTTAGTTCAAGTTACTGTAGAGGAGGAGTTGCTTCTTTTTATTGAGTATCTGAGAAGCTTTATTTATTACTATCTCATACCTTGAGGAAAGAATTTTACTGTCTCTTTTTGTTACTTGGAAGAATGAATTACTCTTTTGGGTAATTTTATCCTTATATGGATAGGAGTGTTGGACACATTAAATGAAAGAAAAATTTAAATTAGGAAATACTAAGTTAAGAAGGAATTTGTCCATTGTTACAGAGAAATAAAGCCACAAAACCCAAATATCCCCACTGAGCTTCCAAAACCTCACCATCTACATTTTATTTCACCTCAGCTCTTAAGTCTAAAATTTCTCTAGTTTACACTAATGTTGGACTAGGGCTTCCCAGGTGGCAAGGGAATCCACCTGCCAATGCAGGAGACAAGAGAGATACAGATTTGATACCTGGGTCTGAAAGATCCCCTGGCAGAGGGCATGGCAACCCACTCCAGTATTCTTGCCTGGAGAATCCCATAGACAGAGAAGCCTGGAGGGCTACTGTCCATAGGGTGGCAAAGAGTCAGACATGACTGAAGCAACTTAGCACACAATGTTAGACTATCTACACATTAAAAAAAAAATGTTTTAACTGCCATTAGACTGCTCCTTGGGTTCATGTGAGGAGGAGTTAATTTGAAATTGTACATGTTTCATGGTTTTTTTTTTTTTTTTTTTTTAAAGCAATACAGAAGAGTGGAAAGTAGAAAATCAACCACTATTTCCTCTTTTTCCCTCTCCAAAATGGTGGTTTCTTCTAGAAATGTACTATGATGCATAAAAATCATTCACGTGCACACACCTATGTTCACATAGAGTTTCTCTTGACTTTTTAAAATGTTCATTCTTGTGTTAATTCTTAGATAAATGCAGTCCTTAGAATTTTGGCCCTGTGTCTCATTTGAAATCTCAGTCATGAATTAAGTTTACTTAACATTTATGCGCCTAGTAAAGGTTATTCTTTAATTGCGTTTGCTTTAGATAATGATGGTGCTAGGTCAATCACTGACTGAGTTCCTAGCACATGGACCACTGATATGTAGAGATCAGAAATGGAACACAGTCTTTGCTTTCAGGGAGCCATGCATGTAGACAGAAAAGGGAACAGCCTTTGCAGTGAATTGTCCTAGGACGATTGTCCTCAGGTAAACAGTAGGTCCTCTGGGGCAACACAGTGGAAAAGCATGACATCCAGGGCAAACTCATCCATTTCTGCTGAAAGGAAACAGCTCAGTACTGCCATCTGGAATCCTACATCCTCAGAAATTTTAAAGAAAAGAAAATAATGTAGCTTCTCAAAAGTCTTATTTGGTCCAAATCACTCCTATATTATTGAAGAATACTTATTTTTCAACCTTCTTGCATTATTGCTATTATGTGTTGGTTCAGTCAGTGCTAGCTGAGTGCCTACATTAGAGCGATGCTATGCTGGCCATTGTGATGAATGGGGATAGCAGTTGAGTAGGTGCTAGACTATAAAAAAGTGGTATAAGAAACGCCCTTAAGTGTTTCAGTACAGTTGGAATGATAAGTTATGAACTAGAATGAGGGGCATATAGAGGATGATGTATACAAAAGGCTTCAAGAGAGATGTCAGTCTATATGCCTGGGGAGGGTTGTTGACCTAGCTCTGGGGGTAGAATTCAGGTATATGCACATAAGGGAAAGGAGAGGACACTTCAGAAAGACCAGGATTCTGAAGAGATGCAGGAACACCCTGAGTGTGACTGGTGAAGTGGGGGAGAGTGGGTCCCTGTGGTTAAGGACAAGGGGTTATATGTTTGGAAACATTCATTGATTGGTGCCAAATATCTGTGAGGTCAAGGCATTTGGATTTTGTTGTATGGAAAACCAGTAAAGGTTTTGAACTGGAAATGAAGCATTAAGGTGGCTGAAGCAAGGCAGACTACTCGGGAGGCTCATTTTCATAGTCCTGGGTGAGTCTAGGGGGGTCTGAGCTAAAGTTCTCAACTGCAGTGAAAAGCACTGTAGAGGAAGGAAGGATAAAATTATTTTTGTCCTCGACTGCTTGTACCTCTTCTCATTATAGATATATTTTGATCATTATAGATTTATTTTTGAAATTATATATATTTGGTTGCACTGGGTCTTTGTTGTGGAGCATAGGCTCTCTAGTTGTAGTGTGAGGACTTGGTTACCCCATGGCATGGGGGATCTTAGTTCCTGGACTAGGGATTGAACCCTTGTCCCCTGCACTGGAGGGCAGATTTTTAACTACTGGACCACCAGGGAAGTCTCTGAAATTGTATTTTAAAGCTTACATTTTGTATTTAATGACAATAATAGATGCACAATAAATATATTTTTATTTACAAAATGATGAAGATTTTCGTAGTAGTTAATTTTAAATTCTTCCTCCTCTCAAAAATACAATCTTTTACTTTTTGTTATTTCCATGTTTACATATTTTTAGTACGCAAATTCTCATCAGATTTTTCAAGAGACTGTTTCCAGAGCAAAAAAAAAAAAAAAAAAATTGAGCTCATAAGGTAACATCTTGTGCTTTTTATTAGGTATGAAAATGATGTAATGATGCTATCAATATTATTTATTAAGCTCTTTACTCTATTATGTATTAGGCATATCCGGAAATTTCTAACAGACATTTGATGAATAGCAAACAGCACCACTGCTTTTTGGAATTATTTAGGCACCCTTATTTGAAGATGTGAGACATGCACAAATTGTAATTCACTGTCACTTCTCAGTTTGCAGTAGTAGATGAACTTTCAGGTCCCCACTTGGTATGAGATGCCCTTGGGAATGATTTTAGACTTGATTACATTATAGTCACTTAATGAATGACTCAGTCACCTTTGTACCTCTATGTATTACTCGGGACAAGAGAGGTCAAAATTGTTTTGCATGGTTTTGAAAGATTTGTTGTAAGAAATATTATAGATAACTCCCAAAGATTCTGCAGGTAGCTACTGTGCTGCTGTAGAGCTATCTTAACAATATGAAAGTTGTATTTTATTGTTACTGGGTTTATATTCATGAATATAGCAACTTATTTTTTTCACAGTTCTGTTGAATTAAAAATATTGAGTTTATGGAATTTATTTTTCAGACCTTACCTCTAGCAATTGCTAGAGTCTCTTCCATCTATTTTGAAGGAACTAGTCATGGCTACTCCAATACAGTTGTGAGTTATCTTGACATAGTGTAGCCACATCAATCATGAATAAATTGCCTCCTGATTCTAGTTTCCTTTGAAACTTTTCCTCTTGGCATGTTTATAGTTGTTACATTTATTAAAGACAGTGCGTGCCCTCCTGTTTTATTGCCTCATTCTGCCCTTCTCTTGCTTTCTCCCTAGTCAGTAATAAGCAATACACTATATAATTCTATAATAACAGTGCATAAAACTATGTATGCTTCTGAAATCTGAAAGCGTTTAATCTCTTGTTACAGATACACTGTAACACCTGCAGGTTTAACTCCACATCTGTTACCTTAAATAATCCCACAGAACCCTCTTAATTTTCACTGCCAGCAATCCTTTCGGTGAAGGTAGAAGCTCTCTTCCTACAAAGGTTCTTTCTGGCCTCAAAAAATACACTGGTGACTCCTATGCTGACTTTTGAAGCTACAGAGAAAAGAAGGACCAAGAATTTCCCTTACACATAGTATCAATACTTTTATCAATACTAGGATAGATAGCCCTTCATTTCATGTTTTATATGTTACATGAAAACATGTAATCCTTGACCATTAACAACAAAAACTGTAATGCATCTTGCAAAAAAAAAGTTATCTTCTCTGAAATTCTTATACTATACAGGCTTTTTATGTTTTCTGGTTATGTCTGAACTTCGGATATCACCTCTTCTATAGAAATATCAGGAGATTATTATTAGAAGATGAAAGTAGGAAAATTTGGAGGCAGTAAATGGGGACTTTAAGATCCTTGAGGACAGGAGATTTTGCCCTTGATAACCAAATTGCTTTGGGTACCCAGAAGCCCTTAGAACATATTGAGTGAGTAGGTAAATGATAGATGAGTGAAGTTGATAAGATAGGTGGATAAAGAAACAGGAGGACTGAGATGACCTGGGTATATGGCCCTTTCCCCAGAAGGCTTACAGATTCAGTGGGGGAGATAAAAATGTAAACGAAAAATTTAAACACAGTGTAGCATGTATGTGATAAAGGCATCGTTGGCAGTGGTGAAGCTCTGGTGGTGTCTTGGGGGCTCCTCTGTCCTTCCAGCAGTGAACTGGAGGTGGGAGTTGGAAGCTGACAATAGCCTCTAGGCCTAGAGACCCTCATACCTTGGGGTGTTTCCAGGGGTTCAAATTTATTTCTGTTTTGGGACGTCGTGGTGGTCTAGGGGCTAAGACTCAGTCCTCCCAATGAAAAGGGCACAGGTTTGATCCCAGGTCAGGGAACTATATCCTGTATGCATCAACTAAGCCAAATAAATAAATAAATACTAAAAAAAAAAAATTATTCCTATTTGCAAGGTTTGCAGTGGGGCTGCAGGCTGACAGTGAATAAGGCCCTGAACCTCTTGGGTGCCCCGTCAAAGAGCAGACTCACTCTCCACCTCCAGTTGTGCTTTCACCCCTTACCCATTTATCCTTCTTCTCCCACTGCCTGTGTCCCAGGAGCTCTGTCATGCTGGAGATCGGAGCTCATCTTAATTTTCTGTCCACTTTGGAAATTTTTCATTTTCAGCCTTTCCTGCTTCTCAGGTTGACCTTAAAGGACCACTGATCATGTCAGTGTTTGGAGAATTGCCACAGTCCTAGCTGTCACTCAAGGTTACCTATAATTGAGTCCTAAATTACATGAACCCTGTGATCCAGCCAGACTTCTCTGCTCCCTCTGCTGAATGCCTTGTCCTTTCCTGCCCCCATGCTTGTGCTTATGCATTTATTCTGCCTGCGTTGCCTCTATTTTTCAAAATTCTGCCTATCATCTAAGGACTGAATGCTACCTCTTTCATGAAATATAACTTTCTCCTTTGTGCCTCTATTTAGAATAATCTATCTTCTACTGCCTTCTGGATATGTCAGAGCTTCTCTTTTGGACTATAATATCTTTGAAAGTAGTAACTGTGTCTATTTCATACCTGCCCCCTACCTTGACCCAGCACCTGTGTGTCCTCCACTTATTCACTCACTGAATATTAATGAAATGAATGAATGGATAAGTAAAGACTTTAAGAAGAAGGTGGATACTTTGTTGGTTGCCTATAGAGACATTAAAAACCCCAAGGAGGGAAAATATTCTGCTGCTGCTGCTGCTGCTAAGTCACTTCAGTCGTGTCCGACTCTATGCGATGGCAGCCCACCAGGCTCCCCTGTCCCTGGGATTCTCCAGGCAAGAACACTGGAGTGGGTTGCCATTTCCTTCTCCAATGCATGAAAGTGGAAAGTGAAAAATGAAAGTGAAGTCGCTCAGTCGTGTCCGACTCTTCGCAACCCCATGGACTGCAGCCTACCAGGCTCCTCCATCCATGGGATTTTCCAGGCAAAAGTACTGGAATGGGATGCCAGCTACTATGGAATTTATAACCTATGTAAAGAAGCAAAAGATACACATGCAAAAAAACCTAAGGATGCTTTCACAAATACAAAATCTTGCAGTACAAATCAAACACCTACCTGCTGAGCAGGAGTTAAATGTGGTAGAATCTAGAAGCTCTTTCAAGGGCAAAACTTTGAACAAGTGTTCTCTGGCTCACATTCTAAGGCAGAGAACCATCTGCATCCTGTTCTGGAGTGGGCTTTCTAGTCTCCACGTCTCCACCGTCATCTCTAGTGCAACCACAGAGAGAAGTGACAACTGATATTTACTCTGTGTGTATGTGTGTGTTTTGATTACAAAATGATTGCCTTGAGGTATCTATACAGTAAGTCCGCTACATACAAACCTTCAAGTTGTGAACTTTCTAATAGTGAGAACGTGTGTTCACATGTCCGATCATGTGAGTTAGTTCATGCACATTGTCACGCATATGCATCCTCTAGAGATGGTTGTGCTTTTGTGTACTTTACTGTACAGTACTGTATAGAGTACAGTAGAACAGTATCTTTATTTCAAGCCCAGGATGTCCAGAAGCAAGCATAAAAGCAGCAGTGATGTAGCTGGTACTTTTCAAGGTACTGTACCGAAAGAGTAAAAATGTTTTCTTTCTTTATTATTTGTTTGTTTTTTATTATTTGTGTGAAAAGTATTATGAACATATTACAGTACAGTACTATATGGCTGATTGTGTTAGTTGGGTACCTGGGCTAACTTTGTTGGACTTACAAACGAATTGGACTTATAACTGTACTCTTGGAACAGAGTTTGTTTGTATGTAGGGGACTTACTGTAGAAGCAATGCTGTTTGGCTTTCCATCTCAGAAACAAGTCTTTGTTTATGGGCTCAGCCCTAGTTCCAGGGTCCAATTCCCATGATCAGTAGATACTTTCTAGATAACTCTCTTATTCTTTTAATAATCTAAGTGCATTTATGGTACTGTATAGTTGTCTTCCATAAGAAAGGGAAAAGTCTCTTAAAATTTTGGTTTCTTTGTTTGTTTGGTTTGGTTTTTGACCAAACCTCTGGACACCAAAGGCCTTGTGCAGGTCATGTTCCTTCATGATCTTTCCTGACCCTTAGCTCCTCCTCTATCCCATGCCCACTATCTTTGTCCAGTTCTGGGCTCTTCAGAACACATCACATTTAGACTACTTCATCAGCCTCCTTTGTTCTTTTGGTCTCTGATCATTTCTGCCAGAGTAAGCTTCCTGAAATACCGTTTTAATTGTGTACCCACTACTCACCCCCTTCCCCCCAAGCCCTACTTAAAAACCTAAAGAGGCTCTATGTTGGTTATAGTATGAAGTCCAATCTTCACAACCTGGTCCTGGCTACATCTTTGCATCTGTCAGCCACCTCTAGCCCCACCACATCAATTCTCCACTCTAGCTGTGTACTCGCCTAAGGACACCTTTCCTGTTGAGCTTCTTAAATCCTACCCAGCCCCCCAAAGCACAGCTGCAGCCCACCTCTCATCCCCACAGATCCCTGGCTATAAGGCATAATTCATGTTAAACACATCTCTCTTTCATAACATAGGATGGTTTGGATCTAGGGGAGAGTTAGTGTCAAAAAAGAAGTTGGGCAGCAGGCGAAGCAGCTGTGCTAAATCAAATGGAAAGCCTCTGCTTCTGACTTAATGGAAATGATGGCTGGAATTTGTGATTCTGCCCCACAGCTGAACAGAGGCGAAGCAGGGGGATGGCTGAATCCACCATCAAAATATGCCCAGGGAAATTTATTTTAAGAAAACCTATCAAATAAAATCTTATTAAAACCAAATAGTCAAATTCAAGAGAGCAATGCCTTACTTGACAGTTTTTGGTGGGATCTGACCCAGTCATAATGTGAAATTTGTAGAGTTAAGTTGGATTTGAATATCTTTGCTAAGAAATTTAGATTTCCTTAACTCATCCATCCTTCACAGATTTTTATGAAACCCCTTTAAGCACATTATGGCACATTGAATTGCAGTGTTTTCCTGGAAGGTCAAGGCCTGGATGTGTATTATTTAACAGTTTGTGCTTTTTTAGTTTTCCTTATTTTCCTTATTGTACTTGACTTAGAAGATGAGAAAGTAGATCCATCCTTCCATTTACAGACACCAGTTTGAAATTGATTACCTCGGTAGAGAGCCTTTGAGCTTTAGTTTCTTTTCACAAAGTTACAAGTCTGATAGATCTCCTCTTTCAGCATGCAGAAGGCCAGTGATATGCCTGCCAATAATCTGTTGGCCCAAGTCTAGGACAGTGCCAAGAGCAGCTTGGGCAGCCGTCCTTTGTCGAGACTCAGAATAAACCAATGGAAGGCCAGACAAAGCTGCAATAAGGGGCTGGAGCAGGTGGCACCACCTGCACCCATCTAATTCAAGCTCATCTAATCTGCCACTTCTATGTGAAAAATCAGAGAGTGAGTCACAGTATCAGTGAAAAGATGGAAGTAGTTCTGGCTCATGCTCAAAGCCCATCAGGGAAGAAGATTACCGTTAAAACTAGTGCTACTGGTCCTGGAAACCCAGGATTTATCCAATGGGCTAGAGCCACTTCTGTATTATCAATGCAAAGTTGAGATCTCCTTGATCAGTTACAGCTGTGTGTGCCAGGACATTAAAGGGCCTAATTAAATGTTTATTACCTGTTTAAAATCTTCAGTGCAGTGAAGATACCTGCCAGCCTTTGGGACTTTACCTTTGGATTTATAGACGGATGTGGACTGTGGATTTCATGGTTGGGAACAGCTCTCTCCATATGGAACCGTCTAGGGGATTCCTTACAGAATTACGCTGGAGAAAACCCGGCCTCTGGTTCCGAGTGCTGGTTCCAGCTGCACGTCACACTGACAGCTAATGAGATGTCGACTGTACTTACTTTTCTGTGAGAAAAATGACTGAACCGGATCCCAGGGACATTTTTGTAACTGTGGGGGGTGGATTAAGAAAAGGCCTATGACATTTCAAACCACATTTGAGGTACATTAAAAAACTTCCCATGTTTCTACTTCATGAAATTTATCAGGAACTTACAGGTATGAAAGATTTCTCACCAAAATATTCTTTGAACTAAAAATAACTAAAATGTGGGTTAAAGCTAAATATGTCACAAAAAACAACAGATTATATACTATGAGTGAAGCAGATCATAAAAATAATGAGTGAAAAGTCTTGTGAACCCATTCTTTAAAACTGTCATCTTCATCTGATTGAAGATGACGATTTATACCATTTTCTAAAATGAAGGGAGAAATGGCCTAAGTATTTAAAATGTTTAATGATTAAATTTTGAATCAGTATTTGCTTTCTAATTATAGTTTAAGCAGAAATATTTTTTGCGTAGTTCCTCTAGTGGAGTCATTCTTGACTCTGGAATGTGACTCAAGATTGACTTTTTTTTCTTTTAAAATGCATTCTCTAATTTTCCTTGAAGGTTTCCTTAAGCTTAACTCTTTTGAAGTTGTATGTAATTAAACAGAATTTCATTTAAAATTTCATGAGGATGCTTTTCCAATGCTAAACATGTGCGAGACTTATGTAGGAATCATGTTATAGTTAGCCTTTTTTAACGTATGTTCCTGAATGTTCCTGAATTATTCTTGCTGTTGATTAATTAGACAATAAATTACACATGAAGTAAAAGCAAAAATTTCTACCTACCATTAATAGGAGTGCAGGAATGAAACAAATAATGTCTACTTGATATCTTCTTTGCAGTTTCATTTATTTACAATTTCTAGGTAGTAAAGTTTTTCATGTTAGAAATGGACTTTATTATTTGACTGCTATTCAGTTACATTTTCACAGGCAAATGTTTTCAGTCAGCCCTTCAGATTAGCAAAATAACTTGCATAATTGTCATCTTAAAATGCATTTGATTTTGACACTAGTTTTTCTCTTACGCTTATGTTTATCCTTGACAAGACCCCCGGCAATTTCCAACGTGTATAAACCAAAGGCGTTCTTCATAGCAAACAACTCCTGTTTGAGGGAAGCACCCCCAGCAGCGGGGGCTATTTTAATGGACATGCTGTATTACTTTAATCTAACCCTTTTACCATCTGTTCTTCCCATAACAGTGAATGAAAAAAAAAAAAGGACATATTTTATGTTTCAGGGTTACATTAGTAAAAAGTAAGATAAAAGTGATTTAAAAGCATGCATATGTTCATAGTACAATGCAGTCTGCATCTGTGATGTTTTTTTCTCATGGTTCAGACACAAATCAAGAGGAAAGCTGTTCATGCCTGATAGAGTGAAAGTTTTTCATAGAAAACAGGACTTTACCATAAGAGGGTCTCTCTATGTATTTTACAGCTAAAAATGATATTTAAAAAAACCTCAGTGAGCTGCCAGAATAAAAATAGATAATGATAACATCTATCGTTGGAACATCTGGCATTTTTCCTGAGTTGCCTTGTTGCTGCCACATCCAGATGAATGCAGAGCACCTGTCTGGAACATGCTGTTGAGGCAGGAGAGACTCTCATGACTGTTATCAAAAGGGGAATATCTGTGCTGTAACTGTTGTGGAAGAGCGCTTCAGTACTAAGAGGACATCACCGAGGCTGTGTGGAGATGTAGAGGTTGGAGAAAGCTCCCTTTTTAAGAACATGCTTGGGGACCTGGGATCCATTACTGCTGCATAGAGGGTGGGACACTGCTGTTTTTGTTAACTAGGTACCTAAGTCTAGACGAGTCCAGGATTCTGGAAAGAGCAAAGACTCTGGAATTGCATCTCTCCTCTTAAATATCATACTCATGTGAACTTGGGCAGTTTAGGTTTTTTGTTTTTGCTTCATTTGTTGCATCAGTAAAGGGATTAATGATACTTTTAAGATGTTGTGAGCATTTAATAAGATATTGTCTGTGGGATCTCAGTACAGTGACCAGAGCGAAGCAAGTATTTGATAAAGGTAGTGTGATGGGTGTTAGCATATGCAAATTATATGGTAAACTGCCTCTTAGTCATAAGTTCATTTTCCCTTCCCAAGTAGCTACAGTGTTAATAGAGAGTAAGAGCTCCCTTCTTTGAACTTCTTAACTACATTGCTTTTCTCTTTGTTCAGCCCTTGCCATTTTTGAACTTGTATTAAAGTTATGTCTTGTGCATTATTTATACTGCTTCTAATATGAACACCTTGAAGATGGAGCTGCATTTCTCAAATCACTTGGCATACGGCCTTGCCAATATTAGATGTTCAGTAAATATCAGAATGAATCATAGAGTGAATTGTTGTAAATAGTTTCCATTGAATGCATGTAAAACCCCAGCTGATGGCTCAGATTTTTAACCGGATGAAGTGTCAGTCTCTTTTAGAAGGAATGATTCTTTCACAAGCCCTGAGTCTCAGAGGAGAGCTGGGAGCTATGACTGGCATCTGACATCCATTGCTGGCAGGCATCCAAGCTCTTTGCTGGTTGATGTTAGCCCACCTTTGGTGGGTGACATGTGGTTTCAAGTTTATTAGAACCAGGGCATCCTACATCTGACTCATTTTTTAAATTTACCAACATGAAAGCCTGTTTTGAAAATTAAATTTTAAATAAGAAATAGGGGTAAATTAAAGTGCAGAGTATTCATAATAATAAATTTTCTAAGAAGGAAAAACAGAGGTTTCTGCAAAATTAACCACCGGGAGTTGGTGATGGACAGGGAGGCCTGGCATGCTGTGATTCATGGGGTCGCAGAGTTGGACACGACTGAGCAACTGAACTGAACTGAAACTTTCTTTCATTGTTGATAAAATCTAATTAAAATAGGGAATCAAATCATTCCGTTTCTTATCTTTAAACAGAGGAGAAAGTGTCATTACCTTTTCAAAAGAAGAAGAGCATATATTCTATAGGTTCTAAACTGTGATTTTTTTTTTTTTTTTTACCTAAAAATGGTCTAGATATCAACAATTGCTGGGAGAACCATCCACAGGTGCTGGCTAATCGATCATAAGTGTCCTCTCTCTCCCCCCTTGAAACAGATCTGTGGGCTTTCTGTTAAAGTTAAGTGATAAGAATCGTTGGTACCAAAGGGCATTTGAACCTTGAAAATCAGAGCATTTGGAAGAAAAGGCCGTAATGTTTAGGTGATTGGCGAGTCACCTGATTTCTTTTTGCATCTGGGATGTTGATTTCTTTTAAAAAATTTTTATACTGAAGTATAGTTGATCTGATCTGATCTGATAGTTGATTCACAATATTGTGTTGGTTTCAGATGTATAGCAACTGTGATTGTTATATATACATATATTTCAGATTATTTCCATTATAGTTTATTATAAGATATTGAATATAGTTCCCTGTGCCTTACAGTAAATCCTTATTTCTTATCTATTTTATGTATAGTAGTTTGTATCTGTTAATTTCATATTCCTAATTTACCCCTCCCCCCTCCCTTTGCCCTTTGGTAACCCCAAGTTTGTTTTCTATGTCAGTGAATCTGTTTTTGTTTTGTGTATAGATTTATTTGCATTATTTTTTTCGATTCCACATATAGGTAATAGCATATAATATTTGTCTTTTTCTGTCTGATGTACTTCACTTGGTATGGTATTTTCTAGGTCCACTCATGTTGCTGCAAATGACAATATTTCATTATTTTTTATGGCTAATATTGCATTGTAAATATACACCACATCTTCTTAAACCAGTCATCTGTTGATGGGCACTTGGGTTATTTCCACATCCTGGCTGTTGTAAATAACACTTCATGAACACTGAGGTGTATCTCTTCAAATTAGAGTTTTTATTTTTTCCAGATGTATACCCAGGAGTGGAATTGCTGGATCATATGGTAGTTCTATTTTTCATTTTTTGAGGTGCCTCCCTATGATTTTCCATAGTGGCTGTACCTATTTACATTCTCACCAGCAGTGTACAAGAGATGTTTTCTCCAAAAGAGATGTTGATTTCTTTATTCTTTAACCTATGTGTTTTATCTCTGACATGCCTATAGGATAGAACTGAAAATATGACCTTTAGATAATATAATCTAGGGAAAAAATCATTTTTACAAGATAGTGGTATAACTATTCCTCTCTACTGAAAAGAAAATCATTGATTAAGGACCTTTAGGTCCCCAACCTTTTTGGCACCAGAGACCAGTTTCATGAAAGACAGTTTTCCCACAGACCTGGGGTGGAGTGGGGGATGGTTTCAGAATAATTTAAGTGTATTACATTTATTGTGCCTGCCGCTCACCTCCTGTTGTGCAGCCTGGTTCCTAACCAGCCAAGGACCACTACTGATCTGTGGCCCCGACGGATGGGGACCTCTGCTTTACATGTTACATATATATCTGTAACATTTGCATTTTAAGAGTATTTCGATGCATGTTATTTACTTGATCTTCCCTGCGATGGTATAATGCAGGCAGTCTCTTCCTGTTCTGCAGATGGAAAAGTCAAAGCCCACAGGAGGTGATCTTCAGAACAAGTCATGTTGGATGATAGTAGATCAGGGTCCACCCATATTTGAATTCAGATCTGAATGCTGTTTCTACTGGACTCCCTAATTCATAACTTAAAATAATATTTTTATGCATAAAATATTAATCATCAGTAATAAAAACAAAGATATTTAATTAAATTATAGCTTTATCAGAGCATGTGTCTATTTCTTCAGAAAAAAAAGTTTAAAACAAATAGTCTTATCTCTAATCATTCTATAAAAATGAAATATTTTGCTATATAGGATTTTCTTATTTTAAAATACTTACATTGAGGAAATTCCCTGATAGTCTAGTGGTTAGGACTTCATTCTTTCACTTCAGGGGCTCTGGTTTGATCCCTGGTCAAGGAACTAAGATCCTGCAAGCCACATGGTGGGGCCAAAAAACCAACAAACAGAAATGAAACACAAAATCTTAACTTTGAAATGATTTCATGCATAAAGAAAAGTTGCAAGGACAGTAAAGTATTTCTGCCTACTAAACCTAGGTTCACTACAGCTTAACATTTTACCATTTTTGCTTTGTCATATTCTCTTTCTCTTTTCCCATCTGCCCTCATTTTTTATTTTTTCTGAACCAGCTTAGAATAGGTTCCATATATAATACCTCTTTACCTATACCTTACTACTCAGTGTATCAATATATTGCTTGGTGTAGTGGCTTCTTAGCAGTGGGGAATTTCAGTTTTTGTTAACTGCTGCCAAATTCCCTTCCATAGAGGCTGTTATCCGTCTGCATTTCCATGAGCAGTGGGTGGGACAGAGTACCTGTTTGCCCACACTCTGCCAAGCAATGTATTCTCAAGCTTTTGAATGTGTGATAATCTAATGGTTAAGAAATGGTATCTCAGGGACTTCCCTGGTGGTCCAGTGACTAAGACTCTGAGCTCCCAATGACAGGGCCCTCAGGTATGAATGACCCTGGTCAGGGAACTAGATCCCATGTGCTGCAATTAAGACTCCCTGTCCATCACCAACTCCCGGAGTTTACTCAAACTCATGTCCATTGAGTCAGTGATGCCATCTAACCATTTCATCCTCTGTCATCCCCTTCTTCTCCTGCCTTCAATCCTTCCCAGCATCAGGGTCTTTTCCAATGGGTCAGTTCTTTGCATCAGGTGGCCAAAGTATTGGAGGTTCAGCTTCAGTATCAGTCCTTCCAATGAACACCCAGGACTGATCTCCTTTAGGATGGATTGGTTGGATCTCCTTGCTGTCCAAGGGACTCTCAAGAGTCTTCTCTAACACCACAGTTCAAAAGCATCAATTCTTCGGTGCTCAACTTTCTTTATACTCCAACTCTAACATCCATACATGACTACTGGAAAAAACATAGCTTTGACTAGATGGACCTTTGTTGGCAAAATAATGTCTCTGCTTTTTAATATGCTGTCTAGGTTGATAATAACTTTCCTTCCAAGGAGAAAGCGTCTTTTAATTTCATGGCTGCAGTCACCATCTTCAGTGATTTTGGAGCCCCCCAAGATAAAGTCTGACACTGTTTCCACTGTTTCTCCATCTATTTGCCATGAAGTGATGGGACCAGATGCCATGATTTTAGTTTTCTGAATGTTGAGTTTTAAGCCAACTTTTTCACTCTCTTCTTTCACTTTCATCAAGAGGCTCTTTAGTTCTTCTTCACTTTCTGCCATAAGGGTGGTGTCATCTGCATATCTGAGGTTATTGATATTTCTCCCGGCAATCTTGACTCCAGCTTGTGCTTCATCCAGCCCAGCATTTCTCATGATGTACTCTGCATATAAGTTAAATAAGCAGGGTGACAATATACAGCCTTGACGCACTTTTTTCCCTATTTGGAACCAGTCTGTTGTTCCATCTCCAGTTCTAACTGTTGCTTCCTGACCTGCATACAAATCTCTCAAGAGGCAGGTCAGGTAGTCTGGTATTCCCATCTTTTTAAGAATTTTCCAGTTTGTTGTGGTCCACCCAGTCAAAAGTTTTGGCATAGTCAATAAAGCAGAAGTAGGTATTTTTCTGGAACTTTATTGCTTTTTTGATGATCCGAAGGATGTTGGCAGTTTGATCTCTGGTTCCTCTGCTTTTTCTAAACTTGAACATCTGGAAGTTCATGGTTCAAGTACTGTTGAAGTCTGGCTTGGAGACTTTTGAGCATTACTTTACTAGCGTGTTAGATGAGTGCAATTGTGCAGTAGTTGCAATATTCTTTGGTATTGCCTTTCTTTGGAATTGGAATGAAAACTGACCTTTTCTAGTCCTGTGGACACTCCTGAGTTTTCCAAATTTGCTGGCATATTGAGTGCAGCACTTTCATAGCATCATCTTTTACGAATTGAAATAGCTCAACTGGAATTCCATCACCTCCACTAGCTTTGTTCATAGTTCAAGTGGGCTTCCTAAGGCCCACTTGACTTTGCATTACAGGTGTCTGGCTCTAGGTTGGTGATCACACCATTGTGATTATCTGGATCATGAAGATCTTTTTTATATAGTTCTTCTGTGTATTCTTGCCACCTCTTCTTAATATCTTCTGCTTCTGTTAGCTCCATACAATTTCTGTCCTTTATTGAGCCCATCTTTTCATAAAATGTTCCCTTGGTGTCTCTAATTTTCTTGAAGAGATCTCTAGACTTTCCCATTCTATTGTTTTCTTCTATTTCTTGCATTGATCAGTGAGGAAGTCTTTCTTATCTCTTTGCTATTCTTTGGAACTCTGCATTCAAATGGGTATATCTTTCCTTTTCTCCTTTGCTTTTCACTTCTCTTCTTCTCACAGCTATTTGTAAGGCCTCCTCTGACAACCATTTTGCCTTTTTGCATTTCTTTTCCTTGGGGATGGTCTTGATATCTCCCTCCTGTACAATGTCGTGAACCTCTGTCCATAATTCTTCATGCACTCTGTCTTTCAGATCTAATCCCATTTCTCACTTCCACTGTATAATTGTAGGGGATTTGATTTAGGCCATACCTGAATGGTCTAGTGGTTTTTCCTACTTTCTTCAATTTAAGTTTGAATTTGGCAATAAGGAGTTCATGATCTGAGTCACAGTCAGCTTCCAGTCTTGTTTTTGCTGACTGTATAGAGCTTCTCCATCTTTGGCTGCAAAGAATATAATCAATCTGATTTCGGTGTTGACCATCTGTTGATGTCCATGTGTAGAGTCTTCTCTTTGTTGTTGGAAGAGGGTGTTTGCTATGACCAGTGCATTCTCTTGGCAAAACTCTATTAGCCTGTGCCCTGCTTCATTCTGTACTCCAAAGGCAAATTTGCCTGTTACTCCAGGTATTTCTTGACTCCCTACTTTTGCATTCCAGTCTCCTATAATGAAAAGGACATCTTTTTGTGGGTGTTAGTTCTAGAAGGTCTTGTAGGTCTTCATAAAACCGTTCAACTTCAGCTTCTTCAGCATTAGTGTTCAGGGCATAGACTTGGATCACCATGATATTGAATGGTTTGCCTTGGAAACAAACAGAGATCATTCTGTTGTTTTTGAGATTGCATCCAAGTCGTGCATTTCAGACTCTTTTGTTGACTATGATGGCTACTCCATTTCTTCTAAGGGATTCTTGTCCACAGTAGTAGATATAATGGTCATCTGAGTTACATTCACCCATTCCAGTCCATTTTAGTTCACTGATTCCTAAAATGTGGATGTACACCCGTGCCATCTCCTACTTGACCACTTCCAGTTTGCCTTGATTCATGGACCAGTCCAGGTTTCTATGCAACATTGCTCTTTGCAGCATCGACTTTACTTCCATCACCAGTCACACCCACAACTGGGTGTTGTTTTTGCTTTGGCTCCGTCTCTTCATTCTTTCTGGAGTTATTTCTCCACTGATCTCCAGTAACATCATGGGCACCTACCAACCTGGGGAGTTCATCTTTCAGTGTCCTATCTTTTTGCCTTTTCATATTGTTGCTAGGGTTCTCAAGGCAAGAATAATGAAGTGGCTTGCCATTCCCTTCTCCAATGAACCACATTTTGTCAGAACTCTCCACCATGACCTGTCCATCTTGGGTGGCCCTACACGGCATGGCTCATAGTTTCATTGAGTTAGACAAGGCTGTGGTCCATGTGATCAGTTTGGTTAGTTTCCAGTGATAGTGGTTTTCAGTCTGTCTGCCTCCAATGGAGAAGGATAAGAGGCTTATGGAAGCTTCCTGATGGGAGAGACTGACTGAAGGGGAAACTGAGTCTTGTTCTGATGGGCAGGGTCATGTTCAGTAAATCTTTAATTTTCTGTTGATGGGTGGGGCTGTGTTCCCTCCCTGTTATTTACCTGGGGCCTAATTATGGTGGAGGTGTAATGAAAATAATGGGGACCTCCTTCAAAAGGTCCCATGCATGCACTGCTACACTCTGTGCCCCAAGCCCTGCAGCCGGCCACCGCCAACCCACACTTCTGCCGGAGTCTTCTGGACACTTACGGGCAAGTCTGGGTCAGTCTCTTGTCGGATCACTGCTCCTTTCTCCTGGGTCCTAGTGTACACAAGGTTCTGTTTGTGCCCACCAAGAGTTTGTTTCCCAGTCCTGTGTAAGTTCTGGTGGCTCTATGGTGGGGTTAATGGCGACCTCCTCCAAGAAGGCTTATGCTGTACCCAGGTCTGCTGCACCCAGAGCCCCGTCCCCGTGGCAGTCCACGCTACCCGTACCTCCACAGGAGATGCTCAAACACAGTTCTGTCTTAGTCTCTGTGGGGGTCTCTGTGTTCTGGTGCACACAAGGTTTGTTTGAGCCCTCTGAGCATTTCTGGCAGGAGTGGGGTTTGATTCTAAACGCGATTTTGCCCCCCTACCATCTTGCTGGGGCTTCTCCTTTGTTCTTGGACGTGGGGCATCGCCTCACAGTTGCTCGAGCACTGCGCAGCCACTGCTCCTGCATCTACCATCTTGCTAGGGCTTCTCTTCCTTGGACATGGGGTATCTCTTATGTGTATTTTACCACAATTAAAAATAATTTTAAAAAGCAAAAGAATGGTTACAGAGGACCTGGAAGTGGGAAAAAATGCTGCTATAAGCATTCATGTATTGGTTTTTAAATGAATATAATTTTCATTTATCTGGAAAAAGTGTCCAGTTTTGCATATAGCAGTTGCACATTTAGGCTTTTTAGAAACTTCTAAGCTCTTTTCCAGAGGGGCTATATCATTTTACATTCCTATCAGCATTGCATGAGTGAGCCAGTTTTCCTTCATCTTTGTATTGTCATTTGGTATTGTCACTATTTTTTTTTTATTTTAGCCAGTCTAATAGGTATGTGATACTATTTCTTAGTTGTTTGAATTTTCCATCATGTTTTGTCATCTCTTTATCTACTGAGTGAAATGTCTCTTCATGTCTTTCACACATTTTAGTGTTTTATTGTTGAGTTTGGGAGTTCTGGATTTTGCTTGATTTTGAGTTCCTTACCTGTGGTCAGTGCTATGAGCTACTAAATATTGACTTGCGTTTATATTTTGGCGTTGATTGAGCTCTTTCTTTCTAAGGATAATTTTCTTCATTTTGCCTATGTCCTCAATCCCTTTCTCTCTCTCTTCCCACTCTCTCTCTCTCTCTCTCTTTTTTTCATAGTTTCTTAAACCACTTTGTACCTTACTCTCTGTACCTACAGGCTCACAGGAACTGCTGCTTTTACTTATAAGAAATTTGAAATTTGGCATATTCCTTGCCTCCTAGTAATGCTGATAGGATAGGTCATGTGAGGTTTAATTTGTGCTCCTTGATAACCTTATGGTTTCTTGGGGGAGGGTGTGTGAAGAGATGCAGATTCAAATGGATGCTATTATCCTTCCTACTCAGAAGCCTCTAGAATGGAATGATTTATTGACCAAAAGTCCTCATAATACCTATAAAATTTGTGTTATGAGATACTTGGGGGGGGGAATTAACATTAGAGCAAAATTATGACTGACATAATAGCCTTCTTCTTATAACCATGAAAATAAAAATTCCTGGACTTGTATTATAGTTCTAATTATCTACTTTAAATAAGTGCAACAGGAGCAGGAACAGGCATAGGGATCATGTGTTTCAACACTAGAAAGGATACCAAATAATTGTCTTATCATAAAGAATATTAGAGCTGGAAGAAAAGTTCAAGGACTAACCTAACCTGATATGTCATTCTATAGCTGAGGCTAAGAAAGATAAATTTTGCCTAGGTTACCCTGGTGGGCTACAGTCCATAGGGTCGCAAAGAGTTGGATACAACTGAAGCAACTCAGCACGCATTCACACCCCGAGAGTTACTATCAAGAATGGATCTGGAACCAAGTCTCCCGCCTCCCTGTCCCTAGGGCCTCTTCCATTAAATGGCCCCAACCCTGGTTCAGCTTTTCCTGTTAGGACCCAAGAAATTACATCAGTTGCCTGTGACTGTACATGTGGTTAAGTAGCAAATGTAGGTGCCAGGGAGACCAGGAGTCTTCATCTATAGCACTCATTCACAGCTGGCATACGTTGCCTGGCTGCCTGCCTCCCTTTCTGCCCTCTCTCTTTCCTTAAACATGTCATGAACAACTGAACTACTTCAGATCAAATTACAGGGTTGTAGTGTTAATGAAGTATGGTCTGTTTTAAAGGGTGGACATGGCTTACAGTTTTTTGTTTTGGGGGGCTTTTTTTTTGTCCCATGAGGGTTCTTAATTTCCCACCAGGAATCAAACTGGTGCCCCCTGCAGGGGCAATGCAGAGTCTTAACCACTGAACACCAGGGAAGTCCATGGCTCCCAGTTTTGATGCTGCACTCAGGTTCAAGTTTATAGGCCTTGTCTTATAAAACAGAGGTTTACGGCTTGGCTTTTCCTCCATGCCTCTAAAGCCGTGGGAGGGCTCAGTCTAACTGAAGCACCCAACTCCCACCTGCTTGAAGGTCAGTGCCTGTGCTGCTGTGCTTTCCTGAGGCTTCTCTGTCAGATTCTTCTTCAGGTGCTCTTGAAATGTGTACCTCACGTACACCAGGGTTGCCTCATGTTGAATTTTCTTTGTCAGCGAAGGACAGAATGTTCTTCTCTGCTGCGCCAACAGCACTTTCCCATACACACTCAGGGAAGGCTTTTCCTCCTCTCAGCAGGGCTCAAAAGTCTTGACTGGAGCACTTCAGAAATAGGCCTGGTTTATACTTTTATAAAAACAAGCAGGGTCTGGGCAATTCCTAGTGTGGAATAGTACCAATGATCTTGAATTTTTCCTAGCAAGCATGTGGATGGTGCTACCAGAGGGCAAATGGATAGCACGCTGGTCCCCACTCAGTCAGGAGAGAGGGTGGCAGCCCCTGCTTGGTGAAATGAGAGGCTGGTGTTCAGGGGGAGAAAAGGCAGATGGCAGGTGGGGACGTGAGTAGGAGAAACGGAGCTTGGGGTGCCATGATATGTCCACCCTACAGGCCTGCAGGAAAGAAGTTCAATTTTCTGTTTTTTTGTCTTGATGGAATATGGCGATAGTCCATATGTACATTCAGAAAATAATTAAATTAACATTAGAAATAGCCATGGAAAAATCTTGACCCTCGAATCGCCTGGAACTCTGTCCTGATATTTATCAGTGTGCTATGGAGTTGCCCCGGAGGAACCTCTGTACCTCATCTCCCTGGTGGAGCTGCCTGTTTGCACAGAGTTGGGGAGGGCTGGGATTCTTTCTTCTGTTCAGGGTGGGCCTAGGAGGGAAGGGAGAGTTTGACTTGTCCTGATAAGCCCTCATCAGGGATCACATTTGCTCAACTAGCGTGTGACATGAAGAACAATAGAGCCTGGGAATTTCTCCTGTCCCTGTGCCTCCCCCATCCCTACCCCCTGCTCAACCTCCTTCCCACCTTACCCACGCCCCACCACACATACCCATCCCTCCTTCTTGGGGATGAGCAAGAAAATGCAAACTGGACTTGTATTTTGATTCCTGAACCTATAAAGCAGTTTCAGCCACTTTTCTGGTAATCTCTCTAACACTGAATCCTTTCTTTCTCTTCTCTTCCTTACCATGGAAGAATAAAAGCAGGCTTTGAAACCAGATAGACTGTGAGATGGCTGTGGCATCTTATTAAAACTCAGTGATGCAGTGTCCTCATCTATAAAATGGAGCTATGTTACTGTCCAAGTGGTTGTAAGGATTCATTCATATAATATATTGTGAGTGGTTAGGGTTAGCATATTGCTGGGCACACAGTAAGTTCCCAATAAATAAAATCTATTATTATAGCAGGCAATGGCACCCCACTCCACTACTCTTGCCTGGAAAATCCCATGGACAGAGGAGCCTGGTAGGCTGCAGTCCATGGGGTCGCTAACAGTCGGACACGACTGAGTGACTTCACTTTCACTTTTCACTTTCATGCATTGCAGAAGGAAATGGCAACCCACTCTAGTATTCTTGCCTGGAGAATCCCAGGAACGGGGGAGCCTGGTGGGCTGTCGTCTATGGGGTCGCACAGAGTCGGACACGACTGAAGCGACTTAGCAGCAGCAGCAGCAATCTCTCTATGGTACCAAGAATTGTGTTTAGCATTAGGTGACCAAAACCTGGTAGAAATGATTATATTACTGATTTTAATGGCCCTTGAGGAACCTCACCTCCTGGGGAGGTCTTCTGGCCTTTTATGTTTTCTTTAAAGCACCTGACCAAATACTCTGGCAGCAGGTGAGCAGTGTGATTCCTCAGAGGTGCAGCCTTGCCTGCAGCTATGTTATCCTGACGAGCCTGTGCATATTTGAAGTTTCACTTTAGAAAGCAAGAAACACATCCTAGTGAACAGGCTAACTTACATGGGACAAGACTTTCCCAAAGTCACATTGAGACTGAATTAGGTTAAGTATTTATTAACTACCTTGCCCTGTATCCAGCATGACTCTCAGAGAGTTACCAGTCCAGTGTGAAGCCTTAAACCTTGCTTTTCTTTTGTTTTTTATGGAAGAAAAAATGTGAAAAGTCAACAGGAGTAAAATATGGTGCTCTCAGGACTTCCTCTGGTGGTCCCAGTGGCCAAAACTCTGTCTGCCACAACAAACACGGGGGCAGAGCCAATTATATAAACAAATAAATATTTTTTAATAATAGGGTGCTGTCTTGGACTCTCTTTTTGACACTACCATTTGTGTAGCAATGGAGAACCTGGGTTTGAATTCTGGCTCTGCCAGCTGCTAACCCTGTCATCTTGGGCAAGTCATTTCCCCTCCTAGGGCTTTAGCTTACCTACCCATTTAATGGGTTACTAGTATCTCCACTTGGGATACCCTGGTGACTCAGCTGTAAAGAATCCATCTGGCAATGCAGGAAATGTGGGTTCCATCTCTGGGTCAGGGAGATCCCCTGGAGAAGGAAGTAGCAAACCACTCTGGTGTTCTTGCCTGAAGAATCCCATGGACAGAGGAACCTGGCGGGCTACAGTCCAGGGGTCCCAAAAGAGTTGTACCCAACTTAGCAACTAAACAACAACACATATTTCCACTGAAGCGCTTGTAAGAATTATATTGAGTAATTCACGGGAAGTGCGTCCAGCAGTGCCTGGCATTTAGTTCAGTCCATGTTTGTTATTAGTTTTATCTCCTTCTTTCAGCGGCCTAAAGGATTTTCTTCGCGGTACCATGACTGACTTGGGTGATCCAAGTCAGGGGAGCCCAGCCTGGCGCTAGAGCCCAATATGACCTTAAGGATGCTTTCAGACCTTGGGGTCTTTTTTTTTTTTTGAAATGTTCTTTTCTCGTCCTCTCGGTTTCAGTACTCCGGATTTCCCACGGAAAGATCGGAATCAGATCACGAAAGCCAGTGGGGCGGCAGTCCCCTGACGGACGCGGCCTCCCCGCAGCTCCTGGACCCCGCGGACCGGCCGGGCTCCCAGCACGACGCGTCGTGCGCCTACAGGCAGTTCTCGGACCGCGGCTCCCTCTGCTACGGCTTCGCGCTCGACCACTCCAGGCTGGTGGAGGAGAGGCATTTCCACACCCAGGCCTGCGAGGGCGGCCGGTGTGAGGCAGGCAGGTACTTCTTGGGAGCGCCGCAGGCGGGGAGGGAGCCCTGGTGGGGCTCTCGCGCAGCCTTGCCCCTGACCAAGGCCTCCCCGGAGAGCAGAGAAGCCTATGAGAGCAGCATGCCTCACATCGCCTCGGTGCACAGGATCCACGGTAAGGGCGAGCTCCAGACTCCTGACGCGCAGCCTGGCACCTCTGGGCAGGGTTATCTTAGTCTAGGTTGGACCCTGGAGTGACCCCCACCCAGTGAGTTTTCTCCTTGGAATTTATAAATCAGAAACTCCAACCAATGGGATCTTAAGAACCAAATCCGCTCTTTTGAAGAGTATTGATTTTGCTGATGTTTGCTTAATCCGTTTATTTTGAACAGGCAAGTAAACATGATTCCCATTTTAACATTAAAAAAAGTAAAGAAGTTAAGATGAATTAAGTCTATTCCTACTAATGTGCAGTATGCATGCATTTAAATTTCTTCTGTTTTACTTTCTTCCGTATTCTCAGGCTTCAAATATGGACGACAGGGAGTAGCTTGGGGCTCCTTTAGCAGGGTTTCTCAGTGAGGGCACTGTTGGTGGTGTTGGGGGTGTTGGGGAGGCCTGCCTTTGTTTTATGGCCTATCACTCACTGTCACAGGTGTCTTAACCTCCCTGGTCCTCTAGGCATTAAATGCTAGTAACTGCTCCCTTCATCCCGTTACAGCAACCCACAGTATCCGCTGTGAGTTGAGGATGGAGTGAGATGTGGAACCCATGGGAATTTTTACCCTGGGATTATTTCATGGCTTTGTGAACACATAGAAATGGGCGCTGCAGTTAAAACCTTTAATGTTATTAATGCTCTTCTATGTCCATTTCAATGTAATCTGCTCAAGGAGACCTCATCCTGTCCACTCCAAGCTTGGGTCCAGGCAGGTCTTGAAACCCCTCCCCATTTCGTTAAAAGGCAGTGACACTAAGATTGATCTGCTGGCCATGGTATTTCTCTTCCTGCTGTGTCTCTCAAATGAGAAATATGCTGGACATTGCGGTTCTCCCCATAAAGTCTCCTGCAAATACCACCTGGGCACTGACTGTTTTCTATGAATGAGTTTGCTTTGTTTCCATTTTTGCTTTTTATTTTTCTGCTTTTATTTTTAATTTCTCTAGTTTGGTGGCCTGGGCATGGAAACCCAGGGCAAAGGGTAATTGCTTGCCAAAGAATGAAAGTGAAGTGAGAATCCTGGCTTAACCTACATGGTCGTGAGGGAAATATTAGATATAAAATAAGAAAAGGGAAAAGGAAAGCAATGACTAGTGTGATCCTGGGCTTCTCTGCTGCATTAAGCAGTTTCAGCTTTCATAGGTCCCTTTCTGCTTCTCTTCTCTCTTTTTATATTGACTTCAGACTCTTTGGAGAATAATTTAATTTATGGAATAATGGTTTGGATGCACTCTTCGTCCATCTCTCTCCTTGGTTCAAAATAGGTATTATTAACATTTAAAATGTTTATTTATTCTTCACTTTATTTTAGAAGCAATCTAAAATGCCAGAGTTTCTATATGATTATGTGTGTGTGAAACTGAGATTTTTTTTTAACACTAGATTTAGGAAGACCATATTTATATTTTTGATCAGGATGATATATACACATATCTATATCTCCATTCACACATACACATATACACATATATGAATATGTATAGATATTTTTAACCCTCAAATAGTTTAAAAACTAACATTAGAGGGTTTTTGTAACTCTACTTAAGATACGTATAGCAATTTTAACATTTTAGGTGATTTAGTGGAAATTGAGAAAATAGTCCAGACGATATTATCCTCATCCTCAATCTTAATTAAAAGCATTTCTAAGCATCAACAGAACACTTCTCTAGAAAATAACATAAACCAAATGTTGCGCATTTTATTTATTATTTACAGTCAGACAGGTCTCAGGGATATTCATCCATGGACAAATATAAACATACTTTACTGTTTCACTCGTTGGCATTCACAGTGCATGAACCAAGTTTACCTTCTAGAAAACTTGTTGTAAACTTCATCTGCACTTAAAAGCCACTGAGAACTATGAATTCCAGGACAATATGTTGACACTCCGTCATGTGCGCCTGTGTCTGTTTCAAATATTGGTGCACATATTAAAAAAGAAAGATACAAGGTTTCTTTTAATAGGGAAAAGAAAAGTGAAAGTGAAAAGTCGCTCAGTGTGTCCGACTCTTTGCGACCCATGTAGCCCTCCAGGCTCTTCTGTCCATGGAATTCTCCTGGCAGAGATTCTAGAGTGGGTTGCATTTCCTTCTCATAGGGAAAAGAAATTCACTTGCAATTTTGGGGGTGCATTTTAAGACCACTTACTTTTTTACTTTTTCTGGTTTCTAGGGCGAGGTCATTGGGATGAAGAGAGTGTGGTCAGTTCTCCAGACCCTGGGTCTGCCAGCGAATCAGGTGACCGATACCGCACTGAGCAGTTTCAGAGTAGCCCGCATGAACCTAGCAAAATCGAAACTCTGATAAGAGCCACCCAGCAAATGATTAAAGAAGAGGAGAACAGATTGCAGCTAAGGAAAGCACCCCCAGACCAACTGGCTTCCATTAACGGAGCTGGGAAAAAACACTCCCTCTGTTTTGCAAACTACCAGCAGCCCCCACCGACAGGCGAAGTCTGCCACAGCTCAGCTCTTGCCAACACTTCACCATGTGACCACATCCAGCAGAGAGAGGGAAAGATGCTGAGCCCCCATGAAAATGACTATGACAACAGTCCCACAGCGCTGTCTCGGATAAGTAGTCCCAATTCAGATCGCATTTCCAAATCCAGTTTGATCCTAGCTAAAGATTATCTGCATTCTGATATGTCTCCCCATCAGACACCAGGAGACCATCCTGCCATCTCTCCAAACTGCTTTGGCTCTCACCGGCAGTATTTTGACAAGCATGCTTACACGTTAACTGGATATGCCCTGGAGCACTTATATGACAGCGAAACCATTAGAAACTATTCCTTGGGCTGTAATGGCTCACACTTTGATGTAACTTCCCATCTAAGGATGCAGCCGGATCCAGCCCAAGGACATAAGGGAACATCTGTTATAATAACCAATGGAAGCTGATGTTTTTTTCTAAAATGTTTTGTTCTTTAAGGATCTCTGAAACATATTTATCATTTAATGCCCCACTACCAGCATTTACAATGCCACAGATTGTTAGAATGGATAATTTAAGTTACTGGGTATTTGGCATATGTTCTTGTGAAATCAAAGACAGAGCACTGGCATTCAGGGTTATACACAGATAATGGAGCTAAAGTGAATACACAGATTTGCCCCTCTATTTATATGGGAAACAGAATAAATTTTAATTGAAAAATACCCGTGTAGATTAAGTGAGCATATATACCACATGAAAGGACAGATGGATGACAATGCATTATAATGATCCAGTGAACTTCATGCACACAGACCACTATCCACAATCTGCTGTATATACTTCACATACTGACTGTATTTCATAAGTACACCCCAAGTGGGTAACTTTCCTTAACCCTAGCACATAGAACATTGGAAAGAAATTTCTATTCCCAAATAACTAAGAAAGAGGGAGATACATCTCATAAACTAGTTTTTATTTGTGGTTTCAACCATCCAAATTATTTGATTTAGGCATAAATTAAGGAAATGGCTCTGAATCTAATACAAGAATGAGTTTTCACCTGGTATCCATTATAAGCAATCAGGAAGTGTGATTTTGCACCTTACTTGTGAGTTCGACAAAGAACAGGATCACATTGACAAAGCTTTAAGGGTTTTTCTAAGTAAAAACACTGAGTGTTGGGACACACATCAAAAGCCTGGTGTGCCCTATTGGAAATAGGTTAGTAAAGATGGACAAGACCAGAAGCAGAGGAAAAGGAAATGATATCTCAAAACAAACAAGTGTCAGCAGATGTAATCAACATATTGGAAGCTTATAAAACTAACCAAATAAAAACTCAAACTAACTCACCAGGAAAAAAGGCTGCTAAGTGAAAAAAAAAAAAGCCAACAGAAAAACTAAGGAAAACCAGTGAAGTACTACATGACAGCAGTATAGTTGTTTGAAGTGTTTGAACACATGTCAATGCACAGATGTGCAAATGTGACACGTGGAAAGCCTCAGGAGAGAGTCTAAGATAAAAGCTTGGGCTGATGGACAAGTGGCTAAAAGGGCAAGAGCAGTTCTCTGAAGGAGCAGGCAAAGTGTTCATTTTCCATATTGTTTATAAACAGCAAAAACAAACTTGGTCTTAGGTTCATGGATATAGTAGAAGATGTGGACTAGATGTCGAGATCTCTGAGTTCCAGCTCTGACCCTGCAGATAACTTATTTTGGGAGCATTCACCATGCCTGGGCCCCAGTTTCTTTATCTGTATGGCAGCTCTTAAGTTCCAAGTTTCTGTGGTTCATTGGAACTGAACTTGTCAACCAGTTAATAACCATCTGATGTGAGTTATCAAGGCTCATCTTTCTGGCTTTTCTGCACTCAGAGAGAGGTCTAGATGCTTTGAAACTCGAGCAGGTCTATGGGCTCTTTTAGACATGTTATAGCTACAGTCAACTTTCTAGTTCAGCCAAGGTATAGATGGTAGAAACTGAGGGAGAAGTAATATAAATAATATTTATTTAATGCACCATTCTCTAGTAATCAAAGCAAGGTGACATAAGTGATTAGAGAAATTTCATAGAAAATATTTCCTAAGAGTCCCTTGCCTAAAACTCATGTGATATGGAAGTGGGTGGGGTATATTGGAAGAACTTACTTATCATTTTGAAGGCAGAACATGATTTTGAGCACTCAGGGATTGGTACTATATCTTCATCTTTTAACACAGTTATTTGAAAGTCCAGAGGCAGGTGACAATCTGAATGATGGTAATCTGAGATGAATACTGTTTGTATATGAGAAAGGAGGCTACATAAAATTAAATAGTTCTTAAACAGCAATATTTGTGCTAATGAAAAAGGTGCAAGTGAGTGAGACAGTCAGTGTATACTTTAAAAAATGTTCAAAGAATAATAAAAACTAAAAATTGAACTATACAAGCTCTGGAACACTTAAACTGAATTTTTGATCAATTTGCAACATAAGTACGGTTTTAGGAATGCTAAAGTTTTTGTTGAATTCTGTAGATGGACAAATGGTTCAAAGGTACACATAGCTCAAGAATATGGTGCATTTTGGAAAATAAATCTATACAGGTGGGTGTTACTGATGGATACATGTTCTACCAAAAGTGCTCTAAGGACAGATGTTATCAATATAAAAGGAATGGAATCTCAAGAATCAAGAAAAATGAACTGAAATGAAAGAAAACACTGTCAAAGAAATTTCAGTGTGATTTTTACAAGAAAGAAAGTTAATTGATGAAAGAAAATATGAACTCTACAAATAGGGGGTACTCAGAAAGAGTAATGCACTTTAAAATGGTTATAACTAATATTTTTAAGTGAAGACAGAATTAACTGAATTACATCTTGACTAAATTTTTGCTAGATTGATCCAGTTTTACATAACCCATTTGTATAATTTACAGGTCAAAAATTTTATGGTAGCAGCTTTATAACATAATACCTATATGTGTATATGTATGTTCCCATTTAAAACTAAACTTAAATTGGAATTAGTTTTAAAATTTGATTTTCATAACTTTGTTAAATGCTGAGAATTGGTTGAAATAGAGAGAGAAGTACGATTTTTCTATCACTTTGGGGATTCATAAAAATGTGTTATATCCAGTTACTAGTACATGTGTGGCAATTCGTTAGATGATACAAACCTCATGCTTTCTAATAATGGTAGGAATATTTTTATTTCCCATTTTACCTGTCTGCCTACCTAACTTAAAGACTTGTATGACCAAAGAAATAAATGAATATTTGCCCATCTTCCTTGGGAAATTTTAGTTAAAACTATTATTGAGAATTTACAGATTTGGCATATTATTTTTGGATGCATAATATTAATGTCCCAATCACTACAGGTCAACATTTAGATGTGTTACACAGAGTTTTTTTTGGCATAGTATGCTGAATATAATGGACTGGCTTTTTCTAAACTGTAATTGCCTGATATAGGGTAATATGACACAGGGCTGGTATGACACTCAATATGAAAGACAGGATGCAGTAAAAGATTTGCCTTCAGTGTTTAGACAGAAAACTCATTTATTCTTTCTTGATTATATTTTATAGGGCTAGAATATTTCCACTGGGTACTATCCTTAATTCTTGGTACACCCTGCTGCCACATGCTGCCTCTGGGCAGAGAATTCCACTTAAACTAGACTTTAACGGGCTCTTCTAGAAGAGGATAATATCCTTCATTTTCTTGTCTCTTTTAATGGGGGATGAGAATCAGTTCAATAAAAGATCATTTGGAAAATATGCATTGACATTTTAAAATAAAATGAGAGGATTTTTTTTCCCCAAGACCTAGACCAAATGAGTTTGATAGAAGACACTACAGCTAAGGAGACGGAGTACAGAGATAATATTTTGTAGCTCTCTCTTTCTTTCAAGAGCTGAATGTTACTAAAATATTCTGCGTGATTCTATTAGTGCTAGTAGCATTTGAAAGTGACAGAGTGAACACTGATATTTGGAAAATTGAGAATTTGGCTATTTGGGTGTCACTTACCTAGACCAGTGGAAGAGCTTACATTTCCATGTGCTCTTTTTGATTTAAAAAGTTTTAGTGCCCAGATTTGGTTCCTTCATTCACTCAAATTACAGGACAGAAAGATGCATCTTGTTTTCGGAATAATTTAATAACAATTGTGAATCCTGTGGTTCTCCAAATAAGTGATTCAACTTTCATGTCAGTGTCAGTTTTGTGAATAAGAATTTGACAGCAAAATCGATTGGTTAGTTCTAACTGGGAAATGCATTGTAGAGAAAACATTCATTTTCCTGCTAAATGTCAGATGAATGACAGAACAGCTATGGACATGTGCATAGAAAGTATTCTTGGGGAGAGGAGTTTTTGTGTGGGGCTCATTTCTTGTGCACAAGAGTTCTACGGGTAATGCTGAATTTGAAAAGTGAGATTGTGCTCATATCCAAATAGGGGTTTGCTCAGAGTTCCTTCTCTAGGACAGTATGCAGAAAGGCTGAGTACATGTGTATATACGTATACACACAAACACAAGTGTAAAACAAGTAACAAGATTCTATTCTGCTGTGCTCCTGAAAAACTGATGGTTCACATGATAAATTCTAATTAATAATTTAATACCAAACTTTATCATTTTATTTATTGCAGTTTTGCTGCATGGGACTTTGCTTTCATAAGCCTATAGAGTAGAGAGTTTGTCCTAATTTTCTGATCTGGAACACATTTAATCACATTTGAATTTGCACCCAACAACCCTGGTGTGTTTACATTTCAAAAGAACTAAAATTGGCGTGGAAAAAATTTTAGAAATACTGTAACTTTTTTTTCCATTATTTTTCCCCAAAGGGAAATATTTCAAAAAGTGAAACATATGAGTAGGCACTTCAAAGAAGAGATAAAATATTTTGTTTGTTTTTTGACTGACATGCTATAAAAAGGATTATATTTGTGAAAGAAGATACTGATTGCCAATATTTCAAATACCATCTTGCAATGTATAGTTTTTAGTGATATCGTAGTACAAGTCTGTAATTTGAACTTTTACTTTGGAATGTAAAGTAGAAAATATTAGCTATGTCAATGATATCTTGCAAAGTGTCCCCATTTATAATTATTTATATTGTAAATAGCTTTCTGAAGTAAATTTGAAGTTAATGTGCATAAAATGTATTTATTATGTGAGGAATTTTTTGGTTTAAAATATAGTTATCAATATGTAATATGAGTCTGAATTATTCATTGAAAGAAAAATTTCTGTAGGACAAAACAGACCGCCAACAAGAAGACTAGCAATGTAAAAAAATAAAGATTGTTTTAGCACTAGATTCTCTTGATAACACACACCCACACACACCCACATACACTTTAAGAGACCTGGCAATAGAAACTTAAACACATGCACAGTATCTATTAAGTAAAGGACCTGATTTTCTTTAGATACTGGAGAATGTTTTCTCAATTTTTTTTTTATTAGAATCTTAAGTGGGACTATTTCAGTCTCCACTTTGCTAAAATAAAATGAGAAATTTCAAAGTGTAAGTTACATGTTTAAGGTCCAAGGAGGGAAAATAAAACCTATAATATTGAGATTATTTAGTTTGTTGTAATTTAAAAACATTAAAAATATAGTTTGAATACTTTTTCTTTTGGAACTCAAGGTATTTTTAAAATTTAGAAATTAAAGTCAAACAAACAAAAAAGATTGCCAGGTGATTCTCTCTTTTTTTCATTTTCATAGAACCCAGTGTGGTATTTTTCCCCTTCCAGGGATTTCTGATTTACCTTGATGTAGTCCAGAAATGGTGCTTCCCTGGTGGCACAGGGGTAAAGAATCTGCCTCAATGCATGAGCTGCAGGAGACACAGATTCGATCCATGGGGCAGGAAGATTCCCCTGAGGAGGGCATGGCAATCCACTCCAGTAATCTTGCTTGGAGAATCCCATGGACAGAGGAGCCTGGTGGGGTCACAAAGAGTCGGACACAAATGAAGTAACTGAGCAAGCACGCATGCATTCCAGAAATGGTCAACCATTAGACAATTCAACAAACCTGCATGATATATTTTTAATTCAATGGAAATGGTACTTCTATTTCATAAAGCTTTTTGACAAAGTACCACAAAATATCGTTGCCATTAACACGACAGCATTTATCAGGTATTTTTCTACGTGATTCTTTACATACTTGTTTTAGTGCTTCCATTTCTGAAAATAAAATTGTTTTCACTTACTTTACATTTCAAAATAACTTGCACTTCCAATTTAATTCACAACACTTATGGAATCTGTATTATAAGCCCCACATAGGATAGACACCAGAATCTTTCTCCGTGTAGGACCTTCTAGAAAAGCACATGGAGAGGGTTTTTAATTTTCCTTATGTGCTTTGAAAGTGTAAATTCCTTAGCTCATCATAAAAATGACAAGCATTTATTGAATCATCATGTGCCAGGCATTGAACCAAGCTCAGATTATCACTGGAGTCTGAATAGACCCTGTCACAGAGGGAAATACCAATGCACTCTATCTCTGCTGATGAGGAAAGTGAGACAGACTGACTCAGTAATTCAGTGACACAGCTAAGTAAGTGAGTGGTGGAGGTGAAAGTAGAACCCAGACAGGTTTACTCCAAAAGGCTACCTTACTTTAGTCTGCTTTATGTATATAAATAAATAAGTGAAAGAAAATATGGTCTAAATGGTGGTTGCATAAAATAGTTCCTTCAGTCCAGTTAGTGGTGACTCCAGTAACTGGATGCGTGGTCTCCAGGTTGTACTAAGGTCATTCTCCGTTATCACACTGACACGCTGATGACTGGTCCAAGGCAGACAGAGGCCAAGCCTGCTACATCCTTGCACGATATTTTGCCTTCCTGCTAAGTGAGCGTTCTGATGCTTCTTTTAAATGAATGTGATCCCAAGAAAAGTCTAGGGCTTAAACAAGCTACAAGCAAAATTATTCTATCAGAATCTCCATAATGTTTGGAAAAAAAAATGTTGAGTCTCTCTCAATTAACAAAAATACAAGTGGGTTAAGCAGTAAGTATAAACTACATAACCAACATATTCAAGATATGAGCCAAAACAAAAGGTATGACTTTATCATGATTGCCATTAAATATTGTTTTGGCTCGTGGAAAAATTTCCTTCCTCTTTGGATAAAGACCAACCAAAAACCCACTCCATCAAGAACCTATGTGTATCAGTATTATCTGTATTATTTAAGGGCCTGCTTTCAAGGATACTCTTCAGGGAAAGCTTAGAGGGCTATTGCAACTCCCACATTATGTATTTTCCCCATACGAGGGAAAACTGCCCAAAAGTTTTCTGACAGTAAGACTCTCCCTCAGAACACAGATGATTCCTGTAAGATGTCCTTAAGCAATGGCACGCTTGCTGGCATCAGTCTGTCTCTGGTTCCCTCTGTGATGGTGATAACTCCTGGGTACCAGCAACCCTGGCAGCCTGTCCAGCCACCCCTGGTCCCTGGCCTCAGCCTCACAGTGTCAGGAAGGTTGATCCTCTGTAGCATTTCTTGGCCTTTTCATAATCATGCTTTATAACTTAATATGTGCTGTATTTACCAGTGGAATTAGATCCAGGGTGGGAGAAATGTAAAACAGCCTGTGCTTTGGGAGTTTGTAAATAATCTCTGCTTTGTTCAGTTTCCCCCAGGTCAGGCTCCTGTGTGGGGAGTAATTCCATATGGGAATCTGCCTTGAGTGCCATCTAAGTAAACCTTAAAGGGAATCTTGGCAGAATCTCCCAAGCCATAAGGAAATCATTCTCAGTATCTGGTGAGGATTTTCTGATAGCTTTGTATTTTATGTATATATGTATTTTTTTTTTAAGTTGAACCTGAAGACTCTCTTTATGGGTAAGATCTCTAGAGTTCACTTAGGAATGGGGAATTGAGATTGAATGTTGAGAATTGAGAATAATCATCCAGAAAATAATTGAAGTTCATTATTCAGTGAATTTCTACATTTCTAATTTCAACTTCAGTCCTTGTGTTAGTCACATGCCCTATTAATTAGGCTAGATACTGGGGCTGCTCATGGCGTGATGCTAAACCCATTTTTACATTTAAAAGATCAGAGACACCCTATTAAAAAACATTTACAATTCTGTTACAAAATGAAAGGTTATCAATAGTTAAGAAATTTTTTCTCCCAGGGTGAGAGAAGTGGTGGGAAAACGAGCAAGTCTTCACACTACTTAAATTCTTCTCTCATTCACCTGTGTACCTTGTTAATATTCACATCTGTTAATACCCCATATAATTAGTCCTGATGTTTTTTCTGCATGAATTAAAATATGTAGAAAGTGTCCTGTTATGTAAGAGACAGATTTTTATTTTTGAAATTTATTTTTCTTTCACAGACTATGCTGTTGCTCCACTTCATGTCCTCAAAATGAAATAAGATGGTTACAGGCTTCAATCACTTTTTCAGATTCCCTTTGGTTGATTTATGGCCAGGTCTCCTTCTTTAGGGGCTTCCCTAGTGGCTCAGCAGTAAAGAATCTGCCTGCAATGGAGGAGCGCAGGAGATGCAGGTTCAATCCCCAGTTGGGAAGATCCCTTGGAGGAGGAAATGGCAGCCCACTGAAGTATTTTTGCCTGGAGAATCCCATGAATAGAGGAGCCTGGTGGACTACAATCCATAGAGTCACAAAGAGTCAAACACAACTGTAGCGACTTAGCACACATGCACTCTTTCTTCAGAGATTGTCATGTTGTATTATTCCAAATTTTTACTCTTTTCTCAAGCTCCCCTCATCCTGCAGACATCATTTCATTTTACTTCAGTGACTGTCTCTAAGTGAAGACTTAAAAAATATGTATACATATAAAACTCTCACACCTGCAAAAATTAATGGTAACTTCTTGCAATTCAGTGTATGGCATTTTGGTGGCTCAGACAGTAAAGAATCTCCCTGCAATGCAGGAGACCCAGGCTCGATCCCTGGGTCAGGAAGATCCTTTGGAGAAGGAAATGGCAACCCACTCCAGTATTCTTGCCTGGAGAACTCCATGGACAGAGGAGCCTGACGGTCTACAGTCCATGGGTTCGCAGGTTTGGACATGACTGAATAACTAATTTTCACTATCTTGCCATTCAGTATGTGAATTTTGTAAATGCAAGAGATTGAGATCAGGCTTGAAAAATCGTCCATATGTCTTAAAGTCCTGAAGCTCCTCTTTGGACAGTTGCAGCTTTCAGTCCCTCCATGGCTCTCTTCATGGACTTGCCTCATGGTCTTCCTCTCTTTCCTGACTCCTACTGTTGCCTCCCCAGGATGTTTAATTGTGTGCTAGTGTTTGCTTGAGCCATATTTAGGTACATACCTACACACACATGTGCACATGCACACACACACACACACACACACACACACACACACATACAGGGTCTCCCAGATGAGGCCAGCCTTCAGTTCATCAAGCCTGTTTATTGCTCAGTTATTCTTAACTCAAGGCTTCCCTGGTGGCTCAGTGGTAAAGAATGCACCTGCTAATTCAGGAGACTCGGGTTTGATCCCTGGATCAGGAAGATTCCCTGGAGAAGGAAATGGCAACCCACTCCAGTGTTCTTACCTGGGAAATCCCATGGGCAGGGGAGCCTGGTAGGCTACAGTTCATGGGGTTGCAAAGAGTCAGACATGACTTAGCAACACAACAACAACTCTTAGCCCTCACAGCTGCTGCTTTAAATCCTGAGAATGATTGAAATTCCACTCTGAGGTGCAGACTAGGTGTTCTGTAGTTCTTGATTTCCTGAAACATCTTAGTATCTCTCCCCAACATCTCAAAATAGATGGGTCTTTGCCTGCTCATCTCATGAACCAGGTGCCTTCCTGTGTTAAATGAGGATTCTGGGCTCTGTATCTCCAAAAGCTGTGGTGGATATTCAATGAGACAATGCCCTCTGTGGACAGCAAGTGCATGATAGAGGTTGGCATTCAGCATCTGAGCCTCTGAAAATATGATTATGCAGTTTTCCACATTCCCCTCATTTGTCATCCTGTGAGCATTCAACTAACAGGTACCAAGTGGCTCCAGGGATAACATGTAGCTCACTACTGGGAATACAGACAAAATACCCGTGGCCCCAGAGTCAAGAGATCCACGGTGGGGGTGGGAGAGGGGAGGGAGAACCCGGATGCCCTTCCACTCCACGTCCCCCCGTGCTGCCCCTCCTCGGATGCCCACCTCTCCTGACCTCCCCTCACTGACCCACTTTTTTTTTTCCTGAACTCCCCAGGGTTGACGTTCTCACCAGCTTGGCAGCTGATGTTCTCTAATGTGCTCGTCTGGGCTCTTCCATTAGCAGGAAATGCCCTCATCTCAGGGACCGTGCCCAACCCTTCTGTTCCCTGCAGCCCCAGCCCCCAGCACAGTGCCCGCACATGACAGAAACACAATAGGTACATGCTCGACTGCGTGCTCCCTCACCAAAGATGGTGCTGTTATTTCAGGTTATTTCGCCTTGCTCTACAGTCAGTGTTACTTAAGGTCCTGTGGCTTGTGGATTCTGAATTCTCTAAACATTGTGATTGCTTCATGTTCTCTTTATGGGGGAAGGGTTGCAACTTGCTTGCAATCTTCTGATTTTGAGACCTGAGGTCTCATGTGTGTAAGTGATGTTCCCCTGTGACTTGTATACTGAAGGAGACGACAGGTATGTGACACTTTGGGGGCAGTTCCTGACTTCTGTCAGTATGAGCGCTGCATCTCCCACCTCTGCTTGCCTCTCAAACCCACCCTGCCTCCTAATTTTCCCAGTCCTCTTTCTACACTACTGATGCATATTCCAGATCTCTAAGTTTGTTACATGACACAGATTCACTTTTTAAATACTTTTCCCAAATCTTAGCTTGTCACTGTGTGAGATACTACCACAAATTCGACTTCCTTCCTTTCTTTTCCAAATTCCTCTCCTTCCCCTCAAACTTTCCTCCTTCCTTCTATACATTTCCTCTACTCTGGACAAGGTCTTCCCCCAGAATTTATGCCTTTCATGTACTTCAAAAGGCCTTTTGTGTTCCTATTGGCCGCTGTGCAGGTATTAGTCCCTCAGTTGTGTCCAACTCTTTGTGACTCCATGGACTCTACCAGGCTTCTGGTAGACTCTTTGTGACTCCATGGACTCTACCAGACTTCTGGTAGACTTTTACCAGGCTTCTTTGTCGATGGAATTCTCCAGGCAAGAATACTGGAGTGGGTTGCCATTTCCTTCTCCAGGGGATCTTCCCGATCCAGGTATCGAATCTGGGTCTCCTGCATTGCAAGCAGATTCTTTACCATTTGAGCCACCTAGGAAGCTGTAAATCTCTGAGCCTGTCACATTAGGTGCTTCACAACTGAGATCCAGACTACATCCTTGCTCTTTTTTCCATCTGTTCTCCCAGACCTCCTAGGTTTCCACTGCACTGGTTTTTCAGTCTTCCTGGAACACATCATGGCTTTCACTTTCCTACATCTTGGCACAGGAGGTTCTCTTCTGAAATTCTCCACAGCCCTTGTTGAGAAAGTCCCTCTTCACCCTTCATGGCACAGCATTCTCAAGTGATGCCTGAAACCTGACTACTCCCCCTGGAAATGTTTTACACTTCCTTTCTGGGCTCTCACTCTATTTGGTCCATATTTCTGTTATCAAGTTTATCAAGTGTACAGTGAGTTTTAGTTGTGCTTTATAACTACAAAAACAATAGGTGAGTTAAAAATTGACACAATACATAAATGTATTTAGTAATGAGAATGCAAACAATTTTTTATCTTTTTTTTCATTTAATGATATATCATGGGCAACCTTTTACATCAGTTTCTATATATCTTTAATTCTCTTTAATGGATATACTATATATTATAGTATGGATGTGCCATGGTTTACTTTTCTATTCCCCTTTTGGTAGACATCTACTTCTTTCTAATTTTTATTTACTATTTTACATTATATATATATATATATATAACATACAATAAATACCTGCAAAAAGATCCTTTTGCATCTGTGACTGGCTTTCAGTAGAATAGATTTCTAGAAGTAAAATTGCTGGGTCAAAGAGTATCTTTAATTTTGAGGACTATCCAGTTGCCTTCCAAAGACAGTGTAAAAGTGAACTCTCCCCCATATAGTATATGAGACTATATCCTTGTCCTTTAACAGTTTCCTATCTTGTTTCATGTGGTCTTGTGTATTTCTTGACTTTATTCCCAGGTTCTCAATAATTTTGTGAGCTATTAATACGTGGACCTTACTGTATAACTTTTTTCCTAATTTTGAATTGGTAGTGTATGCTGCTGCTGCTGCTAAGTCGCTTCAGTCGTGTCCGACTCTGTGCGACCCCATGGACGGTAGCCCACCAGGCTCCCCCATCCCTGGGATTCTCCAGGCAAGAACACTGGAGTGGGTTGCCATTGCCTTCTCCAATGCATGAAAGTAAAAGGTGAAAGTAAAGTCTCTCAGTCATGTCCGACTTTTAGCAACCCCCTGGACTGCAGCCTACCAGGCTCCTCCATCCATGGGATTTTCCAGGCAAGAGTACTGGAGTGGGGTGCCATTGACTTCTCCCATTGGTAGTGTATATGAAAGTGCTAATTTATATATATATATATATCTCATACCAATGATCTTTTAGTGTTTACCCATGTCTAATAGTGTTCAGTTGATCCCTTTGGATTTTCTGAGTAAATAATAATATTTATTTTCTAATATTTGCAATTCTTTTTTAAAATTTCTGTATTAATAAGTTTTAAACATCAATAATAGACATTTAATTTCATCAAATGCCATTTTGGCACTCAAGATGATAGTACATTTCTTTCCTAATTTCCTAATCTGAAGGATTCTTTCCTAATGTGGAAACATCTTTGCATTCCTGGCCAAAACCAACTCCATCAGATTATTCTTTTAATATACGTCTGTATTCAGTGTGCTAATGTTAACCTCAGACCTTTCTCTATTTTTTCAATTGTAGTCATTCTATTTGCCCCTATTTGAATATGGGCTTGTTGAGGACAGCAAGCATATATTGTTCAACTATAAATGTCCCTCACCTCACGTAACACCTAGTTACATACTAGATACTAAAACAATGCCAATATTTGTGTTCTGAATACCTGTATTCAAATCCAAGTTCTGCTGCTTATTAATGATGTGGACAGGTCATTTAATATCAGTCTGTTTTGCCATTTGTGAAATATAGTATTATTTCCTTAAGGGGTCTATATAAAGACTAAATGAAGGAATATATGTAAAGCATATATTACAGTGTTTAGAGCATAGAAAGTAATTAAGGTTTTCTCCCTTTGTTTTCCCCTTGATATAGAAAAACAAGCTGAATTTATCTGTCATGGGACAGTTACCCAGGCAACCAAAAATTTTTTAACAGATAAAATTATCGGTGACTGAACTTCTACATTCTCACCACAAAATGAGCGGATTGGTGTCCACCTTCTTTTCACTGTCAGCAAATAAACACTATTTAGGTGGTTCATAATTACAGCTCGAGAAAAACTTAATATCATATAGATGCCAGAGGCCAATTAGTAAAAAATTTATGTTGAAATTATAGTTTATTATTTCATGTTTTCAATTTTAATCGCGTGTGCATACCTGCCACATATCTTTAACGATTTTTGTCTGTCCACATTAGAACCTGAAAGAATAAAATTGATGCTGATTTAAGTCACCAGTTTAGCAGTAAGCATGAGAATTTTGTGATGAGATTGGCCTCTTTTGAGGTTTTTATTTCTTCAGAAAGAGAAAAAAGAGTAACTAGACTGTATAAACCCGAACCTCCCTCCACCAAACTGAAATATCAATGTTTTGTCATATACAGGAGAATAAATTCTATCACCTATGCATGAAGTTGAATCAATGCCTCGGTAAAACCCTCTCGTGTCATTTTGCTGAATGGTTTCAAATTGGAATACAAAGCCCAGATGAAACTAAGATGAGATGGTAGCAATTGTGACAGGGCTATTTTTGAAATGATGCTCTTAGGAAAAGCTGCTGATTGAAATCAATACCTCAAGACCCGGAATTTGAAAAGACCGTTTCTGAGACCTGAGAGGGTCACTGAATAGAAGTATCAGTTGATGGTATTCAGACCATGCAATTGCTTTCACCGAGGTGCCTCTGTGTTTACTTAAGTGACTTGTGGTAGCTGGTGGCTGAGCATACATTGAGAGAGTCTCCCTCTATTCAGGCTCAGGGGACAAGGAGACTGGAGGGGACATTGTCTGGAGTCTAAATGAGTAAGTCCTAGTGTGCTATATTGGAAGAAATGAATTGAACTGGATTTTTCTTTTCATTTATGCCCTGGAAAGAAGATTTTGTGAAGGATGCAAAGAATATAAATCTTTTAAATATTAAAAAAATTAGTGCACCCCAAAGCTTGAGCTATTTATTTCAGACCAAATCCTATTTAATAAACTATAATTGATCAGAAAATATTCATTTGCACTGATCTCTGCTAAAGTGTTCATTTTTTCTCCAAGGAGTCATTTCATTTTTATTGAGATTTGTGTGTGTGTGTGTGTGTGTGTGTGTGGTGCCCTGGGATATAGGGTAACATAGAGGCTACTCACACAGTTCAAATTACTTTATATAGAAGTTGCCAGATCACTTAATTACTCTAAGATTTGAGATGATGTTGTGGGGAGAAATGCAGTTTAATGAAGCTATTACCCTTTTGCTGCTGCTGCTGCTGAGTCACTTCAGTCATGTCTGACTCTGTGCGACCCCATAGACGGCAGCCCAGCAGGATCCCCCGTCCCTGGGATTCTCCAGGCAAGAACACTGGAGTGGGTTGCCATTGCCTTCTCCAATGCATGAAAGTGAAAAGTGAAAGTGAAGTTGCTCAGTCGTGTCCGACTCTTAGCAACCCCATGGACTGCAGCCCTCCAGGCTCCTCCATCCATGGGATTCTTCAGGCAAGAGTACTGGAATGGGGTGCCATCGCCTTCTCCGATTACCCTTTTAGGTTTCTTTAATTTAGCATTATATTTCAAAATTTAAATTATAGGGAAGTTTGTCTTTTTTTGTGCATCAAAGTGAGTAAATCATTTTAGTGCCTTTAGCACATGTGGTGTATCTTAATTATTAATCTTATTCACTAAGTTTAGGATTGCTCAATGAAATGAAATCGAACACTTCAAGCACTCTGAACCCAGCTTTTCACTTTCCCATCAACCCATGGGACTGTCCCAGACTCAAGTGGGTGTCAAAGGTACAGGTGACCATCAGATACGGGAATAACAATCCTTACCACATATCTGGACTCTGTCACACAGCTGCAGAGCTGGACATGGACTCCAGAACCATAAACATGGCCAAACTGGATGTAAATTAAGCTTTGGAATCTGAATCAAGGCTTTAAAAAGTCAGAAGAACAGTTGGGAAGGTCACACAGCTGCATCTACTGCTCTGGTGTTGTCAGGACCTGTTTAAGACGGGGATCTTGTTGCCGCCACTGTCCTGAGAAATTCTTCTAGTTGGCAAGCTGTGAACACAGTGGCTGGGATTGAAGCAGGCAGGGCTGGGTGATTGGGGAGCATTAGGAAGAAAACCAGTCACAGAGGTTGCAGGTGGTCCAACTATGTCCTGTGTTCTAACACATTTGACCTGGAATCAGAGTCTGATTGTTGGATATTTTCTTTACATGGTTATGATAGCTACCGAAACTGTACAAGAGTCATCTACTAGGTCCTTTTTGGGAAAAAAAAAAAGAGTTGATGAGATAGGTTAAGCCTAACTGGAGAAATTTTCTGCCATTTTTGGCAGAAAACTCATAAAAGCAAGCATTTTAAGAACTCATAAAACCAAGCATTTTAAATGTGAACTCAAAGCCAAAGTCTTGCTATTCTGCATTCTGTCTCACCAGCAATATGACCTTGAGCAAAGAACTTGATCTAAGTCTCAATATCTTTGACCATAAAATGGGGGATAAAACCTACTTTTTAAAAGGTTGATGAAAGGATTAAAAAAGTAATGTTTTTAAAGCACAGGAGCATCATACTTAGGATATAACTAGCTCAGAATTCAAATATTATTTGTTATAATAAGTGCTATGATTTTTATAATCACTATTGTTTTGATATTGTTCTTTGAGCTAAATTCTGTAACTTTTGTTTCTAAGGATTAAACTGAAGTCAGAATTAATATTTATGAATTTTTTTTTGTTCTGGGATTTTTTTTTCAAAGGATGTTGCATCTCATCAAAAGCATTCTTTACAAAAAGAAAAAAAAACTGTTGGAATGTATGTGATAGTTTTATTTTTATTGCAGTTCTTTAGTGGAATTCCAATATTATTCAGCATGTTTTATGTTAACAGAATTATTTAGGGTATAATCAAGAATACCATAATACTGTCTTCATAAACGGGCACTGTTTTAAAAACCAGGCATAATTAGCAGGAAGATATTCATAGTGTAGGTCTGACATTATTATGACTTCAATATAAATTCCACGAGGTGGAGAAGACCCAGAGAAAGAAGGCTACAGATTTATCATGGTATGATGCATTTGCAATATGGATTGTACTTATCTTTTTATTTGCCACAGACAATGTAAATTAGGAACATCTGAACGAAGATTCAAATAATTTAGCATCTGTAGCCCACGGTAAAATATGCTGTTCTGATGTCTAGAGTAGAAACAGAAATTTGCTGTTTTCTTACCCTACTGATACAGTGATTTGAGTTCCAGGGGTAGCCCCCAACCAGTGCTGCACAGGGAGCCATCCTGAAGGGAAGGCAGAGAAACAGCAGTGGACTATTTATCCTTATTTCCTCCTCTTCTCTCTTCAATATTATAAAGTAATTTTCTTCTCTGGTCAAGAAGTTATTGATGAATAAAACCTTTTGAGGGTGTGAAGTTTGGGGTCATATATCTTCAACCCATTTTCCATCTTCATGTTATTTATTCTTCTATTGCTGAAATGATGAGATTGAAGAAATGTAACTGAGCAATTGAACATTTATGCTCATATAAATATGTGTGTCCTTAATGACTCTAAATATTTCTTTTTAAAAATTCTTTTTATTTTTTTACTGTACTTTAAAAAATGTGTTTATTTTTGGCTGCACTAGGTCTTCGTTGCTGTGCAGGCTTTTCTCTAGTTGCAGTGAGCCGGGGCTCCTCTCTAGGTGCAGTCCATTGTGGTCGATTCTCTTGTTGCAGAGCACAGGCGCTAGGTGCGCAGGCTTCAGTAGTTGTGGTGCTTGGGCTTAGCTGCCCCATCGCATGTGGAATCTTCTTGAACAAGGGATCAAATCAGTGTCCCCTGCATTGGCAGGTGGATTCCTAACCACTAGACCACCAGGAAGTCCTAAATATTACTCATTGGATAACTTTCCCAGCATGTAGGAAGAACTCCATGGTGCTCAGGGCATTAATCATGAGGGGATAGACAAAGGGCAGAGGGCCTGCCCTACGTTGGAACCTCATCAAGGGACTTGCATGTTTGCTCTTCCCCCCAAACCTTAATATCCTCATTTGACAGGTGAGGAACCTGAGGCCCCGAGATTTCTCCATGATTTACTCTAGGTCACTTGGGTCACAATCAGACCTTACAAACTTTCATTTTGTAAGAGATAAAATGTCATAATTTGGTTAAGGGTAAAGCTGCAGATGTATATCAGAGCAGTGGGCCTTGGCCCCTTGAGTGCATTGGGAAATCCTAGAGTGCTGTCAACCTGGGAGCAAATCTTAGCTGTGCAACTGCTGTGATGAGAACATTGGGCAGCCAGAGTTTGAGGGGCAGAGGGGAGGTAGGAGAGAGAACAGGAAAGGTTTGTGTCTCCTCGTGGAGTTTACTCTGCTCAGCTTTTGGGCATGACTAAGAGGAAGACCAAGGGAAGATGGCTTGGTCTTCATTCACTCTGAATGATACATTCTTTATTCACTCTGAAATGAGTCCCTAGTGTTTTAATTGCATAGTAATTTGGAAAGTTTGTGTAAAAATGGCAGACTCTCCGAGGCCTGAGAAGGCTCCTCACTCTTGTCTAATCTGCAGTCTGACTGAGGCGTCTTTCCCACCGTGGACAAGAGAGGCTACTCCGTGCGGCACCCATTTAGCAACCAACAGCTGGGTGGTTTTGATCCAATTACAGCTACTAATTTGCAAGTGGCTCTAAGCAGATCTCAGCTATCCCATGACTTTCTCTGAGCTGTGTGCCTTGAGTTCAGAAAGTGGAGACATGACAAGCCTTTGGCCTCCCAGGCTACTATGAGAGCCTTGGCTTAATGCGGAACTGATTTCATCCTTTGAGCAGTAATAGCAAACCAAGCACTTCAAAAAGACCAATCCATCTCCTCTCCATAAAACGTTAATACCCTTCAATGTACCAAAAAAAAAAAAAAAAAAAACTCAACAGGCATTCACCCTTTGCATGGCAAACACCAACTGAAAAAAGCAAAAAGGACCAAGAACATTTGAATAACTTCTTTTGCCATCCATCCATTATCCTTTATACCATATTGTAAAAGCTGGAGAAAGTACATCCTTTCTGTGGCTTGCCTGTAAGCTTGAGGGGCGGGAGGGACAGCATCTCCATGGAGTAGCCCCCAGCTCTCTCCAGGAAGCTGGCTATGAGGGACTCTTGTTCCTGGGCCCTGGCTATGTGACTTCACACCAAAACCACCTCCTCAATTGGAATTGGGACCACAGATCTGGGCTAGAAAATTCGTTCTTCAAATGCACGTGAACATGAACTTCTGAAGAGCCTATGGCACTGTCATCTTAGGCAGCCTCATCCCCGTTGGGAGATTACACCATGGAGTTCTTGGTTTCTCTTTGTCCTCATTGAATTTCCATACTGCCCAGAATCAGTCTGATGCTTGCAGCACACAGCCACGTTCAGAGGGAGATATTTTTGGTGAAGAGAGGGGACAGGAGGAAAGTAGTGAACACTTTTCTTAGTTTCATCACTTTACCCCCTATATTCAGCCCTAGGGATCAACTTTTGGCTTGGAATACCAAGTGGTTATTTTTCTACCCAGAAATGGCATGAGAAATATTTAACATACTGCATCAAGTATCAATTTCAGAGAGTTTGTCACCCCCTAGTTGTTAAGGACTGGTTCTGGTTAAGAACTTGGACTCTGGAGCCAGATTCTCTATTCAAATTCTAGCTTTGCCCCAAACTAGCACCATGACCTTAGGTAAGTTACTTCTCCAGATCTCCATTTTTCCATCTGTAAAATGAGGTTAGTAATATAACCTACCTCAAAGTATCTAGACCACCATCTGGTAAATATTCTGAATATGTATGTTAGTTGGTATTGTTGCATCACAAGGTATTAGGAAGATCATTCTGTTTTGTTTTGTGATTCTGTTTTGTCAACATTATATTGGTAGCTTATTCTTCTTGCTGGAGAAGGCAATGGCACCCCACTCCAGTACTCTTGCCTGGAAAATCCCATGGATGGAGGAGCCTAGAAGGCTGCAATCCATGGGGTTGCTGAGGGTCGGACATGACTGAGCAACTTCACTTTCACTTTTTACTTTCATGCATTGGAGAAGGAAGTGGCAACCCACTCCAGTGTTCTTGCCTGGAGAATCCCAGGGACGGGGGAGCCTGGTGGGCTGCCGTCTATGGGGTCACACAGAGTCGGACACGACTGAAGTGACTTAGCAATTCTTCTTGCTGGAAAGTAACTGAAACAAATTCTCCTAGACTCAAATGGCAAGAGTTTTAAAAAAACCAACTCGTGCTTTTTGAGGAGATTTTCTTCCCCATTGATAACTATAACTTCAATAAAATAAACATATTCTTGACACATTTATGAGTTAATTCGTATAGAGTATCATCATGGAAGAAATAATATTTTGGTGTATTTCACTGGCCTGACAGATACAAGTCATCTTTAGATTTGAATCACATAATTATTTTCTTTTTATTTAACAGGTCTCTGTTTTGCGAAGATTAGTTGTTATAGTACTCCTTGAAATGATAGTCTCAATTTCATTGGTTTTAAAGATCTTCTGCAAAAGAAAGTGTAATTCTAGCTCATTTTTACATGAGAGCTATGAGATAGAGAAACTGTAAGTTCATATTCTTGAACGATCGTATAATAGTGTCACCAGGTTACACCGTTACTCTTTTCCACTCTCAGAACTCTCAGAAAAACAACTAAGAGAAGCTGAGATGAAGACTGAGATGTAAGTAGCAGGACTATTAGAAAATACGAAACTTAATGTTGATTTAGGGCCTTGGTTTTATCCTCTTATTGCCAAGGATATTCTGTTCCTGTCTTAGTCAAGTAGAGTACCAAATATATCATAGGTTTTGAAAGGTCTGTGGGAAGGAGGTTGTACAGTCTCACACAGGGTATTTGGTGTGTAATGTGCCTAAGATTTGTAAATTCGCATACAGCAGTTAACAAAATAGCTAACAATTGTTGAGCCTTTGGCCCTACTGTGGGTTAAGTCATTTAGTGCTCACAAAATGTCACATCATAATTACACCATTCTCTTTTCATCTTTCCATCTCAAGTAGCCCTCCAGTGAATGCCCTGTGTGTCAAGGATGACTAGTAAGAATAAGGATGTCTTCTTGCTGCAGAACCTTGCCCTCCTCTCTTCTGGGCACGATGCTAGATTGCATCTTCCATTCTCTTCACATCAAGGTGGAGCCATATGATTAAATGCTAGATGAGAAAAAGTGGTGAAATCTATGCAGGCTACTACTGCTGTCTCTTGAGTTCCCTTTCTATAGACTGGATGGAGAAGATCTAGTGATGGACTCCAAGGCCACAGACTATGGAGAGGCTACAAGATGGGAGGAGTCTGAGCCCCACGTTGATGAGCAGAACCACCCTTAGTTAGAGACAGCTGTGGATGGAATCGGACCCTCTGACTTTGGTGTGGTCAGGTTTCTCCAGGGCGACTTCAACAAGCAGGACGACTGGGTTTACACCTGAATAATCTTGACCCTATGGGACAACAGACCTGCTCCACTCATCCTGCTCACCCCCGCCTGGATGACAAGTACTCCTATGTGAAATCTAGGAATGCTTCAATGTGCTCATTACCCAGCAACCATGCCCTGTCTTCTGAGAATCTCATAAAATTTCATATCTCCTGTTGCCTGCTAGCCCTCAAGAGATTTTCTGAAACCAGGCTTTTCAATCTGCGAGCCTGAAGCCTTCCTATGACCCTTTCTGGTCTCATCATTGCCCTTGATCATGAGTGTTATGAGGCAATCATGGTTGTATCCCTTTAAGCAGGAGGAATTTAAATCTTATTTTCATACTTTGAATCACTGCCAGGTTATTAAAATGATTTGAAAGGGGAAAAAAGTACTACCCTTAATCTCATCCTGTAACATGGACAGAAAATACTTTTGTTGAATTAAGTTCACTGAAGTTTTGGAGTTGTTTGTTATACCAGCTAATATTGCTTGCTTTGACTAAAACAGTAAAAATGCTTTTATTACTAACACAAAAATGACTCGAAATAATAAGAATAGCTAACATCTATTGAATATTAGGTAAATGCAATGACTGAAGCTTAGAGAGAACAAGTTCCTAAACCAAAGTCAGGAGCTCACAAGTGACAGAACCAGCATTGAAAGCAGGGCAGAATGACCTTGAAGTCATGTACTTAACAATTTTGTTTTGAAATTTTCTTATGAAATATAACATTATAATTATTTTTAAATTTTATTTATTTTTAATTGAAGGATAATTGCTTTACAGTATTGTGTTGGTTTCTACCAAACACACCAACATGAATCAGTCATAAGTTTACCCATATCACCTTCCACTTGAACACCTTTCCCACCTCCCGCCCCATCCCACCAACGGAGGTGTTTACTGAGCTATTATTATAATTATTTTTGTATTACAGAAGTAAACCATGAAGTGAAATTTGTTTCAATTGTTTTTGCTCTTATCATCATAAAGTAATCTTGTGATAAGTAGCTACAAATAACTATAATTTTCATAGCTGAAAATCTCTGTCCTTAGATCATAGGGTACTCATTTCAGCACTTAAAACATAGACATGTATCATCTCTCACAGTTTTCTTCCCCAGCTGAGCCAGGATTCTTCAACAGAGACATAACACAACAGATCTATCCACTTTTCTGTTTTTAATTTGGCAGGACTATTTTTTATTCCCATTAGTTCCACAACACCCATGTTTCTCTGTGCATTCCAGCTGTCAAAGGAGTATGGCCTCTGAGTCTCAGTGGTGATGATCCTAGAGGTGATGGTGAAGGTGGGGTTTGGGTGGGCAGGGGCTAGGAGAAATGCCAGATAAGGGGCAAAATGGGTCTGGTAACCCACTACATTGTTGTTTCATGGGAATCCAGTCTTTGTATTTCTTGCTTGTTGTAGCCTTCTAATTAACATTATTTATCTATCTCCTAAGTAAAATGAACACACTCAAACTCCATTGACCTTAAGGAATTTTAAGTATGACTACATGGGTTCCTTGTAGAAAAACCACTTTTAAAGTGTAAAAAAAAAGAAGTTTTTTTAAAAAGCCAAATTAGAAACAAAAAGATCTGCAAACTCTGGAACCTATACATATAGAAAGAGTTTTTTGGGGGCCATATGTTCCTCTTTGTAATACAAATGTGTCAAAAGAGCAGATATCTGCAAAAATCAACTACAAAGAATATCATGTGAGTTAATGCATATCAAGTCATTCAGTCACGAAAAATATTTGGAGTAAGCAGCAGTGGGTCCGTCCAGACTCTCTGCAGTGGTGATAAAATCCCAGATGCTGTGCCAGCCGTGCGTGTGGAGGCTCCAGGTCGGAGGCACCCCTGGGATGTGTGTGCCTGGGGAGAGAGCAAGACTAGCTCAGCCTCGTCATTTGAAAGCTTTGAACAGCCTGTTTGGAATGCTAATGGGTTATGCTTTCTGCTTGCAGAAAAGGATGATTCTTCTGCAACGCATTAAATCATTCCCCACCCCCCTCCAAGTCTTTCCCGTAGTAGTGCTATCAAATTCTATCGAGACGCTCTCTGAACTGATTTTTACATTCAAATTTGGAGAAGATATCCTGCAATCCAGAGGGACATAGGAAAGGCAGAAAACGGAAAGCAGACCAAGTGAAAAAAGGGCAAAATGAGAAAGTCCTCAAAGGGTTCCTGGAGAAAAGGAAGGGGAAGACAGAGCAAGCAAGGGAGGGAATGTGGACCTAGTCCCTGTGAATGTTATCTCCGCAAGGCTGAAATCTGGAATTTCAGAACACGTAACGGACCTTCGCCTAATCGTATAGCAATGTCAGTATTAGCTGTGGTTCTGACTCCAGTTATATTAATTTATAGAGAGGACACATATTGCAAACAGTGAGAGCTGGTTTGTAATCTGGCAGACCATAGAAAGGAATTGTGTTAACTAGCAATTTCACACATGTTTAGCTGAGTGATAAATGGTGTTAAATAATGTTGTGCTTGAAGCAGAATGAGATCTTCCATGGCCTCCTACACCACTAAGGGACAAATAAGTTTATTCCATATAATGAGATGAATGTAATGTTTTGCATACATATCTTTGGAAACTAATAATCCATACATATTATACATGGTAACTGGGGTTAATTTTATGAAACAGGGCATTTCGTTTCTAATAAGGCTGTGAATGGTTTATAATCAATGAACTCTGAGTTTCTGTAATTCTCATTCCTTCTCATCTTGAAGTGGAGCTTTTCAAGCTGTGGTCTCTGGGACTGAAGTTGTGGCTCATTTGCTGAGGACCAGAGAGGAAAAGGATATTTTAGGGCTTCCCGCCATGCATTCTTCATTCTCACATTCCAGTCAAGCTCAAGGGTAAGATATGATTTTCTTTCCTGTGAAAATCATATTCAGGTTTCTGCTCCTACCTGATGATGACACTTCAGTTCAGTCCTGTGGAACTTCCTGGAATTTGTTTCCAGCTTTAATTTCTCCTATCTTACAACTTTTGTTTCTCCACCCCAGCCTTTGAAAGTTTTGTTGCCTTTGGGGTTCCATGGACAGGAGATAGGGCTGTCAAGTTAAGAGCAGACTCATCTCTTTGAAAATTATCGTACTGATTGACAGCATAGGTGCTGTTTGAGAGCAATGTGAGGTCATCTATGAATGAGCACACCCCAGGTCATCCACAGCGTGTCCAGAGGCTACAACCATGACTAGGAAAAACAGGGAGAACTTTCCTTGTCTCCCTCACTCCCTTCCAACTGAAGCTAGAAGAAAACTGACACTCTAGTAGCTCTTAACTGCTGCTGCTGCTAAGTCACTTCAGTCGTGTCCAACTCTGTGGGACCCCATAGATGGTAGCCCACCAGGCTTCCCTGTCCCTGGCATTCTCCAGGCAAGAATACTGGAGTGGGTTGCCATTTCCTTCTCCAATGCATGAAAGTGAAAAGTGAAAGTGAAGTTGCTCAGTCGTGTCGGACTCTTAGCAACCCCATGGACTGCAGCCTACCAGGCTCCTCCGCTGTGGGATTTTCCAGGCAAGAGTACTGGAGTGGGTTGCCATTGCTCTTAACTACGGATTCCTAAAAGAGGATGGGGAACACATGTATACCTGTGGCGGATTCATTTTGATATTTGGCAAAACTAATACAGTTATGTAAAGTTTAAAAATAAAATAAAATTAAAAAAATAAATAAAATAAAAATTAAAAAAAAAAAGAAAAAAAAAAAAAAAAAAAAGACGAGGACCATACCACACCTGAATGGTGTACAGGACAATTCTCTACCATGTGCCTCTGCTTTGAAAATCTTTGCATCCTCCCAGTATCTCTCAGACCTGGCACCAAGCTGCTATCACACAACTGAAACATTTTCTTTTTCATGACAATTTTTTATCAATTCCAGATTTTAACTTTTTCCATTTTATTGAAAATTCTTGGTTTACTTGTCACCAGATCAAATGCTGTTCTTAAGGACACATATTTTAAAATTAACAGTCCTTTAACTCCAGAGAACAAACCTGGTTAGAAAGCTTTTTACTCCAACACGAACTCTTTTAATTTCTTGCTCAATTCTTATGAACTGAGGAAATAATTTAATTCCTGAGACTATGGATTGAGTGTCTCTCTACATATGGTATACAGGACATGTCCCTGACTGCCTTTGGAGGCAATAATTTTTAGTCTTGGTTGCTAATTAATTTTGTGTGCTCCCTAGTCTTTGCTAGCACGCTGATTTAAATTCTGTTTTTATTTTTATTATTTTTATTTTTTTTAAACTGTCCAGCCTGTGCATGTTAAGATTTTTTTGTAGTTTTCAGGCATCACCTCTTCTTATTCAGATCCAGGAACAATTGTTTCTTGTTTTTTGTTGTCTAATGTGCCATTCCTGGATAATTTTATACCTCCCACCACCACAAGGGAATACAGTATCATGGCCTTTTTTTAAAAAAACTTGAGCCTATTATACAGAGTGAAGTAAGCCAGAAAGAAAAACACCAATACAGTATCAGATCAGATCAGTCGCTCAGTCGTGTCCGACTCTTTGTGACCCCATGAATCGCAGCGCTCCAGGCCTCCCTGTCCATCACCAACTCCCGGAGTTCACTCAGACTCACGTCCATCGAGTCAGTGATGCCATCCAGCCATCTCATCCTCTGTCCTGCCCCCAATCCCTCCCAGCATCAGAGTCTTTTCCAATGAATCAACTCTTCGCATGAGGTGGCCAAAGTACTGGAGTTTCAGCTTTAGCATCATTCCTTCCAAAGAAATCCCAGGGCTGATCTCCTTCGGAATGGACTGGTTGGATCTCCTTGCAGTCCAAGGGACTCTCAAGAGTCTTCTCCAACACCACAGTTCAAAAGCATCAATTCTTCGGCGCTCAGCCTTCTTCACAGTCCAACTCTCACATCCATACATGACCACTGGAAAAACCATAGCCTTGACTAGATGAACCTTTGTTGGCAAAGTAATGTCTCTGCTTTTGAATATGCTATCTAGGTTGGTCATAACTTATACTAATGCATATATATGGAATTTAGAAAGATGGTAACGATAACCCTGTAAGTGAGACAGCAAAAGAAACACAGATGTATAGAACAGTCTTTTGGACTCTGTGGGAGAGGGAAAGGGTAGGATGATTTGGGAGAATGGCATTGAAATATGTATAATATCATATATGAAATGAACTGCCAGTCCAGGTTCGATGCGTGTTACTGGATGCTTGGGGCTGGTGCACTGGGACGACCCAGAGGGATGGTACGGGGAGGGTGGAGAGAGGGGGGTTCAGGATGGGGAACACGTGTATACCTGTGGCGGATTCATGTTGATGTATGGCAAAATCAATACAATATTGTAAAGTAATTAACCTCCAATTAAAATAAATTTATATTAAAAAAAAGAATTTTATTATTTATTTATTTATTCATTTCTTTTAGGGCTTCCCTGATGGCTCAAATGGTAAAGAATCCACTTGTAACTCAGGAGACACAGGAGACTCGGGTTGGATCCCTGGGTCAAGAAGATCGCATGGAGGAGGAAATGGCAACCCAATCCGGTATTCTTTTTTTTTTTTAATATAAATTTATTTATTTTAATTGGAGGGTAATTACTTTAAAATACTGTAGTGGTTTTGCCATACATTGACATGGATCCGCCATGGGTATACATGTGTTTCCCATCCTGAATCCCCTTCCCACCTCCCTCCCCATCCCATCCCTGAGGGTCATCCCAGTGCACTGGCCCCGAGCATCCTGTCTCATACATCGAACCTGGACTGGTGATCCGTTTCACCTATGATAATATACGTTTCAATGCTATTCTCCCAAATCATCCCACCCTCGCCCTCTCCCACAGAGTCCAAAAGACTGTTCTATACATCTATGTCTCTTTTGCTGTCTTATATGTGGGGTTATCATTATCACCTTTCTAAATTCCATATATATGCATTAGTATACTGTATTGGTATTTTTCTTTCTGGCTTACTCCACTCTGTATAATAGGCTCCAGTTTCATCCACCTCATTAGAACTGATTCAAATGTATTCTTTTTAATGGCTGAGTAATACTCCATTGTGTATATGTACCACAGCTTTCTTATACATTCGTATGCTGATGGACATCTAGGTTGCTTCCATGTCTTGGTTATTGTAAACAGTGCTGCAATGACCATTGTGGAACACATGTCTCTTTCCCTTCTGGTTTCCTCAGTGTGTATGCCCAGCAGTGGGATTGCTGGGTCATATGGCAGTTCTATTTCCAGTTTTTCAAAGAATCTCCACACTGTTCTCCATAATGGCTGTACTAGTTTGCATTCCCACCAACAGTGTAAGGGGGTTCCCTTTTCTCCACACCCTCTCCAGCATTTATTGCTTTTAGACTTTTGGATAGCAGCCATTCTGACTGGCTGAAATGGTATCTCATTGTGGTTTTGATTTGCATTTTTCTGATAATGAGTGATGTTGAGCATCTTTTCATGTGTTTGTTAGCCATCTGTATGTCTTCTTTGAAGAAATGTCTGTTTAGTTCTTTGGCCCATTTTTTGATTGGGTCGTTTATTTTTTTGGAATTGAGCTGGCACTCCTGTATTCTTGCCTAGAAAATTCCATGGACAGAGAAGCCTGGCAGGCTATAGTCCATAGTGTTGCAAAGAGTCAGACACGACTGAGCATCTGTGTACAAAGCAATTAATTCATTTTTTTTAATTTTAATTTTTTTGGTTGAGCAGTGTGGTATGTGGGATCTTAGTTCCCCAATCAGAAATTGATCCCATGACCCCTGCATTCAGAGAGCATAGTCTTAACCACCAGAGATTGAGGAAAGTCCTTCAATTGCATTTTAAAATTGGAATATATTTATTTTATTTCATGAGAAATGTGGGTGATATCTAGACTACATCAAGGCAGTGTTCTATCACTCAGCTCCAGACACATAAGTTTCCCTTTCTCTTGGATTTTAGATCGGACAGGCTGATTACTCTGAGGGTCCACTGTGACTCTTTGGGTTGAAAAGGTGCTCTGCCACTGACTAGGTCTGTGGCCTCTGAAAATTTACTTAACCTTTCTGAGCCTCAGTTTCACAGTTTATAAAGTGGGGATGAAGTGTGTCTTAGTCTCTCAGTCATGTCCAACTCTTTGAGACCCCATGAACTGTAGCCAGCAAGGCTCCTCTGTCCATGGAATTCTCCAAGCAAGATTACTGAAGTGGGTTGCTGTGCTCTCCTCCAGGGTATCTTCCTGATCTGGGGTTTGAATGTGGGTCTCCTGCATTGCAGATGGATTCTTTACCATCTGAGCCACCAGGGAAGAATTATTTCATCTAAAAAACCTAGAACAGTGTCTCAGAAAATGTTAGCAATTATTAAGTAGAACCATATCTAAAAGATTGTCTTCAAGGTATTTACCTTACTAAAAAATTAGTTCTTGTAGTCAGACAAGAGGGAGAAGGATTCTTAGGATACCACCTGCTCTGAAGTGAGATTATGCTATTCTGTAAACCACTGCAGTTCTGCTCTAATATTAACAGACCTTTCCATTATTAGTACGAGTAATGGCATTTTTCCAGAGAAGGCAATGGCACCCCACTCCAGTACTCTTGCCTGGAAAATCCCATGGATGGAGGAGCCTGGTAGGCTGCAGACCATGGGGTCACTAAGAGTCGGACACGACTGAGCGACTTCACTTTTCACTTTAATGCACTGAAAAAGGAAATGGCAGCCCACTCCAGTGTTCTTGCCTGGAGAGTCCCAGGGACGGGGGAGCCTGGTGGGCTGCCGTCTATGGGGTCACACAGAGTCAGACACGACTAAAGTGACTCAGCAGCAGCAGCAGCAGCAGAATGGTGTTTTCCAATCTTCCTATATCTCTGGGACTGTAAAGCCTGTCCATTTTCCCAAGACACTAATTGCTATGGACTGTGGGAAACACCCACAGTCACAGCGCCAGCAGTGGGTACTTCTGAAGAGTCTTCTTAAACCTGTGCTATCTATGGCTCTCTGAGAGCCTCCTCTCAGCTCCCCAGGGTGGTTGCTTAGCAGTCCCATATATATATGCTGTTCTGGCGGCTCAGATGGTTAAGAATCTGCCTGCTTTGTAGGAGACTCAGGTTCGATTCCTGGGTTGGAAAGATAACCTGGAGGAGGGCACGGCAACCCACTCCAGTATTCTTGCCTGGAGAATTCCATGGACAGAGGAGCATGGCAGGCTGAAAATCATGGGGTTGCAAAGAGTCAGACAAACTGAGCCACTAACCCTACTCACCCATCTTTTTAACCAAGGCTGTCTGGACACCTGTCCTGAAATGGATCAATTGCATTTTTTTCTCCAATAACTTAGCGTTGAAACTGAGACCTCTAGTTGCTGCACATGGCTGCTACTGTCACCTGTAAATCTGGGAACCATAGGGCTGTCAAATTGGGCCATGAGTAGAGAAAACCTGTCTGCAGCCAGAAAAAGAATGGAAACAGACAAGAAAAGCCAAGATGTGATTCAGAGAGATTTGAAAAGACCTGACCTACCTGCCAGGACAGCCTGGCAGTCCCAGCTGTATTCTTACCCTTCCGTTTCATGAAGAATTCTCTGCCTCTATAATTAATTCTCTGATTTTACTGAAGGTACAGAGTAACAATGAAATACCTTAAAGTCTCTTGGTTCTTATCATTAAGGGTTTGAAATCAAGCTCTCAAGTACATTACCATCTACTCAAGGGCCTCCATCACTTACCTATGACCTGTGTCATTTTCTTTCTATTTTTGTGCAGTGGAACTTGATATCCACCAGTTTTTCAGATAGTTAATTTTTCTTTTTACCTCTTGTAACACAGAACGTTTTTGGTTTAGTTATGTAACTTTGAAACAGTCTAATCTTATAATTGTCCTGAAAGTTTAAGATATGATGATTAATTAAATATATTCATTTCTAATCCAATTTTTGAAGTTGCATTAAATTCTGTAAAGAATATTTGTAATAGTTCGTGCTAACTTATGTTTAAGAAAGAAAGAAAGAAAGGAACTGCAATATTCCTGGTATCAGTGGAAGTTGAATCACAGAGCAGAAAAATCTTCACTTTTGTCCAGCCCAGGGCTTGATGCAAGAGGGTGGCCCTCAGCAGAGTTTACCAAAATTTGTTCGTTTGAGCTCTTGTTTTCAGGTATGTTAATGAGTGTAAAGGGGTTGCATGCACATATGCTATGAAATACTGAAATTTAAACACAGTTCAGTTCTTTATTAAAGGTCTATAAAAGGATTTTATACAACAATACATTTTGTGATTCTCTGATCAGTGTATAGTTGTAGTAATACCTAAAGTATATGGCCATGGAATCATTTTTCTGTGGAGAACATCTTTTGAGACAAATGTTCCATGGAATATATTAGTATTTGGGGTGTATTGTCCTAAGGGAAGTATTTGGGGAAGGTTGGTGTTGCCTGGTGTGGTTTGGCTTGCCCTGCTTTCTTATTGCTTACATACGACTCATTTATTTATAAATGATGCCTGAATCCCTTTGGAATTATATGTATTTTTTAAATCAATACCAGATTTTAGGTGACATTGGCACTAAGGAAATAATCTACAAATGGCACATAGACTTCTTCAGTTGTTGTTGTTTAGTTGCTCAGTTGTGTCTGACTCTTTGTAACCCCATGGACTATAGCCCTCGAGGCTCCTCTGTCCATGGAATTTCCCAGGCAAGAATATTGGAGTGGGTTGCCATTTCTTCTCCAGGAGATCTTCCCAACCCATGGATCGAACCCATGCCTCCTGTGTTGCAGGCAAATTCTTTACCAGTGAGCCACCAGGAAAGCCCAAATGAAATAATATTATGACTGGCATATAGACTACCTTTCAGTCAGTTCAGTTCAGTTCAGTCACTCAGTCATGTCTGACTCTTTGCGACCCCATGATCGCAGCACTCCAGGCCTCCCTGTCCATCACCAACACCCAGAGTTCACTCAAACTCATGTCTATCGAGTTGGTGATGCCATCTAGCCATCTCATCCTCTGTCGTCCCCTTCTCCTCCTGCTCCCAAACCCTCCCAGCATCACAGTCATTTCCAATGAGTCAACTCTTCACATAAGGTGGCCAAAGTATTGGAGTTTCAGCTTTAGCACCAGTCCTACCAATGAACACCCAGGACTGATCTCCTTTAGGATGGATTGGTTGGATCTTCTTGCAGTCCAAGGGACTCTCAAGAGTCCTCTGCAACACCACAGTTCAAAAGCATCAATTCTTCGGTGCTCAGCTTTCTTCACAGTCCAACTCTCACATCCATACATAACCACTGGAATATCCATAGCCTTGACTAGATGGACCTTTGTTGGCAAAGTAATGTCTCTGCTTTTCAATATGCTATCTAGATTGGTCATAATTTTCCTTCCAAGGAGTAAGTGTCTTTTAATTTCATGGCTGCAGTCACCATCTGCAGTGATTTTGGAGCCCCCCAAAATAGTCTGACACTGTTTCCACTGTTTCCCCATCTATTTGCCATGAAGTGATGGGGCCGGATGCCATTATCTTAGTGTTCTGAATGTTGAGCTTTAAGCCAAACTTTTTACTCTCCTCTTTCACTTTCATCAAGAGGCTTTTTAGTTCCTCTTCACTTTCCGCCATAAGGGTGGTGTCATCTGCATATCTGATGTTATTGATATTTCTCCTGGAAATCTTGATTCCAGTTTGTGCTTCTTCCAGCCCAGCGTTTCTCATGATGTACTCTGCATATAAGTTAAATAAGCAGGGTGACAATATACAGCCTTGATGAACTCCTTTTCCTATTTGGAACCAGTCTGTTGTTCCATGTCCAGTTCTAACTGTTGCTTCCTGACCTTCATACAAATTTCTCAAGAGGCAGGTCAGGTGGTCTGGTATTCCCATCTCTTTCAGAATTTTCCACAGTTTATTGTGATCCACACAGTCAAAGGCTTTGGCATAGTCAGTAAAGCAGAAATAGATGTTTTTCTGGAACTCTCTTGCTTTTTCGGTGATCCAGCGGATGTTGGCAATTTGATCTCTGCTTCCTCTGTCTTTTCTAAAACCAGCTTGAACATCTGGAAGTTCACAGTTCACATATTGCTGAAACCTGGCTTGGAGAATTTTGAGCATTACTTTACTAGCGTGTGAGGTGAGTGCAATTGTGCAGTAGTTTGAGCATTCTTTGGCATTGCCTTTCTTTGGGATTGGAATTAAAACTGTCCTTTTCCAGTCCTGTGGCCACTGCTGAGTTTTCCAAATTTGCTGGCATATAGAGTGCAGCACTTTCACACCCTCATCTTTCAGGATTTGAAATAGGTCAACTGGAATTCCATCACCTCCACTAGCTTTGTTCATAGTGATTCTTTCTAAGGCCCACTTGACTTCACATTCCAGGATGTCTGGCTCTAGATGAGTGATCACACCATCGTGATTATCTTGGTCATGAAGCTCTTTTTTGTTCAATACACAGTTCTTCTGTGTATTGTTGCCCCCTCTTCTTACCATCTTCTGCTTCTGTTAGGTCCATAGCATTTCTGTCCTTTATCGAGCCCATCTTTGCATGAAATGTTCCCTTGGTGTCTCTAATTTTCTTGAAGAGATCTCTAGTCTTACCCATTCTGTTGTTTTCCTCTATTTCTTTGCACTGATCGCTGAGGAAGGCTTTCTTATCTCTCCTTGCTATTCTTTGGAACTCTGCATTCAGATGCTTATATCTTTCCTTTTCTCCTTTGCTTTTCACTTCTCTTCTTTTCACAGCTATTTGTAAGGCCTCCTCAGACAACCATTTGGCTTTTTTGCATTTCTTTTTCTTGGGAATGGTCTTGATCCCTGTCTCCTGTACAGTGTCATGAATCTCCGTCCATAGTTCATCAGGCACTGTGTCTGTCAGATCTAATCCCTTAAATCTATTTCTCACTTCCACTGCATAATCATAAGAGATTTGATTTAGGTCATACCTGAATGGTCTAGTGGTTTTCCGTACTTTCTTCAATTTCAATCTGAATTTGGCAATAAGGAGTTCATGATCTGAGTCACAGTCAGCTCCTGGTCTTGATTTTGCTGACTGTATAGAGCTTCTCTATCTTTGGCTGCAAAGAATATAATCAATCTGATTTCTGTGTAGACCATCTGGTGATGTCCATGTGTAGAGTCTGCTCTTGTGTTGTTGGAAGAGGGTGTTTGCTATGACCAATGCGTTCTCTTGGCAAAACTCTATTAGCCTTTGCCCTGCTTCATTCCGTACTCAAGGGCCAAATTTGCCTGTTACTCCAGGTGTTTCTTGACTTCCTACTCTTGCATTCCAGTCCCCGATAATGAAAAGGACATCTTTTTGGGGTGTTAGTTCTAAAAGATCTTGTAGGTCTTCATAGAACCATTCAACCGCAGCTTCTTCAGCGTTATTGGTCCAGGCATAAACTTGGATTACCATGATATTGAATGGTTTGCCTTGGAAATGAACAGAGATCATTCTGTCATTTTTGAGATTGCATCGAAGTACTGCATTTCAGACTCTTTTGTTGACCATGATGGCTACTTCATTTCTTCTGAGGGATTCCTGCCCACAGTAGTAAATATAATGGTCATCTGAGTTAAACTCACCCATTCCAGTCCATTTTAGTTCACTGATTTTTGGAATGTTGACGTTCACTCTTGCCATCTCCTCTTTGACCACTTCCAATTTGCCTTGATTCATGGACCCTTACTGGTTTACAATCCTTGCTGTAAAGTGTTTTATTCTTCTTGGGATCTCTCCTATAGGATCAGTTCATGCCAATCATATTGGTTGAATAGAATTATTAATTTGATGAAGAGAAAGAACTAAATGTTACTTTTTTCAACAGTTAGGAAACTGTGCCTCTCTTTTTCCACAATAGCTTCCTTTAAAACATTTCTTTTAATGTAGTAAAGCTGTAACTGAACTGGCAACATCAAGCTGCACCATTTTAACTCTTGGGGATAAATTACCAGCAAGTGCTTTACTCTTTTACAAGTTTCTTTCAAATTTAGTGAAATATCTGTTATACTTTTGCTAAAGGGAAGAATGGTAAATCTTTATTAGTTAGGGAAACCAAAATTTTGTTGAGATCTTAAGTAACACACCATCAATATGATAATTTAATTAAAGTACAAGAAAATGTGATAGAGAACAGTTCACTGTAAAATTGTGTTGTTCTTATATCATTAATGGAATTGACTCTGGCAGTAGGAAAACAAGCTGGGCAAAGTTAAGATGCTTTAGATTACATGAGTATTCATACTTATAATGCATGTACCATACGCACTGCATTTTAATTTATGGGCTTAAGGGAACTGTGATTAAGTAGGAGAGAGAAGAGCTTTTTAAACACCTCCTGGGGAGTGATTTCTATTCTTTGCTGTCACATCTCCAATTATTCTTTCTCTTCAAATACTTATTCTCTTTCTTTGAGTTTTCCTGGTACAGGTGGCTGCCATTTGTAGAGCTATCAATTTTGCTGCCCCCTTTTAAGGCCGCTATTATTTATGCCAGTTCCTGCTTATCCTTCTTTTGATTCATTTGGACAAGAACAGCTACAAAACACTTTAAACAGCTTGAGAAAAAGGTTAACTTTAAGGATCACATGTTATCATGCACAGCCTCCAAATAAAATGTTTCATCTGCTCCAGCACAACACTCAGGGATTGTGACTTTAACATGCTTTTAATTTGAGCCACCCTTTTAGATGCCAGAAATGTGGGGATCAATGCCATTCGAACAGTGTAATGCCAACAAGACTATCCCACACGATGGCCGAAAACATAAGCTCTGATGGAGAAAAGTTTTTTTGTGTGTGTTCGAAAGACAGTGTGACACTCATGTCATCTGGAAGAGCTGCTTTCCTTCTGTTAATTGCTATTGCCTATTTCACTCTTCCGAATCATTTGGTTTAAAGTTTGTTATGTTAGAATTAATGGCAGGTTTTGTAGTCTGTTAAACCATAAATTACCACTCCTTGTCTTGGTACTGAAAGAGATTACTTAGCCATTCACAATTTTCCATGGGATGTTCTCCAGATGTGTGCCATCTGAAGTCTCCTCACTCCAGTGGACTAAGCTGGCCTCTTGTTGAGGAAACAAAGAACTGGAAAATATATACATCAATGTTAAAGCATGCAGGTCCTCAGACAATGTTAAGATGCCTTCGCACTTTCACTGAGTGCATATGCGTTTGCTAACAATGCCCCTACTGTGGTGGGCAAGTGCCACTGCTGTACTTACGCCTTTATGTCTAATTTTATGCTAATCCCCGAATTGTTCAAGGAGACTTTAACAGTCAGCTGCCTTTCGCTGTCTTTTGAGGTATCAAATGATGTTACAACTTGGAAATCCCATAGATGTGGGCAATTGTGTCTTTAAACAATTCTGGCCCATTGGGTTTTCTAATGTGTTGTGTGTTAAGAACATGGTTCTCTCCAGTCCGTCCTGAAATACTGCGGGGGATTCTCTATTTCAAAGTGGCCCGAAGGAGCTAGCCATTAAGACAACGTTACCTCTAATCCAATTTCCCATAATCTCAAACTCTATGCAAAAGCAAATGTTGAACCTGTAGCTGAACCCAGTCTTTTGAATACCAAACCAAGACCCATAATGTATTATCTTAACTATTTGAGGGAGAGGCTGATTGTTTGCAAAATATCTTTGGGTTGCCATTAGTTAGGGTTTAATCCTTTAGAAATATTCAGCTCTCAGTCCTATTCAAGCAGGAGAGTCCTGGCTCCTCCAGCCCCTCGGCACAGCCTGGGTGATTGCTTGTGTATTTAGCCCCCACTTATTTTGTTCAGGTTCACGATCAGGCGAGACAGCACTGTCGATTCAAAAAGAGATTCTTTTTTCAAACTATTGATCTCCGTTGCTCTTGCAAATCCTTTAGTATTGGCTCTCAGGATTACTATAATGCTATAATCATTCTGTTAAGGATTCAGATTTGTGGTGGGCTAAAAGATGGGAACATCAAAAGGACTGAAATGCCCTTGAAGCAATCAATTTTTGTTCATCAAATACAAATGCTGAGAGGCTGCTTTTGGCTAATAATTTATAACTGAATTAATGACACATGGCTTCCTTCGGTCTTTTTCCCTTGAATTGTTCCCCCTCCCGCCCCCACCTCTTAAATGATCTGATTTTATATTCTGGCAAGTGAATTTGAATTGCATAGTGTTCTAAATAAGAGGAATGCTTTGGAAAGTGAAAAGCTGGTTTCATTTGATTTCAAACTGCTAAGGCAGTAGAATTTTTTTTTTTTCTCTTTCTTTGGGCCGTGAGAGAAGGGAGAACCTAACACGGTATCTATCATACTTCCTCTAGTAAACAAACATGCATGCGGCATGTATGTGTGGGTAACATCCTGGTGAAAGCCTCCATTGGCAAAATAATTTCTGTTAAAATCACAAGTAGTTTGCTGTGTCTCAATTCCTTCTACACGAATCAGTTCCAACAAAGTTTGTTAACAAGATAATGATGCTATAGGACAGGATTTTTCTTTGGTGTTCACAAATATAAGTTACAGATCTTGTTAATATAATGATTAAAATTGTTAAAAATTTTTTTAAAGTTCTGAAGGCATTAAGTCATTTTCAATTCCATTCCTAATGTTTCTATTTTTCAAAGTATCAATGTCAATGTTTAGCTTTTGGAGAGTGAGAAGATCTTGCAGTGGGAGTCCTGGGGGGTCTGTACAGGTCTCGCATGTCCAGTGAACCTCACAGTGAATCATGAAGAAACCTAAGAAGAAAGTTCTAAATGCAGTGTGAGCCCAATAGAAGAGCAGAGTGCGGGAGAGCCACAGAAGCCCAGCAAAACTTTGCTCTCCGCCTAGGTAGAAATTCTGATTATTCAGCTGCTGCTGCTGCTGCTAAGTCGCTTCAGTCGTGTGCAACTCTGTGCGACGCCATAGACGGCAGCGCACCAGGCTCCACCGTCCCTGGGATTCTCCAGGTAAGAACGCTGGAGTGGGTTGCCATTGCCTTCTGCAATGCAGGAAAATGAAAAGTGAAAGTGAAATCGCTCAGTCGTATCCGACTCAGCGACCCCATGGACTGCAGCCCACCAGGCTCCTCCGTTCATGGGATTTTCCAGGCAAGAGTACTGGAGTGAGGTGCCATTGTCTTCTCCGGATTATTTAGTTAGGACAGACTTGACACAAGAGTGCCTCCCTCCCTCTTTTATTTTCATTTTTTAAAATGAATTTTTGTTGTTTTACAATATTGTATTATTTATAGTTTCTGCTGTCCAGCAAAATGAATCAGCTATAGCATGTTGAAAAGCAGAGACATTACTTTGCCAACAAAGATCCGTCTAGTTAAGGCTATGGTTTTTCCAGTGGTCATGTATGGATGTGAGAGTTGGACTGTGAAGAAAGCTGAGTGCTGAAGAATTGATGCTTTTGAACTGTGGTGTTGGAGAAGTCTCTTGAGAGTCCCTTGGACTGCAAGGAGATCCAACCAGTCCATCCTAAAGGAGATCAGTCCTGGGTGTTCTGATCAGTCCTGGAAGGACTGATGTTGAAGCTGAAACTCCAATACTTTGGCCACTTCATGAGAAGAGCTGACTCATTGAAAAAGACTCTGATGCTGGGAGGGATTGGGGGCAGGAGGAGAAGGGGACGACAGAGGATGAGATGGCTGGATGGCATCACCGACCTGATGGACGTGAGTTTGAGTGAACTTCAGGAGTTGGTGATGGACAGGGAGGCCTGGCGTGCTGCAATTCATGGGGTCGCAAAGAATGGGACATGACTGAGCGACTGAACTGCACTGATACATATATCCCCTCTTTTTTGTATTCCCTTCCCATTTAGGTCACCACAGAACATTGAGTTCCCTGGGTGTAATAGATTCTCATTAGTTATCTGTTTTATACATAGTAATGTATAGATGTCCATCCCATTCTCCCAAATTCCACCCTTCATTTCCTCCACTGGTATACATATGTCCATTCTCTATATCTGTGTCTCTGTTTCTGTTTTGCAAATAAATTAATCTGTATGGTCTTTCTAATTTTTGTCTTACATCTAATTTTTGTCTTGTGTTGGCAGGCGGGTCCTCTACCACTAGCACCACCTGGGAAGCCCTTCTAATTCCACATATAAGCGATATCATATGATATTTGTTTTTCTCTTTCTAACGTACTTCACTCTGTGTGACAGTATCTAGTTCTATCCACATCTCTGCAAATGGCACAATTTTGTCCCTTTTTTTGGGTGAATAATGTTCCATTGCATGTATGGAGCCACATCTTCTTTATCCATTCCTCTGTCAATGGACATCTAGCTTGCTGCCATGTCCTGGCTATTGTAATTAGTGCTGCAATGAACACTGGTGTATATGAGTCTTTTTAAATTATAGTTTTCTCTGGGTATATGCCCAGGAGTGGGATTGCTGAGTCATATGGTAATTCTATTTTTAGTTTCCCCCTTCTATAAACAGAGGAAAGAGTTCTGTTTCACAAATGTCAAAACCTTGCCTGTGGTCACATGGTCAGTTGAGGCAAACCTGGAGCTGAAACCCAGAGGCCCTGAGTCCTAACATGGATTTTTCCTTCTTATATTATACTCACCCTCTGCAGCAAAGTATCCTTTTCACCTTTTTTCATTTCATTATGCATTTATATTCCATTAAATATTATACATGTGGTAACAGAAATTGTGGATGTATATCTGGTAAAAAAGGAAATTTTGGTGAAAATGGGTGTCCATAGTTATACCTTGATGGTTATTTGGGGGATTCCAACATAAAAATAGACATATTTTTGCTTAAAGAACAACTCTTAAGATCTCCTGTTCTCTTCCACATTCCAGTTGAAAGCTATTCTGAGGAAATAGCAATATAATTTTCACCAAAGTGTAAATAATACTTTCCTCAAGGACATAGGCCTTCTGATGCGAAACAAACTATAACCCACAGAAATAAAACTGCAATGGAGGAATTTTACTCATCAGCACATAAGGGAGGTCTTTTTAGGCAGCAATATCCCTGGAATTGTACCAGTCCTATACCTGTTCCTGCCAATTTCACATCCATTTAAAGACTGGACTTTAGTGGTGCAGTGTCAAAATCAACTTCTCATTGTCTGATTTAAAGTCCACTTCCAGAGATGTCTGGGGCTTCTCTGGTAGCTCAGCTGGCAAAGAATCTGCCCACAATGCGGGAGACCTGGGTTTGATCCCTAGGTTGGGAAGATCCTCTGGAGAAGGGAATGGCTACCCCCTCCAGTGTTCTGGCCTCGAGAATTCCATGGACTTTACAACGCATGGGGTCACAAAGAGTTGGACACGACTGAGTGACTTTCACTTTCACTTTTTCACTTTCCAGAGATGTCTAATTTAACACTGATAGCTGTACTGTTTTTGACATTTGTTTTTTTTTTACTTTTAAAATTTCCCACTGCTTTTCACACTTTTGGGAGGAAGTTACATCTTAAATTCTTTGCTTGCTTGATTTTCTCAATGTTGTCTGACTTAATCTCTGTAAACTATCAGAGGCCATGGTCGAATGTTTGTTATCCCTCACTTCATGTGGTATTTATCTAGCTGTTGGTGTTTGGAAATAAATACCAGCCCACTTGTTTTAAATACCACTGGCAGTTTTATGCAGGTGTTGAGGGTGAAGAAGAGCTTCCTATCTTGGAATAACTGAGTTATCATCTTTTAAACAGAGATGGCGTTTTCTACTAATGACACTTTGGAGCTTACAACACACAGGTGTGAGTGTTGGGGGCAAGGAAGAGAGATACTCAGCCTGCTGTCATGGGGTCAGAATACAAAGTGGCAACGTTTATAGATTAATCAGGAGCCACGTTTTTCTTCCTTTAAACCAAAAACTGTTGCTTCCCAATTTGTTATTCACATAGTCCAAATACACTTGCTCCAACCAGCAGAGAAGAAAAACATATACAAGGGTCATATAACTTTTAGCTACAGGAAGAGTCTATTCTCTTCTTGTTTGCTTATATACTTTTGATATATTTACCTGCAGTGACAGCAACACATTGAGAGTGACTTTAAAGTGAAACATGGATTCACAAAATAGGAGCTGATGCTTTCATCCTAACATAGTTCCAGAGAGTGCATTGTGTGGGAAAAAAGCATTCACCCTGTACACCCCTGGAGATCAAGCCCCGCATTCCCGGTCTGCTGGAATCTTGTGTCTGGCCCCAGCCTGCTGCAGGCACCCTCTAGATTTAGTCATTTTAGCAGCATTGTAGTATAAATATAAACAATAAATAAAATGTGATATGTTTTAAATAAAAATCTAAAGTGATCTAAATGGACCTGAACAATCTGTTAAATTGTGCAGACCTGTGTGCTTGGTTCATTTATGTCTAACACTGTGTTGCTCTGTTGGCTGCTCATATTTTGATTTAATGAGCATGGAGAAGAGGGGAAACAAAAACCACTTTCTCTCTTTTTTAAACTTTTTATTTTATATTGGAATGTAACTGATTAACAATGTTGTGATAGTTTCAGGTGGACAAGGAAGGGACTCAGCCCTAAATATACATGTATCCATTCTCCCCCAAACATCCCTCCCATCTAGGCTGCCACATAACATTGAGCAGAGTTCCCTGGGAAAACACTTTCTCTTCTCAAGTTTGAAGGATTTCCTTTCCTTCATAGTTAAAACTAGAATTTTGTTCAGGACAATGAAACCATTTCTCCCCAATATTGAAACAATGTTGATTATTGTTACTCTCTTTCTCAATGATACAAGAAACAATTGGATTTTTTCAGATTAATCCAGAATAACATTAATTAATAAAATTAATCCAGAATAACATTTCCCTTCATGGAATCAGTGTGTTGGCTCTCTCAGGAGGGGAGGAACAGGAGTATGTTCTGGGCCTCAGTTCGTGAGGTTGACCCTGAGGATCAGTGGAAAGTGAGGAGGCCAGGAAGCTGTCCAGGACTGAAGAGCCCAATCTCAGTGAGGCCTGGGGCATTTTCTAGGATAAGATGACAGTTCTGTCAGTTGAACTTGCCTGTGACGCCACCTCTGTCCTTACTTTTTCAGTTGCTTTCTTTCCTGCTTCACCAATAATTCCTTTTACAATATGTTTGTTGGGATCTTCACCAGTTGGTGAGGTACCATCCAGTGGGGTGCACTGCTGGGAGTTTTTTCCTTCTGCCAGAGGGTTTTGTGGGCTCCAGGACTTCAGATTTAACTAGGATTGGCCAGGGGACAAACCAAGCATGGTAGCATCTGGCAGGAAGAGTTGGATGAGAAAGTGTGTCCTAATGTATAAATCTCTGCAGGTGTATTATGTGCCACATTCCTATTTGTTTTATATTATATAATACACTGGAGAAGGCAATGACACCCCACTCCAGTACTCTTACCTGGGAAATGCCATGGACGGAGGAGCCTGGTAGGTAGGCTGCAGCCCATGGGGTTGTAAACAATTGGACACGACTGACTTCCCTTTCACTTTTCACTTTCATGCATTGAAGAAGGAAATGGCAACCCACTCCAGTGTTCTTGCCTGGAGAATCCCAGGGACGGGGGAGCCTGGTAGGCTGCCGTCTATGGGGTCGCACAGAGTCAGACACAACTGAAGTGACTTAGCAGCAGCAGATATAATATACATCCTATATAGCTATGTCTTATATAATATATATGTTTTTGAAAGTAATCACTTAACTGTGCCTGGCACATGCAAACTTTCAATATGTGTTGCTAAAATTTGCAGAGGAGTCTATGAGCTTATTGTGCTTATGGCTCTGGAAGAGCAAAGAATACCTCACATGTAATTGGGGTAATAGTACACACTTTCCAAGTCCTGAAGAATTGACATAAGGCTCAAATCAGTTATTATACGTGAAAGTGTGAGTTAGTGCTATATACATCTAAAGAATTATTAGAATTGATGCTTTTGAACTGTGGTGTTGGAGAAGACTCTTGAGAGTCCCTTGGACTGCAAGGAGATCCAAGCAGTCCATTCTGAAGGAGATCAGCCCTGGGATTTCTTTGAAAGGAATGATGCTAAAGCTGAAACTCCAGTACTTTGGCCACCTGATGCGAAGAGTTGAGTCATTGGAAAAGACTCTGATGCTGGGAGGGATTGGGAGCAGGAGGAGAAGGGGACGACAGAGGATGAGATGGCTGGATGGCATCACTGACTCGATGGACGTGAGTCTGAGTGAACTCCGGGAGTTGGTGATGGACAGGGAGGCCTGGCGTGCTGCGATTCATAGGGTCGCAAAGAGTCGGACACGACTGAGCAACTGATCTGATCTGATGTAATCAAAGCCAGATTTAAGAAAACTGTAAATGAGGGAAAATCAAACTTTGGGAAATTTGTGGACATGTTATTGGACATTTGTGCATATTTTTGGAAAAACTTGTGTTTTGTAGGTACCTGGTATCAGTAGCCCCATCTTGTCGATGTGCTTCTCATTTCAATAGGTCAGAATAACTAATGTATTGGTTCCTTTAGGGTGAAATCCTTCATTCAAGCAGGAATAGAAAAAGACTAAATCTTGTGTCCACTGGAAAAAGTGACGACTTTAGAAGGATAAAAGTGTGGGCAAGACAGGAATAAAATGAGGACAAGAACATGAATAGCAGTTGTGAAGGAATCGGAGAAGATTTGGTGGCTTCCTTTGTGGAGTCCATGGGGAGTGGCAGAAATGGGGAGAGAGCTTTTCTAAGATGTTTTATTGTGTAATGTTGTCCCTTCCCCCTGTCCACCTGAACCATGTATTTTCTGAAGATATTAAATAAAAACTATATTTAAAAAAAAATCAGTATATCACAAGATGGTCTCCAGGGTCACCCATATTATTTGCACTGTGCCTTCAAACTATTACTCCATGAACAAAATAACTTTTTGAGCACATAGTGTGTTCTAGGAACTAGTTTTCTTTTCTTTTTTTTTAATTTATATATTTCTTTATTAAGGGATAATTGCTGTACAGAATTGTGTTGGGTTCTGCCAAACATCAACATGAATCAGCCATAGGTACACATATATCCCCTCCCACTTGAACCTCCCTCCCCGCTCCCTCCCCATCCACCCCCCTAGGTTGTTACAGAGCCCTGGTTTGAGTTCCCTGAAACATACAGCAAATTCCCACGGGCTATCTAAGGAACAAGCATTGATCCTTCCACATTATCTTACAGGATTCAAACAGCATCACAGTAGAAATGGGTATAGCTCCATTTTTTAAAAAGAAGAAACAGACTCAGAAAGAAAAACTGCCCACACTTGGTGTTCTCAAACTTCAGTCCATCAGAGTCACTGGAAGACTCACTGAAACTCAGATTGCTGGGCCACTGACCCCAGAAGTTTCTGATTCAGTAGGTCTGGGTTGTGAGTTGGACCATAAAGAGGGCTGAGCACTGAAGAATTGATGCCTTTGAATTGAAGTGCTGAGAAGACTCCTGAGAGTCCTTGGGACTGCAAGGAGATCAAACCAGTCAAACCTAAAGGAAATCAACCCTGAATATTCATTGGAAGGACTGATGCTGAAGCTGAAGCTCCAATCCTTTAGCTACCTGATGTGAAGAGCTGACTCAATGGAAAAGACCCTGATGATGGGAAAGAGCGAAGGCAGGAGAAGAAGGGGATGACAGAGGATGAGATTCACTGACTCAATGGACATGAATGTGAGCAAACTCTGGGAGACAGTGAAGGACAGGGAAGACTGGCGTACCATACAGCTCATGGAACTCTACTCAGTGCTCTGTGGTGACCTAAATGGTAGGGAAATCCAAAAAAGAGGGGGCATATGTATATGTATAACTGAATCACTTTGCTGTACAGTAGAAACTAACACCACATTGTAAAGCATCTATACTTCAATACAAATTAAATTAAAAAAAACCCTTTTTAAAAAAATCTCAGCAGCTAGGATCTGAACTAGCTTGACCACAGAACTCATTTCCTTCCCATTGCACCCCTCCGCAGCCCCCCTGCCACCACCCCCCAGTGCCTCTCCAGGACTCTCAACTTTGACTGTACATTAGAAGTATCTTGGGACCTCCAGGCCACAGCTCAGGAGCAAAACTTCTCAGGTATTTTCAATGGACAGCTAAGGGCAATACTCACCGTTACAAGGTAAGAAATCAAGGAATATGGCTTAAATGTTCCCAGGGGCCCAGAACCTGTGTGTGTGTGTGTGTATGTGTGTGCATGCATGTGTGTGTGTGTGTGTGTGTGTGTGCATGTGTGTGTTCACATCCATGTGAGAAGCTGAATGAATCCTCTCTAGACCAAAGTCTGAAGCAGTTATGTCCTTGTTTGCATTTTCCCCACTGGTTCAGACATGAAATAAGCCCAGGCTTTGGAGTCTGACCACCTAGGGTTAAATCCTCTTGAAGCTGCTTTTTAGCTGTGTAATCCAAGTCAAGTTCCTTTCTTAGTGCTGTTATGTTGTTTATGTGGAATGAATGTGATATGATCCATAAAATATAAGCAGAATAGGACTCTGTTCCCTTACTGTGTTCCTTTAGAGAGAGGCTGGCTTGGCAGCTTTCTAACTAAAACCAGCATTTCCCAAAGTGTGAGAGTTACGCTGCTGATGGCACAAGAGATGCTATTTGTGTCCCAACGTGGATTAAACAAAACCAAGTCATATTAGGAGTAAGTTGTTTTCTTTTCAAATGTTCTAAATTCTTCTGAGTATATCAAAGGGAAAGTTTCAGTGTGGGCTAGCATGTCTTTACAATGCTTCCAAACTTGCTTCCTAATAATCCATCTACAATAACATGTATGTATAAATATATATGAGTCTGTGTTTATAAGTTATATATAAGTTTCAGGTGTGTAGCGTTATAATTTGACATGTGTATACACTGTAAAGTAATCATCAGCTCAAGCCTAGCTGCCATCCCTCACCATATGGTTGATCCCTTTCACCCGTTTTGCCCACTCCCATATCACCTTCCCTTCTGGTTACCACCAATCTGTTCTCTGAATCTATGAGTCTGTTTTCATTTATTTTGTTTGGAAATCTGTTTCTTTCAAATTCACATATGATTGAAATTATATGGTATTTGTCTTTCTCCATCCTACTTCTTTCACTTTGCATAATACCTCCAAGGTTCATCCATGTCATTACAAATGGAAGTATTGCATCCTTTTTCATGGCTGAGTAGCATCCCAGTATATTTACATACCATATCTTCTTTATCCATTATTGGATACTTAGGTTGTTACCATATTTGGCTATTGTAAATAGTGCTACAATGAACCTAGGCATGCACACATCTTTTTGAATTAGTGTTTTCATGTTCTTTGAATATATACCCAGAAGTGGAATAACTGGATCACGTGGTAGTTCTATTCTTAATTTTTTGAGGAATCTCCATACTATTTTCCATAATGGCTGCACCAATTTACATTCCCACCAACAATGTATGAGGGTTCCCTTTCCTGTCCAGCTTCTCCAACATTTTTTGTTTTTTGTATTTTTGATAATAGCCATTCTAACAGGTGTAAGATGGTATCTCATTGCTGTTTTCATTTGTATTTCCCAAACAATTTGTGATGCTGAACATCTTTTTATGTGCCAGTTGACAGCATATACCACTGAATGTGATGTTAGCCTAGGAAATCAACCCTGAATATTCTTGGAAGGACTGATGCTGAAGCTGAAGATCCAATACTTTGGCCACCTGATGTGAAGAGCCGACTCATTGGAAAAGACCCTGGTGCTGGGAAAGACAGAGGGCAGGAGGAGAAGAAGCGGGTAACAGAGGATGAGATGGTTGGATGGCATCACTGACTCAATGGACATAAGTTTGAGCAAACTCCAGGAGATAGTGAAGGACAGGGAAACCCGGCGTGCTGCAGTCCATGGTGTTACAAAGAGTTGGACATGACTGAGAGAACAGCGTGATGTTAGCAGTGAGTTTGTCATATATGGCCTTTATATACATTTCATCTATACCAGTTTATTGAGAGTTTTTATCATAAATGGATAGGGAGGCAGGAGGATGAAGGACAAAGAAGGCAATGTAAAGACTGAATCAGAAGTTGGGCTTTGAAGATGGAGGAAGAGTCATAAGTAAAGGAAGGTGGGAACCTGTAGGAAAAAGGGACTGGATTCTCTTGTGAAGCCTCTGTCAACACATTTTAGACTTCTCTCCAGAACTCAGTTAATAAATTTGTGTTGTTTTGAGTTACTAAGCTTATGGTAATTTGTTATGGCATCAATAGGAAACAATATATGGCCCATGGAGGGACCCCATGACAGACAGGGGTCTCAGCTCCAGGAGGAACCATTGTTAAGAGATTAGGAAGAACAGCCAGGTGGGCCCTTTAACAAATCTGCCCGGGGCTGCTATTCCATGTTGCATGATTCACCATGCTTGTGATTAATGTAGGAAACTGCCAAACTACTTTCCAAAATGGCTTTTTACCAATTTTTATTCCCTCTAGCCATAGAGTTCCATTGTTCCACATATCTGACAATACTTGGTATGATCAGTCTTTTTAGTTTTAACTGTTCCAGTGGGTGTGAACTGGTATCTCATTGTCACTGGTCATTTAATTTTGATGTGATCTTTACCTACAGTTTTTGAATAAAAAACAAGCTATAACATTTATTTCTATTATTATATTGAAAATAGGGGGAAATGGAATAAAGACATAATAAAAAGTCAATTTCTGTTATTGTAAAGAAAATAAGGGGAAATGAAAAAGGCAGAAAAGAAACCATATGTTGTAGGGAAATAAAAAGACATTAAATGGATTTTATCACGTAAGATGACTTCACAAAGTATGGATATTTTGATTTGTTTCAAGTGAACAGACCTCCCCACTCCATCAACAGAAGAGGCTATGGAGGCAGAGACAGCATTGTGAGCTGCTGGAGAAGCCTTGAGACAGGCTGAGTGCTTGCAGTTCATCTGTAGAAGCAAGGAAAAATTCCTGACAAGATGTTCTGAGGCTGAATAATTCCCTTTCTCATTGTCCTGATAGAGGCTGCATTCGGTAGACTATGTCACTTTCCAGTTGACTCACTTTTTTTACCTCCTAAACCCAAGAGAAAAGAGGATGGTGTTGAATATTTGCCGTTGTTGAACAATGATTTCCCCTTCAATTTCTGCCCAGGCTTTGTTGCTGAGACACCATTTAGACTCAGGCTGTGAAAGCAGAAAGCATGAAGACAGTCTAACCTGACCAGGGGTTAAGGGTAAAGCTGATACACCTGAGTCACCAGTAATCATGCCCCACCCTCAGTCTCCAAAGTGGTTCATGGATGTCAGACGCTTTTTCCCCAGTCTGATGCCTTTGTGAAGCTAATCCCCTGTACTCCAGAAATTAAACTTATTGCTTATGCAGAATTTGGTAAAATGTGTAGAGACATGTGGATGGTCATAATTTCAACTCAGTGATCTTTTAAAAGATTAGCATAAGATGATAAAAATAACAACATTCAATTTAGAAAATTTCACAAAACCAGTTAATATTCCTGTTCCCTGGAATACCACTGATGCTTATGTATGTACATTTTTTTTCCTAATGGGGTATCAGAAAGCTCACAACCTGGGAGAGAATCTCAGAGAAGAGTGATTTTGAGCAATTCGTCATCTGTGATGGGGAACAAAGGTCAACAGGTGACAGCCAGAATGGATGAAATTGATGTTCAAAATTATTTTAAACTACGTCAGCACCACTACCCACTAATACATTTTTTCATTGACACTTGTTTATCTCTTTATCAAAAAGGAATTTGAGGGGACAAACTTAAGGGGTCTTGGTCTATGTAAGGATTATAACCAAAGCTCTCAGATTTAATCCTGATCCATCCTCTGTTGCTATTGGGACCAAATTTTCAAAATTCATCCAATGAATAATGTACTGTACTATTATTCTCTGTTTTCTGAGACATGTCCTTTTCCAACTCATGTAAATAAAGACTTACAAGGTCACTTTATATTTTTTGCCCAAAATATGGTTTTTAGATTTCCACGCTGGACATGCAATACTATAAACTAATTAATTGTCTTAAAATATGCAAAGTGTGAAGTCATTGTAAAGTTACTGTTGCCACTAAATATATAACTTGAAACGTATGCCTCCAAGCAATGAGTACTTCAGAGAAGACTCCAGAGAGAATTAGACCCAGAATTCTGTTATGGAGCTTTGATACATTTCAAACACAACTAATGAAAAGAAATAGCATATTGAAAATGGAGATCATATGTATGGTGTAGCCTTTCTCAGAAATTCCTTAAAACAGAAAAAAAAATTGGCAATAAAATGCTATTCCTTCAAGCTGAGAAATGGTTCCATGATGCATCAATTGGGACCTGGGTTAAATCCAATATAGTCCATCCTTAGTAAAGAATACTATTCAGCTGTTGAAAGAGGTAGGCTTACACATATTGACTTGGCAAAATCTCTAAGACATATTTTTAAATGAAAAACGCAAGAACAATAATACTGTATAATCTAATTTACACAAAAAGAAATGAAGTATAATTGAGATATAAACACATTATGTATATAAGGGCATGAGATGTATACCAAACTATTGACAGAGGTTACTTCTGGGAGGGGAGTAGGTGAGTATATGTGTATAAGTACACATGTGTATTGCAGGTGACCTGAGGGGCAATGAGCCAGAGATTAACAGGTTTTGTTCTGTATGATTCTTTTTGTTTGCATATTTTACAAGACTACATGTAGGTATAGGACAACCATCCCCAAACAAGAAAAGAAATGGTTTAATTGGATATACTTCAGTCAATTTTAGGTTAAAATATGATACTGGTATATATCTAAATCTGTAACATTCCTACTGACAGTACAATTGAAGAGAGCTCTGGAATTGGTTCTATCATGCCAAAACAGTTAACTGATGATGGAAATAAATACAGATCCAATCCAGGGATAAGTGGTAAACTCCTATACACTTTGTTCTCCATTCTATTTCCCATACCTCATACAGATCACAGTATAAAGCAAAGGGTTCAGTAAATATTAATTGGATGGATGTTTTTGGAACATCTTCCAACATCTGTTGGAAGCCTATCTTTTTATGACTTAAAATGCAAATATTGAACAAATGATATTATTTAGCATATTAGAGACAGTATGACTTTTACTACCTGGCTTAACTCTGTTTCCACAGCAAAGACACTAACATCAAGAACATTTGCTAACCATGCTCAGTGAGAACAGAGAAGACTACAAGAAACCAACATGGCACCCAGCTTCATACCAAATGGAAGTTGTCCAGATGACGATGGTGTCCAGCCTTCCCTAGACGTCACATCTGGCTTCTCGTGCCCTTCCTTCAGCAGCATCCACCAGCCGTACTTAACATGAAACACAAAGCAGGATCACCCACAACGGGCTCCTGGACCTCAGCCAGGCTGCCGACCCTGTGGCAAAGCTGTTGCAACACAAGATCTTTGGGGAGAACGTGTGGAGAATGGATGACAATGCAGGCTCGGCACCAAGCTGAAACGGGATCGCCACGAGCAGGGTGGGCACAAGAAACACAGCGATTTAATATCAAATGATAGGCTGCCTAGATGGACTTCTGGGAAATCAGATGCAATGGAAAAATTCCTTTCAGGCCAAGAGTCCCGTTGGGGAAAGGGAAGAGAATAAAGAACAAAAGAAAAAATTTTTGCAGCATTAGCTCTAACTGAAGGGGTATTATTAGTGGATGGATGGACTATAAAGTAATCTGCCTCCCAATGGCTGTCTTCTGTCTGGTCATCACCAACAGTGATATTAATTTTAAGCACAAAGGGATTTTGTATAGTTAATCCAGAATATGTCTATAAATGTTACATTTATATGGAAAGTGTTTTTGCATAGTCATGGTGTTTACCTAGGTTTGAGATTTGCATCCGTGTCACGTTTTAAAACTTTGGAAAAATAATTCTATGTTCATAATTTCCAATGTAAAATGAAAACACAAACCATCTGGAAATTATCAAAATGCTATGTAAAGGCAATGATGCCATTTACGGTATAGAATCAATTTAGCACACCAATAAAAACACACACACGTATAAACCTTGAAAAAGCCGGCTATTTCTTTTTTTCTATAGAACTTTTCATTTAAATTCTGTAGCCATTGTTGTGCAGTAAATTTCGTTGTCACACAGCTATAGCTAAAGTGCTTTTTATTTGATGTAATCCTACTGCATCATTAAAATATCAGTATTTTTTATGTTTTGCAAATATTTGTGGACACCATTAAGCAACATGAAGGCAAATGCAGTAACAAATGTCCATTTTATAGCCACTGTCAGACTATATATTGTACAATGCCCCAAGATTATCAGCAATCTAGACCTAAATTATCACAACCCTAAGTCCATGAAACACAAGACACATATATAATCTCCCTTAGTCCATGTATTGAAATGTTAGAATTGAAAGCTTGGGCTATCAATTCAGGCAGAAAATGTCGTTTTCCAGAGGAATTTTTCACTCTGGACAAAAAAAAGAGAAAAGGCAAAGGAATGAAGCTAAAAGTTGATTTCTGAGAATGGCTCTAAACCTGAGAGAAGATTTTTAAGTCCCCACAGAAGAAAGAGGGGAAGTAAAAGGACCAGTGGGGAAGATTATTTTTTAACCAGTGCTTTATTATTGTGAATTAAACAAGATGTTCAGATTATCAGTAAACGATGCTGGTTATGGGGTTAGAGATTTCCTCCCAACTCAGAATTCTTCTAGAGAGAAACCAAAGAGATTGATGTTTCAAACTATGAATGACAAATTGCTTATAACATACAGTTCATGGCAAATTCGGAGCAAATAGTCTCTAAGTTGCTCAGGGATGCAACAAGCTAAGGTGCAGTAGGGAATCTGCAAGAAATTGGGTCAGAATTGGAAATACTTTGTCATATTAGTGTGGAACTAGTGGTAAACACCTGGTGATTCAATTTGCCCAGTGACAGAATTCCCCTAACTTACTGATAAATATTCTATTTCTTCTGCTAAAATTCTTTATCACTTTGGTAAATCATAAAGGACAAATTACCCCATTTCCCATACCTCTGTTGGTGTTTTTTTGTAGAGCTTTGAAAGTGGTGAAAGAATTGATTTCATTGGCTGAAAATGACAATATTAATCAAAAGAGGCTGCCAGAACTTATAAAGGTGAATGTGTCTGGAGGGGTCGGGTTGGTAGACGAACTTGGCCTCTTGCGGTTCCCCTTCTGGTTGTAGCTCCACGGCAGCGCTTGGAGGAATAAGAGGAAGCTGCTGGGTCTGGCTGCCAAAAGACAAGACCAAAGAGGAAAAGTTAGTACTTTGAAATGCCGGTGTTCTGACTTTCAACCGCACTGTGTTCAAACCTCAAAGGCATTTGGACAGAAAACAAGCCATTACGAATCATGAGAAAGATTTCAAAACCTTTTTCTGAACCATGCAGACCAAATGCACATAATCTGCTTCCTAAAACTACCCTGCAATGTAGCGCTTTTATTTTTGTCTGCTTATTATGAATTTTAGAGGGTCTCTTCCAAATTAAGAGCTGTACCCTCCTCTGACAGAAGTCTCCTTGTCTATTAGATGATCAATTTGAATGGTATCTTCCTCCCCTTAATGTGAGAGCCAATTTAGAAGTTGGATTTTTATTCCATCATGAGTCTTTACAAATATTGACAAGATTTGCCATAAAGTTATCAAATGGCTTGATCAGTAATTCTGAATTAAGAAAACAACTATAGATTTTACTTGAAGAGTATTTTTCTCACATGAGATAAAATATGTAGTAGAAGAATTAAAATGGGAATTTTATTTTTTATATCTCTAATTAAAAATGAAGTTTTTAATAGATAATTCTATTTCAGGCGAGAATATGTTGAGGTGTGAAAAAATAGTTCTTTATTCTTGTAAGTGAACAAACTTAGGATTTTTTTAAAGAATTAAAAAAAAATTTATAGTACGCTGTTGTTGGTTATCTTTAGTAATGTGTACATGTCAATCCCAAACTCCCACTCTCTCTCTCCCTCCCACCCTTCGTATCTTAACCATAAATTCATTTTCTAAGTCTAGAAGTCTGTTTCTGTTTTGTAAATAAGTTCATTTGTATCATTTTTTAAGATTCAGCATATAGCGATATCATATGATATTTGTCTTTCACAAAATTGGGATTTTTTTTTTTGAGGACTTAAAAATAAAGAACAGAACCAAATTACTTTAATTAAAACATTCAAAATATGTTCAGATAGAGTAGACAGTAGTAGAGTAGACAATATTTAGAGTTACAATTTGATGAGATTTCAAAGAAAACTGTAAAATTGAGACTTTTTTCCTAATTCAGCTGCCTTTTAAAAATTCTAAATGGAAATTTTTGGAGAATTTTTCTTATTTTCATAAATATATAAAATAGATGTGAATGCTGGAATATATATTTTAAAAATATCTTCATCTCTTATCTACATTTTTGTATCTTTTCATGTTCAATCTAAGCAATGGTGGATAAAGTTAGGTTTGTTTTGTTTTTTTTAAGATAGCTTTAAGTAGCAGTTTATGAAAGAAATTTATTTCCTACAGATTAGCTTTAGGTTTTTCCTGACTTGTCTTTTAAGACTTTTGAAAATGTGAATATTTTAAAATTTTCTATTTATTTGTGTTTGTTTTGCTTTTTGACTTCATTTACCTTTGGGCCTATGTAGAATTCTGTGATAATTCTCACTTTAGTGTAGGTTTGAATATGTTGTATATGATGAGTCATTAGAATTAGTCATAGGGACTAGAAATAACATGAAACAAACCACATACAATAGATGAATTTATTTTAAAATTCTGCATCTTACAAAATATAGTGTAGTATGTAAAAAGAAAACATTTGTGCTTTTCTACACCAGGATTTTAATCATTAAGGCAGAATAGTTTTTTCCGTTTGTGTTTTAAAATGGAAGAACATTATACAAATATTTGTACAATGGTAGGTGAGTATCTGTAAATGTGGGTACAAACACAAATATGCATTTCTGGATAGATATATTAACTAGTTTAAACAGTTTTAGAGAGAGCTGGGGCAGGTGATTGTGAGAGGAAGGGGAAGATTTTTACTTTCTGTTTTATGTCCTGGACATTTGGAATCTTCTAACTATGTGTGTTTTACTTTTTTTCAAAGTCAATGATTAAAATAAATATTTTAAATGGAATTATGTGCTATTTCTTTTTTCTTTGTAATTTCCTGTGTAAAAATACCTTGGCTAATAATTTTTTTTAATAAATAAAATTTAAGCATTTTTTTTAAAAAGCTTGAAATTAAGCAGCTGTATTATTTTGCTTTTAGGAATTGTCTAAAGAAGCTGGCCTCCCAGGTTGGGCTCTGTCCTTACTTTGGCGAATTAGCAGCGTTGTCAGTTCAGCGTGAAGTGTTTCTTTTCAAATTATTATAATTCTTCCTGTGGTTGCTCTGAAGGAAACTTGCCTCATCTCGTGTGCTTTCTAATAAATCCTGATAGGTTATTTTGATAGGGAAAAAAACACACAGTCAAAAATATATCTTCAATTAATTTTGTGGCTTGCTTTTGTGCCACTTCTTGCTGCAAAGTTTCACATCTGAATATTTTGGTGATCAGAGTTTTGCTTGATTTAAAGTTAGTTGCTTGTCTGTAGATTTCTTATGGCAAAAAATTAATACTGAGATCTTTCTGTGATATTACCTAATTGCCACTCATGGGCGTTTGGGAACCATTGCCAGGCTGAAGTGAAGCATCCTATATAAGTGTGTAGGGATTACCTGTATTTGGTGTTCTTTAAAGTGATAGGATTTTCTCTATTTACATCGTTTCATTTGGAATGTTATATTTCCTTGGCATATCATTCTGGTCTGACTTCATGTGCAATGTGATAGGTTTTCATAAGACAAGAGAGTGTCTTTCAATTCTAAACATCCACTTGGGTGTAGTTAAATTTTCTCTATTTCTCTTGGGTGTAGTTATTTTCTCCATTTCATAGTTATACTTTTAGTATCTAGAATAAATAATTGTTTAATTTTGCCCTACACTGAAATAGGATCTTTAAGATTAAAAACAATGTCAATTTTCAAAAATAATGCTCATCTATTCCTATAACTAGAGCTATATACATGTGAGGTAATAATTCATTAATTCCAAGATATATTCTGCTGTTGACAAAAAAGGACAGAATTTTGTAATTATAGCTTGTGTCTAAAAGATGCCAAAACAATAAGTTTAATAACAAAATCATTTGAGCCAAGCTGTCAGAAAACTTTTAGCAAAAACAACTGGTCAGTTGAATAATTCAGTTTTTAAGGAGTGTTTCTGATATCTCCCTGAAGCAAAAATAGAATAAAAAACAATGACGTGTTTCTATATTAAATCTATACTTCAAAACAAATAAAAATAAAATTATTTGTGTTTCAAAATGCAGAAAATAATTAGTTAAAAAATTTCATATCATATAGATAATGAGCATGTGTTGAAAATTGTTACTTGGATTTAAGGGCAGAAGATTTATTTTTAAGTTTATAGGTATGATGCAGACTTTCAAGATTAAATATATATCTTGTACTCAACTTTTTGTTTTATCATAAAAGGCCCTGCTGGAAGTGGTAATGACATTATTGGCCTGTGAAAATTTTGTTCACTGTAGAGATAATGGTTAGTACTAAATACAGGAGGAAAGGTATCCATAATTCAGAATTTGGAAAGTTATTTTATTAGTAGATCATTTTAATTGAGCATTGTGAAAATTAATTTTTTAAAGTAAGATAATGGCTTTATTCTTAAAAAAGTCAAACTCTTGAAGCAGTATTTTCATCATCTTACTTTTAAATCAATATGGATTTCATATTTTCTAAGACTTTGATAGTATTGAAAAAGCAACTTACTAGCTTAAAATGTTATGCAAAGACCTAGGGTATTAATTTATCTTCATCTTTTTTAAAAACAGAAGTTTGGTATTTGAGATATCTGTGGTTTGCTTTGCATAATTACAATGACAGTGATTCAATACTTTTTACACAATTATCTTTCTAAGTTATGTTTTGAAGATTTTTTTTTTCAGGAAATAAAGCATCAATAGAATGCCTTTTTTTTTTTTTGGCCTTATAGCCACAGACTCCTGTCAAACGATTTTTTTAGAATATTTCCATTTTGTTAAAAGATCATAATTACTGCCATTGCTGTTACTTCCAATAGATAGTATCAAACACTTAAATTTTTCCAGGCATTGTGCTTAATGTATTATATGTATTATCCTATTTAATCCTTACAACAACTGCATGAGGCAGAGACACTTATTTTACAGATGGAGAAATCGAGGCACAGAGAGCTTAAGTAACTGGGTCACTTTCATAACTAGCCAATGATGGTCCTGGGATTTGGAACCCAGGCAGTCTGATGCCAGAATCCATGTCTCAAATTCCATAGATAAGGGATTTGAATCTATTTGAATTCCCATTTTATGTTTCATTGATATAATGACACAACTTCATGAGCAAAAATCATAAAATTCTGAAAAATGATTTGCTTAATATTTTTTATGTCTATGGAAAAGCTTTAGATTTACAGAAAAAAATAAACTGTGTGGACTCTTCGGATTCAAGAAAGAAGCTGCAGATAACTAACTGGGGCATGATTGAACAAATGGAAAAAAATAATTTTTTTTAATAGCTGATTTTATGTTGTTGATTGATATCTAGACGTAAAAGGCATGATTCTTGCTCTCGATTCCTTACAGTTTGGTTGGGGAATTAGTTGAGTAAATAGATAATTAGATGCAGTATGAGTAGGACCAAATCAGAGGCAAATCTAAGTTCATAGAAAAGGTTCTTCCTTCCTAAAACTTACTTTCCTTAGCTTGAGGGAGAGTGGGGAGGCTGCCTTGAGGAGGTGATCCTTGAGCTGCATACATTTAGAAAGATGCGCAAAAGTTTCTGAGGTAGAGAAAGGGTGGAGTGGAGGGTTTTGCAAGAAGAGAAATACCAGACTTAAAGGTACATACCAAGTGAAGTAAGACAGAGAAGCAGATGCATCATATGACATTCCTTATATGCGGAATCTAAAAAGACATGATACAAATGAACTTATTTACAAAACAGAAACAGACTCACAGACTTAGAGAAGGAACTTATGGTTGCTGAGGGGAAGGATGGGAGAAGGAACAGTTAGGGAGCTTGGGACGGTCAGGTACACACTGCTACATTTAAAATGGATGACCAACAAGGACTTACTATAGCACAGGAAACTGCTCAATGTCATGTGGCAGGCTGGATGGGAAGGGAGTTTTGGGGAGAATGGATATGTGTATATGTATGGCCGAGTCCCTTTGCTGTCCACCCAAAACTATCACAACATTGCTAATTGGCCCTACTCCAGTAGAAAATAAAAAGTTTAATTAAAAAAAAAAAAAAAGACTTAAAGGTACAGACACATTAGCAGGGCTTGAGTTAGAAACTTCACAGACAGAACATGAAGCATAGGAAATGAAGCTGGCAAAATAGAGTTTGCAAAATAAACTGCCTTGTGTACTGTTGTAAAGACCTAGGGTTTTATCTTGACGGTCAAAGAGAACCATTTAAAGATTTAAGTAGGGGAGGAAACATAATTAGACGTGTTTTAGAAAGAAAGTTTCAGACAAATAATGAAGGTTTTAACACAGTGAGGCAAGACTAAGTCAGGAGATAGTTGTACATGATTGCAGTAATCCTGGTGAGATATAATTAGAACTTGAATTAAAGCAATGGAAATGAAAACAGAGAAGAGAGGATAAGTTTAAAAGCTACTTAGGAGATGACTAAATGGTCAATAAGATATCTTCCAAAGAGGAACTACTCTGATTTCTGTTACTAGAAGTTGGTTTTGGTTGTTTTTGAATTTTATATAAAATCATACAGTATTCTTTTTTTTTTGATCTGACATCTTTACTCAATATTTATGTTATTGCATACAGCAGTAGATTGTTCTTTAAAAACTATTATAATTGTATCCCCCTGTGTGAATATATCACAATTTATTTTGTCTATTATTGGTTGACTGCTGGGTTGTCTTTATTTTTGTGTTAATTTAATTATGGTGCATAAATATTCTTGTACATTTTTTTGGTGCACACACACACACACACACATATATATATATATATATATATATATATATATATATACACACACATTCTATTAGAATTGCATAGATACAGGGAGCAAGCTTGTTATTGCAGAAGAGGGAGAGGAGATGGGGATGGGTGAAATAGGTGAAGGCAATTAACAGATATGAACAAATAGTTATCAAATAAATAAGTCACTGAGGTGGAATGTACAGCACATGGAAAATAGTCAATAATATTGTAATAACTTTGTATGGTATGTAATGTATAAGAATGTCGAATTGCTAAGTTTTACACCCGAAACTAATAACTAATATAGTAAGTCACTACACTTCAATGGAAAAAACACACATACAAAAAATGCTGGTTCATGGTTTCTAAGTACGTTCAACATTAGGAGATATATCAAATAGTTTCCCAAACTGATTGTATCCAGTTTAGACTCCTATCAACACTAATCAAGAGATTCAGGTGTTCCAGTAGTTACAATTTTCAAATTAAAAAACTTTTCACAATCTAAGGGTTGTGCCATGGGATGCTGCAGTTCTATTTCATGTTTTCTTGTAACTAATGAGGGCTTCCCTGGTGTCTCAGAAAGTAAAGGATCCGCCTGCATCGTGGGAGACCTAGATTTGATCCGTGGGTTGGGAAGATCCCCTGGAGGAGGGTATGGCAACCCACTCCAGTATTCTTGCCTGGAGAATCCCATGGACAGAGGAGCCTGGCTGGCTACAGTCCATGGAGTCGCAAACGATGCTGACCACCTTTTCATATGCTTGCTGGCCATTTGGAGATCATGCCTTGCTGGCCATTTATAAAATACCTGTTCAATCTCTTACCCACTAAAAAATATGTGTTGCCTGTCTTTTGCTTATTGATTTCTGAGAATTGATTTTACATGCTAGATATAAGTTCCTTGTTGGAAAATACTTTTGGAACCTATGTTGGGACTATCTTCTCCTGATCTGTGGCTTACCTCTCATTCTCTTAATGTCTTTTGAATAACAGAAGTTTTAAATTTAATAAAATCTACTCTATTAATCTTTTCCTTTGTGGTTAAAGCTTTTTGTGTTCTGTTTAAAAAATACTTGCCTCTCTTGGGACTTTCCTGGTGGTCCGGTGGCTAAGACTCTGAACCAGAGCGGGTCAGGGTTTGATCCCTAGTCAGGGAACTAAATCTCACATGCCACAGCTCATAGTTTGCATGCTGCAACTAACATCTGGTACAGCCAAATAAATACAATTTTTAAAATATTTTTAAAAAATTTAAAATACCTCTTTTAGGTAAGAAGACACTTTTCCATATTTTCTTCTATGAGATAATCTGGAACTGATTTTTCTTTATATTGTGAGGAAGCGGTCAAGCTGAGCTTCCCACGTGGCTCAGCAGTAAAGAATCCTCCTGCAACATAAGAGATGCAGGAGACGCAGGTTCAATCCCTGGATTGGAAAGATGCTCTGGAGGAGGGCATGGCAACCCACGTCAATATTCTTCCCAGGAAAACCCCATGAACAGAGGAGATCGGTGGGCTATAGTCCATGGGGTAAAAAGAGTTGGACGCAACTGAAGTGACTGAGCACAGCACATAAAATTTGTCATCATTTGTAAGTTCCCCCAAACTTATCATTATTAAAATGGTTTCTTGCCTATTCATAATGGAAATAACTGTTCTTTTCCAGTTTGGGATTAATAGAAATAAAGTTGTTTTCCTTTTTAATTTCATGGGTCTCCTGAATTTTAGTCCTTGATTAAGAACCCCTTACATATAAAGGCACAACTTCAACTACTTTCTTCAAGCTTCTTATAATATAATGCATTTTCACTATATTCAGGTTAAAGTATTTTCTAATTTTTATTGTCATTTTTCCTTTAATCATTGTTATTTAGAGAATACTGTTTAAATTCTAAACAAATTTTATTGTTAGTCTGATTTGGTTAATCATGTTGTTCAATTCTTCCACAACTTTAGTGATTTGTTTCTTCTATAAATCACTGAAAGTGATGTTAAATATCTCATGGTGATCATGGGTTTATTTTTTCTTTTAGTGTTAGTTTTTGCTTTACATGTTTGATGTCATTAGGCACATATAAAATTTGGACTGTTACATCTTCTTGTTAAATTGACTCTTTTGTCATTGTAGAAAGTCCTTCTTTACCTCTAGTAAAATTTAATACTTATTGCCCTAGCGCTCATTTGTCTGATATTATTATAGTTATAGAAGCTTTATTTTGGTTGATACTTGCATGGTATGTCATTTTTAATCCATATACTTTGAACGTTTTTGTGTCACGGTATTTAAAATATGACTCTTCTAAGTATAATATTTATTATATATATTTGTGTGTATATGTGCACACATAATTATTGCCTTTCAGTTGGGGTATTTATTTGATTTGCAGTTAATGTAATTACTAGCATGAAAGAAAAGTGAAAGAGATAGCCTCTCAGTGATGTCTGTGACTCTCTGCGATCCCATGGACTGTAGCCTGCCAGGCTTCTTTGTCCATGGGATTCTTCAGGCAAGAATACTAGAGTGGGTAGCCATTCCCTTCCCCTGGGGATCTTCCTGACCCAGGGATCAAACTCAGGTTTTCCGCATTGTGGGCAGATTCTTTACCATCTGAGCCACTAGCACGTATTAGTTTAAATCTTCCATTTTTATATACATTTCCATTTGTCTCCTCTGTTCCTTTTTTCTTTTTTCTCTTTTTTTGCATAGTATCAATTATGTTAATTATAAGATACAAGGTAAGTTTGCATAGCAGAAATAAAGTGAAGAAGAACCAGAGCATTAACAGAACTGGGAAGGCTGAGTGTTCAACGTATCATCTACAGTCATCATTAAATTCATCCAGGACAATAGTGGGACTTCACCGCAGATGATGTCACACATTTTGAAGGGTCTTTTCTGCCAGGTGGCAGATGGGAGGCAGACCTTAAGAGCTCAGTACAGCAGTGTGTGATCTTTGCTGAGAGAAGCTGGGAGCAGCCCTTCTTTTTTTATCCTTTGGCAGAGAGAAGGCTTAGAAATAAGGAGTGCTTGGAATTAAGACAAAGGTGTTAAAGATGCAATGGTTATTGCATATGCTCAGTCTGATAGTGGTCAGTGCTGAGCTGGAGCAGATGGCAAGGAAAAAGAGACTGCGAATAACAATTCATGTCACACTTTTCTCTAGAATTGGATGTCTTGGGATCATTTGGGATCAGTTGCTCAGTTGGGATCTCCACGACACATCTCTATATTTGTGAAAGCATCCCACCTGGAAACTGCTGACGCTGCTAGTAAAGAAAGAAGTGTAAGAAGGTGAGAAGCAGACAACTTGGTGGGGACAGGATCCCAAATCTACTTTCCTCTGTTGAGTAATCCACTCATAAAACGACCTCCCAGTCCAGGGCAGTGGTAAAGACATTACGCCATATAGGACCTTGGCATTTGAAAATGGAATTTACCAGGCAGCTTGGCAAACCAAACAGCACACGTTTGTCATTATGATTCCAAACTGACACAGAAAGACAGGGCAAGCAATCCTGAAGAGAGTTTATTCCAGGCAGATACCATGGAATCACAGTTACAGCTCATTCACTCCTACTGGTCTTATGTTGCCCTTGAATCCTTCTCCTTTCAGTCCAGGCAATTTACAAGTTGATTCTTTTATGTCTGTTTCCTCTGCCATAGACCACTGAAGGCATGATTTCTTCCCGACTGAAAATAAAACAGTTCTGGGAGGAGAAGAATGAGACAAGGCCATTCCTTCATGTGACTGGTTTCAGAGCACAGAGAACAAGATGAACATGGGTACATGGGGAATCAGAGAGCATTTCTTGGTGAAGTAAGCCTTGAATGCCAATTTACAGCAGAGATTAATTGTGACTTTATAGAACCAAAGATTCTGGGATCCAGTGGAGATGGGAAAATGTATACTGAATATTGACATTGGAGAACAAATAATACCAAACTAGGAACAAAAAAGAGCAGTGGTGCATAAGCCAATGGTTCCTTTATAGTTACGCGTGAAATCTATTAAAAGAAAAAGAAATGCTGTTTTAGGATATAGTTTTAATATAAGAATTATTTTGGTTGCATATGATAACTTAATTCAAAATGGCTTAAATAAATCAGAAAATAAAGTGGGAGAAAAAGAGGAATTTCTTGATTCACTTAACTGAAATTTGGTGGCGTATCTAGAGTTAGGGGTCATGTGACTTGGTCTCTCTCCCTTCCCCTCTCTGCTTGTCTCTGTATCAGCTTGTTTAGGCAGACTATGTTTAGAATGTGGGGCTGTCGCTGCAGAAACTCCAGACTAACCCCGTGAGCCTGTCAGCAACCCTGGGTGACTCAGGTTCACCTGTTTGAGTCACAGGCCTGTCTCTGAGCATTCTGGAGGGATGGGACACTCTGATGGGCCAGATTTAAACCCAGCAAAGAAGGTCGTGGTGCAGTCAGTCCCAACAAACTACATGGACTGAAGTAGGGGAGGTAAGTCAAAGGAAAAATAAGGTCCAGTTATGACTAGGTAGGGGAAAAAGCAACAGATGTTCACAGCAGCAGTGCCTTTACTTTCTGGAATGTTCCCATATGGTATGAAATCCTAACAATATAATGACAGTTCTGGGTGTCTGTGTGTGTGTGTGTGTGTGTGTGTATCCTCAAAATAGTGTTAAAGACCCCTGAGGCCTTCACGTATGCTCTTTCCCCTGCCCATAGTGTCCTTTCTGTGCTGACCTCCGTCTGTAAGCTGGTTGATATTGATTCATCCTTTGTATCATTTTTTTCAGGAAAGCTTTCCTTGATCTAACAGGTTAGTGCCTCTTTCAAGCGCAGTCCTCAATGCTTTCTCTTTATGCACTTACTTTAAGTCTTGTTAGTTAATTTTCCACTAACATTTATTTAACTTTTTGTCTCTCTGACCCTTTGCAAGCTCCATTAGGACAGGAATGTGACCATCGTCATTCACTGTTCATTGGCCACTGCTTGGCGCACGTGTGTGTGCTCAGTCGCTCAGTGGTTAGCACTGCTGCTCCTGCTGCTAAGTCACTTCAGTCGTGCCCGACTCTGTGCGATCCCATAGACGGCGGCCCACCAGGCTCCCCCGTCCCTGGGATTCTCCAGGCAAGAACACTGGAGTGGGTTGCCATTTCCTTCTCCAATGCATGAAAGGGAAAAGTGAAAGTGAAGTCGCTCAGTCGTGTCCGACTCTTCACAACCCCATGGTCTGCAGCCTACCAGGCTCCTCTGTCCAGGGAATTTTCCAGGCAAGAGTACTAGAGTGGGGTGCCATCCTGGCAAAAGTGGGTACAAAAATATTTGTTGAATGAATAGCTGACCCAAGTTAGAACATAAAAATCTGAAGTATTTGGATAAATTTAGGAAAAAATTCACTAAACTTTCTCTTAATTTTTTTTTTTTCTGCTAAAAGCCATATCTAACAACTGAATGTCCCAAGGTTTTGGTACCCAGAAGACCTACATTTTTATTGAGAGTTACAGTAGTTCACTTTTACTTACGGATATTACACACCTTATAACTAATCACAATTTTCTTATTTACTGTATTTCTAGGAAGGTAAAGAGTCAAATTTTCTGAGTTCATTTAAAGATTTTCTCTGGTACTTTGGTAAACTTCACTCAAATAAGCTTTAAGCACAAATGAGGTACAAGTAAATAAACAATAAGGAGTGATAGCTTTCACTCTGAATTTAAATTTAAAATTAGAACAGAGACTTGGCTCCCCACAAGTATCTTTGGTAAACCCATAGTAGATATTTACTTTCACTTTTCACTCATGCATTGGAGAAGGAAATGGCAACCCACTCCAGTGTTTTTGCCTGGAGAATCCCAGGGTTGGGGGAGCCTGGTGGGCTGCCGTCTATGGGGTCACACAGAGTCGGACACGACTGAAGCGACTTAGCAGCAGCAGCAACAGCAGCAGATATTTGAGAAATGCTGAGAGTTAAATTGTTGCATATGATTTCTTCCTACATTGGTGCTTGAGAAATTATAAAGCTATATAGTCCCAGGTGGCACTAGTGGTAAAGAACCCACCTGCTAATGAAGGAGATGTAAGAGACTCCAGTTTGATCCCTGGGTGGGGAAGATCCCCTGAAGGAGGGCATGGCAACCCACTCCAGTATTCCCGCCTAGAGAATCCCATGGATAGAGGAGTCTGGCAGGCTACAGCCCATAGGGTTGCAAAGAGTCAGACATGACTGAAGCAACTTAGCATGCATGCATGGTCCTAATTACCAGAGACAAAGCTGTATTTGCTGATGGTAGATTATCCTCTGTTAAGGTCACCTCCCCTTTGCTTTCAGAATACTTGCTCCTGGGAGATTTATTTCACTTAGACTGGCTCATGATTGCCTCACACCAAAGACTTGGATGCTGATGAAGCCATGAGGAACCTAAGAAAGGGGTTCTCCAAGAAAGTGTGGATAACAAAATGACTAGCTTACCATCTCTTGTCTCCCTTTTAGGGCCCCCTTGTTAACTATATCTCCAAAGTGCTCATGGAGGCAAAGAAAGAATATCTCATGGACAAACATGTCTCTATAGGGTGATGTGATGCCAAGTGCTTATTCAGGAGCTGAGGTCCCAAACAGTATCAGAATCAAGCATGACAGATTCTAATAGTCACCAAATTTGTCTAAATCTGCTTCAGAACTTTGAGTGCAGGAGGAGAGAGAACCAGGAAAGTATGTTTCTTGAAGATTCTGACTAATCACAAAGTTCTTTTATGAGTGCATCATATTGAAACAATGTGCTTCTTGTTTTAGGTTTATTGAGAAGACTTATAAAAATATTTTAATTCTTTTTCTATACTATTTTATAATTATAATATAAAATTAAATCAATCTGTTTTGTTGAGATACTTTAAAAAAAAATTATTCATTTCGCAGCGCTAGGTCTGTGTTGCTGTGTGGGCTTTTCTCTAGTTGTGGTGAGCGGGGACTGTTCACTAGCTGCAGTGAATGGGTTTCTCATTGCGGCGGCTTCTCTTGCTTCTGAGCATAGGCTCTAGAGATTCCACAACTCAGTAGTTGTGGAAGGGGGGCTCAGTAGTTGCAGCTCCCAGGCTCTGGGGCACAGGCTCAGTAGTCGCTTAGTCACTCCTCGGCAGGCACGTGGGATGCTTCCAGACCAGGGATCAAGCCTGTGTCTCCTGCACTGGCTGGTGAACTCTTCACCACTGAACCACCAGGGAAGCCCTCTTGAGGCACTTTTTGCCTTGATGATTATTCTGGCTGGAAAGCCAATTTGTTTAGTTTTGTGAAGAATAATATATTTCTAAACAGAGTAGATGGATAGCAGTGTTCAGGGTTAGTTAAGGAAGATAATTTTTTTTTTCCCTACCCCTCTTTTTAACCCATTATCTAAAAGTTGAGTAAATGTAAAAGACTCAAGCAAGACCTGACCTCAAGTAATCTTTACAGTGTCTTTAATAAGCTGTGAATGGAAACATGTGGAATTAATTGTCAAGAAAATAGATCTTGATTATAAATTAAGAGCAGAGTATTTGAAAAAAATACATTCTAGATTTCAACAGGTTTAAAATGGCTGGAAGCAAGTCCAAGATGTTTGATGAACTAGAATCTCTTTCCTACTTTTCCTTATACCCAACATGCCTTCTCTCACCCTCCTTGTCCATTGCCCAAATTTCAAAGGAAAGAATGGACAATCTGATGGGGCAAGACTGTGTCAACATGATATCTAAGCAAAGGGATGAAACTACTGAGAAATGTGTAAAAGCTTTTTTGGCATTATAAAGAGCAAAAAGCAAATTAAAAAAGCTGCTGGTGGTGGTTCGGTAATGGGATGGGATTTTATGTGCCTGTTTCTTGGGTTCTCAATCCACTGCTTAACTTCTCTTTGCTTCATGGTCACCAGAGGACTTAATTTGGATAAATTCCATGGGAAGAGAAGATGATAATTGCCTTTCTCTGTTGCTTGACTTCAGAGAAAAGTTATAGAAGCTTTACAGATGGGAACCATAACCCAAGAAATTTTAAACCAGGGGTTAGAAATAATCTGAAAATCAGAAAGAAAACCCTTCGGTACGCTGTGTGCGTGCGTACTAAGTCGCTTCAGTCGTGTTTGACTCTGTGCAACCCTAAGGTCTGCAGCCCGCCAGGCTCCTCTGTCCATGGGATTCTCCAGGCAAGAACACTGGAGAGAGTTGCCAGGCCCTCCTCCAGGGGATCTTCCTGACCCAGGAATTGAACCTGCATCTCTTATGTCTCCTGCACTGGTAGGCCAGTTCTTTACCACTAGCGGCACCTGGGAAGCCCAATGGCAAGCTACTTTATAGAATATAGCAGGTTGTACTCCTCACTGCTTTCTAAAACACTCGCAGTGATTATCCTCATCTGGCACAATTGCTGTGCCAAGTCAGTTTACCACGTTGTCTTTATAATTTCTTCCCTCTCCTAGATGTTTTCTTATTTTATGTAAGATGTAAAGAAATGCTAGAGTTAGCCTAAAATTCCAATAACAACTTGGGACCTTTTTTTTAAATAATTTTTTAACTTCTTTATTTTTGGCTGTACTGGGTCTTCATTGCTGTGTGGGCTTTTCTCTAGTTGTTGTGTGGGGCGGGGCCGGGGGGAGCTACTCCCCAGTTACAGTGCAAGAGCTTCTCATTGCAGTGGCTTCTCGAGCCGTAGAGAACCGGCCCTAGAGCACTCAGACTTCAGTAGCTGTGGCTCCCCCGCTCTAGAGCAGAGGCTCGATAGTTGTGGCACACGGGCTTAGTTGCTCCGAGGCATGTGGAATCGTCCCAGATGTCTGAAATCTGTATTGACAAGAGAAAGAAATCTGACAATGACCCAGAGCTTGGGACAAGTGATGATGAAAAGAAGAGGGAAATGAAAATAGCATCACAACTTATCTCCTGAGCCTAAAAAAATTATTGAGAGAATGAGGGTCTGACATGACCCATGTTTCTCTTCATATTTTTATTCTGTTGTAACGTATTTCCATTTCCATTCCTACCTTCCCACAAATGCCTGCATTATATCTCTATGTGTTTTTGTTCTTTCTCATTCCTTACTTCTCCTTCTAATATCTTACTCATTTCACTTTGGCCTTCCCTGGTGGCTCAGCAGTAAAGAGTCCACCTGACAATGCAGGAGACAGGTGTTCAGTCCCTGGGTTGGGAAGATCCCCTGGAGAAGAAAATGGCAACCCACTCCAGTATTCTTGCCTGGAAAATCCTAAGGACAAAGGAGCCTCACAGGCTACAGTCCATAGGGTCATAAAGAGTCAGATATGACTTAGTGACTGAGCATGCACACATGGATGGGCCTAGAGATTATTCAGACTAAGGAAGTCAGAAAGAGAAAGACAAATATTATATGGAAGAATTTATATGTGAAATCTAAAAAAGAGCACAGGTTAACTTATTTACAAAACAGAAACAGATTCGTAGACACAGAAAATAAATTTATGGTTACCTAAGGGAAAGGGGGGATTAATTAAGGGTAAGAAATTAACAGATCTATACCACTATATATAAAATAGATAAACAACAAGGATGTACATTAGAGCATAGGGAACAATATTCAATATCTTGTTATAACCTATAATAGAAAAAATCTGAAAAAGTGTATATATATATGTATATAATTGAATTATTAGTTCTATGCCTGAAACCAATAGAATATTGTAAATCAACTGTAGTTAAACAAAAACAAAAGATTGGGGAAAAGAGACCCACAGGACTTAACACTGGAGGGGACTGAGGAGGAAGGCTAAAAGGAGTTGAGGTGGTCAATAAAAAAAGTGTACCTCTAGGGCAGGGGATTTCAGTTTCGGTTAGTAAAATAATTTGGCTTTAATTTTTTAGGGAAAATATAAAATTCTACTTTTTTAAAAAAAGAGATAGGATAACAGTACCTTCATAATGTTTCATTTACAGAAGGAAGCACCAAATTAGAATTCTACAACAAGCACTGTGGGTGATGTCATGGTATGTTTATTTATATTGATAGTCCCTCAGTTGTGTCCAACTCTCTGTGAGCCCATGGACTGTAGTCCACAAGGCTCCTCTTCCCATAGGATTTCCTAGGCATGAATACTGGAGTGGGTTGCCATTTCCTTCTCCAGGGAATCTTCCCAACCCAGGGATCAAACCTGGGTCTCTCGCATTGCAGGCATATTCTTTAATGTCTGAGCCACAAGGGAAGCCCTGTTTATTTATAAGACACCTAGAAATCAAGCAGAATCATCAGTTTTTGTGTCCCCTCCCTGAACCAGCTGGCTCCTCTTCATCCTTTAGATCTCAATTTAAAGGGCTGGTCCTCAGAGACTGCCTCAACCAAGTTGATCTGACTGTTCTTGAGGTATAGCCGCATTCCTGCACCCATGGCTTCTTTTATAGACTTGATTTGCTTTGTATTATATGTATATACACTTATTATCTAACTTTCTACTGAATGCTTTAGAGCAAGAACTCTAGTTACTTTAAAAAATATTACCAATATATGCTCAAAGTGTATCATATGCTAGCACAGAGTAGAATAAATTAATACTAAGTAAGTGTGGTCATACTAATCAAGGAAAAATTTGCAGCTTATAGAAAATTTCATACAACAGGGAGAATCAGTTGAGTATTGCCAGATAACTAGAGAGGGAACACGAAGAAGAAGGTTTCAGGTTCATGAGGGTGTTGACCAAAATATTTTTTTTTCTGGACTCTGCTCTCATTTGACTTCATTGTATGTAGATTGTTCTTCTATCAAGTCAAATGAAATTTTTCTAGTGAGCGGAGGATCTCTCACTCTTGCCTTCCTTGCCCTTCAAAGAGAGTAGGGAAACCTGATCTTGCTCAGTATCAGCTCTCACAAAGGTTAGGACAAGACGAATTCTTTACTTGTGGGCAGAAGACCCTGAGGAAATGTGGAACTACTGAAAGAGGCTGCAACCCACATGTACCCCCAGGATTGTCTGCAGACTGTGTGCATTCAATAATATGCACCCATTAGCAGATGCTGTTGTGGTTAATAAATTAAAACACATGTAAAATAGCTTCTCAATCAAGAGGTATTTTAAAAGACTGGCCTAGACACTACATTGTACCACTTAGGATGAATTTTAACTGTGTGACTTCCCGCAACAGTGAATAAAAGACCCCCTTGCACCTCATCTCATCAGTCTTTTAAACTTTTGCTAATCTCTTGGGTGCAAAATGATATCTTACTGTGGCTTTAATTCTAATGAAGTTGTAAAGTATTTTATTACATATTTTAATATATTTTACATATTTATTAGTCATCTAGATATTTTTACCTGTGAAATGCCTGTGTGTGACTTGTGCATTTTTCTCTATTATTTATTTCTTACTGATTTTTATGAATTAAAAAAAATATTTTTGAGGTATATTTGTCTCTCTTTTACTTGGTTTTATGTGTTGTAAAACCTTTTCTCAATTTGCTACCTGCTTTTTTTCACTCTATTTGTGGTGTCTTTTGATGAAAAAAGCTGTTAATCTTTACTTGGCCAAATTCATCAAAATTTTCCTTTATATATTCTGAGTATTAAGAAATCCTTTCTCTCTCCAAGTTATTAACGTATTCTTTTTTCCTTCTAAAAATTTGCTTTCCATTTTTAACTTTTAATGCTTCTAAAAGAATAAGTTTCGTACACTTACCTTCATCATCATGGTGTTTTGATGCTTATGCAGCAGGCACCCTCCAGCTCCCAATTGCCATTGTGTAAGTTGAGGTTCACTGAGACAGATCTGCTCAAATATGGTAACTGTACAGTTCAGAACTACCAACTTTGCATCCTGGCACAACTTGCAAACTCAGTCCCGAAATGCAACTGTATGACTTCTTAGAAAGTACCAACTCAGTATTTCAAGTATGTTTAAAGTTGCATACTAATTTTGTATTTCAAACTACATTCTCAAAATTATGAGTTTTTAAGTCCATAAAAAGCTAATCTGACCTTCTTGTCTGAGCTGGAAGACAATGTTTTGTGACCATGTGGGTTAGAAGGGACTGACTAGAGTCAACGCCATGAGAAATGTCATTTGGAAGTGTTAAACATCAGTACAAGTAGGCAGTGTTGCTGGTGGACAGCAGCTTCTGTTCCAACTGTTCAAAGATTTACTGGTTGTCTGTAGTGACTTTGAATATTTTAGCAAATCCAACCTCTAGAGGTCTCATTTTATACATCAAAAATCTCTGCATACTTAGAAGAAATATATTCATAAAAATTAACCGAAATTTTGTCTTTCTTCTCCCCGAAATGGCTGGCTAACAAAGTCTCAATCCTTTCCCCCTCAAAGATATCAGAACAATTTTTAAGAAATTATTGTCTAGTCTGAATGGGAAACTGTGAATAAATGGCTTTTTTAAAAAATATAATTTTTCTGTAAGAAACAGTTGACTGATTTTTTTTCTATCATTTTCTTAGGGAATAAAAGAATATCTAAATCATATTGGCCAATACTAGTATCCCTTGGGTTAAATTGGAATGAAATTATTCAAATTATGTATAGGTGTTGGTCTCCCATTTCATATCTATGTAAAATTAAGTGATAAAATTGTATCACAGCAGAAACCTGCCCCTATGAACATCCAGGAAAATTTCACATAGAATTAATGATTTGATTTCCAAAAGTGAATTTAAGCTAGACTGGATATTAAAGCAGTGTGAGAGAGTGCCTTTGTTGTTTTCTCGGCCATTTAGAAATACGGGTTGGAGATAGCAATAGAGTCTGGTTGAGTCAATACGGGATAGTAAATATTTAAGTGTGTCAGAAATAAAAAGAAGTAATGTAATTAAGCTTAATCCTGGGTCATAAGCACTGGGGCCACTGGCCTGCTTTTGAACTGAGAACACACCTGCCTTCCTTTGCATCCTTTGCCAGAATATGTGTAACCTTTCGAGCTGGGATTTCAAGGACAGTCAATACAGATTACTGCAGAATCTCATTTACATGACATCCTGGGTGTTCTGAGAAGAACCTGGGAAACCTATGCTATAGTTTATAGACCAACAAGACTTCCATATTAGGCTTTGCCTTGGCTCCGGCCATGATGTGGGCCTCTGTTGCATAATCCCTTTTGATGGAGAGGTACCTCTTGCAATGAAAGTCAAATGTATTATTTTGGCTATTCAGTCTTCCCAGCTGCCACATGTCTTATTTTATGTCGAGTAGGCAGCTGGTTACAGCTGCCTGGAGACAGTTTCATCCATTAGAGTCTCTTGGTAAAGTCTGGTGCTTCTAGAAACTTAGATCACGGGTGGTAGGTGTCCCCACAATGACACTGATGAGAGAGCCTGAGCAGCTTTGGGGCTTAGAGAGGACTCCTCTGATGCAGGGTGATTCTGAAGCCTCAGGTTCCAATCCTCACCCCAAATACTGTGTATTGTGGACTAGCTATTCATCCTCCTCTTTACTTTGCTTTTCCTTTTCACATCAGTTTTGGTCCTCCTGCCTCTACCTCTGAATCCTTAAAAATGGATAGAAACTTTGACATGGGGGAGAGACACAGGATGGTCTTTCAGAATGTCCTCTGTGCAGAAGGCACAATATTTTAGGATTATTAAAGAGAGTTTGAACTCTTAAAAGATACTGTTACAACTTTTGTTGCAAAGTTGTGCCTGCGCTCCAGTAACAGTCTGGGTCCTGAACTGGAAGATGCTTTGCGGATGTCAGCGCAACAGGAGAGAAGGAGCAAGCAAAGCTGGTCTGGGTGCGTGCGTGCGTGTGTGTGTGTGTGCGCGCACGCATTGTATTTTTCATATCAAACCTGAATGCTGATACATTTTGTGTGTGTGTGCTTTCTTACCCTTATGAGCTCTTATGAGGAGCTGCACTTACTGATTTTTGGAGTGCTTTGTGGCATATATACCGATTGGTCATAAAACCTTACAGTAGAGCACAGAAATAATCTACCAACTGACTAAGGGAGCAAATTTCCTTTACATCTGTTGACGTATGTGTCACCTTCTGGGAGGCCTCCAGCGCACCGCATGGGTGTGGATTCTATTCCATACGTGGACAGCATGCATTGTAGTTGGAAATGGAAAAGACATCTATTCTTTTACTCACAAATTTACTTTCAAACTTTAATGATTTCTTTTTTTTTAAATTTACCTCTGTCTCTTTATAAACCCCTTTATGGGTCCTAGTTTTGCCCTTATTGGTCCTAGTTTTTCTCTTTGTAGGTTCACAGCAGAATCTACACCCCCTGCCACAGAAAACATGGAGAGTGTGTCCTCTCTCTCTTTCTTTAAATTGATTTTTATTGACGTATAGCTGCTTTACAATGTGTTAGTTTCCACCGTACAGCAAAATGAGTCAGTCATAAGTATGCATATATCCGCTCCCTTTTGGACTTCCTTCCCATTCAGATCACCACAGTGCGTTCAGTAGAATTCCCTGTGCTATGCAGTATGTTCTCATGTGTTCTCTTATTAATAAGAAAGATTAATTGAAGACCAACCACACACCAGCCTCCCTTCTTTGCTTAACCATCTATGGCAGAATCCCATTATTGTAATCTTATTTAGATAAGTCCTGTTAGTACCCTCAGTAATTGAGTCTTAGAATAACTTAGAAACTTGTCCATGGCCACACAGCTAGTAGGAGGCTGAGTCAGGGTTTGAACTCAGGCAATCCCAAGTGAAAGCCCACACTGAGACCACTTCTCTTACTTGACTCTTCTTTTTCTCCCTCTGGGGTCCAATATCCCCTCCTATGCATGATTATCCCATAACAGGGTCTTCATCACTTCCTTCCATCCCTTCTGTGTTTTCCATGGGTCATTGTTGTTCCTCTGGCTTGAGGCCCTTCCCCACCAGGTTGGTCATGTTGGTGGCACACTCAGTCAGGTTGTGGATGAAGGGGCAGAGCAGGACAAAGCCAACCGTGGGCCTCCTGTTGTGCACAGACTCGAACCCTGAGTCAGTCTTCCTTGGACATTCGCTCCACCCTCTGCTTCCCTCAATAAGGGTGACTTTGTCAAATGTTCCACTGACTCAGAAATATAGCTTTCTCCTCCCTTTGTCATTAGGGAAAGTGTATCACATTTTAGAACAAGTTCTAGATATTATTTCCTTTAATCTATCACACACATTTTAGCACACATGCCTTGAGAGAAAGCCCTTGGGTCTATTAAGAGTTTTGAGGAGGGAAATGTCCTAGGAGCTGTGATGACATGTGTTAAAACTAGAAAGGACAACAAACTGAAAACTCTAGAAAACTAACAATGGCTCTAAGCAGCTTTAGGAACTGGAACCATAATAGTACATTTGAATGATATCAAATGTGTTTTTTTCTCCATTCCATTTACATTGTAAACTCATAGGCAGTGTACTATATACACATATTAAGACTTTTTCATCAAAAGTGAAACTAGGAATATCAGGACCATTTCATCAACTAGTGAAAGCACATCTGATTTGACTCATAAATCGGCTATTCTCACATTATGGGTGATACTCACTCTTGGATTAAATCTCTGCTTCTGCTCTACATCGTCATAACTACATTTTCATTTCAATTCATAGAGATAAAAGAAGTGTTAGTCAATGCTGGTAAAAGTTAAAATGTCATGTGAACCAAATCAAGTTGAAATTAGCCAGTGGAACTAAAATATTCTGTTTTCACTATGTTCTCATTGGATTTTGCATTTTGTAGGAACTCTGAAAAGTGAAAGTGTTAGTGTCTCAGTTGTGTCTGACTCTTTGCGACCACATAGACTGTAGCCCCCCAGGCTCCTCTGTCCATGGAATTCTCCAGGTAAGAATACTGGAGAGAGTAGCCATTTCCTTCTCTAGGGGATCTTCCTGACCCAGATATCAAACCCGGGTGTCCCGCATTGCAGGTAGATTCTTTACCATTTGAGCCACTAGGGAAGCCGATTGTAGGAACTTTAGAATTCAGAAATAAAATAATGATTGGTCGTTGGTGTCACTGATTAGATTCCCAATGTACCCTAGGCAAGGAAATACATATTGAGTATTCTGGCATCTGCTGGAAGAGGTTGCACTGGCCTTTTATATCATCTGACTCATTGTGTGGGGGAAGGATAGAGAGAAAGAGGGGTCTGTGGAGAGAGGAGGGCCGTTGGATGGACCACTCCTCCTCCATCGTATATCAAGGTCCCAATCATGATTAGACCCAATAAGACTTTAGAACTTCTGAAAGAGAAATAAATGCCACCAAATAAAACAATGTGGATACTCTTAGTTTTCTGACCAGCCCCTGATGTTTGGAAAAACATCGTGGTTTAGAAAACAATTTTTCTTCACTGTACTTCTGTAGGCAGGAAAAATCCTTCTAAGGAAGCTTTGTAGCATTAGTGTTGAAAGATGCCTTGTACAGAAGTGTTTAGAAGTTAGTCCTAGTTGAAACAAAATTAAGCAATTTACTTCTGAATTTCCTGAAGCCTTTCTACGCCAATGTGTACTGAGAATTTGGGGGAAAGGGGAGGAGAAAGAATAGTCAGGTCCCTAAACTTATTTGACCATGAATTTTTTTTTTCACGGACTGCCACCCAAATTTAGTGGCATGCACTTTTAAAAAGTGGAATGCACTTTTTAAAATGTTCTACTGAAGACTTGTTGGATAGTTGCAAGATTAAAATAAAATTCTAGTGAAGAAAGTTCAAATTGGGAGTTGAAAATAGGATTAGGACCCACTCACATTAATAATATCATAGGCTATTAATCCTTGTTGAACATTTTATAAATAATTCTAGAAATTCTGGGTGTCAACCATAAGGCTGAGGGACTCTCCTGGTGGCTTGTAATTTCACTGTGATAATGTCACTAATAACATTTTAAAAATCCTTTTTCTTATAAGAAAATTTAAATTTGGTTGACAGGCCATAAACCTTCCCTCCCTTTTCTGGTCCATCCTATATTTCATGTCCTCAGAAAACCTTTTTAGTTTCTATTGAGTTTTTAAAAGTAATGTGTCAGGTTCTAATGCTCCTGCTGGTTTAAGGAAAAATGCTCTCACTAATAAATTATAATGAATTGCAGTCTCAACAGGCCTGTGACCTTCAGTCGGTGGGGGGTTTGGGGCTAAACTCCACTTCCCCCTCTTCTTGTTGGAGACACTTTTCTTATTCTAGCCTGTCCTCTTAATTTATGGGTGGGCTGCCCATAGGACAACTCACCTGCAAAAATAGTTCCTGCTGTGGTGTTTATTATACTAAGTAGGTTTCATGCTGACTGAGAGTTTTTACAAGGGGATGGAGTTGCTGTCAAGATCTTCCATCATCTGAGCAAAGCTGGCCCTTAAATTCTCTCATATTTCAGCATATTAAATTTAGTGGGATGCGAGTAGGCTGGATGGGAGTGAGAGGGGACACAATGGTGTGAAATTAGCTTAAATGTCTTGCTCTGGGACCCCTGTAAATCTGACTTCAGTAAAATGTATCAACAGGAAAGCAAACTAAAAAGACATACATTAGAAACAGTAAAACGGTTCCCTGCTAGCCCAAGGTCATGAAAAATCTCTGTAGTCTACATGAAGGAATGCTAAGAAAGTAGCTTTAAGCTGATTTTTTTTTTAATTGAGTGAATATTTCCTATTTTCTTCAGTTATTAGTAAGGATTTCTCACTTATTCAACTAATCTGTTCTTCTAGAGAATTTTAAAAGAATGAGATAAAATAACAAAGAAAGAAAGAGGAAAAAATCCTATCACCCTCTCTTAGGGCCAATTATTTTTAACACTGTCATTTTCTGTCCAGCGGATCTTCTATGCATTTTGTCAAAGTTGTGACAATAGAATGTATACAATGTTGTATCTGCTTTTGGGGATTCTCTGGTGGTCTAGTGGTAAAGAATCCATCTACCAATGCAGGAGAGGCAAGAGACATGGGTTTGATTCCTGGGTCGCAAAGATTCCCTGAAGGAGGGAATGGCAACCCACTCCAGTATTCTTGCCTGGAAAATCCCATGGACAGAGAAGGCTGTTGGGCTACAGTCCATGATGTTGCAAAGAATCAGACATGATTTAGCAACTAAACAACAACAGTCTTCTTTTTTGCCTAACGTTATGTCTTGATCACTTGATACCTTATTATTAAAAACTCTTTGCAAACATACATCATTTCTAATGATAAACAATGTGAAACAGCATGCATGTATTATTTAGTCATTCTACTGTGGAATTGCCTTAACACTGATTGATCTTACGGGCTTTTCTTTTCTTTCTTTCTCTATCATCCTTTTCTTCCTCCCTGTCTTTCTTTCTTTCTATATATATTTTTTCTGCAATTACTCAAAGGTCAAGTTCCTTCCTGGAACTCATGGCCTTTGCATCGCCACCTTCTTAGCCTAAAGGACTCTTGCCCAGGTCTGTAGAGGAAGGCACCAGGGATGCTCTGGGAGAATGACTGATGGAGTCATTCATTGACTGTTTGCCCTGGCCCTCGTGAAACAAGAGTTACTTGTCTATCTTGTTCAAAACTAAATCTCCAGCCCTCTAATAGGCTTGGCACATTGTAGATGGTCAATAAATACTTATTGCATGAATCTATAATATCAAACTTCTAGGCTTTGGGGAGCTTTTATTAATAATATTATGAAAACATTCTTTCTGCTTTAATTTTTATCAGCATTTTAAATCATCTCCTTGGAATAGATGACTAGAATGAAAATAATCAGGCCAAAGAGCCTGTGCATTTTAACATTCCTGACCCATGCCAACTGGCTTTTATTGAAGGTTGTACGGTTTATATCAGCTATGAAGGAGTATGTTCTTCTAACCTTGGAATAACTACAATTCTCATTCCAACTGTGATTGGCTCATTTCTAAACTAAATCCAGCAAAAATTGGGGTTGTGCAGTTTTAATTTAATGTCTTAGATTATAGTAAGTAGAAATCTTTCATTATTTATGTTCCCTCCTTTGTGAATTGTTTAAGTTCTTTATCCAGTTATCCCTTGGGTGTCTTTATGTTTTCTTATCAGTATATATGGGATTTTTTTAAAACCATAATTTAGTCTTTAATCTGTCATATTTATTTAATTTTTTGGTTTAACATTTTGAATCATTTATAAATCAAATTTATCAGTTTTTTTTTTTTTTTGGTAATTCGTTCCACAGTTTTTAATTCTAGAAAATCCTACACTATTCCAAAATCAAATAAATATTCATCTGTCTTGTGAAATTCTTATGGCTTGATATTTCTTTTAAACTTCTAAATTGTTATTTTGTGCAAATTTGCATTGGTATGTAGCGTGAGGTGAAGATCTAAACAGAATTTTTTTCAAGTAGCATGTCATTGTCCCTTTTGCCAACTGATTCATAATGCCTCTTTATCTTGAGACATTTTTGAAGTAACATATACAAATTTAACTATTGTTATTATTGAAATTAAAACAATTTAAATATCTTCATGTGAAAGTGAAAGTCACTTAGTCGTGTCCGACTCGACTCTTTGCGACCCCATGGACCATGCAGTCCATGGAATTCCCCAGGCCAAAATACCAGAGTGAGTAGCCTTTCCCTTCTCCAGGAAATCTTCCCAACCCAGGGATCAAACCCAAGTACAGCATTGCAGGTGGATTCTTTACCAGTTGAACCACAAGGGAAACCCAAATATCTTAATAGGTTTTTTAAAATATGTTATTTAGTCCTCCTAAAACATGAGCAAATTAATTTTGGTGTTTTACTGACTGCTGATTAGCATATGAGAGCATGTCTGGGAATATTAGCGAAGGCCTTGTAAAGAATTTAAACAAGCTTTAATATTAAAATTAAAAATATATAAACTATACATACTATACAAGTAGATAAACAAGAATTTACTGTTTAGCACAGGAATATAATATAATCAGAATATAATATAATCAGAAAAATATAATATAATCAGAAAAAATATAACAATCACTTTGTTGTACACCCGAAACTAACATAGACTTGTAAATCAATTTACTTCAATTAAAAAAGAGAGATAAATATACTCCTAAAAGAAAGGAAACCACTTTGGTATAAGGAAAATGCCAAAGTTAAAAAGCAAGACAAGGTTGAAAGAAAATATAATGATGTATAGTACAGAGATTCAATATCCAGAATGTAAGCACTTTCATGAATCAATAAAAAAGAGAAATAGCCAAATAGGAAAACAGGCTAAAGTTATGAACAGGCAATTCATAGAAGAAGAAGTGAAGATGCCTATGAAAAAATGAAATATGCTCAGTTAAAACTAATGAAGGAAATGAAATTTAAGACAGAAGTATGCTTTACCTTCATCAGTTTGGAAAAAATTTTTTAAAACTGTGAATTTGGACAGCTAGTTTTGGAAAAAACTTTTTGTAATCTATGTGAATTTAAAATAAATATATGTTTCATACTAACAATTTTATTTTATTTTTAGACTTTTAGACTGTGAAACTACTTAGATATGTAACCAAAGAGACATTTTAAATATCTTTAAAAGACTATTTAAAGGTTTGTTTATAATACTGAATTATTTGGTCACAACCTAAATTTTGGTCAATGAGGAAGTGGCTAAGCAAATGTGATGAGATTTTATGGAACACCATTCAGCAGTTAAAAAGAATGAGATAATAGCATGCTGGCATGTAGGGAGTGCCAAGACATACTGTTAAGAAAGTTGTGGATTAGCTACACAATATAGACTTATATGGGCTTCCTTCATAACTCAGTTGGTAAAGAATCCGCCTGCAATGCAGGAGACCTGGGTTTGATCCCTGGGTTGGGAAGATTCCCTGGAGAAGGGAAAGGCTACCCACTCCAGTATTCTGGCCTAGAGAATTTCATGGACTATAGTCCATGGGGTCACCAAGAGTCGGACATGACTGACTGACTTACACTTACTTATACTTACATGTAGACTTATACACATCTACACTCTAGTCATAAAAAAACAATGCTAGTCACAAAACAATGTTCTATGGTTCCTGATCTTATCTATCATCTGTCTATCATCTATCTATCTATCTATCATCAGTCAGTGAAAACAAAAAGTAAGCACATAGGGAAAAATTCTGAAATTACAGATATCATATTATAGATACCTACTATTATATCTGAGGAGGGTAGAATGATGGTTGGGTGAAGGCAAAGGCAGATTTTTTTCTTTTTTTCTTTTGTTTTCAAATGCAGATTTTAGATAAGGGTGGCATTTATTTATTTAGTTATGTATCTGTGTAACACTGTACGTATGCACATATATATGTATGTGTTGGGTTAATTTCTAATTTTGGCTATTACAAATCAATGCTACAGTAAAAATTCTTGAAAACATATTGTATTGTTCAATTATTCATTTATATAAATAACTTACAAACACATTTTCATTAAAAAGTCAAATTATATCAAAGCATATGGAGGGAAAAAATCAGTTCTGGATTTAGGTGTGCCAAAAACACATGGTACAATATCTTCTGCCTACATCAAATTCATACATATGATAGTAAATATCAAAGACATGAAAGTAGAGTAGGAATGGATGTATAACCAAACGTAAGACTGTGTAGTAACATCAGAAAACTGGAAGAAAAATGGTGTGTGTGTGTGTCTTTCTGACACCAAATGCATGCTATTTTCCCACACCAAGAATAACCAATTGTCTGAGACCAACTGAGTGTCTAACAATTCAATTCAATTCTAACATTAACTGGAGATAGCATAGACTCCACAGGTTAAGGTCTCAGCCCCATATGACTATCTCCACCTCAGATACCAAGTTGGAAATGGGCAACTGGCAAATGTCTAAGTTACCCACACTATAGCTCAGAATACTATAAGTTGGGCAGGGGTGGGGTTTTTTTAACAATCTAATCCTTGGATAATTCCCCACAATAACTCACAGGTTTCAGAAAAACACTTTACATACAATTAATGATTTAATTTGTAGGATGCAACTCAGGAACAATCAAATGGACGAGATTTAAATACAATGAAATAAATTTATTGAATTAATTATTATTTTTGTTTGTTTGTTTTATTTTTAAGCTCAATTTTACAAACTTCATTTCAAACAACTTGAAGCAAATTCTCCCTGTATTTAAGGTAATTATTTTTGACTATATGCATACAGGTTTTCAAAAATTGTCTGTTTTTTCCATTTGTTTTGTTTTCATACAGATTTCAAACAATGCATTCATGTTAACAGATATTCTTGTGTTGCTTCTCAATGAAGCGGAGTGTTGGCGGGAATTTCGAAAATTTATTTTAAAGTAGTGAAAAATTATTTTAAATACAATCCCATAGAGCAGTCGTTCCCTTATTAGAAATATAGTAGACCTGTTTTAACCGTGTATCATCATGTTTATATTTGCTTATTGTCTGTTGACTACTAAGACAATACGACCAGTGAAAGAATATTCTATCTGAGGTTGAACATTATTGGGCACAGGCTATATCTGTGAATCACAGGTGTAATTGATTTTGTAAAGGTGAGGTGACATGGATGTGAAGTATGCTATGAATATGGCATAGATAACTCTTTCACAATAAAAGGTTGTGGTCTTGAATTTTCTCTCGCAGTTTTAATATTTTACATAAATAAAACAAAGTGAGAAACAAACATCAGCTTTATATATTAACAAAAGAAAAACAACAAATATGCTTGACATCTACACATTTTGGAACTTATAATTAGTATTTCACATTCTGAAGCAATATGGAAAAGATTTATTCCTGAAAAGAGTATTTCCCACCAAGTTAATTTATTCAGATTAATATACTATATATATATATTCTCAGGTTATTCCAAGATATTGAGTGTAGTATCCTGTGCTATATACAGTTTATGCTTTGTTTTATCTTAATAGAATGTTTTTTACCAACATTTTCTTGTGTATTCACAAATTTCAAAAGAAAGATGCTTTATTTTGTGCAATACAGTGTACCCTATGCCTGGAAGAAGGCCTGATACATTGTAGGTGTTCAGTGAGTGAAGAATTGAATGCATGATGATAACTTTCTGGACTGTATGGTCATAGTGGATCGAAGTTTGTGATTTATACTTCACAACTTTCTGGAATTGCCTGCCTTCTTTCTCCCCTAGTGATTATTTTGCTTTTTGCCTCTCCTTTCCCTTGTGTCTTTTTTCCTTCACCTGCATTTTGCTTTCCTCTATTTAGTTTCTTCCTCCTTGCTTCCCTGGTGGCTCAGAGGTTAAAGCATCTGCCTGCAATGCGGGAGACCTGAGTTCGATCCCTGGGTCAGGAAGATCCCCTGGAGAAGGAAATGGCAACCCACTCCAGTATTCTTGCCTGGAGAATCCCATGGACGGAGGAGCCTGGTGGGCTACAGTCCATAGGGTCGCAAAGAGTCGGACACGACTGAGTGACTTCACTTTCCCTCTAACCTTATTCTCCACTATCATCCCCCAGCTTTATTTTTTGTCCCAACCTGGACATAAATGGACCTGAGAGATTTTTTTTTTTAATATTTATTTTACTTGTGAAATAAATCTTTAGTTTCTCTGCCCTTAATTTAAAAAGCAGATGAGCTGGATGGTCTATAGTTTTAGATATATAAATTAATTTTAAAAATTATTTCTATATCTCAGTGGCTCTGGAGAGGGGAAGCAAACTTTCCCTGCTCTTGCTTTAATGGTTCAAAGACTTTTGAATGCCTGTAAATCTGCAGCTTAACTGGAAGAGTCATTTCTAGAGAAACAGAGGAACTTGTGCATTGAAAGTAATCTAGATGTGAAGAAAAAGAAAACGTGGAGTCCTCTACCTGAGAAGCTGGAAAACACTCAGGAGACACCTACATGAAAGAGAACTGTATGCCAATGACTCAAACCTTATGTAGTCACACTCCCTGTGATTGAATGCCAAACACCCATGGTCAATGAAGGCTCCTTGATTTTACTATACTAGAGGATTTTTAAAAATTAATTCATTATTTCTCACTGTTCTGGGTCTTCGTTGCTATTCGGGTTTTTCTCTAGTTGCAGGGAACAAGGGTGCTCTGTAGTTGCAGTGCTTGGGCTTCTCGTTGCAGTGGCTTCTCTTGTTGTGGGGTACAAGCATTTGTGTTGTGCTGTGGTCTCTAGGGTGCTCAGGCTTCAGTAGTCGCAGCACGTGGGCTTGGTAGTTGTGGCTCCTGGGCTCTAGGGCACAGACTCAACAGTTTTGGCAAACAGGCTTAGTTGCTCTGCCAAATGTGGGAGTATAAGTGAGTTTTATTTTCTTATGTTTTTTTCCTTCCTGTTTTCCTTTCAATAGTTTCAAACACAATATTGCTCACCTCTCCTTAAAAAAAGCTACAGTGAGTTGTGGATCGTCACAGTGGTATTGGGTGAGGGAGAGACCTGGGAGATCATTCATTACACAACATTTTTCAACCTACTGGAACCTGGAACTCATTTTTATTTTTGTATCACTCAGGATTAGACATTTTAGAAACTTTATTCTAAACCAGTAAACCTCATTTGGTTATTTTATCTATCAAGTAATAAATCATCAAGAAATAAGTTGTGCTAACTGAATGTGGAATTCATAGTGGAACAGGGTGGACAGTAAATACCTCACTTAGAGGTATTTACTAAAGATCTACACAAGTTATTTAACTCACTCACTTAGTCAATATCTGCTTGCTTGGTTCTGTTCAGCCACATCATTCATAAAATACTTGCTTTTGTCTCAACTTTTGCATTCAGTTCAGTTCAGTCGCTCAGTCATGTCCGACTCTTTGCGACCCCATGGTTCACAGCACTCCAGGCCTCCCTGTCCATCACCAACTCCAGGAGTTCACCCAGACTCATGTCCATTGAGTCGGTGATGCCATCCAGCCATCTCATCCTCTGTCGTCCCCTTCTCCTCCTGCCCCCAATCCCTCCCAACATCAGAGTCTTTTCCAATGAGTCAACTCTTCGCATCAGGTGGCCAAAGTATTGGAGTTTCAGCTTTAGCATCAGTCCTTCCAAAGAATACCCAGGACTGATCTCCTTTAGAATGGACTGGTTGGATCTCCTTGCAGTCCAAGGGACTCTCAAGAGTCTTCTCCAACACCACAGTTCAAAAGCATCAATTCTTCGGTGCTCAGCTTTCTTCACAGTCCAACTCTCGCATCCATACATGACTACTGGAAAAACCATAGCCTTGACTAGACAGACCTTTGTTGGCAAAGTAATGTCTCTGCTTTTGAATATGTTATCTAGGTTGGTCATAACTGTCCTTCCAAGGAGTAAGCATCTTTTAATTTCATGGCTTCAATCACCATCTGCAGTGATTTTGGAGCCCCCCAAAAATAAAGTCTGACACTGTTTCCACTGTTTCCCCATCTATTTCCCATGAAGTGATGGGACCGGATGCCATGATCTTCATTTTCTGAATGTTGAGCTTTAAGCCAACTTTTTCACTCTCCTCTTTCACTTTCATCAAGAGGCTTTTTAGTTCCTCTTCACTTTCTGCCATAAGGGTGGTGTCATCTGCATATCTGAGATTATTGATATTTCTCCTGGCAATCTTGATTCCACCTTGTGCTTCTTCCAGCCTAGCATTTCTCATGATGTACTCTGCGTATAAGTTAAGTAAGCAGGGTGACAATATACAGCCTTGACGTACTCCACCAGTCTGTTGTTCCATGTCAGTTCTAACTGTCACTTCCTGACCTGCATATAGGTTTCTCAAGAGGCAGGTCAGGTGGTCTGGTATGCCCATCTGTTTCAGAATTTTCCAGTTTATTGTGATCTACACAGTCAAAGGCTTTGGCATAGTCAATAAAGCAGAAATAGATGTTTTTCTGGAACCCTCTTGCTTTTTCAATGATCCAGCGGATGTTGGCAATTTGATCTCTGGTTCCTCTGCCTTTTCTAAAACCAGCTTGAACATCTGGAAGTTCACAGTTCACGTATTGCTGAAACCTGGCTTGGAGAATTTTGAGCATTACTTTACTAGCGTGTGAGATGAGTGCAATTGTGCAGTAGTTTGAGCATTCTTTGGCATTTCTTTTCTATGGGATGAAAACTGACCTTTTCCAGTCCTGTGGCCACTGCTGAGTTTTCCAAATTTGCTGGCACATTTGAGTGCAGCACTTTCACAGCATCATCTTTTGGGATTTGAAGCCTCATCTAATTCTCCTACCTCTCTAATCACTCTTCTAAAAGATTCAAACTTTTCCATTCAGCTGAGAAAAATGCTTATATATTAGGTAGTGATCTCCTAATCACCTCCTTGCTTTTTACACCTCAGTACATTCAAACTAAGATGTATAATATATGCAAGGAAAAAATATATAGGGTGAGACAAAGTGAAAGAGAGGGAGGCAGAGAGAGAGGGAGAGAAAGAGCGAGAGAAATAGGGAAAGAAAGAGAGAATAGAAAGAGAGCAACCAAACTGAACCAAATAATTTCTTTGGTTATGGTCTCAAAATAAAATAACAGTAATATGAGAATGTGGTAAAAATACCAAACTCAAAATTTTATTGTATTTATAAATTGGTTCAGAGGACTTGAAAACTATTTAATATCCCTTGTATTTTAAAATTCCTCATTAAAATGTGAAATGTCCTAGAATATTAGAAATAATAAAGCAGATTACAAAAGATACCACTAAGACCTGCACTGAAATTGCTAAGATAAATCAATTTTGTTTAATGAAGAAAATATTTCAGTTAAAGGGGAGGCTTCATTATGAATGCTCATAGCTCTCCACTTTAAACACAGATGTGAGTTGTAAGATGTTTTGACAATTAAAAAAAATTGTGACATGTAACAACTAAGAAAAGTCATTTATTTATCTGATGGGGAGAAAGAAAATTCCTCAAGTGGTTTTCATTCTTTCATGCCAGTGAGGGTGTTCATAGACTTGTTCTTGGGAGACAGAGGGAAGAAGAGGAAAAGACAAGAAAAGAAAATATTTTTAAATGTGGGTGCATCAAAGATAAAAATCTGACAGTATATTTGCTTCCACCCAGAATGTCACAAATCTGAAAAGCAAAGTTGAGGCCCAATTAAGAATTTGGCCCAAGATGCAATGTTATCTAACACTTGCAGACAACGTGTAAGCTATATATTTCAGCTATACAGCTGTGAAGACACCTGCCAGTGCCCTCCCTCCTCGATTTCTTGCCTCTGCATTATTGAAAGGTCCTATCTGACTTCCATGAAGGTATTTCTCCCTATAGGTTTAGGATACAGTAACTGCAAATGTATTATTTGGATTTCATGTGCCTTTATTTTAATACTTCTTTTTTGAAGTCTCCTGTATTCCTGGCAGATTCTTTACTGTCTGAGCCACTAGGGAAACCCTTTTCTTTGTTTGAGGAGTAAATTACTAAACATACAGATATTTGAAACACAAAGCTACTTATAATAACTCCTAATTGTCTATGTAGTTCATCAACCCCTTCATTTCTGATTATTAGATGATCAGAATACAATCTGCTTTTAAATTGAGAGGACTTGTTTTGTACTCTTCATCAAAGTGGCTTTCCTTCAGAGCAAGGGAATAGTCTCTGGAGTTACCTGGAAAAAGATACTACACGCAGAAAGGGGGGAAAAAAAAAGGAAAAGAAAGCTGGAGTAGTAATACTTTTAATAGAGAAATTAGACTTTAAAACGAAGACTGTAACAAGAGACAAAGAAGGACTTTACATAATAATAAAGGGATAGATCCAACAAGAAAATAAATAACAATTATAAATATAAATGCACCCAAAATAGCACCTAATACATAAAGCAAATATTAATAAAGGTAAATAAATTGACAGTAACACAATAATAGTAAGAAGCTTTAAACCCCACTTACATATGATATAGGTATCATATATATTTCTAAATATAAAACATTTCATCCAAAAGCAGCAGAATACATGTTCTTTTTAAGTGCACATGGGGTATTTCCCAGAATAGATCACATGCTAAACCACAAAATATTCTAAGTAAATTTAAGAAGATTGAAATCATATCCAAGAATCTTTTCTGATCAGTGTTTGAGACTAGAAATCAACTATAAGGAAAAAATGTAAAAACACAAACATGTGGATGCTAAACATGATGCTACCAAACAACCAATGAGTCATTGAAGAAATAAAAGAGAAATCAAAATATACCTGGAGAAAAATGAAAATGGAAACAATGATCCAAAAATCTATGGAACACAGCAAAAAATCTAGGTGAGACGTTTATAGCGATACAAATCTACCTTAGGAAATAAGAAAAATTGAAGAGGTGGTCTTTTCCCTCACTGTATATTCCCGCTTCCTTTGTCATAGATTAATTGACAGTATAAGTGAGTGTTCATTTCTGGGCTTTCTATTCTGTCCCATTGATATGTTGGTTTTGGTAACTTTGTAGTATAGTTTGAAATCAGGGAGTTTTATTCTTCCAGCTTTGTTCTTTCTCAAGATTATTTTGGCTATTTGAGGCCTTTCGGAAGCCCATACAAATTTTATAATTATTTGTTTTATTTCTGTGAAAAGTGGCCATTGGAACTAGGAAAACTGGATAGATACATGTAAAAGAATCAAACTGAACTACTTTCTCATACCACATGCAATAATAAACCTAAAATGAATTAGACTTACATGTAAGACCTGAAATCACAAAACCCCTGGAAGAAAATACAGGCAGTACACACTCTAACACTGACCTTAGCAGTATTTTTAAATATGTCTCCTCAGGCAAAGCAGGCAAAAACAAAAATAAACAAATGAAACTACATCAAACTAAAAAAATTTGCACAGCAAAAGAAGCTGTCAACAAAGTAAAAAGTTCTCCTATTGAATGAGAGAAGATATTTGTGAAGGGTATATCTGACAAAGGGTTAACTTCCAAAATACACAAAGAAGTCATAGAACTCAATATAAAAAAAGAAGATATACAGATGATCAATAAAATACATGAAAGATGCTCAGTATCACTAATCATCCGGAAAATGCAAATCAAAACCACAATGAGGTATTACCTCACAGCTGTCAGAGTAGCTATTATAAAAAAGACAACAAATAGCAAGTGCTGGTAAGGATGTGGAAAAAAGAGGACACTTGTGTATTGATGGGAATGTAAGATGGTGAAGTCACTGTGGGAAAACAGTATGGAGTTTCTTAAAAATTTTTTTACTAGAGCTACCTTATGATCCAAGGCTCCCCAGGTGACTCCAATGGTAAAGAATCCACCTGCCAATGCAGGAGATACAAGAGATGCAGGTTAGATTCTAGGTCAGGAAGATCCCCTGGAGTAGGAAATGGCAACCCACTCCAGTATTCTTGCCAGGAGAATCCCATTGACAGGGAAGCCTAGCGAGCTCCAGCCTGGTTGGTCACAAAGAGTTGGACACGACTGAGCATGCGCGCACACACGCGCGCGCCCGCGCACACACACACACACCCACCCACCCACCCACCCATATGATCCAGCAATTTCACTTTGGGGTATTTTTCCAAAGAAAACAAAATCACTAATTTGAAAAGATTGTGCACGCCTGTGTTCACTGAAGTGTTATTCACCATAGCCAACGTAGAGAAGTAAACTAAGCGCCCATAGATATGTGTTACTCAACCATCAAATAAAATGGAACCTTGTGATTTGTGACAACACGGATGAACTTAAGTGTGTCACACTAAGAGAAATAAGTCAGAGAAAGACAACTTCCATATGATTTCAGTTATACCTGGCATCTAAAAGCAAAGCAAATGAACACACAAAATGAGTCATAGACACAGAAAACTAACAGGTGATTGCCAGAGAGGCAGTGTGTGAAATAGGTGAGGGAATACGAGTGAAATAGGTGAGGGAAATTAACAGGTACAAAGTTCCAGTTACAAAATAAATACTTCACAGGGATAAAATGTACTGAGTGGGGAATATAGTCAATACTAGTGTAATATTTCTGATGGCAATGCTAAGTAGACTTACTGCGGTGGTCGTTTTGTAGTGTATAGAAATACTGAATTACTGTGTTGCTCACTGGGAACTATCATAGGGTTGTAAATCAATTACGCTTTAAAAAGCAAACAAACTCATAGGAAAAGAGATCAGATTTGTAGTTACCAGAAGCAGGGGGTGGGAGGAGGGGGAATTGATTGAAGGTTATCAAATGGCAAAATCTTCCAATTGTAAGATAAATAAGCACTAGGGATGTAATGTACAATGTGATAAATATAATTAACCCTGCCAAAGTTGTTGAGAGAGTAAATCCTAAGAGTTCTTGTTACGAGGGAAAATATTTTTTTTTCTTTTATTTTATGTCTGTGTGAGATGATGGATGATTACTAAACTTACTGTGGTAATCATTTCATGCTGTATGTAAGTCAAATCGTTATGCTGTATACCTTAAACTTACACAATTACATCTCAATAAAACTGGGAGGGAAAATAAACAAGCAAAAGGGAAACCCAATACTCAGCATCATCTGATCTGTTACCAAGTTGTAATGGTAGCCTGTTGTTGGCAGAACTTCCCATTTTTATTTGGATTAGCCTGAAATTTTAATATATTTTAGTGTCAAATCTCTGAATTTTAGAATGTTGCTAAGTAAATCAAATTAAACAAAAACATCATGCATGACAAACAAACCACATCTGTAGTTCATAGTCAGCTGGGAAACATCTCATTTAGGCTTCTGACATTGATAGGAGATTTAAAGAAGTTCACATCTTCACACAATTACAGTTTGGAACCTGAGCTGGCTACTTTTTACACAAACCCTGCACATAAAATATCACCTCTTCCTTATGGAGTTTGTGTGGATGTTTTTCCCTTCTTGAGAACAAATGCCTTTGTAAAGAAGAATTGGGTTGTCTTGATCTCTGTATCCTTCAAATACCTGTCCCAAAGCTTTACACTTGAGAGGCACATATACATGTTTGTTCAATGAAAAGAACAATAAATACCACAGCATTGTCATCCATTGGTCTTGTTTTAAGCATTTTGGTTATAACGCTATGATAAAAACTAAGTAATTAAGTGTAAAAATTAGACTCTGTGTGAGAGTTATTTGATTAATAGGGTGCCAAAGGGCTTTTTAATAAAGCACTCTTACTCTGATTTAAATCAGGAAATCAGAACTTGTTTTCTAATACTGTTACTTAAAGTATGGTTATACTTTGGCAATATAAATGCCTGAAGAGAGGGCAATGGAATCCATGCCTGTGTTTTGCCACTTATAAATTTTCACCTGCAGTATTTCATTTGCTAGAGGTACCATGTGCTATAAAGCTCATGAGATTATTTGAAAAGAATAATTTTTATTTACAACAGTAAGTTGTATATTACATATAGCTGGTTAGATTATATAATCAGGTATTTAGTAAAATTCTTAGCAAATCAATTAAGGAGCAAAAATTTAAAAAATATCTTTTGATATTATTAGAAAAAGCAAAGTAGAATATTTAGAATTCTAAAGTGGAATCTTAGAGTGTGGAGGATATTTCTCAGTAAGACATGGGACCTTGAAATCATAAAAGAAGATTGGCAGTTTTGATCATTTAAAAATTAAAAACATTTGTATGGGAAAGGCACCAATAAATGCATCTTATAAAAGTGATCATGAAAAAATGTTTGCTCTCTCTCCATCTTGTTTTCTACCTTTATCTATCATTCATATATCTATGTATCTACGCCTCTACGTTTATCTATTTATCTATGTATCTATCTATGCATTTCTCTATGTCTGTCTATCTAATCTATATTTCAAAATGTTAGTAGCAATAATAAGCTAAGAGCAGCTGCTGCTGCTGTGGCTGCTAAGTCACTTCAGTCGTGTCTGACTCTGTGCAATCCCATAGATGGCAGCCCACCAGGTTCCCCCATCCCTGAGATTCTCCAGGCAAGAACACTGGAGTGGGTGGCACTCAATAAAAAAGAATTAAGCCACTCAGAAAATGAGAGGGAATTCCCTGGTGGTCCAGCAGCTAGGATGCCACACTTTCACTGCCAAGGGCCCAAGTTCAATCCCTGGTCAGGGAACTAAGATCCTATATGCTGCAGAGTGTGGCCAAAATAAGTAAATAAATAAAAATATTTAAGAGAAAATGGGACAGGAGATGAGTTGACAATTTACCAAACAATAATAAATAAGCTTCAAACAATTAAAATGATATTTAATCTCAATGATGATCATGCAAATTAAAATGATATTGCAATTTTCTTTTATTTACCAAATTAACAAAAGTTTAAAATACCGATGATACTGAATGTTGACTTATATCTAGGCAAACAGGAAATCATACATTGTTTTAAGGAATATAAATTGGTACAAAACTTCTTATGTCGCAATTTGATGGTACTGGTAAAAATAAAAACACAATCCTTTTGATCAGCAATTGTAAATATAGGAGTTGGTCACGCAAAATAATGCTTAAGTATTCAGAATACAGATGGATAAGTTTTCAGAGATGTTCACACATGGATGCAGCATTCTTTGTGGCAGCAAGATGTTAAAACTACCTGTCTGTCTGCCAGGAGCAGGTTGTTTAGGTACCCTCTGATTCTGCTAACCTGCAAATAATGGAGATCCATCTACTTCCCTACACGCACCAATATGAAGAGACATCTACAAACATGGTGAACAAAGACATGAAAGATACAGAACAAAAAATGTTCAAATTTTGTAAAATTATAAAATGTCTTTATATACATAAACATTTAAAAGATCTTAAAAGCATAGGAAAGTTTCAGAAAGAAAAATATCTTAACAGTGTTGAGCTACAGAAATGAGATAGGGAGGAGAAATTTTTTATTTTATACTCTTCTATAATTTTTTTGTTTTGTTTTTTTTTTTACAACAAATACTCTGCCTTTTCATTGTTACACTCCTAGTGAAAATGCTTTTTAATGAGACAGCTCTTTAACATGTAAACTCGTTTTTCCATTATGACTTTCATGTCACAGACATAGACTTTTTTTTAATTAAATGTGTCAAAGATTTAAGAGCTCAATAGGCATAGTTTGTTCAATAGACACCTCATCTGAAATGAATGATTTGCTTTAATGGAGTTGACATAGAACATATAATAACGTCTTAGTGCCTCCTTAGTACATTATCCTCAGTTGATTTAGGTTGAGGCCTCTGGCCCAAGATGTGGTCAGTACTCTGTGTCTGAGATTTATGTGTGTGTTTGGTTATGGAGAATGTGGCTGAAGCATTTTAGAATATGGTTCATTGTTGCATGAATTTATCTCTACCGAGGATTCAATTATTACTTTCAAATCTCACTATGTATAACAAAGGCTAGATGAGTTTTGAGTCATGCATTTTTAGCACTGAAATATTTTGTAAAAGACAATAAACCCTATTGTGTTAGGACTTCTCTGGTTTCTCAACAAAACTTTGAGGGATTAGTATAATTTTATGTCCATTCTACAAATGAGGAAATTGTGTGCTACTTAAGGCTATTCAAGCAGTAATGAATAGAGTCAGGGTTTGAACATAATATTTTAATAAGGCAATGTGGCACAGCAGAAAGGGCTAGACTTCCACTAAAAAATAATGAAAAATCTGCTTGATGATAACACCATAAACTCTGTAACTAAGGAAATAACACCTAGGCTGTTGTGGGTCAGATCAGGTAACAAAATGTTTCTATATTAGTGCCTCTTCCTTCTGCAAGTGTGAACTGGTCAGGTCATAAACACTGTGCTTTATGGACAAAGCCAATAATAACAAACTTAATAAAGCAGTGGAATTTACTGGTGTACGCTGCCACTAAGGCAGACCTAACCCAGGAACATATGCAGAGATGATAAATTCGTGATTGCGTCTGGTAGAAGAGCTGAAACAGATGTGCAGGGTGAGAGACATCAAAGTTAAAACAATTACCATCTCAACAAATGGGAAATTCTCCCAGATACAAGCTTAGCATTTTTAAAAGACCTGGGCATTCCTTATATCATAAGGGCAATCTGAGGTGGTATATTCAGATGTGAAGCATATGTCCATTAAAGTAAAACAAAACAAGAATAAATGGCTGTTAGTTGCTTTAAAAGATACTGCCACTTGGCAGCAAATGTCGTGGCATATATTTGAATCATTTGGGGGGGATAGCCTTATTTTTCTCCTGCCATCCACCACCCTCTCCCAGAGGTGTCTCCAATATGGATACATCTATCATTGATGCCTTGGCAAGACTGAGAGTTGGGACCAGAAAAGAGACCAGCTACTTTCTATTGCCCTGTGTTGCTGACAGTGGAAACGTGGTGAGTATAGGCTGTGGAAATAGGGATAAGACATGGCTAGATGCAGAGATCATCTCTGGTCAGTAACACTGAAGTCATCACCATGTGGATATTTCATTCAGATACTGGGGGTTATAAATGGTTTGAAAAGAACAGTCATTCAATGTGCTGTTTTGCCTACGTCTCATGTAAGGGAATCTAAAAAGATTTTCTATTAAGTGATTATTATTGTATGTTTTACTCTGTTACAATAAGTGAGAGCCAGATTTAATAAATTAATAAGGAAATGAACTGTAGTTTTTTTGACCTTGTGTATAAATATTTTTATATTGAATAGAAGTGGGCCAAACATCACTTAAAAAAATTTTTTTTCATTACCTGTAGCTTCATTATCTTATCTCAAAAGCTTTAGTAACTGAAAAGACTTGCACCTGTGTGTATATCAAAGGGTGCTTTGCCTGAAAATCGTATTTATTTGATATTTTCATAGCTTTTAGAATCTTGTTTCATAGCTTTTAAAGTCTTGCTTAATAGTCTCTAAGAAAATGTAAACCACTTATCTGTATTTTCTGACAAATGATAAAATTACCTATATAGAAAAATAGCATTATAATGAAGTAATGGCCAATGACTGTTCAATATCAGATCTGGAAACTCTGCTTTTTCATTGTATGCCCCTAGTGAAAATGCTGTTTTATGAAAATGACACCTCAGCATGCAAACTCATACTCCATTAGACTTCCGTGTCACAGTTTACTGGTTCAAAAAAAAAAAACTGTTGCTATGCGCTTCACTACTAGAATTGAATTAAATTATTAAACACAAGCTGACACAGAAATAATAGTGCAGCTGAATATTTTTATGGATTTGTTGCTAATCCTGTATGTTCTTTAGTGTTTGGTTACAATTATAGTACTTCTCCAAGAGGGATGACTACAGTTTAGAATTGCTGCCTCCAAGAATAGAGAAGATGCTGTGTAGCAAGGGGAATAAATAACTTTTGACTCTCACTTCTAAAAATAGACACAAATAAAATTTAATAGGTGTATTTAGAAATTGTTTCCTTAATTTATAGGATTCTGGGAGTATATATTTGAGTGGTTTTGGTGCCATATGGAATAAAACCACAGTGACAGAATTTCTTGACCTAGGTGGTAATGTATTGGATGGAAGCAATTGCCAGTTTGCCAGTTACACTTATCTTGCCAGTGCTTTCTTATATCGGACAAATTCCAAGTGTGAATCATTCATCTGAAAACAGACCAGCATACTGTAGCTGTGCTCTTTATTTCCTCTTTTATGTATGCCTTACAAATAAGCCAAGATATTTAATGCACTGATTAAAAGGCATACAGAATTGCATTGAGATGATGGGTAAATAAAATAGTGCATTAGACTCTCTGCCCTCACCATTGTTCTGAACATGAAATATTTTATCCAAAGCAGGCTGTGTAGAGTCCTGAGGGACCAACTTAGGACGCAAATTTAGCATGCATTTTAAACTTTGGTTGTTCTATCTTTCAAGCTAAATTTAAATCTCATTAATTTTTAGTGAAAGAACAATAGTTAAATATCTTGCAGATGTAGCTTGTGTATTTAAAATTCCTTAGAAGGTTTCCATTTAGGGTTTTTACTGCATTAGTTTGATCTACTGTGCATGACAATATGGCATGTGCATTTCTCTCAGGATGTGCAATTTGATTTCATACTGTGGAAAAATCCAGAGCGTAAAATATTAGCATGAACAGTGTCAAGTGTCTACGCTAATTCTTTTATTACTGTGACAATATTTAAGGATAGCAATCATTTAACTATTTTAAGTGATAAATATTGCAGCTTGAAAAAAAGTTATGTGATCAGCTAAGATATATCCTTGGAGAAGGTAAAGTTCTAGAAAGTTCTAGGAAGATGACATATACATGCAATCATAGATTTCTCCTTCTTGTACAAGATTATAGAGAATACAATTGTTGACACAAATGAATAAAATCAGAATGTAACATTTTAATATTGTTGCATGTGGGTCACCAAATTTGCTTACTTTGGTGATCACAGGCTAAGGGCATTTGTTTCCAAAGAAGCATAGTTACCTTCATTCTTTAGCAGAACCATATGTTTTAGCACAAATGATGATACCTTGCAAGATAAACCAAAAAAATCAATATTAATTTTAGCAACTTCTAGGAAATTAAAGTGTTGAATTCTTCTTTTAAAAATTAAAATTATTTAAAAGAAAAATATCCTGATTTACATTGCTCATTTTTGGAAGCTATGTTAAATAAAAACATCACAGAGAAAATTCAGTTTGAATAGAGAAAAATTTCATACAACTGGTTTTTCCTTGGATTCAAATTTCTTATCCTGAAATTTGGAATAGAACCACAAGTCTCTTCCCTAAGTAGTTGTGGGAAAGTGGTGATATATTCAGTGGAAGGATGCAGTATTAATATCTTTATTATAGTGCTCTCATCATTGACAGGGTACTAGCACCTGTATTATTTATATTCCTAAGATGTATGTATGACAAAAGCATTTATCACTATTTGAAGTTCTAGAAATGTCAATTCATTCATTCACTCAGCAAATGCTTTCTGAGTGCAAATCAGGAGCACATAAAAGTTTAGATGGGTTAGATGTTGAGGATGAAAACACATCATGTTTGCACTGTAGAGAGAGAGAAATTATGATACAATACCACAGCTCTACACAGGGAACAGGTACAAAGAGTAGCAGGACAACTCATTTACTTGGGGTGGGGGGTGTTGGTGTACATAGGGAGGCTTCAAGGAAGAGATTAATGGGGGATAGAGACCTGAAGGACTTGGAAGCATTGATCAGTAGGCAGGCGAAGGGATGGCAGGCTAGAAAGGGAATTGAAGGGAAAACAAAGGCAGAACTGTGAGCAAAGATGGCATGCTGGGCACTGCACAGAGGGGCATCACAGCTGGAACAGAGTTGGATGAAAGGGGAGACTATGATTGAAGCTGGGATCAAAGCATGCAAAATCTTGTATGCTTTGCAAGGAGATTAGATTAAATTTTACAGGTAAGAGACAGCATTGAATTTTGAGCAAAGGAGTAACAATGTCAGCTTTGACTGTTTCATTAGGGTATCTATTTAGAGAACCCATGGGAGGAAAACATCTTGAATAACTCATGATTTTTGGCTCAGGTTGGCTCTGGTGTCATTCCCTGAACTCTAGGAGTTCAAGAAGAGAGTAGGGTAGAAGAGTGGATATCAGAAAGATTGAAGGAGACAATGAGGTCAATTTGAATGTGCTGAGATTGGCAGGAGTTAGAAAGGTCAGATTTCTAGTAGGCAATTATATGTAGTGGTCAGTACTCAGCATGGAGCTAGACTGAAATGCTAATAATGATAAATGTGTGAGTCATGAAACTCACCATTATGGGAAAACTTGTAGGCTACCATGACATCTTAGTCATTTTGAGTAGGGAGTTGGATCATGAGGGGAGACAGACAGTGAAGTGTGTGTATTGGGACTTTGGAGACAAGTTGCCTGGATTTGAATCTTAGCTCTCCTATTTAATGTCTCTACCACCCAAAGCAGCACTAAGATCTTGGCAAATTAGTTTCTGTGCTGTAGTTTCTTCAACTGTGAAATGCAAGAACAGTATTGAACTCAAGGATTATTATGAAGCTTAAATGAATTTCTAAAATTTTCATGTTTTTATTTATACACAAAGTATATGGGACATATAAATGTTATTATCATTATATTGATTATATTTATTACTCCTCTCATGAGCTTTCATGCTGGAATGGCTCCGTGGTCTACTGGGTTGAATTGAGGTGGTTCAGTTTTGTTCTGGTTGGACCTGAGGGATCTGATAAGAAATAGTTAGTGAGAAGACTCTTGAGAATCCCTTGGACAGCAAGGAGATCAAATCGGTCAATCCCAAAAGAAATCAACCCTGAATATTCACTGGACGCACTGATACTGAAGCCAAAGCTCCAATCCTTTGGCCAACTCTGAAAAAGACCCTGATACAGGGAAAGATTGAGGGCAAGAGGAGAAGGGGGCCACAGAGGATGAGATGGTTGGATGGCATCACCAACTCAATGGACATGAGTTTGAGCAAACTCCGGGAGATAATGAAGGACAGGAAGCCTGGCATGCTGCAGTCGATGGGGTTGCAAAAAGTTGGACACAGCTTATCGACTCAACAACAACAACAACATGGTGATGGAAGTCCCAATAGAAAAAGGAATACTTCAACTCAACAGTCTCATTTACTTTTAAAACATGGGCTAGCAACCAGGCCAGCTTGAGGGAAACTTGTAGGTGACTTTGGGAGTGTAGAATGAACCTGGTGGAGCCCTTCTGACTACAAAGACTGGAGTTTCTCTACAGAAGTGGCTGAAGAGGAAATAGGGGCATGGGGGGGAGACACAAAGGCCTGTAGCAATTTCAGCAGAGGCTATTGAATGGTAACTCAGCTTGTGCTTCACAACCTTTAGAGTCCTATGCTGAGAAATAGCCAGATCTTTGAGTGTGCCCAGGGTGTTCCACTTTGATAACCTACCATTCTAGACACATTTTGTGGGAATCTGAATTAAAATCATGATTTTTTATATATTTTAATTTCACCTACCCTTCAAGATTCAGTTCAAACTTGGCTTCTTCTATAAATCCTTCCTTGGAAATCCCACACTAACATAATCTCACCCTTCTGGCAAATGTTATTATTGTGCAAAATATTGCAACAATGAATAGAACAAAACTCACATGTATTTAAAATTTGCGACGTACCAGGCACAATTTGAGCACTTTGCATTCCTAATTTCATTTAATTCAGACTATAGCAAAGTCTTAAACATAATCACTTACTGCTTGTAATTTTTTTTTTTACTGTCTCCAGTCATTTCTTTTACAGTTTATATCTTATTCATAAAACAAATTTTGCATTTTTTTATTTATATGCTTTATATGCTTGTGTGTGTGTATTGGTCATTTAGTTGTGTCCGACTCTTTGTGACCCCATGGACTGCAGACTGCCAGTCTCCTCTATCTTCCATGGGATTTCTCTGGCAAGAATACCAGAGTGGATTGCCATTCCCTTCTCCAGGGGACCTTCCTGCCCCAGGGATTGAACCTGGGTCTCCTGGATTGCAGGCAGATTCTTTACCATCTGAGCCACTAGGGAGGCCCATTCATATACTTTTCATGCTTATTCCTAGAGTATAACAACCAAGAGCAGGGAGCTCATGTCATCTCTTTCAGAACTTAGTTGTATGTTGGGGCTTCTCTGGTGGTCCAGCGGTTAAGTCGCTGTGCTTCTAATGTAGAGTGCGCAAGTTCCATTCCTGGTCTGAGAAATACTATCCCACATGCTAAGAAATACTATCTTTGGCAAGGCCAAAGAAAGCAAAGCTGTTGTACATGGATTTGAGCTACTAGGATTAGGACAGCCATGTTGCACAACTTAAGGGTATCTATTCAACTGGTGGTTAGTGTGAACAGCACCCCCTGCATTTGGGCCGTGCACAGATAAACTGGCCGAACACATTGGCCCTGGATAAAATGCATTTGAATCCATGGATTCAACTGGAAAGCAACTTCACACAAGGACTGGTGAATCTATTCGTCTGTTTCCTTCTGGCAGATTCTGAGCTCTTGGTAAGAAGGGCTCAGGTGACTATGGTCCTGCCCCCTCTTCCATACCACTTAACACAAGACTTTGCAGAAAGAATATCTGCAAATGGTACTTGTTTGAGAATAGGACAAGGGGACTAAGGCAAGAGGGGACTGGCCATCCCATCTGTACTCTTCCTTTCTTCTGGTCTTAATAGTAGAATAAATGGCTTTCTTGCACTACAGAGTGAAAGAAATAACATTCAACATATTTAAGAGAGGGTGGGTAGAAAATCAACTTCATGAATGTTACAACGCGTCTGTCCCTCACATATTACCAATAAGGCTAGGCAGGCCAGAGAGGTTAAATGATTTGCCCAAGTTCACACAGGTCTCAGGCAGTGGAACCTAGTCTATCTCCTTGGTCTCTGACTTCCAGTCCATGAGTTTCCCATTACACACCTTCAGAAAGAATGTCATGTAATGATTTCTTTTAAAGGAAAGGAAATCCGAATTGGAATTTGCAGACTGTTTCCAAATAAACAGATTTAAAATTTCTTAAATTAACCTTTTGTCTCTTTAACAAATGCCTTCCCAACCCCTACTGTCTCCTAACACCTACTGAACTGTGCGTGTCTATGTATCTACATATGGATGTATACTTCTAAGCCTTTATATTTCTGATCAAAAGTTACCCTAACACATTATACTGAACCGATGTAGAACATTTGCCTTTGTTGAAACAAAAGCAGCTCCTTTTATTCACATCAATAACGTGTAATTGTATGTATAGTGTGCCGCGCTCACCCGGGCTAATGAATATTCAACCAGTAGTGAGAAAAGGGCGCCCCTCGAATGTTTACGAGGGTCCCTTTCTGATTTAGCATCGCACCCAGGAGTCAGGCAAGGACAACACCGCTTTCTCTCCCCAGTTCGATCGCTGGGCCCTGTGGCTCCGCCCACCCTGACGCAGAGGCCCGCCTGTCTGATTTGGGAGCTCTGGCAAAAAGCCTGAGCCCATTGATTACAGATCGCTGTTAATAAAGAGCATTTGTAATGCAGCAGCGGCGAGGCGGTCTCTGCACGCCGGTTCATGATGGCCCTTCAGGCTCCACAATTAAGTCGTCCAGCAGGCATGCCCCCTGTTGCAGCTGCTCTGTCAATCTCATTTTGAAGCACAAATGATCTTAGACCCAGTGTTTGACATGGGGTTTTAACACCAAAGAAGGCAATTCTGCAACTTCAAATGAGCCTAATTGGCTGAGCGCTCGGGCGTTCACTCAAGCTGCTTCAGTCCATCAGAGAGAGATTTCCCGCTAATTGAACTGCTCAGAAGGAAAAGGACCACGAGGAATCACGAGATGCCGAACCATTGGAGAGGGTGGTGTGTGTATATATATATATATATATATATATATGTATATATACACACACACACACACACACACATATATATTTCGTGATAGCAGACTTAAAGATACATTCCTCCTCTTTAATCAGCCACCTGTCAACATAAGAAAGGTAGTTATTGAGGCAGATGCCCCCGGAGTTACGATCTCAAATTGAGTTGTTGCTGTTTGGAGTGTAAATGTGCATATGTTCCTGATAAAGGACATCACAAAACACTTCGTCTGGATAGCATTTTTCTGCATCATTCTGAAGGCGGCCTGAAATAAAAATATGCAAATCCAGGCTGTGTGGAGAAGGATGAGGCGCCTCAGTTGGAGTCAGTGTGTATTCATCCATCACTTTATCCATCCACCCAGGCAGCTCCATCACCTCTGTTCTTCTGTTAAATGACAATCATATGTGAAGAGATGTAATATCTATGACTGCATCTGTATCCCTGTGTCTATTTATGGGCTTCACTGGTGGCTCAGATGGTAAAGAATCGCTGCCATGTAGGAGACCAAGGTTCAATACCTGGGTGGAGAGGATCCTCTGGAGAAGGGATTGGCTACCCACTCCGGTATTCTTGCCTGGAGAATCCCATGGATATATATGCCTGGTGGGCTACAGTCCATGGGGTCTCAAAGAATCGGACATGACTGAGTGACTAAGCTCACATCTTTATCTCTTTATCTCATATATCCATATTCACATCCATATTTATATATCTGATATTCCTTACATGATCCAGAATAAAATATTTTATAGACAATAGCAATCTATATAGCAATACTAAAGAGTATTTAATTGTGAAATTGATATAGTAATGTATCAGACAGGATCTTGGAACTAAGGGAATTGATCTAAGTTTTTCTAAACCAAAGTATTGCTTAAAAATTATGACTTAACTTGTTTTTTGGTGTCAAATTCTCCACATATGTATCCAATTTACACAAATGTGGTTTTACATGACATGGTGGTTGAAAAATAATTAGGGAGAAGAATAAAGAAATAAGATATAAAGATTTAGGACTGGTTCAATTTTATTTCAGAGAAGGAAATGGCAACCCACTCCAGTGTTGTTGCCTGGAGAACCCTAGGGACGGTGAAGCCTGGTAGGCTGCCGTCTATGGGGTCGCACAGAGTCGGACATGACTAACGCGACTTAGCAGCAGCAGCAGCAATTTTATTTAGGTATTTAATTTCAGATATGGAGAGGATCCAGAAAACATTCCATTATGTATTTTAAGATATGCATAAAGTGAGTGAAATATTCTTGACATCAGCTACTTCTCAACCTGGGAGCACGTGGTGTACATTTTATGGTGCCCAAGCTTGAGGATGGTAGTTGTGCATTTTAAATCTTTGAAGTTGTTCATATGAGCTCTGCCTCTGCTTTACTTTGTGACTTTGCTTTAAATTTTATTCATTGATCTTATTTTCCAAGGAAACCACTTGCTATTCTTAGAGCTTTTTCAGTATGCTGCTGCTGCTGCTACTGCTAAGTCGCTTCAGTCGTGTCCAACTCTGTGCGACCCCATGGACAGCAGCCCATCAGGCTCCCCCGTCCCTGGGATTCTCCAGGCAACAACACTGGAGTGGGTTGCCATTTCCTTCTCCAATGCATGAAAGTGAAAAGTGAAAGTGAAGTCGCTCAGTCGTGTCCGACTCTTAGCGACCCCATGGACTGCAGCCCACCAGATTCCTCCATCCATGGGATTTTCCAGGCAAGAGTACTGGAGTGGGGTGCCATTGCCTTCTTCTTTTTCAGTATAGTTACCTTCAATTTCTAACTAATATGCTTATTTTCCTAATATTTCTTGATTTGTCCATTTTTAGGCACAATCTATTACTAATTTCTTATTATGGAAGATGAGGAACTATCTTTTACCTCTCCTAACTACCCCATCCCAACCCTCCATTCTTCTACTATATCAACATTTTGATTAAATCAATAATACACATTATAATAACTATGCAAATTCTTCCATGTCCTGTGGTACAATCATTTTTGATCTCCAAAACACCTTCCTTTGCTCAGAGTCAGGATTTGCTTGATTTTCTCATTTATTTGTTTTTAGTAGGTTTATTGAAATGTAGCATAAAGCTCACAGTGTACAATTTAATGGAATTTAATGGGTTTTAGTGTATTTACAGAGTTTTGCAAGCATGTTGTTGTTCAGTCTCTCAGTCATGTCTGACTCTTTGTGACCCAATGGAGAGAAGCACACCAGGCTTCTCTGTCCTTCACCATCTCCTGGGGTTTGCTCAAACTCATGTCCACTGAGTTGGTGATGCCATCCAACCATCTCATCCTCTGTCATTCTGAAGCATGCAAGCGTGTCCCTAACCTAATGTTAGAACATTTTCATCACCCAGAAAACAGACCTAGAACTCACCAACATTCTCCATTTTCCTGTCCCTCCCCTTCCAACCCTAGGCAAGCACTAATCTACATTCTATCTTTACAAATTTGCTTGTTCTGGACATATCATATAAATGAAATCATATAATATGTGGCTTTTTGTATCAGGCTACTGTCACTTGATATTTTCAAGTTTCATTTAGGCTGCAGCATGTATCCATACCTCATTCCTTTATACTCTCCAGTACTATTTTATTGCATGGATTAACATAGATATCCATTCATCAGGTGATAGACATTTGGATTATTTCCACTTTTTGGTTATTATGAATAATGCTGCTATAAACACTCATGTATCTTCCATTTATTTTTATTTGTATAGTTTCCTCTTTGACCATCCTTATTTTTCTTACCTATGTGTTCCTTCAGATCCAGTACACACTATTAGTGATTTCTTTCTCCAGGGCTCTAATATATCAAATAAAGTTTCTCCCCCCTTTTCTTCAGGAAACCTTCTTTCCTCCAGCTCTAATCTAGATGGCTACCCTCAAATCTACAGCATACCTTTTTTCCCTGGAACATTCCTTCAGTGTACTGTTGTGTCAGAGCCCCTGTTTCCTGAATCCCCAGCCATTCTCTTTCTCAGCTGGTTCCCAGGTTTGACTGAAGCTGTTTAGGGTGTGGGAGGTCACCTGGGGTCCAACTGCTCGGTGTACATCAGACTTTGATCTGGCATCTCTTGTCCCACCTCCAACCCCCAAACATCCTGAGGTCCCTGGGTGAACTGGCTCATTTCTTACTAGTATCCCCTCTGCTCTGCTCTTCACCTTTCAAAGAGGTGTGAAACCCCTTGTGCACAGAAGACTCCTTGTGTACAGAAGTTCTCTTTGTCCTTAAGAGTTTATACTGTCTTTGTCCCTTTAGATCATTGAAGAAAGGTCTCTGGAGGAAGAATGGAGGTAAACGTGAGGAACGAGTGTTTGGTGGGGAGCTTGGGTCTTTTTTTAGTGATATTTATTTTTCAGTTGTGCTGGGTCTTTGTTGTGGTGCACGGGCTTCTTACCGCTGTGGCTTCTCTTGTTACAGAGCATGGGCTTCAGTAGTTCCAGCTTGTAGGCTCAGTAGTTGCTGCTCTTGGGCTCTAGAGTGCAGTTCAGTAGACGTGGCACACAGGCTTTGTTACTCCTCGACACGTGGAATCTTCCAAGGCCAGGGATTGAACCCATGTCCACTTCATTGGCAGATGGATTTTTATTCACTGGGCCACCAGGGAAGACCAGGAGGTTGGGTCTTGTTTTCAGTGATTTGGGGTGGTTCCTCAAAAACCACACTTTCCCATGTAGACTTTCTCCTTTCTCTGGGATTGAAATTTTAAATTCTTTTTAAGAAAAAATAATTGTCAATCTTATTTTATTTTACCTATTCATACTTGTAAAACCTAAATGTTGTAAAAAAAAACCCAAAAAACTATGAAAGCAGAAATGAACTAACAATGATTCATTAATGGCTCAGTGTGGACCAAGTCTAAGAGGTTCTAGAATCAAAACTGGAAGGGAGATTAAGGCCACGAGGCCTAACTCAGTCCCATAGGAAGAAGGAAGGAGACTCAGTGAGACCACCTGAGGTGCTCCCGTTCCCACAGCAAGTAGGTGGGAGAGTCTTAAGAAGGACCCAGGTCTCTGGACTCAGTCCACGGAGAATCTTCTCTCCCACACCTCCTCCCACGTTGCTGTTTGCCCTTTGTTAGCCTGTGAGGCCCTCGAGGAGAGACCCTGAAACCTCTGTAGAAGCATATTCTGTACCCAGTGATCCCCACAGAATTTTGTTTATACACGTGATAGAACCAAGCCCCTTTGGAGAACAACTGAAGACTTCTGGTTTTTGTTTTTTTTTTTAACTGTGTCTCCTTAGTAGGAATGTTGAGTCTCTGGTTAATTAGTTTTGAGAAATATGAAGTCTTTCTTTGTTTTCTCTTCCTTCATGACTACATAGTACCCACCTCTCAAGTCTGTGATGATGAAATAGAGTGACATGTGAGAGTGCCTGATATAGAGTCTGTCACCCTATACATGCCAGGGCCCATGCTTTGTTTTGCTTTAAAGTAAAACTGTCAAATGAAAACATCACATTGATATAAAAAGGGTATGTGATACATCTAGGGTCATTATTTGCTTACTATAGGACCTGTTATGGAATTACTTTGAATAACTCTAACATACAGACATTTTTTTGAGTAAGCTTTTGAGTCAGTTCACCTCTAAGAATCTGGTTAGAGTGGGATCTGAGAGGTGAATTTCAATGAGGCCTCTCAGGGTGTGCTCAGTGCCACTTCCCCCATCCCTGCACTGACTCATACCCTTCTCCGCCACGTTTGTGATGATATTTCCCATCAGCATGAATCTCTGTAATAACCCTCTGCCTCTGTATGACATCTCATTCTTCCACGGGAGCTCAAGTTTGGGAAAATTGTGTTCTAAGGTTGTTATCTCTTCTTTATTCTCGAGCAGCTTGTTCTTGACTTTTTGCAATTCTTTTTGTAGTTTAATCCCTTTTGTGATGCATAATTAAATAAATATATATGTATAAATACATATTTATTGTATGTGTATATATATGTAGAAATATATATATACATAAAATATATGTAGAAATATATATACATAATTTAATTATAGTAAATTATATTATACCAGTTTTGAGATCCGTAAAACTAAAAACAACTATAGATATCAGTTAGCCTGTAGTTTACAGACAACGGAACTAAGGTCCAGAGATGGGAAGAAACTTGCCCCAAATTTCACAGCTTATTCATGGCCCTGGGCTCCTGATCTCCAGTCTTGCCACTCCATCTTAACTACCTCCTACTCAGTGATCTTCCATTTGTTCCAAACTATTATTCCTGCATATCCAGGCTGTTTAAAATTCTGCCTTCGAGATTTCCATAGATTATTGAAAAAATGAGCATTTTTTAAAGCTCTTAAATGCTCATTTCAGATTCATTGTATTGGGGTCGTACAAGCTTGCATGTCAGGATGACTGGGAGGCCCATGCGGCCACGGTCACCATCCCCTTTTTCTGTTCTGAGAAGGCACCACAGCTAGCGGCAGGCTCTGTCTTTGCAATGGATCACATGTGTGATTGCTAAGAGCTTTCTTGCAAATAGTCCAAGTTCCAATGCTTTAACCTTTCAGAAGAGACCATTAAAAGGAGAGATAAATGCTCTTAAAACTTTCCAGAAAATACAAAGAAATCTTTATAGGAGAAGGAAGTTTAAGATTACTCATACCCCTCCAATATCACACTTTGGGGGAGGAAAAGCAGGAAAAGTTGTGGTGGTGAATCATAGTTTTAAGTGCTGAGTCAAAGGTCAGATAGAAAGTCTTTATTGAGACATACTCTAGGAAGATAACCTGCCTTCCAATGTCCTTACAGTACTCCCTCGATGTCTCTGATCCAGCTCCCACCCTCAGCCCCTGCCCTGGCCCCGTGTCTACTGATCCCTGTCTCATCCACCTCTCCTTCTGGCTCACTCATCTTTGCCTCCCTCTGGTTTCTCCAAAGACTACAAGGATCACTCCCACAATGGCCTTTGTCTTCTCTGTTTTTTGGATCATGCATGGTCTTTCCCCAGATAGCTACATTCACAAAGACAATTCCCTCAGCATCCTCAAGCGTTTGCCCAGGTAGTTCCTCACCTGATCATCCTATTTCAAATTTCGCCTGCACCAACTAACCCCCATTCACCATGCCCTGCTTTCCAGATCTCCTTGTCTTGCTCTTTTTTTTCCTATAGCACTTATAAATTTTTACATATCTATAATTTGCTTTCTTAATTGTGTTTATTTTTTATTTTTGCTTTTGCACTAGAATGTAAACTCTGAGTGCTTGTGTCCATTTTGCTCCTTGATGTTTCAATACAATTTGTTGACTGGATGAATGACTGTTAGCATACATCCTTATACCTGACTAAAGTAGTACCTTCACATTAAAAACTTTAAAAAATTGATCAATATTTCTTATTATAAAAGGAACATATGCTTATAGAAACAAGATTAAACAAGACAGAAGTATATAATGTAAGAAGAGAACATCTCTCTCTCACCCTCACACATCCCTGGAGATAATCACTGGAAATAGTTTGATATGTCTTCTTCCTGATGTTTCTGTTAGATTGTGCAAATATATCAGACAGTAAAGAAACTGCCTATAATGCAGTAGGCCCAGTTTGATCCCTGGGTCAAACCTGGCTTCCCTTGTAGCTCAGTTGGTAAAGAATCCGCCTTCAATGAAAGAGATCTGGGTTCAATTCCTGGTTTGGGAAGATCTCCTGGAGAAGGAAATGGCTACCCACTCCAGTATTCTTGCCTGGGAAATCCCATGAACAGAGGAACCTGGCGGGCTACAATCCATGGGATCACAAGAGTCAGATATGACTGAGCCACTCACACTCAGAAATAAATAGATATAGGGATGTCACTTAACATAGCTTGTTCATTTTTCCAAGTCAGCATATTGGTTTTTCTTTTTAACAAATGTATTTTTAATTCTGTGTGCTATAGTCTGTTGATGAACACTTAACAATATTTCAAAATTTTCTCCTACAATGATGCAATGAATACCTTGTATGAAGGAATGTGAGTATTCATGCTACTGTTTGTTTTCTTTGTGTGTGTGTGTGCCTGTGTGTGTGTGTCTTTGACATCTAGTTTTATTGTTGACATTCTCAGTTGTAATCAAAAAGTCTTTTTTTTAGGGACTCAAGCTGAAGCATAATTGTTTAGGATATTCTTAAGGACCATGTGCTTATCATTCTTTTTAAAAAATTTTTTTTAACTGGAGTAAATTGTTTAACAATATTGTATTCATTTCTGTCATACAGCAATGTCAACTAACTGTAAATATATAAGTATACATACATCCCCTCTGTCTTCAGCCTCCCTCCCTACCACTCTATTGTTTCTATAGATACATTCAATTCAGTTCAGTTCAGTCGCTCAGTTGTGTCTGACTCTTTGTGACCACATGAATTGCAGCACGCCAGACCTCCCTGTCCATCACCAACTCCTGGAGTTTACTCAAACTCATGTCCATCGGGTCTGTGATGCCATCCAGCCATTTCATCCTCTGTCGTTCCCTTCTCCTCCTGCCCCCAATCCCTCCCAGCATCAGGGTCTTTTCCAATGAGTCAACTCTTCACATGAAGTGGCCGGAGTTTCAGCTTTAGCATCATTCCTTCCAAAGAAATCCCAGGACTGATCTCCTTTAGGATGGACTAGCTGGATCTCCTTGTAGTCCAAGGGACTCTCAAGAGTCTTCTCCAACACCACACTTCAAAAGCATCAATTCTTTGGCACTCAGCTTTCTTCAACAGTCCAACTCTCACATTCATACATGACCACTGAAAAAAGCACAACCTTGACTAGACAGACCTTTGTTGGCAGAGTGATGTCTCTGCTTTTCAATATGCTATCTAGGTTGGTCATAACTTTCCTTCCAAGGAGTAAGCGTCTTTTAATTTCATGGTTTCAATCACCATCTGCAGTGATTTTGGAGCCCAAAAAAATAAAATCTGACACTGTTTCCACTGTTTCCCCATCTATTTCCCATGAAGTGATGGGACCAGATGCCATGATCTTCGTTTTCTGAATGTGGAGCTTTAAGCCAACTTTTTCACTCTCCTCTTTCACTTTCATCAAGAGGCTTTTTAGTTCCTCTTCACTTTCTGCCATAAGGGTGGTGTCATCTGCATATCTGAGGTTACTGATATTTCTCCTGGAAATCTTGATTCTAGCTTGTGCTTCTTCCAGCCCAGCATTTCTCATGATGTACTCTGCATATAAGTTAAATAAGCAGGGTGACAATATACAGCCTTGACGTACTCCTTTTCCTATTTGGAACCAGTCTGTTGTTCCATGTCAGTTCTAACTGTCGCTTCCTGACCTGCATATAGATTTCTCAAGAGGCAGGTCAGGTGGTCTGGTATGCCCATCTGTTTCAGAATTTTCCACAATTTATTGTGATCCACACAGTCAAAGGCTTTGGCATAGTCAATAAAGCAGAAATAGATGTTTTTCTGGAACTCTCGTGCTTTTTCCATGATCCAGCGGATGTTGGCCATTTGATCTCTGGTTCTTCTGCCTTTTCTAAAACCAGCTTGAACATCTGGAAGTTCACGGTTCATGTATTGCTGAAGCCTGGCTTGCAGATTTTTGAGCATTACTTTACTAGAGTGTGAGATGAGTGCAATTGTGTGGTAGTCTGAACATTCTTTGGCATTGCCTTTCTTAGGGATTGGAATGAAAACTGACCTTTTCCAGTCCTGTGGCCACTGCTGAGTTTTCCAAATTTGCTGGCATATTGAGTGCAGCACTTTCACAGCATCATCTTTTAGGATTTGAAATAGCTCAACTGGAATTCCATCACCTCCACTAGCTTTGTTCGTAGTGATGCTTTCTAAGGCCCACTTGACTTCACATTCCAGGATGTCTGGCTCTAGGTGAGTGATCACACCAACGTGATTATCTGGGTTGTGAAGATCTTTTTTGTATACAGTTCTTCTGTGTATTCTTGCCACCTCTTCTTAATATCTTCTGCTTCTGTTAGCTCCATACCATTTCTGTCCTTTCTCGAGCCCATTTCTGTATGAAATGTTCCCTTGGTATCTCTGATTTTCTTGAAGAGATCTCTAGTCTTTCCCATTCTGTTGTTTTCCTCTATTCCTTTCATTGATTGCTGAGGAAGGCTTTCTTATCTCTCCTTGCTATTCTTTGGAACTCTGCATTCAGATGCTTATATCTTTCCTTTTCTCCTTTGCTTTTCACTTCTCTTCTTTTCACAACTATTTATAAGGCCTCCTCAGACAGCCATTTTGCTTTTTTTGCATTTGTTTTTCTTGGGGATGGTCTTGATCCCTGTCTCCTGTACAATGGCATGAACCTCCATCCATAGTTCATCAGGCAGTCTGTCTATCAGATCTAGTCCCTTAAATCTATTTCTCACTTCTACTGTATAATCATAAGGGATTTGATTTAGGTCATACCTGAAAGGTCTAGTGATTTTTCCTACTTTCTTCAATTTCAGTCTGAATTTAGCAATAAGGACTTCATGATCTAAGCCACAGTCAGCTCCTGGTCTTGTTTTTGCTGACTGTATAGAGCTTCTCCATCTTTGGCTGCAAAGAATATAATCAATCTGATTTCAGTGTTGACCATCTGGTGATGTCTATATGTAGAGTCTTCTCTTGTGTTGTTGGAAGAGGGTGTTTGCTATGACCAGTGCATTCTCTTAGCAAAACTCTATTAGCCTTTGCCCTGCTTCATTCTGTACTCCAAGGCCAAATTTGCCTGTTACTCCAGGTGTTTCTTGACTTCCTACTTTTGCATTCCATTCCCCTATAATGAAAAGGACATCTTTTTTGGGTGTTAGTTCTAAAAGGTCTTGTAGGTCTTCATAGAACTGTTCAGCTTCTTCAGCATTACTGGTTGGGGCATAGGCTTGGATCACTGTGATATTGAATGGTTTGCCTTGGAAACGAACAGAGATCATTCTGTCGTTTTTTTAGATTGCATCCAAGTACCGCATTTCAGACTCTTTTGTTGACCATGATGGTTACTCCATTTCTCCTAAGGGATTCCTGCCCACAGTAGTAGATATAATGGTCATCAGAGTTAAATTCACCCATTCCAGTCCTTTTTAGTTCGCTGATTCCTAGAACTCTTTAAAGATATGTCCCTTTAAAATTTGTAAATCAACTGCCGGCATGTCCTTCAAAGAGGCTGTACCCATTTCTACTACTTCTAACATTCAGTCCCTGCCTGTTTCTCCACACCTTTGTAAGCACTAGATGTTTTACTCTTTGCCAATTTAATGGGAAAAAATAGTTTTTCTCTTTACTTAGCATCCCCTGATTGGTAGTTATATTGAGTATTTTTACATGTGATTACAGTTACATATATTTATACTATAAAATGTTTATTTGAGAATGTCCCCATTTTTTCCAATGTATTATTTTCTTTTTCTTGAGTTTTTACAAGATGCCATTCCTTTGCTGGTTGCTGCTTTTGCTGCTAAGTCGCTTCAGTCGTGTCCGACTCTGTGCGACCCCATAGACAGCAGCCCACCAGGCTCCTCTGTCCACGGGATTGTCTAGGCAAGAATACTGGAGTGGGTTGCCATTTCCTTGCTGGTTAAACGGGTTGCAAAAATTTTCTGTCATTTGTCTTTTAGCTTGTTTATAGTACCTTTCACTATACAGTGGCTTAAAATAGTTATATTGTTAAATCTGTCGGTCTCTTCCTAATGACTAATGACTTCTAGGATTTCAGTCTTTTCCAATTCAAAACAATATAAAAATCTTTTAAAGCTTTTTGTTTTAGAACATTTATTAGACAAATTTTTGTTTGACAATTTAACTGGAATTTATTTTGCATATTTTCTGAGGTAGGCATTTACATTGGTCTATTTCTTCTCAGTAAAACAACCATAATTCTAACTCAAATAAATATATTAATAATATTCCCACATTTTAAAATGCCACTTTTACATTTATAAATTCACAGATATACAAGGGTCTTTTTCTGGACTCTCAATACTGTCCCATTGATATACCTGTCTTCTCTGGGCCAATATCACACTATTCTAATTTATAGTAAGTTTATAGCTTATTTTGATATCAAGAGGAGCGAGTTCAGCAGAAAAAAGTTTGAATATTTCTGTTTTCCTTTCTTTTTACATTGCCCTTTTCCAACCTGATTGCAGCCTCTCGGGTTTGCTATGGATGCACTGATCACTGTGTTTATCTTGGCTCTTCAAGATCTCATACTTTGCATTCTTATGCACTACAGCCATTTTCTTCCTCCTTTGAGGCTAGATCCCATTTTGGAAGAGCGATGTTGAGATTAAGATTCAGAAGATTGTAAACTGCCTCTTTACATGCCATGTAGGTAGATTTAGAAGGACAAATTTGAGTAATTTGATCATTTGCAGCACATTTGACTGAATGGTAAAACAACTCCCAGGATCCTCCAACCTCATTCTCTGTTACTACTTATCCATTTAGACATGCCAAATTCTCAGTCTATGCTGAAAACAAAGAAAACACAGATTATCTGACAGCTTCTCCATTCATTTTCACTATTTGAAAGAATTGCTTAGTATAAATTTTATGATTATTTGGCTGGGTTAAGATCATTGATATTGTAGTGGAGAACAAGAATTAAATTTTACATTGTGACACTATCAGCTTTCTTAGTAGTAATAATCATTATATATTTACATTAAAATTTACTTTAATATTTCCAAAGTGCTTCCCTTCATAATGTTATTCCAATTGACCTTTCAAAATAGGATTTCATATGACATAGTGTAGGTGTATATCTAAATATAGTCATTTTAAGTGAACTAATATCATGGAACATTGAATACAAATTAAAACCTTGGAACAATTAATGCTAATAAAAATTAAATTTTATAATGAAATGTTAAGAGGAAACACTTTTTTACTTTATTTATAAAGTGCAAGTGGCATTTTGATTTCTGAATTTCACTGAAATAACACTATGATTTGGGGCTACAATGCTTCCATTTTTCAGACACTGTTTTAGATCTAACATGGACTGTCTTCCCTCCCCCAGTCCTATAGCTAAGAATGAATGTTGGATGCTCACTCCCTTAACAGTGGGGTTGGATGTGGACTCTAGGCTCCCCTGCTGTTGAACATAACAAACAAGCTGACCATGAGATTCCAGATGTTTCTATTTCTTTTTGTTTAAGACCATTGGACCTCCCAGGAGTAAATGTCAGCATGGTTGAGTGGGAAACCCTGTCCCCTTTAGGTTGGGAACAAAATGTTAACTTTGTGGCATTGCCAAAAATGTAAACGTCGGTCCCTCAGAGCAAGAAAGTCTCACAGACCCAAAGCATCAACTTGCACCGCTAGTGACACCAGTCAGAAATATAAGTCCATTTAGAAAACAAAGCCTAGGTTGAAAGACAGCTGTCCTGATTTGATGTTGTAAATGGGTCACTTGAATTTTACAATGATCTCTGACTGAGGAACATACAGGGAGTTCTCTAGCTGTGGTTTTAAATATTGGTTGGGAAGGAGAAGGAGGTTATGGGGAGATTGGAGTAGAAAATTGATGCCACCTAATTGGGTGAAAGAGGACACAGAATAGAGCCTCTGCCGAGAGAGATGCGGGAAGGCTGGTGGAGAGAGTCATCAGGTGTTAGGTCTGATGAAGCTCATTGTTTATCTCATTTACTCTGTTCATCAATCCAAATGTGCATTTGGAGCTCAGTCAGCAAGAGCTGGTTTTAAAATGAGAAAGCCTACTTAAAAACCCATTGATAGAATCAGAACTTTTGAAAAGCAATCCTTTCATAGGCTCATCGCATTTTAGTGGTATGTGGGCCTCGAGGTCAATGCCATGGAATGAATTAATCTCCTCAAGCACACACTGGCTTATATCTGAGCTTAATGTGGTTGTTTTAGACTGATGGCTTATTAATCCATGACCATTTTCATAATTTTAGTTTTTTGGTCTTGAAACAAACAGTCCTTTCTAACAAGCCCTCTAAACTTCTACTTAAGATTCCATGAAAACCACACTGAAGCAATTAAGTGAGAGGAATCGAGAATTCTAAATGTTCCTCACAGTGATCGTTTGGCATTGAGACTTTGAAGGGACAGAAGGTGTGCCACTTGGGTTAGTTTTTTGGTTGCGACTGGAAAGACACGAAGAACCATTTGTGATGCTAATTTTAAAAGCCATTTGGTAAGATGAATGAAACCAAGCCGTAAAATACAGCTCAAGTGGGCTTCGCATGGAGTAGTGTACACCAAACAATGGGAAAGGGCAAAAAGAAAGAAGTAAAACACTCCTTCATGGCAAGACTATTTCCAGGCCAAAGGCAAATTTTCCCTAGTGTGAGACGGTGGGGCTTTTGATTTTCTGAACTAAAGAACTGACATCCTGTGCTGCACCCCCGCCTCCTCCTAGCCTGCCTGCTCACTATTAAAGCTGAGTTTTCCCTGGGCTGAAAACTGCTTGTACATTGGCCATTTGACTTGCCAGCATTCTGCTCTCCTGTGGAAAATGTGGATCTTCAGCCACATAATGTCTTTCCATTAGTGATGGCGGGTCTCCAGAGTAGGGCTGTGGTTTAAACACAAGTGGGCAGTGCGGGCCAAAATGAATGCAATTTCAAGTCTACTATCTTTAAAAGGTGGATCTGGAGGCAATTTAGTGAGTGTAAATTACAATTGACTTTGGAAGAAATAACTCATACACTTGAACCTCCTCAGATGTGTAGCCAATAGGGGGTAGCCAGGCTAACATGAAATTTTACACATCCATCAGCTAAAGAAGAGATCCAAATGTAAAAACCTAGCTATCATATGGATTCGTAACACCCCCTGGAGGACTCACGGCCCACAAATCAATGAACGGTTTATGCTGAGCCAAAAATGTACTTTCACAGAGCTTCTCATTTTCCTTAACTGTTTCAGAACACCGTATGTGAGAAGCACAACAGCCCAGAACTGCTCGTTCAGAAGGCAGACCTCGGCAGTGAGAGGGGTACCTTGAGAGGTGGCCACAGACAGGTTGTTGGCCAGCTCCTTGGCTCTGCCCAGCAACGGTATTAAGTAATCTTTAAACCTCGAGCCTGAGGGACAGTTTCCACCACACAGGTGTTCTTTGGTCTCTGGTACTCTAGAAGTTATCTGACGTGATGCTTACTACCACTGACTCTCTTCACGGTGATGCTACCCATCAATGGTGGATTAGAACAATCTGATTGGAGTTTCTGTCTTGCTCTCTTCTTTTATGATTGCGGAGCCTGGTGCGCTGCAGTCCATGGGGTCGCTAGAGTTGGACACGACTGAGCGACTTCACTTTCACTTTTCACTTTCATGCATTGGAGAAGGAGATGGCAACCCACTCCAGTGTTCTTGCCTGGAGAATCCCAGGGACAGGGGAGCCTGGTGGGCTGCCGTCTATAGGTCGCACAGAGTCGGACACGACTGAAGTGACTTAGCAGCAGCAACAGAGACCTGTTATCTTTTCTTGACGTCTACAGTCAGATATGCTGACACATTCACAGGATTTGCTCTCCTTCAGAGTCTTCCCAGTTTATGGTTGTGAAATACAAATGTACTTAATGATAGTGCTCTATGGGTAAAAAGGACATTTTTTGGTAGTTAAATTCTTAAAGCATTAGTAACTAAGTTGCAAACAGAGAGAGCTGTTTATTAACAAGCAAATAAAATGCAGGTCATTTCTTTTTGGATAATGCTGTTGTCTAAAATGATATCATAGATACTTTTGCATTCTTTGAAAAAGAGAACTGAAGTTTATGCATCTTGATTACTGACATTTTTATGTTTAGCAAACTTTCAATGACAACATCTTACTTCTCTGCCTGCATTAAAAATTTGTCAACTAAAATGTTCAAAACAAAAACTTAGAATAGACTGTATGTGGATGATTCTAAGTAAGTAGATATGAAAGAAAATGTTTTTCATTTACAGTAATATATGACTTGAAATTCTAAGTTTGCCCTGCATTTTATGTGTGTTTTTGTTGTATGTGTGTGTGTATATATATATATATATATATATATATAGTTGTTATTGTTACCTAGCATTTCAGTTAGGAAGTGCATCCTAACTGACCCCACAGACTGTAGCCTGACAGGCTTCTCTGTCCATGGGGATTCTTCAGGCAGGAGTACTGGAGTGGGTTGCCATGCCCTTCTCCAGAGAATCTTTCCAACCAGGGATTGAACCCAGATCTCCCGCATTGCAAGAGGATTTTTACCATCTGAATCACTAGTATTATTATATGTGTCAGCTAAATAAGTGGAGCTAGGCTACATTTCTGACTTTCCACGTCCTCTGCTCCACAGCCCTGGGGAGACACAGTGTTATATATGAGTCCCATAAAGTCTTAATAAAGACTGAAATCTGATACTGGTATTGATGTTGTCTTGAGGTTGAGAATCCTGACTCTATGTGTAGGTGCTAATCATACACTTTGATCCCCTCCCAAATAGAATTATTAAATGAAAAGTCAAAAGGGACTTAAAATTTGCTTTTCCATCTTTCTTATATATTAATGCATTGTCAAGGGAGATAGAGTGGTCTGCCCAAACCAGAGCTAGAATTCTGCTGTTCTGCATTTTAGCCACATTCTTTTAATTATGATGCACAGATAAGTTGAGAAGGAAGAACCAAAAGAAAATTAATATGCACTTGCATTTATTTTGGATTTTTACCTGTATGAAAATTAAGTTTTGTGGGGGGGCCTCTGAGTGGCAAGCTTATGTCTTCTTTTGCCCCTAGCATATTATCGGCGTATCCAGAGACCTCATGGCATGACACCAAGAAATTTTCCAAACAGTTTTGAGCTTTCTTCAAAGCTCATGAAACGAAAAACTCAGATGTGCTTTTGTGGAGAGTAGTCCAATTCCCACAGCTTAGATCTGGTCTTAGAATATTCCTGAGATGTGAGTCTTTGTGTTCAGGGTCTTAAGAGGAGAGGATTGCATATATATCACTAGGAAACAGAAAGATGTTAATGTAAAGAAAGCAACCTTTAGTTCCCACTTTGTGTATGGGAGAATTCATTAATTTCTTCTTTTCTATGTTTGAAGTGTTCAGTATTTTTTTTTATTGGAGTATAATTGCTTTACAATGTTGTATTAGTTCCTTCTGTACAACAAAGTGAATCATCTATATGTATACATATATCACCTCCCTTTTGGACCTCCCTTCCACACCCTAACCCCAACCCTCTAGGTCACCACAGAACCCGGAGCTGAGCTCTCTGTGCTATACAGCAGCTTCCCACTAGCTAGCTATTTTACACGTGGTAGTGTATATCACATGTATGTCAACCCTAATCTTCCAATTTGTCCCACCCTCCCCTTTCCCCGCTGTATCCACATGCGCATTCTCTACATCTGCATCTCTATTTCTGCTGTGCAAATAGGTTCATCTGTACCATTTTTTTAGATTTCACATATATGCATTAATATACATGATATTTGATTTTCTCTTTTGACTTCACTCTGTATGACAGACTCTAGGTCCACTCACGTCTCTACAAATGATCCACTTTTGTGCCTTTTTATCACTGGGTAATACTTCACTATATATATGTACCACATCTGTATCCACTCCTCTGTAATTGGACATTTAGGTTGATTCCATGCCCTGGCTACTGTCAATAGCGCTGCAATGAACATGGTGATACATGCATCTTTTTGAATTATGGTTCTCTCCAGATACATGCCCAATAGCAAGATTGCTAGATCATATGGTAACTATTTTTGGTTTCTTAAGGAATCTCCACACTGTTCCACATAGTGGCTGTAGCAGTTTACATTCCCACCAACAGTGTAAGAGGGTTCTCATTTCTCTGCACCCTCTCCAGCGTTTATTATTTGTAGATTTTTTGATAACACAGCTGACAGATGCAGGCAAGGAGGGCAGAGACGGAGTTCTTCAGACCAGTGCTGCCACCATCTTTCCTTTTTGGTTCTATCTGCTGAATTCTTCTCTCTTCCTTTTCTCCCTCTCTCCCTTCATCCCTTCCCTTCCTTCCTTCTTAAGCTAGGACTTACAGAATTCCAGCTCTGGCAGCCAGAGTCTTGGTGGATACAATAAATTAAATGTTCTCTTCCTACTTGGTAGCACAAAATTCAGCACAGATATAATCAGATTTTTCTTAACTCTAATTTGCTTTTTCTAAACAGACTTTTGCCACACAAAATTTTTGCTGTTGTTTATGTATAAGAATATTTGAAGCAAAAAGCATAGTATTACTATGTTTCCATCATTGATTATATTCTCTCTGAGCACATGGATATTGTCAGGGATCAAGAGAAGAAAGGCCTCCTCCTGGGAAAGACCTCTCCCCAGCATCCACACCCTGTGATCATTTTCCCCAGAGCAGCCCTCGGGGGTGTGGCCCAGGAAAGGGTTGTTACTCAGAGTCAAGAAATTAAGAGAACTGCTGTGTTTCTGCCAAGAGATGCTGAGAAGGACTTTTCTCAGGTTCAGGAAGTGGTTCTGGTCCTTTTCCTACATTGCTGATCACTCTTGTTGTTCAAAGGCTCTTATGACTTTCCTGCTGCTCGTCAACCCTTCCTTCCGCCAAGCTGGGCTCATTAGGTGCCTGTGTTTTCTTCAGTCATGCCTTCCTGGGAGGTGACAGTCCTTTTAAAATCTACCTGTCCTTTTAGTTCTTTAAAAAATAGCTTTAAGGTGGAAATATAAAATGGTCAGCCACTATGGAAAAGAATGTGGAGAGTCTTCAAAAAAATAAAAATAGGACTACACACAGTCTAGCAACCTGATTTCTGGGTACTATCCAAAGGAAATGAAAACATGGTATGGAAATGAAAACAGTCATTCCCACGTTCATCACAATAGTATTCACAGTGTCCAAAGGTTGTAATCGATCAGTAGATGAGTGGATAGAGAAAATGTGGCATATACATACAATGGACTATTATTCAGCCTTTCAAAAGAAGGCAGTCCTGTGAAGTGCCACTATATGGTTGAACCTTGAGGACATTGTGTTAAATGAAATAAGCCAGACACAAAAAGACGGATATGGCACAAGTACATTTCGAGGTCTCCAGCACTCAATCTCATGAAAGCAGAAAGGAGAATGGTGGTTGTGAGACGATGAGGTGAAGGGAGTTGCTGTTTCACGGGTATACGGTTTCAGTTTTGCCAAATGGAGAAGGTCTAGACATCAATGCACAACAACGCCCATAGAGTTCACACTATTGTACTATACTTTAAAGATGGTTAACATGGTAAATTTTATGTTATATGTTTTTTATCCATGATTTTAAAAAGTAGAATTCAGGATGACTATTCCTTCTTTGAAGTAGGAATGGGATGCAGTGTATGACACTGAAGCACTCAGGCCTCTCTCTCCTTGGTCCTGGGCTCAGTCTCTTTCCATCTCTTACCCTCCCAAGAGAAGGTAATCTTGGATCTTGAGATTTTCCCCCAAAGAATCAGAAGGAAATGGGGAGGTGAGTAAGGCAACAAGGGGCCTATGAGGAGAAAGATGGAGTTGCTTCTCAAGGGTTTCTGAGAGCGAAGAGAGAGGAAAGAAAGAAACTAGTGTGGGAAAAAATAGGGATACCACTAACCTCTATAGAACCTTTGCATGGATGAGAAAAAGAGGTCCCTCTGATGAAATACTTTGCCCACCTGATGCAAAGAACTGACTCATTTGAAAAGACCCTGATGCTGGGGAAGATTGAAGGCAGAGAAGGGAACAACAGAGGATGAGATGGTTGGATGGCATCACCGACTCAATGGACATGGGTTTGAGTAAACTCTGGGAGTTGGTCATGGACAGGGAGGCCTGGTGTGCTGCAATCCATAGGGTCACAGAGTCGGACACGACTGAGCAACTGGTCTGAACTGAACTGAACTGGGTGGGTTAGCCCACCGGCTCCATGGCTGGCACCTTTCTTTGTTTGAGGATATAGAGCTCCTTGCTCTAACAGAGTCCCATTAGAGCTATCTCTTGGCATGTGAGTGTGGGCTAGATTCTGCTTCTTTTGGAAAACTATTCAGACTCTCTCTGGGAAGGGCAGTGTATAGGAGAAGGAAAAAAGGTTTTGAAAATATATAAAAATATAAATATTTATATTTATATAAATAAGTAAAACAAGTAAAACTGGAAATTGTATCCTCTTCATAAGTTTTTTTTTTTTTTTAATAATTTTGTTTATTTATTTATTTGGCTGTGCTGGATCTTTGTTGCTGTCCAAGCTCTTCTCTAGTTGCTGAGAGAAGGGGCTACTCTCTAATTGTGGTGCTTGGGCTTCTCATTGTGGTGGCTTCTCTTGTGGAGCAAGGACTCTAGGGTGTGTGGACTTCAGTAGTTGCAGCGCGTGGGCTCTAGAGCACAGGCTCAATAGTTGTGGCAGACAGGCTTAATTGCTCCATGGCATCTGGGATCTTCCTGGATCAGGGATCAAACCCGTGTCTCCTGCATTGGCAGGTGGATTCTTTACCACTGAGCCACCAGGGAAACCGTGATAAGTTTTTCTTTTTTTTAAAGAACTCAAGATATGAAATAATTAAAAACATAAGTCAATATAAATAATATAACAGACCTGTGCATAGCACCACTTTTGCCATCTTTTCTTCAGATACTGTAGTTGCAGATGCGTTCTTGCTAATGTTCCAGGCATAGTTAAAATCCACTTTGGCTACTTATCCTTCCTCTTCCTACCTCCCCAGAAGTAAGCTTCATGCTGAAGTTGATATTTATCTTTCCTGTGTTTATACTTTTACCGTTTGCATATATAAATAATATATAGTCATCTTTGGGCATATTTGAAAAATAAATATTAATATTTTAAATAAATACAGATATTATATAAGCAGTGAGAAAGGTGATAGAGAGGATCCTTTTGAAACTTGATTTTTGCATTCAGTATTATATTTTTGAGCTATTTTTAATCTTATCATATACTGATTAAGTTCTATTATTTTAACTGCTCTATAGTATTCTCTTGTGTGGTTGTACAGTAATTTTCCTCATTCATCTTGCTACTGGAGAACAAGTGGGTTGTTTGCACTAAAAATAATGCAATCCCTGAGTGCGCATTCTTACAAGCCCACATGAGAGCCTACCTATTCTGTTACTTCCCTTATGCAAAGGGAACTACTGATACAATGCCCTGAAATCCCAATACTCTTAGGGTGAACATGCATATTAGGTATGTATTGTCGAAGTTGATACAGTCAGAAAAGAAATCCATTCTTAGAAACTTTCCACTGCCATCCCACCCTCTCTTCTCCCCATGCCACTCTCTCCACCATCAAAGTCCTGAAATGCTTTGATTCTTCCATTTTGCAGAAAGATGGTGTAGAAGGAAATGATGTCTCTGAGTCTGAGTCCAGACTGAAATTTAGCCCTAAGATCTTTGAAATATTGATGACAAGGGTAAAAAGAGAAAATATTATGTAAAAACTTCAATTTTTTCTCTTCCCAGAAGTGGAATGGAAACTTGATTATAGATGGGAGTAGACTCTATCTGGGACAAGATTTTTGAAAGAGATATTTAGTTTTGCAAACTTAAAGTAGTGGCTACTACCAAACCTGATGCCTGCCATCAGTGGCACCAATGAACTCCTGATAAAAATACAGCCTATTGTCTCAGAGGTAAGCAGAATCGCAAATACTGCTTCTGGGGCAGACTTTATTTTCTAAGGTGGATTGAGACTATTTTGTACCTGAATACTGTTGTCATTACTTCTGGAAATGAATATTTAAAGGTGGGGGGGGGGAGAATACTGTATAACTGGAGCTTAGGCGAAGACGCTGGCCCTGGCCAATGCAGGGCTACTTAGAGGCATGGTTGCCAAAGTATTATTTGTTGAATGAATGAAAGCAGGCTTGGATTTGGGGTGCAAGACATTCTTTCCACCTCCTTATACACTCTGAAGTCTTGTGGAGAGATCCATTAACAGGAGCCAGGAGCGATAGTGAGAATTCCTTGTGGCATGTGAGCAGGAGAACAGGGGACCCAGGAAAACAGAAGAAGAGGGTGGGGGAAACTTTCGGGTAGCTCTCTTTGGGGACTTCCAGAAAAAAAAAAAAAACTGGGAGACATTTTGTAGAGGCACAGAAATCAATCAGGTGAGGAGACATAGGAATTTAAACAACTGGGCTTGAATAGAACCTTATTAATATTCACAAGCTGCTGAATGATGAAGTCTGCACAGCTGTTTTCCTTTTCTTTTGGAGGAACAGTGCTAAAAAGAAATGGCCGTTTCTTTCTGTTTCTAGGCATAAAAATCCTTTGGAAAGTGACAAATTTTGCAGGGAGTATATTAGGCTTGAAAGGGAGGCAATTACAGAATAGTGAGAAGATTTTTAGCTAGCAATCCCTGACAATTTGATTTGTAAATGTACTGCCCATGTAATTTGGATTTAATTCCCTACTATTTTATCTAACCTGAGTGTTAAGAGTTGGCGGGCAGGGCCGGGAGGGAGGTGCAGTGGGATGGGGGGGAATAGACAAAAAACCTTTCCACTATCTAAGATTGAGGCTTCACATTGATGTTTATAACATTTTAATGTAGGTGTATACTTTATTTAAAAATTCCTTGAGTAATTTTGTCTTTGATACCTAATTATTAATTGGACTGAGATGGTACATTTTACTTTTGATTAGGTTTCTCTAATATTTCAGCATGTATGAGTAATGAATGCTCAGTGTTTCTATCCTTGAGGGTTAAGAGACATCTCATTACTTGCCTGGATCACTTAGGACTTTAAACTCCTAATTTTTAAAGGTATTGGTTTATTGTTGCTTTTAATTTCATTTTGAATTATAAAGCTCTCTGAGACCTTGCTGAAGAGGGATGTATGAATTTATTATATTGTTCTTATTATTGGTCATACGTTATCCATGCAATATTAATGGAAAAACCGGGAGAGATAAGGTAAGGTTTTAAAGCAAGAGACTCATTTATAAGAACCAAACCTTACAGCCTTTTCTTTTTCCTTTTTTCCCCCCAGTTTCATCATTTTTCTGCCTCTGCCTTGCTCTGTTAGCTTGTTAACAGTATAGTTTCTATAGCAACACCTATTGGTTGTAATAATGAAAGCCACAGCAAGATCTCCTGCAGAGAAATCCTTGATGCTGAGAAGATCAACTCATATTTTCTTTGTCCAATGTTTTCTATTTTTTCTTGGAATGACCCTTTTAGCAGAATATAAAAGATCTCCACTAATTACTTGTGAAATAAACAGCTGAAGTCAGGCAGCCCCGACAACACATCGGATGTTAGCTTTATTCCAGCAATGGTGAGATACTGCCTGAAGGAACAAGCCAATTTCTTTAGCTATAAATTTTACTAGCCAGCACTGTTATCATGGAATAAAATGAAGGTCAGTCCACTTCTTCCAATTTGAGCTAAAAGGTTTTATTTAGAGAAAATTTCCCATGTACTCCAATTTTAGCACTTCATCAAAATAGCAAAGTAAATATCTTATGTTGTGTATGATTTAGAACAACAGATTAAAAGTAAAATATTGAATGTTAATTCTGACAAGATAGATTTGGATTACTATTTAGACAACCACTAGAATAAATCCTCTGTTTTGTCTCTCTTTTTTGAGCTATAAGGGGCAAATTTTTCTATCAAACACTCCTTTCCTGAATTATTCAAATACTGTACTTGCTTTTCCATTTTGCTTTATGTGACATACTCATACTTATTAACTTAAAATGGGAAGAATTAAGTTTTCTTTAGTGCAAATTTGCCCATTATGCATCATTAACCAAAAATAAAATATTATTTAAAACATTGCTTAATGCTTAATGTTATTAATTAATTAATTATTAATTAATGCTTATTAATGCTTAATAATCTAGAATTATTCTAGATCCTTGATCCATTGAGGATCTCTGACTTTATTTACTGTTTGTTCCAATTTCTTCTAGGGGTCTTCCTGATTTCCACATGAACTCATCTATTTACTATGTCTTAATGATATCTTCCTTTTCTTCTCATGAACAACAACAAACAATTAGCATTAAGTCAGACTCGACAATCTGTGTTAATTCTTCCCAGGCACTAGCCATCAATGCCACAAATTTAAATAATGTTCTAAGGATTTTAGACAGTTATTCCATCTCCCAGTTGTTTAAACAGTAAATGTCAATTAAAAGTCTTAATGCCTAGGAATCTAAAGCAACCCTGGGATACCAATATTTTTTTATTTCCATTAGAAATGTCTCCTATGTATGTAAAGGGCTTAATTAAATTAAAACCCAGAAATCGACAAATCAAGAGAAATATCTTTAATAACTGTAATGAAAGAGAATGTAAAAAAGAATATATGTGTATGCTAAGTCACTTCAGCCATGTCCGACTCTTCTATGGACTGTAGCCTACCAGGCTCCTCTCTCCGTGGGATTCTCCAGGCAAGGATACTGGAATGGGTTGCCATGTCCTCCTCCAGGGGATCTTCCCAACCCAGGGATCGAACCTGGTTCTTATGTCTCCTGGCATTGGCAGGTGGTTTCTTTACCACTAATGCCATCTGGGAAGCCTATATGGCCACCTTCCCAGGTGGTGCTAATGGGAAAGAAACCACCTGCCAATGAAGGAGTTGTTAAGAGGCTCAGATTCAGTTCTGGGTCAGGAAGATCCCCCCAGCATGGCAACCCACTCCAGTATTCTTGCCTGGAGAATCCCATGAACAGAGGAGTCTGGTGGGCTATAGTCCATAGGGTCACAAAGATTCGGACACAACTGACCGACTAAACACAGCACAGTATGAATCACTTTGTACACCTGAAACGAACACAACATTGTAATCAACTGTATTTCAATTAAAAACATTTTTTTAAGAGAACAAGCGATTCTTGTTTCCCTTTCCAACTTTTTTCATATCTTTGTATTTAGAAGAGGTTCTCATGTCTATCAAGTAAAATGCCACAATTGCCTAAAACTGTCATGTCTCTAAAATATTTAAACATACGCATACATATACAGCAAAATATGAGCATTGTTGAGTGGACTTTAGGCAATGGAGTTAAGGAAGAGTTTTGTTTTCTTCTTAATACATTTCTGTATTTTCTCCAAAATTTATCCATTTGTCTTTCCCCTTTCTTTATAGTACCTTATTTTTATAATTAGAAAAAGTTAAGGAAAAATTTCCCAGTAAAGTTAATTATGGTAAGTGCCTTGCTGATAGGTTTCATAAATTCTGGTCAGCCTCTGAGTGTTATTTTATCCTGAAAATCTGTACATCTCATTTCCAGCCAAAGACGTAGTTAATTCTAGAGATAATAAGAAAAAAAAAACTGTTCAGGACTTTGCCACCTGAATCTCAAATGAAAACTATCTTGAACCCTACAGATCCCTTATTTAAGGTTCAAAGATACCCAGATTCAAAATCCCATATATTTCCTAGCATGTGTCTGAAAAGTACTTCACCACACACTCTCTATAGGAATGGTATCAGATGTAACCTTAGGCTATGTCTGGTATTCTGCTTCACCAGGATCTCTCTAGAACACTTGTTTATTCACTTCCCTAATCCCAGCCTTCAAATGCAGATGTTTCTTGGAGTTTGGATTACCATCTGGCCATATCATCAGCTGATGTTGTCTCCAATTCCATAATCTTGAAATGAATGTTTCCATGACCACAACCTGCATGTTCCCAACTTTCATAGCTATTAAACCTTCTCTCTGTCTGCACCAAGCCTCCTGTTACTTGATTTCTCCAACCTTATGCAACCTTTCACCACTGTCTCCCTTGGAACCTACTTTGTCTACAAGTCCCAGTCAACAACTTCAATGCTTTTGCCCCCTGCTCCCTTGACTTGCTCATCCACTGAATGACTGGCACAGTGTAGTATTAATCCAGTTTATCACTAGCATACTTTATTCATAGCTCCTTCCCCTTTCTTTATAGTATTGTTGTTGCTTAGTCACTAAGTCATGTCCGACTCTTTTGTGACCCTATGGGCTGTAGCCTACCAGGCTCCTCTGTCCATGGGATTTCCCAGGCAAGAAATATTGGGATGGGTTGCCGTTTCCTTCTCCCAGGGATCTTCCTGACCCAGAGATCAAACCTGTGTCTCCTGCATCGCAGGCGGATTCTTTACCACTGAGCCACTTGGGAAGGCCTCTTATAGTATACATGTGTCTTATCTTAAAAAAGTCTAAGCCAGTAAACAAAATCTTAACCTGTGCACTGTCATATGTTTAATCACTATATCATTGACTCCTTTAATTTTGGATCAAACTCTGTAGTGAGTGATCTAAGCCCTCTGCCTTCCACCTTGGCACCATTTAATGCATTCCCTAATTCCATGTAGAAGCAAGTTTCTGCCTGTATTATTCTTTTAAAACTAGTTTCTTAAAAATCACCAAAGAGCTCCTGGACAAAATAAAGGCTTCTTTTACTCCCCATTCTCCTAAGGTTTTCTGTAGAGTCCACCAGTACGGACACTCCTCTTTCTAAATGCCCATTTCCCTTGGTTTTCATCAATATCATTGTTTTCTGGTTTTACTTGTCTTTCTTTTTTAAAAATGTAAACCTCAAACTACTTACTGGCTCCTCTCTTATTTTCTCTTTCCCTACCTAAGGGCGTTAACCCACACCTGAGAACTAGGTTTCTACCTTTGTCTCCTTATACTTTCTTTCTTGAAGAAATACCAATTTTGGAAAATATAATTCCCATAGAAATCACCTTCTTACATTCTAGTCCTTACTTTTTGCCCCAATTTCATATGCCAATTCAGTCCAGGCACAGTAACTAGGAGATGATCCTGTGATTTCTGTAGGTCCCTTGTTCGGATATTTTACTCTCTGAAGTCATGTCACACTTTGGTTCTCAGTAGGATCTACATAAGGTGGGGTGAAGCCTGGTGGTGGTGGTGAGCAGGGAGCTTTACCAAACCATGTTTGCCAGATCCTATTTCCAGGGGCTGACCAAGTGCAGAGTGGGTAAGAGTGGTTTTCCCTGAAGGCAGGCAAGCAGTAAGGGTGTACATTTTCAACATAGAATTTAAAAATAATATGTTTACCTTTTTTCTTCCTCTCCTTTTTTAGTGAGTTTTATTCTAATCACTGATTTTAAACTATACATTTACTATCTGTGAACATTAAGGTGAACTCTTTTGTTGTTTCTGGCTCCAAATTAAAACACACAGCCTTTCTCCTACCACCCAACCCCCTGAAAGTATGTCTTACGTGATGTTTTTAAAATATAACAATTCGTTTTGAGGCTTGACAGAAAACAACAAAATTATGTAAAGCAATTATCCTTCAATAAAAAAAAAATTAAAAAAGACAGATAACAACAACAACAACAAATATATATATATATATAAAACAATTTGTTTTTATCATCCTCACCCCATGCTTTGCTAGGGCAATTGAGGACTCGATAATAATTTAAACATGATTTTTTGGATAAAGTTATCATTACTAATTCCTTTTAAATACTCATATGAATTGAGTAAGCTTGGAAGTTACTGTAGAAGAGGACAACTCAAAGCTTGTTCTTTGGTGCCCAGATCTTTCCTAGAGTGGCCCCGTTCACGGCTCTGACCCTGTGTGACAAGGTGTACTCTACCCTGTTCTAGGAAACAATCACTGGGCAGGACACAGGGAAAAGCAATTTAAGGACATTTTAAGCAATTTAGGTAATTTAGAAACCATACAGTATGGTCTCAAGCAGATTTCTGTAAGCCGTTTTAAAGCGAAACTTACAGTTTTTCTAAGAAAAATATTCCCATCTCTCTCTCTTTCTAAAAAAAGAAGCAATAGCATGAAAGGAGTTACTGAGTCAAGAATAAAAAGGAAAAATAGATTTGAGACTTAACTAATTAATGAAATGTTTAATCTCAGTAAAGAAATGATCCCATGCTGTGCATTCCACAGAATCCAGACTTGTGTGTTATTTGGGCTCGATTACATATTCAAATTCATTCAGATTTAACTGAGAAATCACTTACTTGCGCATGAAAACATGGGCTACCCTTTTAACATTCTCAAGTGAGGTTGTCAACTCTGTTTTACCCTATGTGAAATGTATGAGCTCAGATGATTTGGATTGTAAATCATCTATATTCCTGTAATTGATTGGAGCCAAGTAAAATGGAACTTACTGTGAGCAGTTGTCTGAGCTCAATAGAATTTGGTGACAGCTTTATGAAATGGAAAATTTTAAGGTGGAGATAACGGCACAGATGGGAAGAAACACGAAACATAAAACAATCATTTGTCTTTCTTTAAAAGTTCTAAAATTCATTTGAAGGAAATATGAAGTTTCATTGTCATGCTCTAAAAAGACTATGGTAACTGAGAAAAAAATTCAAAACAGAGCAAGAGTTGTTTGCTTGTTGTTTCTAGCTCCAAATTAAAACCAAGTTAAACCAAGTTTTAATTTCCAAGTTGTTTGTAGTTTTATCTCTAAAAATTAAAAAAAATTTTGAGGGCATCCTAACTGGAAAGCCTACAGGGGATTTAAATAGTATATTATGGTACATAAATGAGACATAATTTTATTGAGCAGCCAAAAATATGATAAAACATAATGGTATTAAATAATATTTAGCTAAATGGAATAAAATAACAATAATATTTAGGAAATTGAAACTGTGCTTTGATTTCAGTTGTGTTGAATTATGTGTGCTAGTAATTGTGTGTGCTTGGACGATGAGAATGTGGGATTTCTTCTTTTGTTTCCTTTATAGCACTAAAAATATGATTTGTGCATTAAATAAAAATTAGGCAATAAAGATAAAGTGCTATTCCTAACATAAAAATATTACACAACTGTTTTCCATTGTCTCTGGTTCTGCTTCTGTTGAACTTGATTCTTAGAAGAGATGGTGAGCTTGACTTCAGTGATTTTGTTGTTCACCAGATAGTCCCAGGATAACTGCATTTTACTGCTGAAACACCATCTGGACTTTGTTCAAAATCCTCCTTAGAATGAATTGTGGTTGGCTAATGTCTCTCCCTGTACAAACACCATAAATTATCTACTCTCAATAGGGACCTCTATCACTTTATAATTTAGGTTATTTCAGCCTTTCAAGACACAGCTACAGGAACTTTTCAATATCTCACAATATTTTTGGTCTTTAATCAGTATGTTTTAAAAGAAGCTTTAGGAGGTTTTTTTGCTTGTTTGTTTTTACATGATCAGATTCAGATATTACATATTTACACACTGGGTATTTCCCATCATCAAATGTTGAAAATTATTTTTAAAAACAATCAAACTCAAAATATATTGGACACATCATATTAGAACAAGAGTAACAAGGAACCATTTCAGCATTTTCTCTTGTTTTAACTGATAGAGGTGTGAAGTCATTTTAATTTTCTCACCCAGCTATCTCACATTCCTTCCCTGTGATGGTCTTGCTCCTTGTCCTCCTGGGAGATTCCTACACCTCAAGCAGCCAACAGCTGCCAGAGGTGATAAGGATGCGATAATAATCACCTCGAGGTGATGCGTTGCGTTGACTCAAGGCAAACACTCCAGCCCCAAGAGATGGGAAAGAGAGATTGACCTCCTGTCCCGTAACTGGAGAAACTAGAAAGATTTCACTACAAATCTTCAGGAACACAATGGCTATCTTTTCATCGAGAGTCCTGCCTTTGCCTTTCTCTACCTACCACATTTTTTGTCCCACAAATACAATGAATCAGTTTGCAGGTGCTCAGTAGAGACGTTGTTAATTTGACCCTGGAAGAGCATTAAAGCCATCTCCTGCTTTCTGGGTGTGGTAGTGACCTGACAGCCTTTTGGATTCAAGCATTAGGTTCACTTTGGAAAGAACTGAGAGACCACTGTGGTGGTCATCAGTTCAGTTCAGTTCAGTTCAGTCGCTCAGTTGTGTCCAACTCTTTGCGACCCCATGAATCGCAGCACACCAGGCCTCCCTGTCTATCACCAACTCCTGGAGTTCACCCAGACTCACGTCCATCGAGTCAGTGATGCCATCCAGCCATCTCATCCTCTGTCATCCCCTTCTCCTCCTGCCCCCAATCCCTCCCAGCATCAGAGTCTTTTCCAATGAGTCAACTCTTCGCAGTCATGGAACAGTCTAAACCTGAAATCAAATACAGAGAGAGAGCTTTTTGAAGTAACTATACATTTCTTTCTATATACATTTTTTAATATGTATATATACACTTCTTGGGCTCCCCTTGTGGCTCAGCTGGTAAAGAATCTGCCTGCAATGCGGGAGACCTGGGTTTGATTCCTGGGTTGGGAAGATACCCTGGAAAAGCAAAAGTCTACCCACTCCAGTATTCTGGCCTGGAGAATTCCATGGACTGTATCGTCCATAAGGTCGCAAAGTGTCGGACACGACTGAGCGACTTTCACTTTCACTTTTCATACACTTCTCAGGCTACCCAGGAAGCTAGTGGTAAAAAACCTGCCTGCCAATGCAGGAGATGTAAGAAACACAGGTTTGATCCCCAGGTCAAGAAGTTCCCCTGGAGGAGGAAATGGCAATCCACTCCAGTATTCTTGCCTGGAAAATACTGTCTTTGCCATGGACAGAGGAGCCTGGAAGGGCTATACTCCATGGGGCTGCAAAGAGTCAGACATGACTGAAGTGACTGAGCATACATGCACACACTTCTTAGGCAATTCTGCAAGAATTGGAGCACAAAATTGGGCTTGATGGAATTCTGGGTTTCGCAACTGGCCTCTTTTAACACCCCAGTCAGTAACCATGGGGCATCAACATGGACAGCAGTGGATTGATAAAATGGTACAATGAAGTATGAAGACACACCATCCTTATCTACCCACTGAAGTTACCTGTTCGATTCTATCTTTTCCAAAATAGAGGGTCCCAGGGTGAGCCTTTCAGTAGCCAAGTAACCCAACTGTAAAGACCAATTAAGGGAAGATGGGCATAGGGAAAATGAATATTGTGTGCCTGCCCTGTCCCATGCACTGGGCTGTGTGTTTTACATATGCTCATCTTCAGAGGAACCCCACGAGTGATGCTATCATACTTGTTTTCCAGATGAGGAAGCCATAGCTCATAATGGTAAATTGTAGAGATCATATTTGAACTTCGTCTGAATCCATGGCCATTGTCTTACTACATGCTGTCACTCAGAGAATGTCTAAACCTAAAAGAACTTCTGGTGGTTTGAGGTTACAATCTGGAGATGTGATTGTAAATAGAGAGGGTGGGAGAGGAGCAGATGGAGTGGCAGTCAAAGGATTTCAGGGTGGCAGTGGGGAAGAGCAGGCACTCTGCTTATTTTTTTTTAGGTATTAGATGTTTACTAGGGTATGCTTTTATAATTAAAACTTGGAAAGAGATTTCCCCTCCATTTTATCTGCCCAATTTCACCATTTATACTGAAGCCAGGGCTAGCCAAACTAGACATTTGAGGAACTGCAAGGGTGAGGAAGCATTCAAGAGGGCTGAACTTGGAGTTAGGAATTTTATACTCAGGATAGAATAAGACCCAGAGAGTAGGGGATACAAGTCAAGTCAAAGTCCATAGGAAGAGGTCAAAGGTCAGATCCAGGGAGACCTCATATAAACATCAAATCCACAGTGCCAAAGGTAGGATGGAGGGCAGGGTCAAAGATCAAGAGTATGAGACCAGATGGGGATGAAATTGGAGCAAAGGCAGGTCAGGGGCAAATGGGTTAAGACTGAGTGCTGGAGGTGAGGTTTAGGATGAGTTCTTAGAACTACAGTGGAGGTCTACACTTATGTTCCTGGAGGTGGGCTCATGATGTGTGAATGTGTATGCATGTGTGTGTGTGTGTGTGTGTGTGTGTGTGTGTGTGTGTTAGTCACTAAGCCATGTCTTTGCAACCTCATGGACTGTAGCCAGCCAGGCTCCTCTGTCCATGGAATTCTTCAGGCAAGAATACTGGAAGTGAAGTGTAAGTCACTCAGTTGTGTCTAGACTTCCATGAGAAGTCCATGGAATTCTCCAAGCTATAATACTGGAGTGGACAGCCTTTCCCTTCTCCAGGGGATCTTCCCAACCCAGGGATCAAACCCAGGTCTTCCACATTGCAGGCAGATCCTTTACCAGCTGAGCCACAAGGGAAGCCCAAGAATACTGGAGTGGGTGCCATTCCCTTCTCTCTTCCCGACCCAGGGATTGAACCCAGGTCTCCTGCATTGCAGGCAGATTCTTTACCATCTGAGCCACCAGGGAGACCAGTGTTCATGGGTAAGGCTGGTTTAAAGCTGAAAATGCCATTAACATTGGCATTCCACTTTCAGGATAATAGGGGATATAATATTATTAATAATTTTCTAACAAGAAAACTGAGACCAAGAGAGAATGCCTTGAGTTAGTCACACACCATGGGAATGAAGGAGCAGGGGGTTAGACTTACAGGAATGACAAAGAAGAGGTGAACACATCACTCTGTTCATGGGGATGGGATGGAAAAAGGCAAAACCCAGGTACACCAACCCCAGCTGTCCAGTTGACAGTTCATCAGGTTAACACAGGGATGAAGAGACAAAATTCAGTCCACACACTCAAATGTACATGAAAGCTTATCTATCTTTATTATTTAAAAAAATAGTAGTATTTTAAAATTTTCTGTAATGATCTGCCCTGTGACAAAACATTTCAGTTAATTCCGGAAAAACACCCCTTTCTCCCAGAGTTGTATCAAATTCCAAGTGGTGTGATTCCTACTTGGGCCAGGGGAAGGAGAAGGGTGGGGTTGGAAATCTGGGGTTTGCCTGTCTTTCTACAGGGTCATCCATTGATTTATCCTCTGTCTTGTCTACTCTCCAGAGCTGGTCCCTTGATTTTCTGCTGAACTACCTCTTGTCCCCAAGTACAAGCTTCCTGTGGCTGCCACCCATGTCCTCAGGACATGGACTCATTTGCTGCTATCCTGGGGTGAATTCTGGAGGTCGTGTTGGTGGGGACCTCTGGTCTTAGGTGCAAGAGAATTGTTCTTTTGTTGAAAAACTCACCTTTGTTCCTTTCATTGTTTCCTCCAGTCTTAATCCCCCAGTCCACCCCACTTCTGACTTGGACACCTGACACTTCCTCGATCCAATGTGAAATGCAGGCATTATTGCCCTAAGTCCTCCTGCCTGGACATTCTGGAGCTGTCCCTGCTGGTTCCCCTAATAAAACCAGCAAAGACTACGTGGGGTGCTGGGCAAGATGCAGAATGCAGTGAATTTCTCTGAACCATCCTGCCCCATGTTCATCTAGCTGCCTTCATTTTCCTTAGCGACCCAACAAGATTGCCAAGTATCTAAATGACGAGGTATGATTCTGGCTCCTTCACCAGAAATTATAGCTAAGACCAGGTCAGCATGACATGAGAAGAAGTCAATTGCTGGCGGCTGACCTCATCTCTGGCTGATATTCTTTTGTAAAACATGAATAACCTTAGATGTTTTAGGAACATTTGATGAATGCTGAGAGAATATTCTGCTAATATTCATCTATTAAAGATACTTTTCTTTCTATTATAATAATTACAGAAATATTTTTACAGTTGATTGATTAGAATAATTTCCCTCTAATTCACACTGTTTTTATTTATGTCCTCATGTCATATTCCAATGTAGTGGTGTGCAGAATGAATGTTATCAAATTTCTGGCATGAGACTGTGAATCATTTTAGCTAATCGTGTTGCTATAAAATTTAACTTATTCCAGAGATAATTCTATCACATAAGTAAGTGGCGCCTTTATGGTCTGTTGCCTTTCTCCATCCACAAATAGAGAGGCTGTGGGTACCAAGAAATGGAGTTGGATTAGACAGTCTGGGTTTGAATCCTGGCTCCATTGTAGTAATTGTCAGTGACTCCTTAGGTCAATCACTTAAATTTTCCGAGTCTTGGTTTCTTCTTCTGCAAAATGGGTCAAAGTACCTACTTGTTGATGACTTTCCCATCACTGCACATCTGTTCCAATGTACTCATTCATACCCTCTTAAGCTACTTAGCAGCTATTTACAAATGTATTATGTTTAATAAAAATTGAAAATGCAATAATAAGGGCAAGTGAGGCCATTAAAGAAGACCCTTTCATGACTTTAGCTGAGGCTCGAGGGTAACAGTACTCTTGCCTGGAAAATCCCATGGACGGAGGAGCCTGGTGGGCTGCAGTCCATGGGGTCACGAAGAGACAGACACGACTGAGCAACTTCACTTCATGCATTGGAGAAAGAAATGGCAACCCACTCCAGTGTTCTTGCCTGGAGAATCCCAGGGATGGTGGAGACTGGTGGGCTGCTGTCTTTGCGGTCGCATAGAGTCAGACACGACTGAAGCAACTTAGCAGCAGCAGCAGCAGAGGGTAACAGAAAGGATACAGATGTCAGAAGACTTGGTTTTAAATCTTACCTCTGTAATTTCTGAGCTACTAGCAAATAATTGCTCTAAGCCCCTGTTGTAAAAAATAAAAAAAGAAGAAGAAAAAAGAAATAGTAACTCTAACTTGAAAAGCTGTAGGATCCTAAATGAGATAACACAAGTAACCACTTGGCACGACGCTTACTGGTCACTCAGTAGTGCCCAGCTCTTTGTGAGCCACTGTACTGTGGCCTGCCAGGCTCCTCCGTCCATGGGATTTTCCCAGGCAAGAAAATTGGAGTGGGCCGCCATTTCCCCCTCCCGGGGATCTTCCCAACCCAGGGATTAAACCTGCATCTCCTGCACCTCTTGCATTGGCGGGCAGATTCTTTACCACTGAGCCACCTGGGAATCTGATACACCACTATTATGTTTACTGAAATGTGTTCTTGGAATATGTTAGTTGTTACTATATTGCAGATCAGGAAATAGCAGATAGATAGTGGTTATTTGACCCAAGAAGGGATGACAGGAGATGTAGAGTGGGCCTAAGTAAGGAAAATTTTGAGAGTGTTTGTTTTCAATGCTCTTCTACTCCCCCCCTTCATTATTAATAGCATTGTTTCTTTGTTCCAATTTCCAGTTGTCCATTGCTAATAAATAGAAATACAGTTGTGCTTTACATTCACCCTGGATTGTGGGAACTTACTAAATTTCATTTATTAGTTTTAGTAGGTTTTTGGACATTTAGAATTTTCTACATAGACAATCAAGTCACCTGCAAATGTAGAAAAAGAAAGAGAAGTTTCAATGGTGGAATTTCAGGCATAAATCTGACATCAGAACTTGCAGGGAAAAAACAAAAGAAAAACACTTAAATCCACTTTCACAGATACGTGTTTAGGGCTTCTCTGGACGTATGCTTAGGGTTAATCAGCATAAATTGTACTAAAGGTTAAATTAAATGCGGCCATTTAACGACTTCTCAAGGGAACTGAAATAATTAGTCAAGATTTGAATTAAACTTTTAAGCAAAGTGACTACAGTCACATCTTGAAGAGTACAAGAAAATCATAATGTTATAGTCATTCTTACAAGTTGATCAGATTAAACCTGAACAACTGCAATTAAGAAGCAGATACACAAATATTACCAATCAATTATATCTCTTTTTTCAGGGTTAAAATAAAAATAACTTTATTATTTGTTGTTAAAGGTTCACCATGTTTTATTCATTTAATTGAATGTCATCCAACTTGCTCCTATTCTTGCCAGCTCTGGCTGTTTCATCATGTTTGTGGTTAATTTATATTCTACTGAAGGGCTATCTTCCAGAAGAATATGCTTATCTGGTTAAAAGCTATGGCATATTAAAGACCACAAGTCTTTCATAATTTCAGAAAGCTGTAGAACCTTTTTAATCAAAGAATATATTCATAATGCGTTTATGGATAGTTCACTTTTAAATAATGCCCATCATATATTCTATTGATGTTGATGTCTCTCAAATACATATAGTGCTTTAAAATGTGCATTGCTTTTTTAAATGGTCAGTTTTATCCCCCTTCAAAGTTGATGTACTAAAAACACATTCACCCCCACACCTCTGACACTGCTTTCCAGTCTATATGTAAATTGAAACACACCCAGATTAAATTAAAATCACTGCAATTATGGGACAGTTTCCTCACATGAAGTCTTTTCTTACTTAACCTTCCCACATGAAAGAGAGAATCTGTATTTGGTGTCTACTGAACCTGTTTGACATTCCAGGGATGTCAGAATCCTGAAGAATACATCTTAGCTGGTCTGGGTAATACTTTTGTTGCATAAAAGAACTAAGCTGGGGAGGGATTTGTGATTTTTCAATTCTAGAAATAGTATGATGAAAAAACTAATGATCCCACACAGAGTTCAGTGTTTGTGCAATGTTTGTTCAGTCAAATAGAGAGCTGCTTTTCTCTGCTATTAATCCTCAGCTTTTCTTAGGCTCTGGCATAAAGTATTTGTAGAAAGCAATGTTTTAGTAGTGTGTTACATTTCATTAAATAAATGTGGGCATGTGAGTGAATCACATAACACTTTTTGGAGCCAAGAACATTTCTAAACCTAAGAATTTAACTCTTTATTTTTATTCATTTTCACTTTACAGAAAATTATGCTTTTATCTTGTCTCCTTTTCACCCTGCAAAATTAGTGAGCAATAAATGTCAAATCCAAAAATCTTCATAGGGTCATTTTAAATTCTCACAAAGTAAAAAAAAAAAATAGATTTGTGTGTGTGTGTATAAAAATGACACATATTATGCATTCCTTTAAATTCATCTTTACTTTTTCTGCATGTCACTCTGAACATATCTTATGAGCACATTCGGAATGGCTGGACTGAATAAGAATTCAAATTCCACTGCATGTTTTCCTCAAATCTTTCCAGTTTTTGCATTTTTCCCAGTAAGCATGCATAATCCGGTGAGATTACCATGTTAGCTTCCCAGAACCACTCTATGTATCATTTTGTGAAGTACTTTGAGATCAGTTGTTGCAAAATTTTAAATATGGTGATACAGTGGAGCTGGAGACAGAGAGGGCAGGGAGGGAGGGAAGTCATCTGGAATGTTAATGCCAATCTTACTTGGCTTTTACTGAACACTTACTATGTAATAGGCACTACAGAAAGGGTCTTCCATGGTTTGTTTCACTTAATTGTGAATTCTTATGAAGTGAGCAATCTCTTAATGTCCTCTAAGGTGGAGAAATCAAGGAATACAGAAATCAAGTGGCTTTTCCAAGGATTATACAACTAATAAATAGCAGAAATGTGACATGAACTAACTTGAGTTTGCCTGAGCTCTGGTGCGTATGGCAAATTCATACAGCCAGCACTGCAACCACCTCTGTGAGAAGCATAAATTTCCGAAAGGGCTTATTTTATTCTGAAATTACTCAGAAAGAGGCCAAGGCTGGTGTTTTGGTTTTATGTTCCTCTGACAACGTGGAGCCAAACCCTCACCCCACCAAACAACTTTGAAATCTTATTCTAGGGTTTTGTTTTTTTTTTTTTTGGTACACATCTCTTTGTAAATAAAAAATGCAATGGAAACATTCATTTTGATATTTGGCAAAACTAATACAATTATGTAAAGTTTAAAAATAAAATAAAATTAAAAAAAAATTAAACACTAAAAAAAAAAAAAGAAGAAGAAGAAGTTGAAGGCAAAGGGAGACTCAAACTCCTCCAATATCCCCAGAATAAATGGTTACATGATTCTTGGTAAAAAAAAAAAAAAATGCAATGGAAACAGAGAGGTATTAGGTTCAAGCCAGCATGAAATCTGCCCTCTGTTAGTCAGCCAAACCCTACTGACAGCCCCAGAGGGGCTTGCTCAAGTCAGTGCGGTATTGTGAGAAGGATCTGGAAACTATGACAGGCTCTGCCAGCCAAGCCCACCTCATGCCTGTAGACACCCTGCTTTGACTGGGGCTGCATCTCATTACCGAGCAAAGATCAACTTCCCAGCAATTTGTCTTTTACAAACTGGAATCGCTGTGGTTAGAAACGTAGACAGTTTACTTAAAATAGGAGAATCTGTGATAGTATGATCCCACTCTTGTTCTCCCATCCCCTTTTATTATTTCTATCCCCAAATGTATGTGCGTGTATATGCTCAGGTGCTTCAGTCATGTCCGACTCTGTGATCCTTTGGATGGATTCTCCTGGAGTGGGTTGCCATTTCTTCCTCCAGGGGATCTTCCTGACCCAGGGAGCGAACCTGCGTCTCCTGAATCTCCTGTATTGCAAGTGGATTATTTATCACTAGCACCACCTGGGAAGTGCTATACCCAAATGTATATCCATCCTTGATCTTTTGTTTCAGAAAGGACAAAGTGTTGTGTGCCCTGATTGCAACTGCATTTGATTTAATAATGACTTCTATGTAAAAAGAGGTCTCAGAAGGGGTGGCCCAGAGCCCCTCTTTCTAAAGCTGTTTTAGAATTGAAGTCCCCTCACAGTGCTGAAGGAAAGGATTCCAGTGGTATTTTCTTCCACCATAGTTATCAGCACTCATATTTACAAAATATTTTGTCCTTTTGTGTAGGGGGATGCTAGGTGCCAGTTAAATTTTAGCTAAGATAATTATACTCCAGTGGCTGAAATTTTTCACTTCTTTTAAAGTAGTCCAACTGTGGTAAGCATTCTTTCTTCTCATGTTTCTCCACTGAGTTCTAAAGCCACCAAGTCTTGGCTAGAAGGAATGGTTGAGGAAGAGGCTCTTCTGATTAAGCCAATATTCTGATTAATTTAGATTTCTTGTTAAAGTCCTTTTAGTTATGTCTTGCCTGTGTCCTCAGTCACTTCAGTCATGTCCTACTCTGTGATGCTATGGACTGTACCATGCCAGGCTTCTTTGTCCATGGAATTTTCCAGGCAATAATACTGGGGTGGGTTGCCATTTCCTCCTCTAAGGGATCTTCCCAACCCAGGGAACAAACCCACGTCTTCCATTTCTCCAGCATGGCATGATGATTCTTTACCCACTGAGCCACCTGGGAAGCCCTAGTCATATCTTATAACAATCTTTAAAAATGGTATGCAAATGCAGCAAATGGAATGTTACCCAATTGTTGATGGCTGACACACACTCAGGATCTGAGTGCATTATCTGAATGCAGTTTCTGGACAGAACTTTGCAAACTGGCAGCTGGTAGACTCTCCACTCATCTTCTCTGAGTTCTTTCTTAGTTGGATTCAAATCTCAGTTTCTTTAGGTACTAGTTTATCTTGGGCAAGTTCTTTATTTTCTCTGAACCTCAGACTTACAATCTATATAAAGAATAATAACTACCTCAAAGGGATGTTGGGAAGACTAAATAAGTTAATTCATATCAATGTCTTAGCGCAATGTCTGGTGAGTGCAAGTGCTAAGTCTATCATTAACACACCTTCTTTAAATTTGAGTGTTTGATCTCAACACATACTTTGAAAACTGCTTTCCTTTAGGTAAATACCACATAAATCAAATAATTTTCTTGCCATTTGTCTCTCTCTTGATAAGAGAGTTTAGTTGTAACAGAGGGAAAACTATTATAGCTGGCTGGCTTTGGATTGGGGGCACATAAAATTGTTTTGTGTAATTTAACAGATGTAATAGATATTTTATAAAGATTGAAAAATCACTTGGTTAAGTTTGATGAATTCATGTGTAAATGTAAGACAGACTGGTTGGTTGACTCAAGAACATGAATTTCAAATGTCTATTTTGGATTTACAGAAATCTTTGGTAATCGGCTCTGTTACATTGATGGCTTTCCACAGTCAAGTGGCCAATGACTGAAGTTTGTACCTTGTTAGGCTGCCTGTTTGTCCTTTTCCTTCTTTCTCTCCCTTCCTTCCCCTAGAGGGGCATGACAAAGGGAAATAGGAAAAAGCTTGTTTGTTCACTCTCTGCTCCCTCTCTTTGGCCATCCTTTCGATGGTGGAAGGTCAGTGAACAAAGGTCACCATGCAGGGCTCCCACATTAAACACCCTGACCTCGCTGCCAAATCACTTTTCCAGAAAGTGCCACCAGATCATGTGTCACTTTTATGAACTTTTGGTCTCGCAAACCTGATGCTGTGTCACCTTCTTGGTTAAAATGTGTGCTCTTTAAAAGCAAACACTACGGATGGATAGAAGTTTGTGTCTAGTCTCACTTCAAGAACTTTTTTCACTTCTTTCTTAAAAATGGAAAGTATATTTGAAATACAGTATCACAGCAGGAACCTAGAATTTATAGGTTAGCACCTTATTAGGATATTATATCCAAATAATGCACCATAACCAAGTTACTGTTGATGAAACATTCATTGTAATGAACTCATTTAGGAAGTATGCTTGAATTTCAATGATTGGAAGAGGTCTATATTTTGATAAAAGAGTTTGATTCCTATAAACATCAAGTGCATGTTTTGTTCACTTAAACCAGCTTTTATTGCCTTGAAAGCATTTGCTTTAATCTTATTAAAATACATAGTGGTATAAGACTTATAATTTTGGCTTCACTAAAATGAATAAATATGTTTTACATTTAACTTTTGAAACATTTGAAAGTTTATTTTTTTATGCTTTAATTAATAGTTTAAAATACTATTAATACTCTTCACATCTTCCCCCTGCCCACCCCAATCAAACCAGGCATTAAAGCATGTTGTAGTTGTCAATACATGCATAGGTATCATGATTTATTTTTCATTTATATTTATGGAGGAGAAAGACATTCACACTCTTACTTTTTTTAAATGAGTGGAGTTATCATTTGACAACTAGTATCTATGTGTATTTTATACATTCTTATAATTATTAATCTGTTCAACGCTATTATTATCCTTAAGTAGACTGAATACATATACTTCACACCTGAAAATTATGACATTTTCAAAAGAAATATTAACACAAAATATGATAATTTTTGGCATTGAGATTACAACTATTAATTCTCATTTTAAAAATGTGTACTCTCACCAAGTCCATTGATGTGTCCTGAGTGTATTTAAGTGATTCAGTTCAATTCAGTTGCTCAGTTGTGTCCGACTCTTTGCAACCCCCTGGACTGCAGCATGCCAGGCTTCCCTGTCCATCACCAACTCCTGCAGTTTGCTCAAACTCATGTCCATCAAGTCAGTGATATCATCCAACCATCTCATCCTCTGTTGTCCCCTTCTCCTCCTGCCTTCCATTTTTCCCAGCATCCGTGTCTTTTCCAAGAAATCAGTTCTTTGCATCAGGTGGCCAAAGTATTGAAGTTTCAGCTTCAGCATCAGTCCTTCCAATGAATATTCAGGACTGATTTCATTTAGGATTGACTGGCTTGATGTCCTTGCAGTCCAAGGGACTCTCAAGAGTATTCTCCAGAACCACAGTTCAAAAGCATCAATTCTTCAGCGCTCAGCTTTCTTTATAGTCCAACACTCACAACCATACATGACTACTGGAAAAATCATAGCTTTGACTAGACGGACCTTTGTTGGCAAAGTAATGTCTCTGCTTTTTAATATGCTGTCTAGGTTGGTCATAGCTTTTCTTCCAAGGAGCAAGTGTCTTTTAATTTCATGGCTGCAGTCACCATCTGAGGTGATTTTGGAGCACCCAAAATAAAGTCTCTCATTGTCTCAATTGTTTTCCCATCTACTTGCCATGATGTGATGGGACCCGATGCCATGATCTTAGTTTTCTGAATGTTAAGTTTTAAGCCAACTTTTTCATTCTCCTCTTTCACTTTAATCAAGAGGCTCTTTAGTTCTTCGCTTTCTCCCATAAGGATGGTGTCATTTGCGTATCTGAGGGTATTGATATTTCTCCTGGCAATCTTGATCCCAGCTTGTGCCTACATTTAAAACTAACCAAGTTAATTAAGATTTTCAGTAGTTATATTAAAAAAAAAAACTAGCACCAAATTGGAAACAATAACAAGAACCCCATATATACACATTTTATGTTTAAAACAACAGTTGAGAACTCACAATGTATTTGTTGATTTCAAATCAGAAAAACAGATTTTCACAATGCTAGCTTTGATAAGTTCACTAAATTTCACTGATGCTTTTACACATAACCAGCAGTTTTTGTACTCTAGATTACAGCCAATGGGAATGTTATTTACACATGAGGGAAATGATTTGTAGTCTACCAAAGGATCAACAACTCTTTCCAGTGGTAGGCAGGTTGTGATTATTTTATAAGATGAGACCCCCTCATAAATTTACTTATGACTGGGGCTGGGTAATTAAATATTTTAAATAGTGGTAGGAGATAGTATGCTTTTTTACTCCCCCTGTAGTTTGAATTCACCAGTGCAGTGAATGAAAACCGGAACAATAAAACCTTGAAATGACAGAACGGTAGACTTACACCACAGGGGGAAATCTCTATAAACCAACTTTTAGGCACATTGTAGCTAAAAAAGTACCCAAAAGTAGTGCTCTGTCATGTTTTCACAGATTCCCACAGAAGGATATGATATAATTTATTCCTTTTAGTTACAGTGATTAAGTTAACAAGACTAATTATATCTGACTTACTAATGTCCATTTTGATTTTAGTGTGGGAGAAACTAGGTATAAATCCAACCCGTACTCATTTAAAGAACAGAACTTCAGTGACACACTAACAAGACTGTCCTTTCTACCTGGTTGTCCCAGTCTGGGCAAAGCACAACCCCAAAGACTATTTTTGAAGGAGTGAAAATCCATCACTTCTTCCATCCATTACTTATCCAACAATATCTCCAGGAGTTGGCCACCTTTCATGTGGGAACAACATCAAGATGAGCAAGGCAGGGCTACCCTAGTGGTCCAGTGGTTAAGACTCTGTGGAGCACAGGTTCCACCCCTGGTGGGGGAAGTTCTGCATGCCAGGAGGTGCCAGCAGGGGAAAAAAAAAGATGAGCAAGGCCATCCAGTCTGCTAAGTTCACTCAGTAGCGGTCTTATACCAGCTCCCCACCTCCCTGCCTAGGACAATGATGTCAAGTTTGACCCTGACTATGGTAAGCTTTGGGCTTCTCAGGGTAGCAAAGTGGTAAAGAATTCACCTGCCAATGCAGGACAACCCAAAAGATGTGAATTTGATCCTTGGGTCTGGAAGATCTCCTGGAGAGGGAAATGGTTCCAGAAGGAAATCTATTCCAGGATTCTTGCTTGAAAAATTCCATGGACAGAGGAGTCTGGCGGGCTACAATTCATGGGGTCACAAAGAATCAGACACAACTGAGTTTACATGCACATGATAAGCTTTGAGACTAGGTGTTGAATAGTTATCTATAGAGTTAACCTTGCAGATGTGAAAGGACTTCACTCTTGCCTCTGAGCAGCTTATTCTTAATTAAAGATAACCCTGAAAGGGATGTACAAATTAAGTTGCTGTAGGTCATCTTTTCTTTACCTGAGAAGGTATTTATTAGATTTCTTTCTTCCATGTCCTGCTGCTTAGGGTGAAGTTTCTGAGATAAACTCGGATAATTTGAAACCCTGTGGGTGGTAGGATAGGGATCACCTATCTTGAGGGGGTCCCAGGCACGTGAGAGGTTGGAGAAATAACAGGAGGGGATCACGGTGGTCAGAACAGCCAGAATTTCCAGAGTGCTTACCACATGCCAGGCATTGTCCTAAGGCATTTTATGTATGCTGATTCATTTAATTCTCATAAAAATCTCATGAAGTAGATGCTACAATCATCCCTCTTCTGCAGACAATAAAACTGAGGTAAGAGGAGTTAAATAATCCTAAGATCACAGTGAATGACAGAGTAGATGACAGCATGGGAGTTTCAACCCGGCTAGCCTAGCTCTCGGAGAAGGCAATGGCACCCCACTCCAGTACTCTTGCCTAGAAAATCCCATGGATGGAGGAGCCTGGTAGGCTGCAGTCCATGGGGTCGCTAAGAGTCAGACACGACTGAGCGACTTCACTTTCACTTTTCGCTTTCATACATTGGAGAAGGAAATGGCAACCCACTCCAGTGTTCTTGCCTGGAGAATCCCAGGGATGGCGGAGCCTGGTGGGCTGCCATCTATGGGGTCACGCAGAGTCGGACACGACTGAAGCGACTTAGCAGCAGCAGCAGCAGCAGCCTAGCTCTAGAGCTAGGGCAGTGCTGTCTATTCACCTGATTCCTTTTGGAGAATAGCAAAGACCTGGGGGTGAGAAACTATGGTGGGGAAAGAGCCAAGAAAAGGAGTGTAGGAGCCCCACCAGCTACACCACAAACTTCAGTTCTGTTTCAGATCAGTTTTACAGTCTATTCGGAGAAGGAGATAGTTTTGATACCACACTCTCTCCCAGTAAGTAGGAGTCTGTGTTTTATCTCAATTCTGCTAAGTCATGCTACTTTGGATAAAATTTATCTTTTCTCTACATCTCAGATTAATGTATGAATAAATAAATAGATTCTACTAAAGAAAATAAATGAGTATAGGTATTTTTTAATGTGAAGTAATCATTCTGTAAGGTAGTACATACCATGGGCTTTGATAATTTTTTTATTTAACATGGAAATGAACAAAAAAGCTAAGTAGCCCAAATAAAACAACTCTAAATAAAAAGCACTTGTAGAATAAAATTTTTAAAAAACTCTTTAAAACAGGTAAAGATTTACTTTAGATTTTTAAAATAATTTTACTTATTTTTGGCTGTGCTGGGTCTTTGTTGTTGCTTGGACTTTTCTCTAGTTGTGACAAGCGGGGGTTCAGTTCAGTTCAGTTGCTCAGTTGTATCTGATTCTTTGCAACCCCATGGACTGCAGCACACCAGGCCTCCCTGTCCATCACCAACTCCCAGAGTTTACCCAAACTCATGTCCATTGAGTCCGTGATGCCATCCAACCATCTCATCCTCTGTCGTCCCCTTCTCCTCCTGCCTTCAATCTTTCCCAGCATCAGGGTTTTTTTCAATGAATCAGTTCTTCACAACAGGTGGCCAAAGTATTGGAGTTTCAGCTTCAGCATCAGTCCTTCCAATGAATATTCAGGACTGATTTCCTTTAGGATGGACTGGTTGGATCTCCTTGCTGTCCAAGGGACTCAAGAGTCTTCTCCAGCACCACAGTTCAAAAGCATCAATTCTTCAGCACTCAGTTTTCTTTATAGTCCAACTCTCACATCCATACATGACGACTGGAAAAACCATAGCTTTGACTAGATGGACCTTTGTCAGTAATGTCTTTGCTCTTTAATATGCTGTCTACAGGTTACTCTTCTCTAGTTGTGGTATGCAGGCTTCTCATTGCAGCGGCTTCTCTTGTTGCAGAGCACAGGCTCTAGAGTAGAGGCTCAGTAACTGTGGGGCATGGGGCACAGGCTTAGTTGCCCCACAGCATGCGGGATCCTCCCAGACCAGAGATCCAACACAGGCCTCCTGCACTGGCTGGTATCTCTCAGCCACCAGGGAAGTCTCTATTTTAATTTTTATTGTATGCATAGACCTAATCTCTAACACAAGGTTAAAAGTTGATGTAATTGTTTAGGGGATTCCTGAGGAAAGACTACTTATGTCCATATGCTCTGACAAGAACAATAACAGTTTTCCCTACCACTATGTAGGCTTCTTTGGTTGAGTGAATGATTTTTGTCCTTAAATCCATTGTTTTCTAAATCCATAGGAAGGTTTATCATAAGTATATAAGTAAACTATGGTATCTGGAAAATAGCTTTTCTTTTTTGGAAAGACACTTGTTGAATTCTCTGTTCTAAAATTGGCAATTTTGGCAGGAACATTCTGGGATTGACTTTGGAATCATGCTTCAGTTGCATCTATCCTTCACCTTGCCAGTAGAGCTTGGTCACTCACCACCAGCCTGGTGGTGTGTTTTGGAACTTGAAACTTCCATCACTGGGGGTTATTAACACTCACTGCTCTGGAAAAGTTACTATACAGCTGTCAGTAGTTTCCAGGAAAGCCATTCTTCTCACTTTCTTGCTCTGAATCAATAGACAGGTCTGTTATTATGCAGGCCACTGGACAAATATCTCTATGCTGAGGTCCAGCCTTGGGGGGCAGGGGTAGGAAAAGAAGGGAAAAAGGTTGAGCCCAGGGGAATGGCTACTTTTTAGAGTCATGTGACAAACATCAGCAAATCATCTCAAATATTAAAAATGTAAGATAGCATAAATTGTTTTGGAAGGGTCAGGGTTTTTGTTGTTGTTGTTGTTGTTGTTGCTGCAACTGGAAAGTTGTTTTTTAGCCCAGTTTCCCTTGAAGGAGCTGGCCCCCTTTTTGATAGCATGGAGTCACTTGATCAAGTTAACAGCAGCAGGGTGGATCGCAGGAAGCTATAGAGTCAGCCTATTCGGATGAGTAAAGACCTAATCAAGTGCCATATCAGCAAAGTAAAGTGAAAGAGGATTTGGAAAGAACCACCAATGCCAAGGTTTCCTTTCATGAAATATAGCACAAGTTCAGTCTTCTAAACTCTACATACCTCCGACCTTTGCCTCTTTTATGTCTCTATTTTTCTGGCCTGACAGACCACATGCCAATGTACAACCCAGAATCCCTCACCCTCGTGATTTATGACTTACAGCTGCTTCAGTGTCTCAGACATGGCAGCTGCTTTTCAGATGTCTTCAAACCAGAGGGAAAGTGTTAATGTGAACTTGAGTGGCTGCAGAAGAGAAGGGAAAAGTTGATGAAAAAATCATCTGAATTCAGCCCCAACACTTTTGATTGATCTTTGCCTTTGGGGCCAAGCAAAATGTTTGGTTTATTTTATAAGCTAATTAGGTGTGTGAAAGGCTACTTGGCATCTGCTATTGACTGGACCCAGCAGAAGTGATCACTAGGCTGGATGATCAATAAGGGATCGATAACAAGCGTGTGATTGGATTAGCCATTTGATCAATGCTGTGTGCTAATATATTAACAAGCAAATTACCCACAGCACTTAAGAGCAGAATGCTGACTCTGATTGCATTACAAACTAGTGAGATCTAATGACCTGCCAAGTGCAAGGGGTTAGTTATACAAATCAAGATCTGAAGGTATTTTTTTCCTGGAAGATTTCTCCCCCGCCAGAGAAAATGCTTTCTTAAGTGAGATTCAAATTAAATTACAATTAGCAAGCAGTTGCACTGGGACACCTAATTTCCCAACAAGTATCATTCATGAGGAAGAGGGCTTGGGAAGTCCAGAAAAACTAGCCTGGAGAACTTCTAGGAAAAGCCGGGTAAATATCAGAAATGGCAAACACAACGAATGCCAGAGTAGTCACTAATATTTCTCCAATAAAATTTTGGTAAATGTATTTCTAGGTTGGATGTATAGAGCCCTTTCACACTAGAATCTAATGGTGCTTAATCTTTATCAAAATCATAGGTTTCTTCCCAGCTTACATTTTTGTTTTAAAGTAAGCTATTATCTTAATTCAGTCTCAAAATGGGTAAGCAATGAGAGATATCTGTGTGTGTGTGTGTTCACACACATGTGCCAAATGCACAGTGTGAAGGATTGTGGCTAACAGCAAAAGTGCTCTTTCAAAAGAGAAAAAGAGAAAGAAAATTACATGTCATAGGACGTGAGGAGTGAAGAAAATGTTGTCCACGTCCTAACTCTGCAGAATTTATTTCTATTCGATGATTCACTCTATCAGCAACCTCACGAGAGTAAAAAGCCACAAAGCAGAACTTCTCCCCTCCTGCTTTTGCCATGATTAGGTGAACCATTTATTCAATTGACTGTGCTCTTTCTGATTCCCTAAGTGGAGACCAGGCAAGCCTTTGCTCACTTTCTCTCTTAATCCTTTTCCTTTTGAGAAATCTTTTTTCCCTGTGCCTGAGGGAAGCTGAACCGATTAGTCTGAATTCTCCAGTGTTATTTGCAGACTCGAAAGGTCTCCCCGGGCCCAGAGGCAGAGTGGCAGCCGAGCCTTGGTGAGGTGAGGCGAGCGGCAGCTGACAAAACAGGCTGCCTGGCCTGGAGAGCTGGGGGCCGGGAGGGGACAGGCTGTCAATCAGCATCAAAGAAGCACAGGCAGGGAATGTAATATCTGATGGAGCCCTGTCAGTGCCCAGACTTTAAGGTGAACCAGGGTTGATTTGCCAGAGGCTGAACTGCCTAGGACCTCGGGGTGGGGGGAAGCGGTATGCAGATTTTCCCACTTGCCCTGCATTTGGTGGGCTTCAGTGTCTATACCATCCTGTGTAAGTTTTTGTACCCAAGCTCCAAGTCCAGTGCCATCGTGAGTACCTTGTGACGGTTCTGTGAGAACTATCGTTCCGTTTGAGTAAATCTGCTGATAGTCAATGATCACAGTGATGACAGTCCTCTCACATCCATTCCTCTGTGGTGGTGCCTTGTTTGACAAGCCCTGTGCCATGTTTTTAAATACTTTTTTCTTGTGCTTACCAAAGCATGAGGTACAGGAAGCCAGCAATATACAGCTAAAGAGGTTAACTCCGTTTAAACATGGAAGTACATGAAACTATGAAGCATCACGTTTATTGTTGATGGAATCTCACTCACTACTTCACCAGCAATGAGATTTTGTAAATAAATGACACATCTTTGGGATCGATGTGTCTACACTTCAGTGGCACATGTGTGTAACGATATAACAGTCTATGCTATTAATTCCTTGTCATCGGTGATTACATTCATGGTAAGAAGCAATGTACTTTCAACCTACAGTGAAAGCCCATCTAATGGATCATGTACTTGCCAAAAACCTTAAAGAGTTAAAGAATATTTTGCATTTCATAAATTAAGACAGGTGACTATAATGCTATAAAAAGACATATTACCATGTTGCTGGTTATGCCTCTGACATGATTCTACTCTCCTTCTGCCTTGTTATTAACCTGAGCTTTAAGTACTGTTGTAAATATTTCTCCAGGAAGAACCAGCTGTACGGCTCTGGGTGATAATAATTGTAATTATTTAAGTGAGAAAGCATTGGAGGACAAGATTCCTGCTTGGCACAGTGTCTGATTCTGTAATATGCTGTTTTGCAGGAAGAACTGAGAGGAAGGGAGAATGATGTTAATAATAGGCAAAAAAGAAACTTGCTAGTGTTCAGTACTTTGTTTAGGAATTTGTGATTGTTTTGCCTGGGAAAAAAACACCTTTTAAAAAAATATATTTTTATTTATTTATTTTGATTTTTGGCTGTGCTGGGTCTCCGTTGCTGTGCATGGGCTTCCTCTAGTTATGGTTTGCAGGCCCTAGAGCCCAGGCTCAGCAGCTGTGTCACCTGGGCTTAGTTGGCTTAGTCACCCCACGGCATGTGGGATCTTCCCAGACAATAGATCGAACCCATGAACTCTGCCTTGACAGGCAGATTCTTAACCACTGGACCACCTGGGAAGTCCCAGAAAACATCTTCAGTGACTTGATAAGCATAATCATTTGAATCTATTACAGCCAGAGCATCATCTAAAGTATATATATATCTTCCAATCAATAGCTTTTTTTTTTTTTAATAAAAATATCTGTTTGGTTTCTAAATTGTCTCAATTAACCTCTTCCTTGTTAAGTTTAGTAACAGTGAATACTGAAGATTTAATGTGATATTTCCCATCAGTTTGAAGATACGCGTGTTTCAGAATCTGTTTTCCTCAGATCCAGCTGAATGTTATAGAGTCCAATGTTGCCCCGTCAGTATGAGAATGAAAGCCCTGCTCTTTTGCCTGCTTTCATCCTCATGAGAAGATTCATCTTCTGCAGACAAAGCTTACAGTCTTGAAAGCTCCAGTGGGCTGGACTATGACTTGGTTCCAGTAGATAACTCAAATGTTATCCTGTGAAGCACTGATGATTAAGACAAAAAGATAGGGATGAGTGGTTAGCTGAAGCATGCATGAGTGAGAAGCTTAAACAAGAAGGGAAATGGCTCTGATAAGAAAAATAGTACAAAATACTAGGTAGGGGTCTTTACACCCATTGAAAGTGAAAGTGAAAATCTCTCAGTCATGTCCGACTCTTTGCAACCCCATGGACTGTACAGTCCATGGACTTCTCCAGGCCAGAATACTGGAGCGGGTGGCCTTTCCCTTCTACAGGGAATCTTTCTAACCCAGGGATAGAATATTTGCAGGTCTCACCCATTGCAGGCGGATTCTCTACCTACTGAGTCACAGGGAAGCCCAAGAATACTGGAGTGGGCAGCCTGTCCCTTCTCCAGCGGATCTTCCTGACCCAGGAATCAAACCAGGGTTTCCTGCACTGCAGGTGGATTCTTTACCAACTAAGCTATCAGGGAGGCTCATTACACCTATTAGGATGGCTATTAATAAAAGCACAGAAAATAAGTACTGGCAAGCATATGGAGAAATTGGAACCCTTGTACACTGTTGGTGGGAGTGTAAAACAGTGCAGTCACTATTGGAATAGGATGCTGATTATTCAAAAATTAAAAATGGAATTAACACATGCTCTAGCAGTTTCACTTCTGGATATAGTTCCAAAACGACCAAAAGCAGGAATTTGAACAAGAATTTGTACACCCATGTTCAATGAAACGTTATTCACAGTAGCCAAAAAGGATAATAAGCAACTCAAGTATCCATTGACGGACGAATGGGAAAACAAACTGTTGTATATAATATAATGGGATAATATTCAGCCTTAATAAGGAAGGAACTCTGATGCAGGCTGCAACATGGATGAACCCTGAGAACACTATGCTAAGTGAAATAAGCCAGTCACAAAGGACAAATGTTATATGATTCTACTTACAGGAGGTGTCCAGAGCAGTCAAATTCAGAGACAGAAAGAAATAGGATGGTGCCAGAGGCTGGGAGGGGGCAGAAATGAGGAATTACTGTTTCATGGGTACAGAGTAGTTTCAGTTTGGGAATATGGAAAAAAAGTTCTGAAAAAAGATCATGGTGGTTACACAACAGTGTGAATGTTCTTATTGTCCCTGAACTATGCACTTAACAATGGTGAGAACGGTAAATTTTATGTTATACATATTGACCACAATTAAGAAAATACTAGGTAAAGAATAACCTACAGAGATACCTGTGACCTTCATACATCTCCTCCAGAGTTTTTGAACAGAGGAGGGAAACAGCCACCTGCCAGAATGCGTGGCGCATGTTTCCTCCTTCCCCAGGGGGTCAGGCTGGAGGGGATTCTTTTTTATTCCTATGCTTCCCATGGCTGCCTGGGAGTGAAGTTTGAAGGCAATGCTGAACAAGAACTTGAACGAGTCATGCTGACCTCAATCAGCTTTCCTGAGTAAGGTTTACAATTCACACAGGTGAACCCTGCCTGCTAGAAATATCACCTACTGCACTGGGAGGCCACAGTAAAAGGAATTATAACTCACTTTTTAACTGTAATTCAGTAAATGTTTACTAAGAAATTATGTGCCAGACTCTATGATTGGTCTCATTTTACTCAACATCAAGTCTCATATTCTCAGTAGAAGTTGTGGTTATTCAGTCTTTGATCAATTACTATCTACAAAGACTGCCATGATAACGTTTAATGACTGTCTCAGGGCTTGTTGGACCCATTCATCTTGGTTTTTCAGAATAGAATAAACCTTTAAGATATCACATTAATTTTTTTGACGTAATTGTATGAAATCCAGTAGGATTTTATATTTCGAAAACCAGGGAAAAGAAATTACAAAAATATTCTCATTATCCAGAAAGTGAATATTAATTTCTATGTCACCTGATCTTGCAGGTGGTGCAGTGGTAAAGTATCTGCCTGCCAATGCAAGAGACGTGAGTTTGGTCCCTGGGTCAGGAAGACCCCCCTGGAGTAGGAAATGGCAAACCACTTCTTGCCTAGAGAATCCCATGGACAGAGGAGCCTGGCAGGCTACAGTTCATGGGGTTGCAAGAGTCAGACATGACTGAGCGACTAAGTACAGGACTATAACCCCATCCAATCAATGTCCTTTAAAGTTGTCACTGGTCAGTTAGCTCTGAGTTGTCTAATATTTTTTTAATCCAATTTATATATTTTTCTGGAGAAGGAAGTGGCAACCCACTCCAGTATTCTTACTTGGAATATTCCATGGACAGAGGAGCCTGGTGGGCTACAGTCCTTGGGGTCACAAAGAGTTGGACACGGTTGAGTAATACTTATACTTTTGCCATGGCCTTTTAGGGGACCAAGAACTTCATTAGCATATGAATATTGCTGGATGATCCTGATAAAAACTTTCTTTGAGGCATATAGCACCCGCAGTTTATATAGCAGTTTTACTTACTGTCCTAAACTGACTATCTTATGCTCTTACATTTTGAAATTAACTTTTATTCCTATATTTTAACCAAGACACTGAAAGTTTAAATATCTGTCGAAAGTCACATTCTTAAATAAACCTGGAGAAGGACTTTATGATGTCTTCCCTCTCAGGCTACTAGCAGTACTTTTTCCCATCACATTTCAGTACTGCATCCCTATCTTGGATATATCTCTGTAGACTCAGACAGAACCTGGGGAGGACCCACTGAATCAATTTCTTTTGTAGACTTTCCAGGTTTCTGTCTAGCTCCAAATTGAACTGGCTAAAATAAATGTTGGAACCATTCATCTTGGTTTTACAGAATGGAATAAACCTTTAAGATATCACATTATTTTTTGACACAATAGTGTGAAATCCAGTAGGATTTTACAGTTTGAAAACCAAGGAAGATAAATTACAAAAATATTCTCACTATCCAGAAAGTGAATATTAATTCCTATGTCACTTTTAAATAAATAATTTATATTGTTATTCACATTAATACATTGTTGATGATGATAGTTTCTTAGTACTAACTTTGGTGAAACATTATATTTGAAGTATAGATGCTGCTGCTGCTAAGTCACTTCAGTCGTGTCCGACTCTGTGTGACCCCACAGATGGCAGCCCACCAGGCTCCCCCATCCCTGGGATTCTCCAGGCAAGAACACTGGAGTGGGTTACCATTTCCTTCTCCAATGCATGAAAGTGAAAAGTGAAAGTGAAGTCGCTCAGTCGTGTCCGACCCTCAGCGACCCCTTGGACTACAGCCTTCCAGGCTCCTCCATCCATGGGATTTTCCAGGCAGGAGTACTGGAGTGGGGTGCCATTGCCTTCTGAGTAATACCTATAAAAGCATAAAATAATAAAAAAAACAAAAAACTCAAGTAATGCCCAAGGAAACAACTTGCATTTTGTTTTACTTAATTAGAGTTAAGTAGGGAGAGCTACAAATTTCTTTTCATGAATTAAGAATTTTTGATAATATGCCAAGAAAATGAATATGTAATTCATATAGAAGCTGTCATGCAGCTATAAAACATCATGTAATTCTAGCTGTTATGGGATTTTATATTGAAAACGTTATAAATATTACTGCTTACTATTTCCAGAGAAGGCAATGGCACCCCACTCCAATACTCTTGCCTGGAGGTCCTGTGGACAGAGGAGCCTGGTTGGCTGCAGTCCATGGGGTCACTAGGAGTTGGCTACGACTGAGCGACTTCACTTTCACTTTTCACTTTCATGCATTGGAGAAGGAAATGGCAACCCACTCCAGTGTTCTTGCCTGGAGAATCCCAGGGACGGGGGAGCCTGGTGGGCTGCCATCTATGGGGTCGCACCGAGTCGGACATGACTGAAGCGACTTAGCAGCAGCAGCAGCAGCAGCTTACTATTTCTTTCTTTCTTTTTTTTTTCCCCCTCACCAGTTCCCTGACCAGGGATTGAACCTGGGCCATGGAAGTGAAAGCCTGGAATCCTAACCATTAGGCCACTAGGGAACTCTCACTGCTCACTATTTCTATGCATTTAGAAGTGACTTTTTTACACAAAACATTTATATGTGCATTTAGTGCTGATAATGCAAAATGTACCCTTGGATGTACCACCTAAAAACCAGCCTTTTCAGAAAAGTTAGGGATGCTTTTAAGGAAAGTTATAAGCATCTGAATGCAGAGTTCCAAAGAATAGCAAGAAGAGATAAGAAAGCCTTCCTCAGCGATCAATGCAAAGAAATAGAGGAAAACAACAGAATGGGAAAGACTAGAGATCTCTTCAAGAAAATTAGAGATACCAAGGGAACATTTCATGCAAAGATGGGCTTGATAAAGGACAGATATGGCATGGACCTAACAGAAGCAGAAGATATTAAGAAGAGGTGGCAAGAATACACAGAAGAACTGTACAAAAAAGATGTTCACGACCCAGATAATCACGATGGTATGATCGCTCACCTAGAGCCAGACATCCTAGAATGTGAAGTCAAGTGGGCCTTAGGAAGCATCACTATGAACAAAGCTAGTGGAGGTGATGGAATTCCAGTGGAGCACTTTCAAATCCTGAAAGATGATGCTGTGAAAGTGCTGCACTCAATATGCCAGCAAGTTTGAAAACTCAGCAGTGGCCACGGGACTGGAAAAGATCAGTTTTCATTCCAACCCCAAAGAAAGGCAATGCCAAAGAATGATCAAACTACTGTACAATTGCACTCATCTCACATACTAGTAAAGTAATGCTCAAAATTCTCCAAGCCAGGCTTCAGCAATATGTGAACCATGAACTTCCAGATGTTCAAGATGGTTTTAAAAAAGGCAGAGGAACCAGAGATCAAATTGCCAACATCTGCTGGATCATGGAAAACACAAGAGAGTTCCAGAAAAACATCTATTTCTGCTTTATTGACTATGCCAAAGCCTTTGACTGTGTGGATCAAAATAAATTGTGGAAAATTCTGAAAGAGATGGGAATACCAGACCACCTGACCTGCCTCTTGAGAAACCTGTATTCAGGTCAGGAAGCAGCAGTTAGAACTGACATGGAACAACAGACTGGTTCCAAATAGGAAAAGGAGTACGTCAAGGCTGTGTATTGTCACCCTGTTTATTTAACTTATACGCAGAGTACATCATGAGAAATGCTGGGCTGGAAGAAGCACAAGCTGGAATCAAGATTTCCAGGAGAAATATCAGTAACCTCAGATATGCAGATGACACCACCCTTATGGCAGAAAGTGAAGAGGAACTCAAAAGCCTCTTGATGAAAGTGAAAGAGGAGAGTGAAAAACTTGGCTTAAAGCTCAACATTCAGAAAAGATCATGGCATCTTGTCCCATCACTTCATGGGAAATAGATGGGGAAACAGTGTCAGACTTTATTTTTTTGGGCTCCAAAATCACTGCAGATGGTAACTGCAGCCATGAAATTAAAAGACGCTTACTCCTTGGAAGGAAAGTTATGACCAACCTAGATAGCATATTGAAAAGCAGAGACATTACTTTGCCAACAAAGATCCATCAAGTCAAGGCTATGGTTTTCCAGTGGTCATGTATGGATGCGAGAGTTGGACTGTGAAGAAAGCTGAGCACCAAATAATTGATGCTTTCGAAGTGTGGTGTTGGAGAGGACTCTTGAGAGTCCCTTGGACTGCGAGGAGATCCAACCAGTCCATTCTAAAGGAGATCAGCCCTGGGTGTTCTTTGGAAGGAATGATGCTAAAGCTGAAACTCTAATACTTTGGCCACCTCATGCAAAGAGTTGACTCATGAGAAAAGACTCTGATGTTGGGAGAGAAAGGGGGCATGAGGAAAAGGGGACAACAGAAGATGAGATGGCTGGATGGCATCACCGACTCGATGGATGTGAGTTTGAGTGAACTCCGGGAGATGGTGATGGACAGGGAGGCCTGGCATGCTGCGATTCATGGGATCCCAAAGAGTTGGACACAACTGAGTGACTGAACTGAACTGAGGGATGCTTAGCATTTGCCCCTAACTGCCATTGACATGCCACCACGCACTCTGGCCATGACATTGCAAACCAGCTGATGTCAAGGGAGAGCAGCAAAAAAGGGGACAATCTGGATAGCAGAGACCCAGCGGCATCTGAGCAGTGTTGTCCTCTCTAGCTGGATTCTGTTTTCACCCCAAAAGGGCTATAAGTGAATTCTAGCCACCAGCAGCTTCATTCAGGCATTTTTTTGTTGTTTCAGTCACTAGGTTGTATCTGACTCTTTGCGATCCCCACAGGCCTACAGCCAGCCAGGCTCCTCTGTCCACAGGATTTCCCAGGCAAGAATACATGAGTGGTTTGCCATTTCCTTCTCCAGGGGATCTTCTCGACCCAGAGATTGAACCTGGGTCTCTTGTATTGAAAGACAGATGAGCCACCTCATTCTTGCATAAAAATACAAAACTATTCATAAGGAAATGTTTGTAAACATAAAGCATATATTAATTCACAGAAACAAAAGATGTAGGTGAGGGATGAGATTAATAACCATTAATAGATAAAACTATTAATATTAGTCAATACATATTTTTGCTCAAATGTATTCACTCTTAATAATTACTTCAATGTAATTTCAATAGCTCAGCTTACTATGTCCTCCAGTCAATATGAAAAATAAGAGTCCTGTACCAACAACCCATTTTTCTTTTCTTTATCTTCCTTTTTTAGTATATAAAATATATACATTTTAACATTTATATAACGTCATCAATAAAATACCAGTTTTATCTTCATTCCTGGGTATGAATACTCCTTGACTCATTTCAGGATATGAATTATACAAGCCAAGGACTCTTTCTTCCCTATTACATAGGATGCTGGCTTGCCTTTTGTATTTGCTATCTGTATGCTGAATAAATTGGTGTGTTTCTTTCCCTTGAAGAGGCTACATATTTCATACATATGTGGCAGTTGTAGGTACATATGTCTGCTGTAGGTACAACTCACATTCATCGCAAGTAATTACATAGAAAGGGTTATAGTGAGCAAAGTGAGTTGATAAAAATGATAATGCGAGGCTCTATATTTATTCATTTGCAATGATTTCCACATCAACTTCACTCAGTTTATAAATCTAAACATTAGTTCTCTTGCTGTCAGCACTTCAGACTCCACCTGGGATCAGTCAGCCAAGCTGTGCTTTCTGCCTCCTAGAATCATCATGCAAAATAAGATTCTGCATTTGGAATGTAGCTGACAGGTTGGTTGATGATGCACCAGACAAAAAGGAATGCATTTTCCCTCCTCAGCTGTATAAGCTCTCTTGTTCCACAGGCTTATTTCTTTAGCAAGGAAAGCAGATGTGACTTAAGTAGCACAGGCAAGGAGGTGGTGGAGAAAGAGCCCTTCTTTCATAAGTACATTTTAAATTACCACACCTTTTTCTTGTCTTATAAAGTACCTAAGTACGTAAAATTTCCTAGTGCTCAAAAGCTAATTAGGTCTGCTATCTTTATTCCTAAAAGAAAAAATTAAGTGCAAATTTTGCATAATTAAATAAAGGATGCAATAGATTTTCCAAAGAATCAATGTTGTCCAACTTACAATTCTTTTCCTTTGAAATTTCACTTTTTTTTTAACCTTAGAATTGTTTTCTTTCCTGTAGCAGTAATTGTGGTGGAATTTATCAAGCTGCTTCTCTTAAGCATGCTACTCATGTGTTACTTATTTCTGAGGGGTAGAATAGTAAATTCACAGATTCTTTCCTACTTGAGGCTTTACTACCACTCATTCATACAGTTCTTTTCTATTTGATCTTTATATTTCACAAAAATAATTATTATTAAGACATGACATTCTCTTTTACTAGTCAAAGCTGGTATCTTGAAAACATAACAACTTCAGAAGTCAAGAAATCCTCAGAACTAGGTTGCTAATTGCTTCTATGTTGAAGTAGCAGGCTTCATTAAACAGAAATCCAAACTATAGTGAATTTGGTTGGGTATCTGTAATTGTTGTGACAGATAGCACACCACTAAGCTGATTACATGCACAGCAGCTAGAAACTTACCCTATTAGAAGTGGCTTGGAAGTGACTAACAACCTAATTCTGAGTATTTCTTGACTTTTGAAGTTGTTACTTTTTCAAGATGTCAGGTTTGACTAGTAAAAGAGAATGTCATGTCTTAATAATTATTTTTGTGAATTTTAGTATTTTTGCATGTGGGTTTAGCAAAACTATGAATGGTAATTCTTTCATAAAGAAATATGCCACTTATATGCTTGAAGTTTACTTTTGAATCATTCTCTCTGCTGTCTCCATCTCCTCATCTCTCAAATATGAGTTAATCTGTTTATTTAGATTAGACAGCAGATCAAATAAAGTACCGAATAATAGTCTGAGAAGCTGAGGAGAGTTGAAAGTTACTCTGTTATCCAAGATGGAAAAATAGACTATTAAGAGTGATATCTTGGCAAGAGATAATTACATTTCCTTTGATATTTTACCTACTGTACCAAAATACATAAAATCATCCTGGACACTTCATATTATTTTTTAACTTTGTACATTTATTATTAAAGTAGTATTTACCTATATAATTTTTACCTTACTAATGAGAATATGCTTATAAAATTTTATTAAATCTAAAAGAAATACTTTTTAAGATTTCTTTCCTTCACCCAAGAAAGATATCTCCATCTTAAAGTGGAATGAAATGTATGTCTTTTAATATGTCTTATAGGGCCTCCTGTTCTTGTACTGGCCCTTTGAAAAGTCAGTTCATTAAACCATTACTCTGGACTATGTTCTGAGCTTCTAATAGAGCAAATTTAAAGAATCTAAAGCAAAGATAATACTCTGACACAGAGTCAATGGCTGTGCGATGGGAGAGGTCCATTGGCTGGGAGTTGTCATCTCCACTGCTGGTTTCTCACGCCATTGGGGTTCATATGGTTCATAGGACAGCACCCTGGGGAAACTTTTTCATTCTTTATCTCTTTCCTTTCGAACAGCCAAGATTAGGCTTGCATTTGTGGCTGTTTCTAACAAATGCACGCTGACAAAATCCAAAAGCTGATCTTTCCCTGGAACCACAGCATTAGTGAAAAGCAAAACAAAATAAAAACAAATCCTAACTGCTTTTCTAAAACAATTTGGGGTTGGTGATTGAAGGGGCAGGGCCTTGGAACAATATCTGGCACAAAATTTATACTCAATAAGTAAGTGTTGAATTAAATGATGGAATAAACATTTAACTATCAATAACTTCAGCAACTTTTAGGAATGGCCCTGTGATTCATATTTTTATCCCCAAAGGGGTTATTTAGTCATTTAACAATAATTTACAAAGCTGTCATCCTGTGTAAAGCTGTAATAGCCACTACAGGGGATACTAAAGTGGATACATCATAATATAAGCATACTGATAACTGAATTATCATAATATTTATATAATTCCTAATGTTAAGTGGAATGAAAACACTATGAAAGAGATCCAGATAAAGTAAGTATAAGGATAACTGTTAGTTATTCCCTATTGTAGCTAACGTGTGTCTCCCAAAGAGTCACTGTTGATATACCCTCTTAATAAAAACTACTACTTACTTAAACTACCACCACAGAGCACTTTGTAGATGTCAGGTACTTTGTTTCTATCATTTTTAATTTACTCAACAATCCAGCAAGGATTGTTAACGTCATTGTTCTCATTTTAGTTGAGGAAATGAAGGTCCAGAGAGGTTAAAAAGGAAATTTTCTCAAAGTCACATAGCTACCAGCTCGATATACTGTCTCACATTGCTGCAATAGAAAGACTCACCAAATTCTCGCCTCTGCCTCTTTCCTCTTTCTATAACCCAGGCCACTTTCTTCTTACAGGCTCAGCTTGTCCCCTCCAACCCCACTCAGTCCCTCTCTCTAGGAAAAGAAGATTTAAGACTGACATATATATATACTACCATGTGTAAAATAGCTAGTGGGAAGCTGCCATAAAGCACAGGAAGTCCAGCTCAGTGCTCTGTGGTGACCTAGATAGGTGAGTTGGGGGTGGGGTAGGAGGGAAATCCAGGAGGGAGGGGATATATGTATGCATATGGCTATTCCACTTAACTGTAAAGCAGAAACTAACACAATGTTGAAAAGCAATTTTATATGTGTGTGTGTGTATATATATATATATATATATATATATATATATATAAAAGATACTCTGGCGTAGCACTCTGAATCTCAGCTCCCAGTTACTTCCAATGCTTGTCTGGGAGGAACAAGAGAGTTCTGGGTTTCTTCTTTGTCCCTAATTATCCCCTCATGATAATTTTTACCCTCTTGTTCCCAGTGCCCAAATTCTGTCTGGATTATCTAGCAATCTAGTCCTTTTAGTACTAGGTTCTGACTTGTCCTTGTCAACCCTTTCTTTAGCCCAGAATCCTTCCCTTGAACTCCCCTGGGGAGTCTGAAGTAAAGCCACCCAAGGACAGAGTTCACAGTGGATCTCCTGGCATTGCCAACTTAGATGCCTCTGTGCTGAAGATTCCCAGACATGGTCCATGGGTCCTTTAATGGTGGGGCTCCTGCTCCCCTCTCTGTACTCATCCTCGTACCCCAAACCTTAGTCATACTGACCTGCTTGCAAATCTCTGAAATTGGTCTGTCCACTTTTCCCCAGAGGACCTGGCATAAATTGTTCCCCCTGCCTGGCTACTTTCCACCACTCTTCTGTTTTCTGTGTCTGCTCTTATTTAAACATCACCTCCTCTAGGAAGCCATCCTTTGGTTTCTCAAGTTGCTCTGGGTTTGCTCCTCAGTCTCCCTACTGGGCTAAGAGCAATCTGAGGACATCATTGTTGTATCTCCAGAAACTAAGCCAGAACCTAGCACACTACAGACACTTAACAAATATTCTTTCATTGGTATAAAACTACTTACAAGGAAATTTACAAGGACCATAAAAATCAACAAGCAGTACTTGGATGACACTGATCTTCAGTTCCCTGATACAGTAATTTCCCCACTGATGCCATATTCTAATATACTAGCTGACTCTCGTGAATCTTGTAGGCAACCATGAGAATTTGAGTTCCAGCATTCAAGAACCCCAAGTCCCTCCTGCTGGGAGAATTATTTCAACTCACCATTGTTTCAAGGACTTACGGGACACATTATTGTGATTTGCAGATGAGGAGACTGGGACCCAGAGAAATGTCAGATGCTGTTATGACAAACCTCTATTAATGGAAGATTTGAATTTATGTTCGGTTCATAAATTCTTTTTTCATAAATATTTCTATTGAGATAGAATGTCAACACTTAGGATATGCTACTCATTAAGATGATTCTAGGTCTGTACGTCTGATGAATGGCAAAGCATTTCTTAGAAATTTAAAAGATTATTTACATGGATATATTCCTAGGAAAACATCTGTCTTCTGCAAATGGAAATAATGAAACCCACTAAATTGCAGTAGTGCAAAATACAGAAGGTGGCAGATTTATAGATACTACTGTTGACAGGTCACCTGCCACCCCTCCTTGTCCACCTGTGGGCCATCAGTTTGCCATTCTCTGAGCAATGCTATTTTGAGAAGAGAGAATCTTTGTCTGTGAGCAGTTATAGCAAACCCAGAGGATGCAGTGAGTGTGTCAGTGGAATGGAGCCATCGTCCGAAACATGGCAGGAGTTCTCTGGTGTTAGGAACATGCTGTCCTTTACGCTTTGTAGAAATCTACTAAGCAGTTATCATTCTTTAAATAAAATTGTCTTTTAGTGAAGGGAAAAGATTTTACTGTCTGTTGAACTTGTGTTCCTGAGGCTGAATTTGCATACACAGAGAGCTGTTTTAAATAAACAATTTCTGACTGTATTATTGGAAGAAAAGAAAAGGAGAGAAAGGTTAAATTTTCTGGTGCACACAAATTGGCACTAATGTTCATTCACTCAGCAAGGTTTTAGAGACCTAAATTATGCCAGGCATTGTGCTGGGCATAATGGAAGTACATGCTGGAAGTACTGAAGATAATGGAGTAAGTGGTGAGTGAGGCAACATCACTGCTTCTACAAGAGCCTTTGAGCTCTAAAAGATGGGGCTGGAAGTGTGTGGGTGTCGGGGCAGGGGACTGGATGCCATTAACAAGGGTGAGATCTTCCTTTTGACCCAAGTCTTCCTTTCTGGATTCTGAAGGCAAAATATCCCCATTAAGAACAATGCAAGGAACAAAATCCTTTCTTTCACCTAGCTTTCTAATTTTCTTCTTAAGTAAACTGGTAACTCTCAGCAGGAATCTGCAGCTTCCTGACCATTGGTGAGGGAAGATTAATAAATTGCCACCCTGCCAGGGAGACGTGGGCACGTGTGAATACTTCCCACTCTGTTTGCATTCCCCACTAGAGCTGCAAGCTTGTATGAATTCACACGTAGAGCAGAGAAACATTTCATTCTGGGATGAACTCAGGAGAGGTGAATTAGCCTCCACATTTTAGACTGTTGAATTATTCTTTCATCTTTAAACTGCAAAAGGAAATACATTTCATCCCATGCAAATACATATTCAACCTCTTTTATACAATTGAGTTCATGAGTCAGTCTCCTGTTCTATTTTTATTTACTTATTTGGTAGTTTTGAGGAAATTTCTCCATTTTACTAACCACTTTAAAATCCTTTTCCAGATTAAGATCAACATCTGAGGCTAGAATTTAAACCCCAGAAAAGGTAGTAAGTAAAGAATCTTTAATTTATGAAACTGAACAAGTTGACTTATCCAAACATCTCTAGGGCTTTAATGGGGGATATCTATAATTCTCTGAATTGTATTCCTTTCACAGTGATATTTTGTAATTCCATTCTATTACCCTTGCTTAACATTAATGAGATAAAAAGATCACATTATGGCGATTGATGTTCTTCAAATTGAATGCACGTTTCCATGTACAAAGCTGTCTGCTAATTTAAAAAACATAGCATGTAACATAGAATCATGACCATGGTCATCACTCAGCTGGGACCAGATAGCATTTTTTATCTATTCATTGGATTTAACAAGGCATAAGATGGAAGCAGAATACAAAGTGTGGGTAGATTATCCCATATCCCTCCTTTCGGTCAATTCTTGGCAATCTCAGCAAGGAAACTGAGGCTTCATGTTTCCATGGAAATAAACCTCAAGGTCAAAGGGGCATATGGAAGGTCAGACAATGACAAAGGGACATCTGAGAGGCCATCTGGATGAGTGACCTGACATAATTAGTCATTAATCCCACTCTGGGGAACAATAGAGCTGGCAGAGAGTGTGTTTGGGCTTTGATCGTGGTCTGGGTGATCTCATGGGGAAGAAGGGAAAAAGCCCCACTTGGTAACTAAGCAGATTACCTCGGCATGCTGTTAACTAAAGACGGGGTGGCCGAGGAGGCCAGTGGGATATGCATTTTACATATTAGACTACATTTTCCTTAACTTACCACAGGCTCCTCTAGGGCCATGTGGCTTTCGGATTAGCTTCTGGGTAGCATTTTTTACAGTTTACAATGGAAGGAGAGCAAGAGTCCCAAAATACATTGCTTAAAATTCTTAGGCAACAGATGGAAGATAGCTGGAGAGCCAATGGCATTAGACAGCTTGGTTTACAGGTGTCAATATTTACTAAGCAAAGTTTGCCAGGGTGCCTTTTGGGAAAAAGCAGAGAGAATAGCTAATCAGTAAAACAATAGCAATCAGCCCGTTGTCTGTTTTAGCAGAACGGTTAGAAATATAAATTGTCTAAAATGATAAGAAGTACTCATCAGCATCTGTCTTTCTCTCAGGCTCTTCTTTTTCATGTTTATTAGTCTTAGCAGACTTTGATCGGCTACCCATCCCGTGTAACTAGAATCCTTCTATTTGCAGCGCTGGTGATGTTTTGAGCTTAATTGTGTGCATTTTTGTAGGATGTGAACATGCTGCTGCTGCTGCTGCTGTTGCTAAGTCGCAGTCCTTATAAATTCATGTATTTCAGCAACTGCTGAAATCATCATCTGCCCCCCAGGGATAACTGATTATACTTACTGGGTAAAGAATGGTAGCCAGATGAGGTAGTAACTATATTGGACCAAAGTCTCTTTGTTAGAATAGCTTGCTGAATAATGACATTTAAAAGTCATTGTGAGCTTTTTAATTTTGAAACCGGAATCTGATTAGTCATTTGGGTGGCATACTCTGGCAAACTACATGTGAGGCTGTAGAAGGAGCACTCACAGAGAGTGGGGAGATGAGACATTGTTGCCCTAACTTTGCCATGAATTTGCTCCAAAATCCCTTTGTGAGCATTTATTTTTATTTTTTGGCCATACTGTGCAGCATGTGGGATATTTGGTTCCCTGACCAGGGATCAAACCCGTACCCCCAGCACAGGAAGCAGGGAATCTTAACCATTGGACAGCCAGAGAAGTCCCTGTGAGCATTTCTTTATCTGTAAAAAGATAGGGTGTACTCCATCCCAAATAGCAAATGTACTTCTAATAATGCCAACTATGAGAGATTGGTAGTGCTTACCTCCACATCTACTGAAAATTGAGAAAGACTCTGAGAGGTATCTCTGCTTAGTGAGAAGGATTGATAGGCAATGTATGCCTTTGGTGTAGGAAGAGAAGTGGCGTGTTAAAAACGTGTATCTCCAGATGTGGTTATCTTATATATCACTTCTAGGTCTATTTTGGAGAATTGAGGGAGGGGGGAGGATCATTTACATAAATACTTGTTAAAAGTTGCGGCATATGTTACTGTTAGTGGTAACGGCAGCAATGACACAGGACTCCTGCATCAGAAACCATCTAGAAGCTATGGTGATGGGAAACCCAAGCAGCTTGTTTGCCAATATTTAACTATATTACTTCAAACAGAATGTGAGCACCTAAGTCATAGGGTCAACTGAAAAATTAAGATGTTAAATCAAGGCTGACTGTAACCAATGATAGAAAATATCCCTTACATGGTATCCTAGATAATTGCTACTTGGTCTTGTTTTTTCCTTTCTTTTGAAAAGTGAATTTTGGAAGTATGTCTTGAGAACTTTAACTATAAATTCAGATGAGTTTTGAACTGATCAATAGCTCTCAATAGCCCTGTTCAAAGTAGCTAGACATAGATAATGTGGGTACATGTCCACAGATTTTTAAGTCCCGAAGAGAAGTGTGGCATACAGAACTGTCAAGATCTCTTTGTATTTTCCCTTCACTAAATGTAACAATCCATTCAGGATGTTGTCCCCACCTCCTTGTCCCTTCAAATCTGTTAAATCAGGAGTCACTTTCTCTGCTGTGACATGTTAATTCACACAAGTGATTTACTCAAGCATTCTCAATGATGCAAAAAAATTTCTGAAATCCCTTCTATGATTAAAAAGTATCCAAAATCAGCATGAAATATTACTCGAGTTATATTATCATAATAACTTGCGTTATTCAAGGGAGTATCCTTAGCATCTTTATTTATGGGATGTCTACATGTGAGAATTTAACAAAGGAAGTTTCAGATGTTTTGAAAAACTTTAATACTCCATTTCTGCTAAAACTTACTCTTATGAGCTTGCCAAATCATCTCACTTTTGGGTCTATGAGATCCAGAAAGCCAAGAAGTTGTCTGAAAGTGTCCACATTTGGAGAAGTGCTGAATTTTGCTTCTTTGGCCCATACTTTCTTGCCTGAGGCTGCTTCAGTAATTTAGCAGAGAGTTTGCAAGTATGTAGCAATGTTCTCTTTTTCTTCGATTTTATTGATCTTTATTTTTTCAGCTTTTGTCAGTTATGACAAATAAAATTGTAAGATATTTAAAGTGTACATATTGGTGATTTGATATACATCATGAAAAGATTCCTACTATCTAATTAATTCATACAACTATTGTCTCACATATTTATATATTTATTTATTTTGGTAAGAACATTTCAGTTCTACTATATTAGTTCAGTTCAGTCACTCAGTCATGTCCAACTCTTTGCAACCCCATGGACTGCAGCACGCCAGGCCTCCCTGTCCATCACCACTCCCGGAGTTAACCTAAACTCATGTCCACTGAGTCAGTGATGCCGTCCAACCATCTTATCCTCTGTTGTCCCCTTCTCCTCCCACCTTAAATCATTCCCAGCATCAGGGTCTTTTCCAATGAGTCAGTTCTTCACATCAGGTGGCCAAAGTATTGGAGTTTCCGCTTCAACATCAGTCCTTCCAATGAACACCCAGGACTGATCTCCTTTAGGATGGACTGATTGGATATCCTTGCAGTCCAAGGGACTCTCAAGAGTCTTCTCCAACACCACAGTTCAAAAGCATCAATTCTTTGGTGCTCAGCTTTCTTCACAGTCAAGCTCTCATATCCATACATGACCATTGGAAAAACCATAGCCTTGACCAGACGGACCTTTGTTGGCAAAGTAATGTCTCTGCTTTTCAATATGCTATCTAGGTTGGTCATAACTTTCCTTCCAAGGAGTAAGCGTCTTTTAATTTCATGGCTGCAGTCACCATCTGCAGTGATTTTGGAGCCAGAAAAATAAAGTCCATCACTGTTTCCACTGTTTCCCATCTATTTCCCATGAAGTGATGGGACCTGATGCCATGATCTTCTTTTTCTGAGTGTTGAGCTTTAAGCCAAGTTTTTCACTCTCCTCTTTCACTTTCATCAAGAGGCTCTTTAATTCTTCTTCACTTTCTGCCATAAGGGTGGTGTCATCTGCATATCTGAGGTTATTGATATTTCTCCCAGCAATCTTGATTCCAGCTTGTGCTTCTTCCAGCCCAACATTTCTCATGATGTACTCTGCATATAAGTTAAAGAAGCAGGGTGACAATATACAGCCTTGATGTACTCCTTTCCCTATTTGGAACCAGTCTGCTGTTCCATGTCCAGTTCTGTCACTTCCTGACCTGGATACAGATTTCTCAAGAGGCAGGTCAGGTGGTCTGGTATTCCCATCTCTTTCAGAATTTTCCACAGTTTATTGTGGTCCACACAGTCAAAGGCTTTGGCATAGTCAATAAAGCAGAAATAGATGTTTTTCTGGAACTCTCTTGCTTGAAAAAATGATCCAGCGAATGTTGGCAATCTGATCTCTGGTTTCTCTCCCTTTTCTAATACCAGCTTGAACATCTGGAAGTTCATGGTTCATGTATTGTTGAAGCCTGGCTTGGAGAATTTTAAGCATTACTTTGCTACTGTGTGTGAGATGAGTGCAACTGTGCAGTAGTTTGAATATTCTTTGCCATTCCCTTTCTTTGGGATTGGAATGAAAACTGACCTTTTCCAGTCCTATGGCTACTGCTGAGTTTTCCAAATTTGCTAGCATATTGAGTGCAGCACTTTCACAGCATCATCTTTCAGGATTTAGAATAGCTCAACTGGAATTCCATCACCTCCATTAGCTTTGTTCGTAGTGATGCTTCCTAAGGCCCACTTGACTTCACATTCCAGGATGTCTGTCTCTAGGTGAGTGATCACACCATCATGATCATCTGGGTCATGAAGATCTTTTTTGTACAGTTCTTCTGTGTATCCTTGCCACCTCTTCCTAATATCTCCTGCTTCTGTTAGGTCCATACCATTTCTGGCCTTTATTAAGCCCATCTCTGTATGAAATGTTCCCTTGGTATCTAATTTTCTTGAAGAGATCTCTAGTCTTTCCCATTCTATTGTTTTCCTCTATTTCTTTGCACTTATCATTGAGGAAGGCTTTCTTATCTCTCCTTGCTATTCTTTGGAACTCTGCTTTTAAATGGGTATATCTTTCCTTTTCTCCTTTGTTTTTCTCTTCTCTTCTTTCACAGCTATTTGTAAGGCCCCCTTCAGAGAGCCTTTTTGGTTTTTTGCATTTCTACTATATTAGCAAATCTCAGTTGTATAAAACTTGTATAATACAATGTTATCAACTATAGCCACTGTTTTTACATTAGATCCTCAGGCCTTATTCACCTTAAAGCTGAAAGCTTGTACCCTTTTACCAACCTCTTTCTATTGCACCGACCCCGGCTTCTGGCAACTGCTTTTCTACTCTCTTGAGGCTGATTTCTAAAATTTTCCACATTTAAGTGATACCATGCAGTATTTGGGGCTTCCCTGGTGGCTCAGGGCTAAAGAATCTGCTGGCAATGCAGGATGCAAAGGAGATGCAGGTTGGATCCCTGGGTGGGAAAGATCCCCTGGAGGAAGAAATAGCAACCCACTCTAGTATTCTGCCTAGCTGCTGCTGCTAAGTCACTTCATTCGTGTCCAACTCTGTGCGACCCCATAAACAGCAGCCCACCAGGCTCCCCTGTCCCTGGGATTCACCAGGCAAGAACACTGGAGTGGGTTGCCATTTCCTTCTCCAATGCATGAAAGTGAAAAGTGAAAGTGAAGTCGCTCAGTCGTGTCCGGCTCTTAATGACCCCATGGACTGCAGCCTACCAGGCTCATCCATCCATGGGATTTTCTGGGCAACAGTACTGGAGTGGGGTGCCATTGCTTTCTCCAATTCTGCCTAGAGAATCCCATGGACAGAGGAGCCTGGTGGTCTATAGTCCATGGTCTCGCAAAGAGTCTGACACGACTGAACTAACTGAGCACGACCATGAGCACATTCAGTATTTGTCTCTGTCTGGCTTATTATACTTATCATAATGCCTTCAAGGTTCCTTTATGTATTTGCAAAGTATAGAATTTCCTTCTTTCTCATTTAAGAATTATTTGTAAACATCACTATATTTCACCTCCAGATGCTTCAACATTCATCTCTAATGATAAGTATATTATCCTTCACAATCACAAGCAGAGATTTTAATATTGACACAATACTATTAAGTAGCATGCATGTTCCTATTCAGATGTTCCCCGTTGCCCAATTATTTCTTAAATAGCTTTTTTGGGGTTTTTTGGATTCAGGAGCCAATCAATAGTCACTTGTCCTACTTGGTTGTTATATCTCTTTTTTCTTCTTTAATCTAACACAGTTTATTAGTCTTTGGGGGATGATGGGGATAGATATAGAAGGAGCTGCTCTGTTGCTGATTTTTTTTTTTTTTAGAATCCTGGACGATTGTTTTTAGAATGTCTCTCCATTTGAATTTGTATGCCTTGAATGCTTCTTTATGATTAATTTAGGTTATATATCTTGGGCAAGAATATTACATAGATGTTGTATATTCCTTGTTGAATCACATCAAAGGCACGTGGTGCCAGTTTTTGCTGTCAGTGTTGTTAAATGTGGTGATCTAGCAAGAATATAGCTCTCAAATCAATTTCCCCATATATTGCTTCCAACAAGCAGTCATTCAATAATTCTAGCATCCAAGGATGATCTTAACAGGCCAAATGATTTTATAATGCTCATAAAATGATGACTTTCTGTTTCTATCATTCTTTCTACATTTATTCATTGGCTTTTTAAAAATTTAATAAAGAAGCTTTTCCTTTTTTCCATCTCTCTCTCTAAAAAAGCTTTAAAGTATTTTGGGCTCATGAGCATTTTAAAAATATTTACTGAGTTATTGTCTATTCTTGTCGTTCTTCGTTTTGACTCAGTGGTAATTGTTTATGTATAAGCTGTCTCCATTAGACTGTGAGCCTCTTGAATATGAGCCATAGAGTCATGTCGTGTGGAGTTTTCTGTTGCCTAACCCACATAGTACACTCTATACATTTTTATCCAATGAATGGATGACTATAACCACCAGATTATCTATCAAATTTGTTCATAGTTTTTAGCAACTAAAGCAATGAGATACTATTTATTATTTATCAATTTGACAAATATTCAAGCATTTTAATACTCATTTTTATATTACTATATGTTGGATTTTAAAATGTAAAATGCTTCTGGAGGATAATTTAATAACATGTATTAAAAGTCTTTAAGGAATAATGGCTAAGATGAGATGAAAATGATCAGAGCTAAAACACTGCCAAGTTTATAAGACATAGATAAAACATATATGTCCTTTGATGCAACAATTCTACTTCTAGTGGTATGAGGGATGCATTTTTTGAGACATTAAACCAATGTGCTGTGTGGCAATCCCCCTTTTAGAGTTGTTTGGCAGCTGCCCCACCCAACGGATCAGCGGAATTCATTGCCACAGGGAAGTGGGTGGGGGACTGCCAAAAAAAGGGGACTCCTTGCCCAACTTTAAATTTCAAAACATAAGTTATTGAATCCACAGTGAATTAATAGCCTAAAAGCAAATACTTTTGATTTTTCAAAAGCCAGACTTTAATAAGAAACGGGAAAAGTTTGTATATTTCAATGTCAGAACTTAAAGACCTGACCATGGAATAGATGATAAAGCAGGGAAAAATCTAGAATATTATGTAAGCCTTTCCTGGGGCTAAAGAGGAGAAACCAGAGAGAAAGGGAGAGAAGGCAAGGAGTCAAAGGCAAATGTTCTTGTTTCCACCCTTCCTGTTGGAACATCACAGAAAGTGAGTGTTTTGAATGGGAAGCCAAAGCGTGTGCTCTGTTTTTCATTTCCTGCCCTTTCAGGAGACTTGCAGAGTGCCCTTTGCCAGCGGGAGAGTAAAAGTGGCAACACAACTAGCTTAAAGTAGAGAGGGATCAGGTCTCCATGGGCTGTATACAGCCAGCATCAGACAAAGATTGTCAAAGGCCCAGGGAAGAATTCTGTCCATAGCTGAGAAGTAAAGTGGTGCCTCTTTCAAGGACGGTAGCTGGTGAAGAGGAAACCAGAAGGTGGGCATCACTGTGCTGAAGGTGAGGAGTGGACAAGCTTCCAGACCTGTCCCGGGAATGGCCCAGGCCAGAGAATAGATCAAGGGTTTTATTAGCTGCAGACTTTGCACCGGAGGCTGTACAACTTCACACTGGTGCCCAGTGACCAGTAGAATGAGACCTTCTCCCACAGAATGGCTCCATTTACAAGCTACCCCTGCACTGAGATGGCGTCTTGGGAAGGAGGAGGGGAAGTTTGAAACCTTCAAGAGAAGAGGTATAGTTGTCCCTTGGTATCTGTGGGGGATTGGTTCCAGGACTCTTGTGGATACAAAATCCTCTGATGCTCAAGTCCCTTATACAGAAAGACACAGTACAAGGAAGACAGTTGCCCTCCATATCTGTAGTTGGGAAACCCATGGAAGGAAGAGGTGTATTGCCGAGGTGTACTCAGTTGCTCAGTTGTGTCTGACTCTTTGCAACCCCATGGACTGTATGCAGCCAGCCAGGCTCCTCTGTTCATGGAATTTTCCAGGTAAGAATGCTGGAATGGGTTGTCATTTCCTTCTCCAGGGGTATTCTTGACCCAGGGATTGAACCAAGGCATTTATACATTGGCAGGCAGATTTTTTATTGCTGAGCCACCTAGGAAGCCCCATTGCCTAGTTAGGTGGCTTCAGTTTTGAACTAACTATATTTACGCTTTACTAGCGTGTGAGATGAGTGCAATTGTGCGGTAGTTTGAGCATTCTTTGGCATTACTTTTCTTTGGGATTGGAATGAATACAGACCTTTTCCAGTCCTGTGGCCACTGCTGAGTTTTCCAAATTTGCTGGCATATTGAGTGCAGCACTTTCACAGCATCATCTCTCAGGATTTAGAATAGCTCAACTGGAATTCCATCACCTCCATTAGCTTTGTTCGTAGTGATGCTTTCTAAGGCCCACTTGACTTCACATTCCAGGATGTCTGGCTCTAGGTCAGTGATCACACCATCGTGATTATCTGGGTCGTGAAGCTCTTTTCTGTACAGTTCTTCTGTGTATTCTTGCCATCTCTTCTTAATATCTTTTGCTTCTATTAGATCCATACCATTTCTGTCCTTTATCGAGCCCATCTTTGCATGAAATGTTCCTTTGGTATCTCTGATTTTCTTGAAGAGATCCCTAGTCTTTCCCATTCTGTTGTTTTCCTCTATTTCTTTGCATTGATCGCTGAAGAAGGCTTTCTTATCTCTTCTTGCCATTCTTTGGAACTCTGCATTCAGATGTTTATATCTTTCCTTTTCTCCTTTGCTTTTCGCTTCTCTTCTTTTCACAGCCAGGCTTCAGCAATATGTGAATCGTGAACTTCCTGATGTTCAAGCTGGTTTTAGAAAAGGCAGAGGAACCAGAGATCAAATTGCCAACATCTGCTGGATCATGGAAAAAGCAAGAGAGTTCCAAAAAAACATCTATTTCTGCTTTATTGACTATGTCAAAGCCTTTGACTGTGTGGATCACAATAAACTGTGGAAAATTCGGAAAGAGATGGGAATACCAGAACACCTGATCTGCCTCTTGAGAAATTTGTATGCAGGTCAGGAAGCAACAGTTAGAACTGGACATGGAACAACAGACTGGTTCCAAATAGGAAAAGGAGTACGTCAAGGCTGTATATTGTCACCCTGTTTATTTAACTTATATGCAGAGTACATCATGAGAAATGCTGGACTGGAAGAAACACAAGCTGGAATCAAGATTGCTGGGAGAAATATCAATAACCTCAGATAGGCAGATGACACCACCCTTATGGCAGAAAGTGAAGAAGAACTCAAAAGTCTCTTGATGAAAGTGAAAGTGGAGAGTGAAAAAGTTGGCTTAAAGCTCAACATTCAGAAAACGAAGATTATGGCATCAGGTCCCATCACTTCATGGGAAATAGATGGGGAAACAGTGGAAACAGTGTCAGACTTTATTTTTCTGGGCTCTAAAATCACTACAGATGGTGACTGCAGCCATGAAATTAAAAGATGCTTACTCCTTGGAAGGAAAGTTATGACCAACCTAGATAGCATATTCAAAAGCAGAGACATTACTTTGCCAACAAAGGTTCATCTAGTCAAGGCTATGGTTTTTCCTGTGGTCATGTATGGATGTGAGAGTTGGACTGCGAAGAAGGCTGAGCACTGAAGAATTGATGCTTTTGAAGTGTGGTGTTGGAGAAGACTCTTGAGAGTCCCTTGGACTGCAAGAAGATCCAAGCAGTCCATTCTGAAGGAGATCAGCCCTGGGATTTCTTTGGAAGGAATGATGCTAAAGCTGAAACTCCAGTACTGTGGCCACCTCATGCGAAGAGTTGACTCATTGGAAAAGACTCTGATGCTGGGAAGGATTGGGGGCAAGAGGAGAAGGGGACGACAGAGGATGAGATGGCTGGATGGCATCACTGACTTGATGGACATGAGTCTCAGTGAACTCCGGGAGTTGGTGTTGGACAGGGAGGCCTGGCGTGCTCGATTCATGGGGTCACAAAGAGTCGGACATGACTGAGAGACTGATCTGATCTGATCTGATATTTACACTTGAAAAAGACTTAGTTAAACTGGTGACTAGGAGGAGGGCATGGTAACCCACTCCAGTATTCTTGCCTGGAGAATCCCCATGCACAGAGGAGCCTACAGTCCATGGACATAAAGAGTCAGACATGACACAGCAGCTAAGCACAGCACAGCACAGCACAGCACAGCAACTTGATTATCTTTAATTAGCCAATTTAAAGTTTTTCAACTATTGAGTGAGAATACAGATTCCTCAGCAAGATCATATCAATTAAATAAGAATAAGTTAAATACATTAAATAAGAATAAAAAAATTAATAAGAAGTAACAAATAAGAAAGTTAGTATTTTTTTACACACCAACTTGCAGTAAGGCAGTTTCTACCCTATAGCATAAGTAATTTATCCCAAGGAAATGATCAGATAAGCACACAAAATGTGTTTACAAAAATGAATAAATTGGAGACACCGTGATACCACATAAAGTATGGTACAATTTTTTATGAGTTATTGGGCAACATTAAGAACAGCCTTATAGTGTTATGTTTATTGATATGGCAATATGTTCATAACACGAGTTTCACACACAGGAGTCCTATTACCCTGTCATATTTTTTAAAAATAGATTTCTTCATTATTTTAACCCCAACCCCTGAATTTTCCACCTGATTCCTTATTTGATCCTTTAAAACCAGTTAGTCCCACTTGTAACTATTGTATTAATTTTTCCATGTGTGAGTGTGTGACATTCTCTAAGCAATGACAGTACAGGTATTATATCTATTTTATTTATGCTTATCTACTCAATTCTCCAGTACAATACCTGGTTTGGAGTAGTCAGCAGACATTTGTTGAAAAGCTAAAAAAATTTTTTAATAGAATAAATATTAAAAATCCAAATTATAAACACATTTACAGCAGCATTTTACTATGAAAATACTAGAAAAATACATTTATAAATATACATGAAAAAATCTAGGCATATATAGATATATATATATAATTATTATAGGAAGGTAGAAATGAAGGTGATCTGAATTTATTTCTTTAAATGTATTTCTTTAAATGTATCTTTTCCTTTTTCCATAGTGAATAAGAATTTGCCCTATAGTAATTTTGAGGATGTATTTCTAGATGGATTGCAAATTATTTTAGCATGTACAGTAATAATTTTGTTCTTAAAAGCATCTCTTTATATACATTATTTTTTTTAAATAGTACTGTTTCACATTCATTTCTTACTCAAAACATATACAATTATTAGATTCTAAATGTTGAGTCATAAAACACTTAACAGTCAAGTTCGTTATGTTTGAAAAGATTCAATTGGCTTGTATATTTTATATCCCTGTATTTGTTTCTTTTTCCTGGTTCACTTATGGGCCAAACTATAAGATATTCTTCCATTTGTAAATTGGTCAGGAGAAGATCATTACATTTTAGGGGTGGTTAGGCCCATCCACCATGAAAATATTAACTTGGTGAAGTTAATACTTCCTACTTTGTTTCATGTAGTTTAAAGGAAAGACGAACTCCAGCTTTATTGCATATCTGTTTGGAAAATTTAAATGTTTTAGACTTTTTATGTTGTATTGGAATATAGACTATTAACAATATTTTAATAGTTTAACTTTGTCAGAAATGTTTAGTCTAAATTACTGTGGTCTAAGATCACAGCAAGGTGTGAGAATAGGAGTTCTGTACTTGTTTGGGAGTGAGGGGCAGAGGGGCCATGGTGGGGCTGGGGCAGGGGGCAGACAGTTTCAGCAGCTGTCTGTTAGTTAACTGTTCAGGTTCTACTCCATGTCCGATCCATCAAGTTGTAAATGAATGAATGAGATATGATTGGCCAGTAAGTCCTACCTGGGTCTGTGCTCAGGTCTCAAGTGGTGTAGTGTCTCCTTTTGGAGTGCTGTGCAGTTTGAATGAATTCAATAGGGAAAAATATGTTGAGCATGCTATTGAAAGGCTTTTGCCTTTGTTGCTTTGCTTTTGTGTGTGTGTGAGTGTGTGTGTGTGTTAAAATAGACGTGCCTTTTGGAGAAGGCAATGGCACCCCACTCTAGTACTCTTGCCTGGAAAATCCCATGGACGGAGGAGCCTGGTGGGCTGCAATCCATGGGGTCGCTGAGGGTCAGACACAACTGAGCAACTTCGCTTTCACTTTTCACTTTTCACTTTCATGCATTGGAGAAGGAAATGGCAACCCACTCCAGTGTTCTTGCCTGGAGAATCCCAGGGACGGGGGAGCCTGGTGGGCTGCCATCTGTGGGGTCGCACAGAGTCGGACACGACTGAAGCGACTTAGCAGCAGCAGCAGACGTGCCTTTAAGTTTTGTTTATTCTTAACCATTATAGCTCTTTTTGTTTCAAAGAATAAAGTATAAAAAAATGTTATATGACATTTTGGACATATGGCTATTTTAAGTGATTAGTTGATTGTCAGTTAATCAGGACATGTGGATTAAATTTCTCCTCATAAATACCCATTGGTTTAATATTGTAGGAAAGCTCAGAGTAGGATTCCTCAGAGTATTTGTTGTTACTTACTGACTTTTTAAAAAGCAATGAAGTCATGGTTGTTGTTGTTTAGCCACTCAATCCTGTCTGACTCTTTTGTGACCCCATGAATTGTATCCTGCCAGGCTCCTCTATCCATTCCCAGGCAAGAATACTGGAGTGGATTGCCATTTCCTTCTCTAGGGGATCTTCCCGACTCAGGATTCGAACCTGAATCTCCTGCATTGGCAGGCAGAATCTTTACAACTGAACCACCAAGAAAGCCCAAGGAAGTCATGGAGAAAATATTAATTCAAACTTCCAATGCCCTTCCCCAAGTATGCCCAGTTTTTTAAAGTTTATACATAGGCGTAAGTAGTAGTTAAAGGGACAAAATTTGCCCAGTGACATGCTTTATTTAAAAACACAGTGGCTCCATTTGTGCACTGGTACACAAATCTATTAGCAAATTCTTTATTTAACTGAAATAGTGACATGTATGTATAGATTTTAATGGATATCTTTTCTCACCATCTACAACAGTGAGAGAGAAGAGCTGAGAGCCTCCCTGCCATGACCTCCTAGGCTGAATATGATCTGACTCAGACCCATCAGTCTGACCTCATTTTGCACCTCTTCCCACCATATTATTCTCCAGCCATATGGACCTACCTTCAGTTTTTCAATCAGAGCAAGTGTGTTGCTACCTACCCTCTCCCAGGACGCAGTGCTAGTAGGCTCAGCGATGCCTTCCCCATCCACCTATTAAAGACACTACAGACCTACCTTCTCATTGTTCTCTGTCTGTACTTAGATTTGTTTCCTGCATTGCACATATCATTATTGAAGTTAGCTTAATGTATTTGTTTCCCACTTGCCTCTCCTTTTCAGAAAATAAGCTTTATACAACCTAGATGTCCATCACAAATAAATAAAGATGTGGTATACACACACACACACATGTACACACACAATGGAATACCACTCAGCCATTAAAAAGAATGAAATAATGCCATTAGCAGCAACATGGATGGACCTACAGATTATCATATGAAGTGAAGTAAGTCAGACAGAGAAAGGCAAATACCATGTGATATCACTTATAAGTGGAATCTAAAATATGATAAAAATAAACTTATTTACAAAACAGAAACAGACTCACAGACATACAAAACAAATTTAGGGTCACCAAAGAGGAAAGGGGGTGGGGTGGGATGAATTAGGAGTTTTGGATTAGCAGATACAAACTGCTGTACATAAAATAGATTAGCAATAAGGTCCTACTGTGTAGCACAATATACTGTAATAAACCATTATGGAAAAGAATATAAACATATATGTATTAAAAGAAAACATATATATATATATATATATGTAACTGAATCACCTTACTGTGTATCAGAAACTAACACAATATTGTAAATTAACTATACTTCAGTTAAAAACTTTTTTGTAAAGAAAATAAGCTTTACAGGAGAAGTTGTATTCATTTTGTTCAGTGACATGAGAAAGACTCAGCACATAGTAGGTTCTACATAATGAATGAATGAATGAGCCTCTGATATAACCTTCAGAAAACTGTACAAATATCCTAGGGAAATGGTTTGCTGCCATAAATGAAAAGAATGAATCAAATAAAAGTGTTTTAATGCTGGTGCTTCTGTGGTACACTGAAAGCCTTCAGCTACTCGAGGTTCTCTGGTCAAGAGACTTTCAACCCTAGTTGGGGAAAGGCCTTTGTCTTTACCTTAGAATTGTGCCCAGCAGAGAGGAAGTCTCTCTAGAACCATTCCTGGAGAAATGGATTAATATCAGGACCAAAGGGTGATGTCACAGAATGAAGAGGATGCTGCTTAAGAGGTGATGACTGGGAAAGCCACACTGCCAGTTCCTGGAGCATCTTAGGGGCAGAGAGTGAATAATGGGTGATCCTCATTGTGGAAGCTACTTAAAAGAAAACGTACAAGAAAAAGGAACAGGAGGTCTGAAGCTTTAGTGACTTCACTCATGAGGCTGATAAGTATAAAAATTATTACAAGTTTTAAAAATAATTACTATTGTTATGCCATCTCTTAATTTTATTCCCCAGGTTGGCATATTCTGGCAAACGCCATTGTGTATTTTAAGAAGAACCTGGCCCCCCAGCCCCCAATTGCTTCCAAGAACAAATTACCCTTGAGTTGCTATGGAACATAGCCACTCTCTTTTTTTAATTCGGTACTCCATTTTCAAATTGTGTATTCTCTATTCTCTCATCATTCCAAAGCATTAGAAAAAAATAAATTGACTGTTTTTATGGGCATGACTGATCCTCTTTTTATGTCCCTAAAAGCAAAGAATTAAAACTGAATGACAAAAATAATATGGATTATGCTTCTTATTTTCACAGAAATTTTCTTTGAACTTAGAAGATTTTCAGAGTCTATAAATTATGGAGTTTTCTTTTGTCACTATTAATTAACGTCTATTTGAGGAATATGACTCAAGTCTTTCCTTTAGGGAATAATAAAGTTAATAATAGATGAATAAAGTTCCTGCCTCTCAAAGAATGGGCAAAAATATGTATATATGTGTATAGGTATATGTATGTATGTTTTGTCTTTTCATCTTTCTCTTGGTAATAGACTAGTTTAGAGATGGCAACAGTAAGTAAAAGACAATTTGCATTTTCCTATTCAGTTCAGTTTAAAAGAAATCAACAAACATTTGTTAAAGAGATACAATTTAGCCACATTAAGATTTGGACATTTGAGGAACTGCCTGTGAAAACAAACATGCTGATTTCTATGACCATATAACATAATTTGATAACTAACCTTATTTAGTGGACAGGAAGTTTCAGTCCAAAACCAGATCAGAAAAAAATCCAGAAGTACTGGTGGCTCAGATGATAAAGAATCTGCCTGCCAAGCAGGAGACCTGGGTTCGATCGCTGGGTTGGGAAGATCTCCTGGAGGAGGGCATGGAAACCCACTCCAGTATTCTTGTATTCTTGCCTAAAGAATTCCCATGGACAGAGGAGCCTGGCAGGGTACAGTCCATGGAGTCGCAAAGAGTCCGGACACGACTGAACAACTTAGCACATAGGACAGACAAAAGAGAAAAATCTAAATACTGTTCTGAGTAATCCAAATTATCACCTTTCCTTGCTTGAAGTTTTTCCAGTGGGTGTCATCACATGAAGCAGACGGTCTGATGAAAGTGCAGGATTGTGTCATTGTTTTAAACATTTAATTTCTTGAACTGAAAGATCATGAGAGCCAAAGAGAAGAGTTATTGGTTGGCAAGGGGATAGCAATGGTCAGGGAAATAAGTCATTGCAAGGAAGGGGCTGAGGAAGATGCTTCACCTGCGCTGATTGAGATAAGTTATTATCTGAGCCACATCTCCTTTCCTTAAGCTCCATCTCCTTCTCATTTCCAGAATGCTAGACAAGAACACCCAGGCTCCAAAAGGGCTCAAGCCTGGCACTGCCAGAACCCAGGGGAATCACAGCTGCAAATCCCCGTGAAGCCCTGGGGACCCTGTCATTAATTGTCAACTTTTCTGGGTTCATTGGACCAGCTGATCAACAGCACGAGTAGGGCCGAGGGAAGGGTCTCCTCTAGGCCACCTTCATAAATCTGCAAGTTTCATAATGTAGTTTTTCACAATAGCATAATCGTGGTGCATGCACACAGAAAGGCTTTGGACAGTAGCTTAGATTTTGCTACAATAAGGTCTGAATTACTTAACAAATTTCCTTTGCAGTTGATATAAAGATACCAACCAGGAAACATGACTAGGAATTGGGTAGCAAAAATAGCATTGTTTCTTTCCTCAAATTTTTTATAAAAATAATTTTCATTTTATTTTCATAGAAATAATTCTTAAAACTTTGAAGTTCTAATAATCAGAGTAGTACCAAAAGTTACAAGTGAACTGGCAAGGTAAGTCCATGTTCATTATACATAAAGTTCATTATTTTTTAAATAGAAGGACTCTGTAGACAATGAGGAACATTCCTCAGTACTCAGTTTTAGAGCCACTTTAACTCTAGCTTTCTTCTGTTTTTAAGGAAAATAAAAGATATCTGAAAGCACTGAAGCGAATACAGAAGAAAACTAATTTTTTTAACAGAAAGGAATAATTTTCTAGATGACAATGGTGAGATTGCCATTTTATTGTTAGCTTGGACATAGTTCAGTCGTGTCCAGCTCTTGGCAACCCCATGGACTGTAGCCCACCAGACTTCTCTGTCCATGGGATTTTCCAGGCAAGAATGCTGGAATGGGTTACCATTTCCTCCTCCAAGATATCTTCCTCACCCAGGGATTGAACCTGCATCTCCTACATTAGCAGGCAGATTCTTTACCACTGAGCCACCAGAAACATAGTTCATGAGTAACCTAATATCAGACTTCAGGTCACTGCATTTCTGCAAAGGTTAGCATTAAAAGAGGCTTTATATACAAGGGAAGTTTGGTCAGGTAACACAGAGGGCCACTGAAGCCTCTCAACCCCAAAAGTACAATGGTAGAGACAGGAGTGAGTCAGGCCCCAGTGTTGAGAAAGTTCTCATTAATTCCAGTGGGGCTCACTCACTTGGTGTCAACTTTTGACACCTTATGTCCTGCCTCTCAAGATTGCTTTGTCTATTCAGTGTCTTTTCTAGTTCCATACAATTTTTGAATCGTTCATTCTATTTCAGAAAAAAAAAATACCATTGAATTTTGATACGCATTGCATTGAATATATAGATTGCTTTAAGTAATGTGGACATTTTAACAACATTAATTCTTCCAATCCATGAGCATGGAATATCTTTCCATTTATTTGTATCTTCTTCAATTGAAATGACACTTAAGCAGAATTAGCCCTATTTCCAAAATCATTCTCTATTTGGGGACTCAGTTGCTTTAGCAGTATAACATCCAAAATAACAGCCAACTACTAGTAAGTGGAAAGATGATTAGGAGAAATATCAAGAAAATTTCTATTTTTGTGAGTTTACTTCATACTGAGAAAACATTCAGTTTTCCAAATAGTTTACCTTGGGAAGGAGAAGAAGGAGACTAAGGGATCTGAGAGGTACTGATGATGAGCCACAGGCTCCCTGCCCAGGCTGCCTGATTCTGTTCAGTATGAGTCACTTCATTTGTACAGATGACTCTTGCTGCCAGTGGCTGCCCTTAAGGGAGGCTCTGGCTGTTGGGAATCAATGTGTGAGCTTTGCGTTCACACCTTTCACAGGCAGAGACTCAGTGGCAGCTGCTATGTGCAATCTAACACTGGCTCTGACTGCCTTTCTTAACTGTTCATCTCAGTAGTATCTTGGGTCCTAAAAACCTTGCAGAAAAGAGACTTTTTCAGCAGTTGTTATTTTTGCTTTTACATATAAGGCGGGGTTTTAGTGTATAGAGTTTCTACCTTATTGTGGGGTGTTCTCATTTCACATTACACATCAGTGCATGGGTGGCCTTCTCTCACCCATACTTAGCATGCTTTATGAGTGTTATTGCATCCAAAACAAGGGAAGAATTGTTATGCAGTTCATGATTGATTCTTTTTGCAACAACCAAAAAGAATGAAACCAAATCTATCTGGTGATGTGCATGTTCTAACTTGTTTTGGAAGAATACACAAAAATTATATTAATCCTAAACCCCAAATTCTCCTTATGCCTTCTTTTGTCTTGTGCTTAAGGTTTTACATTTTTAGGTCTTTTCTTTGTGAGATATACATCAAAGCATATTTATTCAAGTGGATAGACATATCCATGAAAATGAATTCAAAACACAGTAAAATGTGGTCAGTGCTATAACTTATTCATGATTGAGAAATGGAGAGGGTGATGAGGAACGAGAGTGTGTAAGGCTAAATAACAAACCAGAACATCCCTTTCCTCTGACACCTTGCATTGTTAAGAGACAACAAACTTCTAGAATCACCTTTCCTTTCAGTCAGAATAATTTGTGCATTATGGTCTAAACCCTCTGTCTAAATCCCTTTCTCTCCTTCTCCCTTTTTTATTAAAAGAAGGATATGGGATATTTTCACAGGAGGAAGGGAAGAGCTGCCAATGCACGGGTGTCCTCTATACCCCAATACAAAGAATCTTACAGAAAACCCTATGGCCATTCCCTAAATTTTGTTCTACTCAAGGGAAGTGATGGGAAGGGAGACAATTCCTATCTGGAAGAGGCATGGATTTCTTGTCAGAAGAGCTTGAAATCAAATGAAGCCTTTCCATCTGCTGCCAAATGCTCATTTCCGTACGGATATGTTTTCCCTCCCCTTCACTTTGGTGTCACACTCTAGGGACTCCTGAGTCATTATCACCGTCATCATCATTTCGAAGCACGCAAGACTTCACAGATCCCTTGATCTTTATACCTCGTCCCCAAGGGAGGATATGGTTTTCTCCCTTTCAGTCACTGGCCAGCTCTCCTCCCCGTGTAATAAATAAGGTCACCAGGCTGGTCAGCAGCTGCCCTCCCTCTATTTGTCACCACTAGTTGGGTCTTTTCTTCTGCCCCATTTGACTTGAGACCTTCATTCACCCCTCACTTCCTTTCTTATCCCAGTTCACTGCTTCACGGTTCCCTTAGCTAATATTAAAATCTCCTCCCCAATACTAGAATATTTTATTAATATTTTCTATATCTCAAAGCTTAGAGAAAAATGTAATTTTAAAATCAAATTTGCTGAAGATAATGATAATGAAAGCATTTTTCAGGAAAATGAAAATATTTTTGAAACTTTATTCCTTTTGACACCACCTATCAATTTTCTAGTGATTTTTTACTTTTTATTTTTAGCTGGAGGATTAGTGACGCTTTACCCTCTAAGCCACCAGGGAAGCCCCAGAAAGTCGCTCAGTCGTGTCCGACTCTTTGCGACCCCATGGACTGTAGCCTACCAGCCTCTTCTGTCCATGGAATTTTCCAGGCAAGAATACTGGAGTGGGTTGCCATTTCCTTCTCCAGGGGATCTTCCCGACCCAGGGATTGAACCCAGGTTTCCCGCATTGTAGACAGACGCTTTACCATCTGAGCCACCAGGGAAGTCCACCAGGAATCTCTTTTAATAAATACTAAGGCCTAAATTTTTAAGAAAATTAACCAATTAATTATGTCTTGCATCTGGAAATGGGAATGTTTAGTGTGATTACCAAATCTCCATGTAGATCAGCTGAGTTATTTCTTGTGATGGGGAATTATAAAAATTACCAGTTCATGAATTTGCATTTTTATCAAGAAATAGCCCTTAAGAGTGCTCCTTAATTAATAGAACTGTGATAGATTATAGAATTATATGTATTTTTGTATGTGTACTTAATAATTATAAATGAAAACAATTTTTCTCTTTATTTAATAGAGGAGCAGAGTACTAATCAAATAAGGTTATTTTAACTGTTTTGTAATCTCATATCTTATGCCTATATTTTCTTTAAATTTAACTTGATCTCTCAGAAGTATTCTCACTGATTTAGATGTATATTTGTATTTACAGAGATCTATATAGATATGTGGGCTTCCCAGGTGGCACTGGTTAAGAACCCACCTGCCAATGGATGTAGACTTAAGAGACATAGGTTCGATCCCCAGGTTGGGAAGATCCCTTGAAGAAGGGCATAACAACCCACTCCAGTATGCTTGCCTGGAGAATTCCACGGACAGGGGAGCCTGACTGGCTATGGTCCATAGAGTCGCCTAAAGTCAGGTACGACCAAAATGACTTAGCACACATGCACGCATATAGATATGTATATAAAATTGCAAAATTTGTTTCTTGGAAAGTAGTCAACAAGATAATACGCTCTAGCATCTGTATTTGGGGGAAATGGCTGCCTGGAAAATCCCATGGATGGAGGAGCCTGGTGGGCTGCAATCCATGGGGTTGCTAAGAGTCGGACACGACTGAGCGACTTCACTTTCACTTTTCACTTTTATGCATTGGAGAAGGAAATGGCAACCCACTCCGGTGTTCTTGTCTTGAGAATCCCAGGGACGGGGGAGCCTGGTGGGCTGCTGTCTCTGGGGTCGCACAGAGTCGGACACGACTGAATCGACTTAGCAGCAGCAGCAGCTGATCTGAAGGAGATAACTACTTGATGTTCTTTGTAGTCTGTTTCTCATGCTCTCTCAAATATAATCTTCTCATGGATGCTCTTTCTCATCACCTAGGACTCAGTTCAGGCATTTCACATTCAGAGAGGTCTTTCCTCTGCACTTATTTCAAGGAGTCTCTGGTCCCTGCCTTCATATGCTTTTTGGTATCATTCTAATTCAATTTACTCATGATTCCAATTTCTTTCTGATAGTATCTTTCCTATTGTTCAATTGCCCACTTATTTTGACTGGCCTTAACTACAGTGAAGCAGTGTAGAGTTAGTCTCTCAGTCATGTCCAACTGTTTGCAACCCCACGGACTATATCCCCCAAGGCTCCTTTGTCCCTGGGATTTTCCAGGCAATAATACTGTAGTGGATAGCCATTCCCATCTCCAGGGGATCTTCCTGACTCAGGGATCAAATCGGGGTCTCCTGCGTTGCAAGCAGATTTTACCATCTAAGATACCAGGGAACCAAACTCCAATGTAAACTCTGCTTACTTATCTCTTTTGCCACCACTATGTCCTCAGTACTTACAATGGTGCCTGGTACCAAAGAGGTGCTCAAAAAAGAAATACTGATCTGAATATGTGTTAATAAGTTGCCATTACTGCCAAAGTCACAGAGAAAAGATACAGAACTGGTACAAAACTGGAGGGGAAGGGATGTTTCCCGGGCAAATCCTTTACAAGCCACTACTTTGAACCACAAGGACAAAAGAATTTCAATCACCCTGTCTGCAGTTACTGCTTTTAAGACTTCTTAAAATTGTTACACCTGAAAGGACACAGAGAAAATCATTTTCAAAATATAGTTTTTAAAGAGAGAAGGAGAAAACAAAGGAAAAGGGAGATCGTAATGGCTAAAGCGTTAAAAGATGTATTTTACGGAGACTTTAACTGACTTTTTTAGTAAAGGTGATTTTTGTCCTTTAAACTGGGATAAGTGGCTTATGGTGGGAAAAATTTCCTTTTGAAGCAGATTCTCACAAGCCAAGTTTTAAACCTTACATGCAGAAGGACCTTTCTGTTTCTTTGTCAGGTCTGCATAACTCTTTGTTGGGAGGCCTTACTTGGGCAGGAAAGGTCAGTGGTCCCCTTCCCTGTTGCTTTCCCAGTGGCTCTGCCTTCTTCTCAGCCCAGCAGATGGTAATAGTGAGCAGGGAAATAGTAATCTGGAAGAAAAAGCCAGACACTGAGCTGTACCTGCTCCAAGCATAACAGGATAGGAGACGGCTGTGGTGAGCCATCTGAAGGATGGCTACAAATCAGAGGAAGTCAGCAGGAGATGACACCTTGGGTTTGTTTGTTTTTTTTTTAACTTTCTAATCAAGGGTGATATTCTTAGGGAAAGGGCACAAATCCTAAATGTATGAGAAGATGAAATTTTACAGACTTGAGCACCCATGGGTAGTGAAGTTAAGTTGCTCAGTCATGTTCAACTCTTCACGACCCTGTGGGCTGTAGCCTACCAGGCTTCTCCGCCCATGGGATTTTCCAGGCAAGGGTACTGGGTGGGTTGCCATTTCTTCTCCAGGGCATCTTCCCGACCCAGGGATCGAATCCAGGTCTCCCACATTGTAGGCAGACGCTTTACTGTCTGAGCCACCAGGGAAGCCATACCTACAGGTAACTGGTATCCACATCAGAAAATAGAACGTGACCAGCCTCTGCAAGTTCTTATGGCCCCATCCTGTCACTAACCCTCCTCATCAAGAATAACTATTCTCCTGCTTTACTTGTTTATATACTTTATGTAAATTGAGTTATACATGACATCTTATTTTGGGTTTTGCTCCCTTCATTCTTCATTGTGTTTGTGAGATTTATCTGCCCTTAGCATGCCTATGTCTGCTCAGCCTTGCTGCTGTGTGATGCTCCACTGATGAATACAACACAATCTATTCACTCTGCTGCTGACAGGCAATTGAATAGCTTCTTTTTTGGAGGAGGAGGTGAGGGCTGTTGTGAATATTCTGTTATGAATATTCTAGTACATCTCTTTTGGTGAAGTATACACACACACACACACACACACTCCCATTGGATATAATGCTGAGAGTAGATTTTGTGGGTCATAGGATGTGCCTGTGTTTAGATTTAGTAGATAAGCCAGTTTCCAGGGCAGTTGTATGTACTCATAATCACACCAACAATATAAGAAATATTCTATTTCCTCATCAATATTTGGCAGTTTTTGTCTTTTTCATTTTAGCCATTCTGGTGGATATATATTGAATGTGGTTTACTTTATATTTACTTGAAATTACTTTGTTTTTAATTGCTCTAGTTACAAGGTTTTGATATTATGTCCAATGCTGAAGTCTGGAGCGAGCTACCCACGAGGATTACATACAGAATGAGACAAGAGACCAAATTCATTCCAAGAGAATAAAAGATGGAAGGTTCTTGGACTCAGAACCAAAGAGAAAAAATAAAAGAGGGCAGCAAGGTTACTTTGGAATCAACTTCATTTTTCCTCCAGCAGTTCATCAGACAAGGTAGAATCCATCTTTACAGATAGAACAACTCTCTACTCTAATCAAGAAAAACAGGACATTCTTTTTTAATCTGCAGCCTTTAACAAAGAAACAGCTATATACTACTTGACTACAAAATACTAAGCAATGGCTAGGTGATGGACAGATCTGTGACAGACTCGGTGCTCATCTTCCTGAAGTGCCCATTCTAAAGGACAGTGAGACCAAGAACCCAGAAACGTACAAAGCCTAATAAAGTTCCATAAACTTCTCTCCAGGAATATTGTTTTTGGCAAGGGGAGCAGATATGGGTGGGGATTGGGTGGGAGGTATGTTCCTTTCTACTTTTTCTTTTTGTAATGGGTCAAATTATAGGCTGGACTCTTAAGTCAACTAGATGGAAATACAGAGCTTTGCAGCTGAAATCTTGGGGCTTCCTCAAGATTCATGGCATTGGGTTTCTGATTCTTAGAGATAATCAGTGTTGATTCCGTGTCTTTATAACTGTCCTGCCTCACAAGGCACAGGCCTATCAAAAGTCTCTTCACTTTTAAAATCTAAGTATTATATTAATAGTTACCTAAGATTTTTCCATAGGAAAAGCTGGGTGAAAGATACACAAGATCTCTCTCTTTCAGCAACTTCTAAATAAAACTGAAAACATTCTAAATATCTTCTTCTGAAACAGAGAATCTATCCATAAAAATAATGGTTTTTGAACTCCAAACAGACATGAAAATTTTTCTGGGGGAATTTTCTGGGGAATTTCCTTGGAGTCCAGTGGTTAGTTCTTGGCGCTTTCCCTGCTGGGACTGGGTTCAGTTCCTGGACAGGGACTAAGATCCTGTAGGCCACGAGGCTGGGGTCCATGGGGTTGCAAAGAATGGGACACAACTGAGCAACTGAACTGAACTGAAGCCTCAAGGCATGGGCCAAAAAAAAATTTTTTTCCCTCAGTACTCTTCTTGCTGCTGCTGCTGCTGCTAAGTCACCTCAGTCGTGTCTGACCCTGTGCGACCCCATAGATGGCAGCCCACCAGGCTCCCCCATCCCTGGGATTCTCCAGGCAAGAACACTGGAGTGGGTTGCCATTTCCTTCTTCAATGCATGAAAATGAAAAGTGAAAGTGAAGTCGTTTAGTCGTGTCCGACTCAGCGACCCCATGGACTGCAGCCTACCAGGCTCCTCTGTCCATGGGATTTTCCAGGCAAGAATACTGGAGTGGGGTGCCATTGCCTTCTCCAAGTACTCTTCTTAGGTGATGGATATAAGATAATAATTTTCACTGCTTTACTTCTCCACCATAAAATTGCCACTTAGCCTTCATAAAGATTTTAATGAAAAAAATTAAGAACATAATTAAATAGTCTGCAAACAAACCAGCAAACTAGTTGGATATAATGACCTGCAGTAGGTCACCTATGTTAGCCTCATGTAAGAAAGACAAATAAATAGAATTATTCTGAAACTCCCATGAGGCACTGATTGAACAGGAAAATGTAACTGAATTATTCACCCACCCACACCCTTCCCCTTGGCTTCTAAATTATTCTGTTTTAGTTCTTCATATTTAACTTTTTTAAAATAAATGACCAGATTTTTAAAATTTGAAATGGAAAGCCATTAAGCACTTAACAATTTAATTGCTGCAATTAAAATTGAGAATAAAATAATAAAGATTATGCAATTAGATTTCACTCTACTATTTGAGATGTTTCTTTTTAATGAGCTGGGGAAGGAAATGAAACTTTCAAGAATTTAATTGTGCTTTACGTATTCTTGACACATTAAGTTTTTCTTTAGGAAGTCTGTTCTAATTTCTTTATAGAGCTTTCTTTCTGGGGACTCTCACCAATCTTTTTTTTTTTTTTTGTCAACAGATACTTGTCTATATGAAGAAGGCAGAAAGCAAACAAACAAAAGATGAATGATTAAGTAAATGCCGAGCTGTAGATAAGCACCTCATAAAAAATGATAAATATACCAGACATCAGGATGATTAAGTGGAAATGTTATGCATGTTGTAAAACATATGTGAATTTATCCATAGGGTAAAATGGAGTAGCAGAAAGCTGAATATTCCCACCAGGTAAATAATACATGTGAAGTTGGATAACACAAACAAATTCTAAATATGCATAAAACATAGCCAACTAAATACATATTTATTTAAATGGTCCCATAGAAATTTATACTAGACTATTCACTAATATTCATGTAATATTAGTATGGAACATATTAAAGGGCATTTGGTCACACATACCAAACATGCAAAGACTATGAATGAGTGTTATATATCAGCTATGTTCACTTTTCACAAAGGAATGTGAGACCCCAAGAGAGGTAATTAGACATTATAGCAGAAGGAGGTGACTGGAGCATTATCTTACTGACGAACGGGTATTTGTGACAATATGGTAAAGTTATGAACATGCTCGCTCTGAGTCAAATAATCAGAACTTCAATCAGTATAACCACCTGGAAGCTACTGATGGAAGCAAATCGTTTTTAGGTAAGGCTGAAAGAATCCCAGTGGGCACATAGTGTCTTTTTAATTAGTGGACACTTGCTTTTCTTTCTTTGGAATGCTGCATATATAATTGAATTTAAAGCTCATCCACTCTTTTATTTATTCATTCACTCATTCATGTATTCATTTATTCAACATCAGTGAGCAAAATGCTGGAAATCCCTGCACTGAGGACAGGACAGGAAACAAATAGTAAGACATACAACTGGAAATGTCAATGCAGAAAAATAAAGCAGAAGGGACCGTGGGAAAGGGATGGTTTGCAATTAAAATAAGGGCATCAAGCAAATTAACGTTTGCGAGGCAAATAAAAGAGGGAATGAGTCTTGAAGTTGCCTCAAGGAGTGATATTCCAGGCAGAGGGAACAGCAAGCGCAAAGACCTTGAGATGGGAACAAAGGTGACTCCTCTGAGGAAGGGCCAGGAGGCCAGTGAGGCTGTGGTAGAATGAGGGGCTAGAGACACAGACCGAAAGGTCAGCCAGATGATAGAGGGCTGCTGCCGGTGCCTGGAGAAAGGTTCAGGTCTCCTCTGAGCTGGGGGCCCATTCTTTTCCTGGAAAGGAGCTGAGCGGGCAGTGAGGGTGAGCTAGCTGGAGAAAAGAAGTGGTGTGGATGGCGGCAGCAGAGAACACGGCTGGTTAATCTATGCTCCTTCAGCTTGGAAGCTTATCGATTATGCCCAAACCTGCTTCCAGGGGATGGCCGGAAACAACACACTAAAAGTCTCGTGAAGGAGACCCATGTTCTGTTTCCAGCCCCACAGATCCCCTTCTTCTTTCCTGCCACCTCAGGCCGCTTGGCCTCCTCCTTTATCTTTTTACAGTAGTATATTGTAGGCAGGTGGACTTTCTCTCCTCTCAGGACTTCTTAATTTGGAGGACACCCCTCACCACCCCCACCAAAACATCAACAGACAGCAAGCGTATGCACCACACAGGTCGCACTTTCCCTCCCAGACACCCCTGGCAGATTTTACTTTGATGAAAGAGAATTTAAAAAATAGTCTCTCTTTTATTCAAGTTGACTTGTGAACTTTCACTCCCTCTGCTGGTTGTAAGGAATGTGGAAAACAACAGTTCTTAGGAGGCCCTGCTAGGAGTGTTCCAGAGGCACCAGTCTGAGACGGTTTCAGTTTCCCCGACTTGGTTGTTTCTCGGTCGCTAAGTTGTGTCTGACTCTTTGCAACCCTATGGACTGCAGCACACTAAGCTTCCCCGTCCCTCACCAACTCCTGGAGTTTGCTCAAACTCATGTCCACTGAGTCGGTGATGCTATCCAACCATCTCATCCTCTGTCGCCCCTTTCTCCTGCTAACCCAGAGGAAGAAGCCTATCAAGCCGGTAGGGGGGAACCAAGTGGCCAACCTGAGGAGGGAAAGTTTCACCCCACTCATGAAGGAGCTCTGAAACCAGCACTTCCCCACACATGTACAGATACTGAGGCTGAATTCCAGAGACTCATGGCCCTGCCCGGCTCCAAGCCAACAAGTAACTTAGGGCAGAATCGGGCTCTGAGAAGTGCTCTCAGGGCTTGTCATAAGCATGCGAGCTTCCTTGATAGTGAGAATGCAGCTGTTCACTGAAAAGTTTTCTGTTTGTGTGGGAATTCTCAGTCATGTCCAACTTCTTGACCCCATGGACTGTAGCCCACCAGGTTCCTCTGTTCATGAAATTCTCCAGGCAAGAATACTGCAGTGGGTTGCCATTTCCTTCTCCAGGGCATCTTCCCCACCCAGGGATTGAACCCAAGTCTCCTGCATTGGCAGGCAGATTCTTTAACACTGGGCCACCTGGAAAGACCTCAGGAACAGTTAAGGTAGTTCTATTTGGAGCAGCCCCTGCAAAATGGAAGCTGATTGTAATCTCAAACTAATACCTGCTGGGAGAGGCTTTATCCCCAATTCATAAAAGGTAGAAAATGTTCAGCTCTTAATATGAAGCTAGGGCAGTGACTTCTAGTGTAAAGTCATTTCCGTTATTCTCTAAACTCATTAAATGACTACCCTGATTGAAGCTACTTCCATGAAAATAAATACTGAGTCCTGAAACCTTTCTGGGTCTTTAATGCCTTTCTTCTGTGAGACTGTGAGGGAGCCAACAGCCCCGGCAAAGCATTTATTTTCAGATTCTTGCCTGTGCCTGTTGTGACCTGGGATCTTGTTGAAGTTAAATCAGGGAAACTTAAAAATAGTTTGGGAAGAAATTCACTTTATTTATTATTTTAATAGGTCAAACATTTCCTACTTCCCTACATCCAATGACTGACACCCCAAATAAAAACAGATTCTCTTTATATACACCTCATTTCCTAGGAAAGCCAACAAACACCAGATACACGTTGATCAGGGTGTTTGTGCCCCTGGTCTTTGCAGGAGGCAGAGAGCTGGAGGGGCTGCAGTCTCCACCCCGCTCCCTCAGGTGACAGGAGTGCTCTGTTGACGCAGGTGATAAAGCAGAAGAAAATGCCTAGCCCTTGTCTCTTGTGAGGACTGCTGGCTGCAGGATAATGACAGTAGCCTTGTAAATCAGTCAGGTCATATGTTTTGCCTTCTTCCTTGTATAACAGCTATTTGTGTACTTTCCTTATTGACCCTTCTTATTTTTTAAAATTATGCATATTCTTTTTTACAATTTTATTTATTTGGCTGCATCATCAGGTCTCAGTTGCAGCAAGTGGGCTCTCTAGTTGCTGCACACAGGCTCAGAGTCTCCATGCCATATGAGATCTTGGTTCCCTGATCAGGGATCCAACCCATGTCCCTGGATTGCAAGGCGGATTTTTAACCACTGGACCACCAGAGAAGTCCTCTTATTGACCTTCTTGTTTGTAAACTCCCTGAGGGCTGAAACAATGTCCTATTGTTCAGAGCACTAATAGGTACCAGTTTGTACATAAATGAAGAGATATACTATGTTCTGAATAAATGTTTGTTGAAAGAAAGAATTAATAAAGGTATTCACTTGAGACCTTTCCAACGCGTACCAGAAGCTATGGATTGCCTTTAGTCAGTAAAAATATTAATAATGTTAGGTATATTTGTTAAACATTTATAATGTATCATGGACTACACTCTGCTTTACAAATATTTTCTCACTTTTACAACTTGATGAAGTAGGTCCCAGTTATTTATCCCCATTTCACAGATGAGAAAAATGAAGCTTAAAGTAATTAAACTATTTCTTCAAAGTTGCCTAGCAAAGGGCTGTGCCCCAACCCACTTATATTATCTTTGATTATTCTCTTATGAAGAAATTTGGCCAGAAGAGGCAGTGGTACAAGAAAAAAATGGCATCTCATTCTGCTAACCTGAAACTGCATTTTATTTTTTTAATTTATTTTATTGAAATATAGTTGATTTACAATGTTTTATTAATTTCTGCTGTACAGCAAAGTGAATCAGTTATACATATATACATTCTTTCTTATATTATCTTCCATTTTGGTTTATTATATGATATTGAATACAGTTCCCTACCCTGTACAGTAGGATCTTGTTGTTTATCCATTCTCTATATAATACTTTGCATCTGCTAATCCCAAACTCCCAATCCATACTTCACCCCTTGTTCTCCCTGGCAATCATAAGTCTTTTCTCTGTAAGTCTGTTTCTGCCGAAGCTGTATTTTAAGCCACCTTTCCAAAACAGAAAAATCAAGGACCATATTAGCAATTAGAGTATGAATATCTTTGGATTTATAGCGATCCAAATATCTGGAATGCCTCTGAAGGAACTTTTGCCACATTTTCATTCATTTAGTAAAAATGTCTCACTGTGAGATGCTGAAGAGATGATTGAGAGACTGAAACTCTAATGATTAAGTCATTAAACCCAGTATGCCAAGGGCTTAATTGAAGTGAAGGGAAACAAAAGTCACTCAGTCGTGTCCGACTCTTTGCAACCCCATAGGCTATACAGTCCATGGAGTTCTCCAGGCCAGAATACTGGAGTGGGTAGCCTTTCCCTTCTCCAGGGGATCTATCTGCCCAACCCAGGGATCGAATCCAGGTCTCCCACATTGCAGGTGAATTCTTTATCAGCTGAGCCAAGGGAAGCAAGGACTTAATTAGATGTGTGTACAAGGCACTATAGCAGCTTAGAACAAGCAGCAAGCAGTTCTACCTGAGACCCATCTAGACAGCCTTCCCAGGGAAAAGGACATATGAGGACACTCATTTAAGGAGTGTCTCAAAGGGCAGCTAAGAAGGAAGTTGGGGAGCAGAGGCACAGTGACAGAGGGACAGCGTGGGGAAAAGCACACATGTGTTCATACAAAGAAAGTTGACTTCCCCAAAATCCCCATTCAGTTCATCTTCAGTGAATACAATGCCAATTATATATATATACAGTAGTGAAGAATACCAGGTGCAGATTTCTAAGTGCTTTAATCGATAACCAGACATTTTTTTTTCATTGAAAGTCCATAAAACTAAACCTAAAATGTTTAGTTAAGAGAAAAATAAGGCCTTGATGAATTGTGATGGATTGATTGAGACTGGTAAGCGGAGTTGGCTAGAACACCTTTCAGAGGGACCAGGATGAGTTAGAGCCCTTCTTGTACCATGGGTCTCAAAAGAAATAGGTGAGAACAGGTGAGTGGATCAGAGCAAATTAATTCCCTCACCCCAGCCCCAAACCCAACCCCAGTCCCATATGAGAACAGCAACCACCCATCCCACTTTGTCTTTGAAAGACAGAATTATCAGGTTGTCACTAGGAAATCATGGAATTGCAAATTCACAATATTTATTTTTGGCTACTGTGAAGCAGTTAATGAGAACTGCAAAATTAGAAAAGAAAACTGCTATAGCTTCTGTTTCTTGAGAACAGTCTTTGTACTGACTTAAGCCCTCAGAGTTAGAGAAATGGAAATAGTACAGTTTTTAAATGTTTTGAAAGATAAATACAATACCTATAATATTGATGTTTCCTTTCCCTGCCAAATTTAACTAAAATGACATACTTTTCATCCCTTTGTATTTAAAAGTTATACTGACCCTAAAGTTTGAATTTTCTTCGTAAAGTCTGTGAAATCTGACTGCCCTGTCTCCAAATTTTTTAGATACTTTTTCCTGCCCACAACTTTAATTGCATATTAATATCATTCTTAACATGCCTTTTCTTAGACATGAACACTGCCTTAAATGAACATGCACATATAATGTTACAATCTCTACATGAGATCTAATCCATGTGAGCCAAACCAAATTGCTTTATTCCTTTATAAATGATTAAGCATCAGTAGTTGGTATAAATATTGATATACATAAATGTGTATTTGTCAAAACATATTTATAGGTATTTATTCTCTATGAGGCCCTAACTGTAACATTCAGAATATGATAATTATTAGCATAAATTTTTTGAAGAAAGACTATTTGCTGCATATTTAACACTAAATAACTAATATAAATAATGTATGGGTGGTAGGCTATATGAATTTTTAGTAAACCTTAGGTCTAATTCCCCTTAATAAGTCCAGTTGAAAAAGGCATGTTTCAATTGAAAGAAGAATACACCACTTTCATGGTGCTCTAGCAAGTCAAAGGGCTTGTCCATTTTCTTGACATTGTATTTACTCAAAAGAGTTTATCTACAGGGAAAGAGCAAGGTTGCAGCAGCATAGAACAATGTTGTAATTGTCACTAATTAAGTGCCCTCAGCTGTGTCTATACTGGGCCACTATTGACTTGCCTTCCACATACTCAGCTGTAGGTTACCACACTAAAAATTCCTCCACTTATTACCTCCCTTGCTGTTCTCATTTCTATGTGGTGAAATACTGACAGATATGTCACAACTGACCGTCACACTTTGTTCTGTGAGTAAGTATCTACTATTCTCCCCTATTTTGAATTTTCTACACAGAAAGTGGCTTGAAGTCGGGCAGGTCTCATGGGCTAGACTGATGAAATGATTCTGAGGAGCAGAAATTCAGAATGATTGTGCTTGGGGTGGGGCTACCCTAGTACTAATCCATCAGCATACTCCAAACACACTCTTTATAACCATAGTGAAGCAGTTTCCGAAGCTACTGGGTAGCTCAACCAACATCCAACCTTAACAAACTGCGACCTGATCCGTGACTAGGATCTACTTAGCCTTACGCGCTAACCACTGGAGATATCAGCCTTAGAAACCTCTGAGAGTTGGTTTTTGTCACTTTGAGCCATTCTTAATCTTTCTTTGCCTTGTTGCCACATTTGTAAGATGATGAAAGACTAGATGTGTATTCTCAAACTTTAATGAGCATAGGAATCTCCTGGGCATCATATGAAAATTCATATGATGAAATTCATTCATCATTCATTCATATATGAAATTCAGATTTGGCTTCACAAAATTTACGGTGGGGATAGAGCGCTCACATCGACTCCTAGGTGCTAATCCAAGACTACATAGTGAGTGCCCAGGAGCTAAGCTGATCTCTGCATGCGTGCTAAGTCTCTTCAGTAGTGTCCAATTCTTTGCAACCCCATGGACTGTAGCCTGCCAGCCTCCTCTGTCCATGGGATTCTCCAGGCAAGAATACTGGAGTGAGTTGCCGTGCCCTCCTCCAGGGGATCTTCCAGACCCAGGGATCTAATCTATACCTCCTGCATTGCAGGCAGATTCTTTACCCACTGAGCTACCTCAGAAGCACAGCTGATCTCTAGTCAACTGGAAATTGTCTCATAAGGGCTATGCAGCTGCTGCTGCTGCTAAGTCGTTTCAGTCGTGTCCGACTCTGTGGGACCCCATAGATGGCAGCCCACCAGGCTCCTCTGTCCATGGGATTCTCCAGGTAAGAGTTGCCATGTCCTTCTCCCCATAAGGGCTTTACTTGTAAAGTATACGTTATCCTTAGCTATGTATAAATTCACAACCATTCACTTTTTGTGTGTGTATCATGTTATAGGGTCTTATAATGCCAATGAACAAGATAATGAATGAAGGAACAAATTCAGCCCTTGGACTATTTTCTAAAGTTTAAAAACTTATAAATTAATAGTAACTGTAGGAATTAGGTTCCAAAGCCATGTGCCCATGATTTTTTATCACCAAATACTAAATTGCGACAAAGTAGCTAAATATCTTCATTATCATTAGGGCTTCAGAACTTCATAAGGTTGCAGGAAAGGCCCAGTGTTATTAGCCATTTCATTTTCTTTGGTGTGGTTAAATACACATTCTGAGAATTGACAAAGCTTTCAAATATTTTTTTTCATGGACTTTATTTTGATGCATTGATTCTCTTCAAGGTACCCCAGAATTCTGAACATCTTAAAATTTTCTGTACTTTTGTTTCTCCCATATGCCCAAATACCACCCCACTCAAGTTCACAAAGATCAAATTAGATAGAATTTTACCACAGAGAACTCTCCTTCTAGAGTCTTTTTATCTGATTCAACTGAACAGGTAGGTTTCTAAAATCAGCAGAAATACACTCATGGGATTTAAAAGCCACTATAGTCTCTTGTTTCTTAGAATGTTACTTTAGTATCTGCTCTCAATTTCAAAATCAGCTTGACTATTTCATATTCTCATGATTTTATAAATCTTGAATAACATTGGTATTTTGGTCTCTTGGTTTTACTGCACCAATTGCTAAGCAGCGGTATGGAAAATTTTACCAAAAATATTCATTTTACATTTTTCTTTATGAGATTAAATGCAATAGGAGCACACTTTAAAAAAAAAAAAAAAACTGTTTTCCAATGTTCAAAGCCTATCTGAAAGGCTGGAGTAAGGTTTATGCAGATAATGCATTCATGATTGAACTATTTATATATTAAATATGGTCGTAGGATATAAATTAACTTAAGTTCTTGAAATTTACAGACGAATTCAAAAATGTAAATCTGCTCAGGAAAAAAGCTATTTATCTCATCCGTTTGTATGGTAATTGATGGTTCATAATGAAATAATCTGATGCACAGAGTCCAGCTAAATTAGCCCAGCCATAATGTACTATCTTCAAGCAACTTCACATTCTCATTAGGGCCTTTCTAATTTCTAAAGCGAAATTAATGCAATTAGTGATCAAATCAATACATATTGATCATGAGTTTCTTCAATATGGCATGAAAATATCAGGTCAAAAAGAAAGGGCTTTTTTAAATCACAGAATTAATGTAAGAAATGTAAGTTGTGGGGAAAAGAGCTTTGTTCTATTTTCCTATAGTAGCTCCTATTTATAAGAAAGTGACTATGTCACTTTTAACATTGCTGACATGAAATTCAACACAATGCGCTACACCCCAGCTTGCCCCCCAACACATCAATACTGTATTCATTGTCCATATGGATTTTTTCCTCCCCATAAATATCCAAAAGCAAATTTTTTCCTCATGTGCAGAATTTTAGATGACTAATTACTCAAAAGCATTTTTGTCTTTTTCACATGCAAATGTAAGCAGGATTCCAGGGAGAAGTACATCCCCCTCCCAAGTCGTTGACCCAGTATTTGTACCCAAGGTGGAGTGGGCTGGAGTTAAATGTATGCAGGAAGGGACTTAAAGCCCAGAATAAAAAAATCAAAACACATTTGTGAAAATCAAGGAACTGCTGCTTTTCTACATACTAATAAGCTTATTTCAGTGTGAAATAAAATGAGACTTCCAAGAAAAAAAAAAAAAAAAAGTGACTCAGTTCCAGAAGTCCTTCTCACCTTCAGCCAAATGGATTCTGAGATGTGGTTCAACAGATGTCTACTCCTGGCATGTGAGGGGGAATGTGCGATGAACTGTGTTAAATGCTCAACTTCTTGTTCTCAAAGTCACAAAATTATGTAGATCCTGGGGGATATTTCTGAGTAAACCAGAAAAAAAAGAACAAATTGTTGGGTCAAGTCTGCCTTTGATATCTCCCAAAGGCTAAGCTGGGGAGAGGACCAGATTCAAAACTCTTAAGACCATGGATTGCAATTGTGGCCGGTGAATTTGCTTCTGCATCCTGGGGACATGTTAGGGCATGAGCCACTTTTCCTAAAGTCATATTTCATGACGGTATTTCCAGAAGCTTTATGGCATGTGAATAAATTCCCTTTCTGTCTGTGATAAAATTCAATTGCTTTGTTTTTTAAAAGGTAATTAATTTGAAGTTTTTCTTGCAATTTTCACACCATATGAACATGAATAAAGCTTTTCATGGCATGTAAATTTATAAACTGTGATGACTTAAATGAATGGCAGTGACAGGTGTACGCTTTATTTTGTTTACAGCCTGGTCCCATTGATTTGAGAGTGATTTCACAGATTTTAGTTGAAGTTCAGATGTTTATTCACTGGCATGAAACTCTTTGGTGCTTCTGGGAAGACAATCTGATGGAACTGATTTAATGTCCTCACTAAATGTCACTGTTTTTTGAAATTAAAGAGTGTTGGTGAAAATAATAGATTTATGTTTGCCAAATCACTTTTAAATTCTCTTGAGGGGAATGATACATGTGTTCATAAGTGTTTCTAGAATAGTACTTTAAAACAGCATAATCTTAAGTGTGCTCTATTGGTCTCAGGTCCTATGTGATGCTTTGGAAAAAAAGAGAATTCTATGGAGAAATATGAAGTTAAGAAACGTCTATAGACTCCATTATATTGGGGGAGGAGGAATTTACAATGTACTTTAGTGTAATAAAGGCTCTGAGAAGTCCTGCAGTAAAGGAACCTATTTAATTTTCTTTAGCTCAATATTTCCCAAATTAATTTGGCTACCCAATTTTTTGTTGTTTTTTTTTTTTCTTCTGAAATCTGTTAATATCCTTTTAGCTCTGCTTTGGGATACTCTGATTTTGATTCGGTGAGCTGCAGAGAAGCTATAAAATCTGAATTCTATTTTGGCCAACAGAAGAGAGCTGGCAAATCCAGCTTATCAAGTTACTTCTCTCTCTGATGTTAATGTCTTATTCTTCAACCTGAAATATTTCAATCACACCATCACTTTAAAAAAACCACTAAGATTGATAATGCCACCAGTACCATCTATTCTATAATCTCCCACTTCCAAAGGAAAACATAAATGAGCTCTTTAAGAAACTAAGTATATGATACCTATTCTTTATAGAGACTACAGATAAGCATAAGGAAGAAAACCTTCCAAAATCCTTTTATTGTAAATATCTTGATGTATATTTCTCCTGCCTTTCTATAGTAATTTAACTATTTATGAAATTGGATTTGGTATGTACTATTTCATACCTATTCTTTCACTCATTTATACATAGTGACTGTATTTCCATGTCATTCATTTATAGCATTATTGTCTTCATTGTATGCATGCTCCACACCTTCTAAAACACACAAGACATACAGTCAGTAAACAACCATGAGTTTAAGGGCTTCCGTGTGTCCTTGGTAGGTATCTGGCAGGGTGGATCCTGTTCAGGCGTCACTGTGGTACTGCTGTGCAGAGGGGTGGACTGGGAGGTCAGTTCTTCCTGGCTGTGAATCAGCTCTGCAGAGGGAAACCAGGGACCAAGCCAAAGTGCTGGATGCTGCCTGGGTCCCTTCTTCCTCCACACCACTTCCCCAGCTCACCTTCCCCAAACACCTTCTCCCTGGTGTCTCTTTGCCTGTGAATGGACCTTTCTCATAGGTTGGAGGCATCATTAACCCTAGACATGGTCCCTGCAGGGGAGCAAGCACTGCCCTGTCCACTGTCACTGCCTCTGTCCGCGAGGATCTCTGTGGTGATGGTAGCCCCAGCCAAACCCACCATCCCCCTGAGGCTGCTTCAGAGATTCTTGAGGCCTCATGGCTGATACCACTTCACAGAGACCGCTGGACCCCTGGGATTGTTCCTGGTTTCTTGTCAAGCTCCAAAAGCCTGTGTTTGCCTGCTGTAGTCTCTGGTCTTGCGGTAGCCTCAATGGAAGCTAAGGGTGGTGCTAATTTGGTTGGATTTGATATTTGAAGTTACTCCTTGTAGCCATGCCAGAGGTTACAAGAAGCCTTGCAATAAAATGGGGGCACAAACAATGAGAGTTTCGAAGGAATGGAAACCAAATTTCGCTATTTTTAAAAAGAGACTTCTCTTAAGCCCCCAGTCTGATTTAAATGCTCCTGTATTTGTATTTCCCAAATATTTTGCACATTCCCATGATTCCTATCACCATTAGTGTTTACTTGCCTGTCATTGCCTAGGTGTGCAAGCACCTGAGAGATACACTGCCCTGTCTTACCTTATTTACTTATTGCTAAATGTTTATAATCAAGCAAAGACCATAGACACCAAGCTGTGGAGCAGGGAGCTTGAGTTCTTGTTCTAGCTTAGAGAAGTGGTTCTAAACATGGACTTGGGAGGCCAACTGCCATCTGTCAAGTCTCAGATCGCCATGACTGTAGGAAAGTTATTCAGCCTCTCTCTGCTTGAGGTTCTTCATCTAAAAAATGTGACTGATAATAGCATGCACTTCACAGGGTTATTCTGAGTAATAAAAAGCTGATGTTTAATAATACATTTAGAACAATACCTGACATATAGTATTATATGGTTATTCATTGAGTTTTAATTTGGCCATATTAGATTGCTCCCCAAGCCTGTTTCCTCACAGGCTAAGCTATATTGGAAGTGACCTGTACGGTGCCTGGAACATGCTGCGCAGTCTGCAGACACTTCCTGGACCACACTTATAATCTATTGTGTGTACCCCTGAAGATTCTAGATGGGGCAAGCATGGAATTACAGTAAAGACATCCTGATAGCACTCTTGCTTCTGGGCCCTCTTTGCCGCACATCTAATAGTGGCCATCAGTTGGCAGCTTTAGTTAAGTTATATCTCCCCAGGTTTTTATTGTTATGTCTCTTGGAGAGAGATTGGTTATTTGTGTGTGTGTATGTGAGAACTCACATTAGAACAGTAGGGCATGCTCAATCCTGTGTTTCCTCAACCCTTCCTTTCCTAAGTCATGACATTTTGTAGTGTGGATAAGAAGAGAAATCAGAGCTGGGTCTTCAGGCTGGAGATGGGATAGAGGCCCATCTTTAATGGCATTGAAATAGGAGGTGAAACTAAACTCACCATTGCTTATTTATGGCGGTAGTTATTTCTCTGTGGTTCATCCCAAAGGAGTTACTTTCTGTTGTTAATTGGAACTTCTAAGCCATTTTTATTTACAAAGTGTTTTACAGTCATTGGTATTGATGACTTATAATTCCCCCATGAGTTAGGTGTCAGGATGAGGCATTGACACGACTCCACTCTCAGGAAGCTGAGCCGTGAGGGTGGATAAATCTGCCGCCCCTCCCACACAGCAGCCACGGGGTCCGATCTGCTTTGTTTGGGCCTGTCAAACGCTTATTACCTCCTCCATGTGCTCTCATAGCAGTTAGGATTGGATTCCTGGATAAAGGGTCTTCTCAGGAGGGACTGAGAGAAAGAGTGACACAGAATCCACTTATCAATTATCTTCTTTCTTCTGCTCTCCGTTAACACAACTTGTCCTTGCAACTGTATGTCTTTCGGCACATTTATTTTATTTTTTAAAGAAGTAAGACAAATAACTGCCTGTTTATTGTTAAATTTGTAGTGCCAGTCATGACAAGCATAAGGATAGTAACACTTTGGCCAGCAGGGTGCTTATCTGTTTTACTAGTTCAGAAGGACTTGATTGATGTGAAAGACCAAGGTCTCAGTAAAGATAATTTAGCCATTTCCATACAGTTTATGCCTGTGTTGGTTGTATCCTGCAGGGGAGTCCCAGGAGGCAGCTTCGTTGACCTTCCCTCCAAAAGGTAACACATAGGAGATTCCTAAAGGAACCATCGTCTAACAAGACTAATGATGGTTTCCATGCCTATTATCATTCAGAGACATCGAAAGAGGCTTTAGAAATGCAGTACCACATTCCTCCCTTGATGTTCCACATGATCTATTAAGGCGTTATGTGGCAGATAAATTAATCATTAAAAACTTACTGTTAAGTCTTTACAAATAATAACCAGGTGTACCTTGATTATCTTTGATCTCAATATATATTTTTTCTGTCACTGAACAGATGATACATAGCAGTTTGTTTTACTGACAACTAATCTGAGGGACTCAAAGGAAGCTATTTTCTTCCAGTATTTTTTCTTGCCTTTTTTTTTTAAGTTAGAAGGGCTACAAAGAAGTTCTACACTCAGTAGTAGCTCGTGACAGCCGGGATCACTTTTTCATATTGCTTTGCTGGGGTGAGAGTATGAAGCATCTCCACTGTTTATTATTCCAGCTCTCCCCCCATCTGATTTATTTCTCCCATTCATTGCTACTTAGTATTTAAAAGTTCAGACCAAGGGATGAGCTCCACATCTTGTATGCATTAGGCATTCCATGGTACACTGGATTCCACCCATAATGCCATTACTTTGGATGGAGGTGGATTTTTTCTTTTATAATGTGTTTTTCATCACATTATCCACTTCCAGAGCTAACATTTTTTATTTTCCAAAAAGAAAAGAAAAAAGATAACATGAAATAATGTAAATGCAACAATCAGGTAGATATACGTTAAGGCAAATGAAAATGCAGTACAACGCGGGTCAGGATTAGTGTCATAAATGATTTATTCATTTCCTATTAAGAATAATATGTAAATGTTTTAATAAACTTCTGGGGAAACTTGCATGAATAAAAATTGAGTGACTGATGAATTCAAGAACCACACTAGGAATGTGGTTTGATAGAGATGAGAGGTAATGGGCGAGGACAAGCGTCCTTCGGCAGACAGTAGGTTTCATAAAGAAGTTGAAAGAGAGAAGGGAGTTTGGTAAAAGTCCTTGTTTGTGGACCTCTGCCATTTACTCCATTAAATAACATGCTGCTGCTGCTGCATGGGGAAATGACATTTTTCTTGGGAATGATCCTCACTTCCTACCACTACCTCCTCATCCTTTTTCCAGAATCTCTGATTCAGATTCCTAATGCTTATGAGGTCTGAAACCCAGTCTCCCTGTAAAGCAATCTATTTTAAAGTGTTAGTGCTTTAATAATCCCTTTCCTAAAGATTTTTAAAAAAAAAACAGCTAAAAAAGAACACTGCATGCTGATCTTTTAAGTATTATACCATCTAGGGAGAGAAAATAATTTAACATTAAAGAATTTTCCAAGTATTCTTCAATTCAGGTAATTTAAACTACTGACTTTTCCAGTTGTACACATGCCTGACCTAATACAGGTACTAAAAAATTTTGGAAGAACATGTACAATGTTGCAGTATTGCATATTGAATAGTATTGTGCATTTATTTAAGACTACCTGTGGATCAGACAGTAAAGAATCCACCTGCAATGCAGGAGCCACAGGTTCAATCCCTGTGTTGGGAAGATCCCCTGGAGGTGGGAATGGCAACCCACTCCAGTATTCTTGCCTAGAGAATCCCCATGGACAGAGGAGCCTGGTGGGCTACAGTCCATGGGGTCACAAAGAGTCAGACATGACTGAAGCAACTTAGCATGAACATACATCTTTGAGATGCTCAACTACAGTCAGATTTTAAAAGTAAAACCAACTCTGTCTTTAGACTATTATCCAATATAGTATCCCTTCCCCTACTAAAATATTTAGAGATAAAATGAAGGCATAGGGGAATTTATTTTCTGAAAGAGTAAAATCAAAGAAAAGATGGACCCTTCCTGATTTCCATTTGCCTGAGCCATTATACTGATTTATTTAGCAATAGTTGCATGGATAGCAGTAGATGCTGGGGATATATCACTCTAGGACTTTAGACTGAAGCAATTATTTTGAATTCTTTTACTTCTGGACTAGTCTGACTAAACACCAATTTTCTAGTTGTTTTTTTTTTTCCCCTATAAATGAGTGTACCTCAAGTGGAGAACACAGACTCACAAGCAAAAATATTGTATCTTTTCCTGTTTTCCCTAAACCCAGTGAAAATAAAATTGAGTATTCCTATCTAAACAGACAAGTAATTTATCCTTAATATCAGGATAATGCTGTCAGATTTAGCAAAGAAAAATACAGAATTGTTGTTGTTGATGTTTAGTCACTAAGTTGTGTCTGAGTCCTTTTGTGACTCCATGGACTGTAGCCCACCAGGCTCCTTTGTCCATGGGATTTTCCAGGCAAGAATACTGGAATGGATTGCTGTGCCTTCCTGCAAGGGATCTTCCCAACCCAGGAATCAAACCCATGTCTCCTGCACTGGCAGGCAAATTCTTTACCATTGAGCCACCAGGGAATCCCAAAATACAGGATACCCAGCTGAATTTGAATTTGAAATAAAGAATAAGGGGTTTTCTTGGTATAAGTATATTCAGTGAAATATTTGAATGTCCTGTATTTTATCTGGCACCTCTGAACAAGGACTCAGCCCACTCCTGATGGAAAAGGGATGTGAGCATTGTTCTAAAACTACATGTGTCCCTGTGGAAAGTGTGCCACATTAGGCCTGTGGGGAACAGCACTTCTGCGCACAGATCTCGGTACATGCATCATAGAGGCACTGTCTGAGTGGAGTGTGTGTATTATTGTCCCAGCCTACACTGGAGAGATGATCTTCTCCAGTTAGGGGACTCAATTTATATTTGGGAGGTGGCCAAGCATCCAGGAACCCAGCCACTGAGGCAAGAGTAATCCATCAATTCTTTCACACTATTTTCATGGAAGCCACTCTTAACATGTTAAGCATGGTATTGATGTCTATATTCAAACTTCAAAGTTTTAATCCAGTTGCACTAGCCAGATTATATACAAAGTTTTCAGGCTTCATCCAATTTAGGTCATAATTTGCTGACTAAAAAATAAATTTTATTTCAAAGTAGCATTTGTTGTAGGCCCTGCCTAGTCCCCAAAGGATATTTTCCTATGTACCCCTCCCAACTCCATGATAACCAAGGCAAAAATCATTTGTCCTTCTCAGTCTTGGTTTTCTGACCACTGTTAGATGAAGTGTAGGAATGGAAGCCGTGGAGGGATAAGACTTAGCTGAATAATATTACGACCGGAACTAAAAGAGGTGATTCATCCGGCAAGTACTCAAAAGAAAATTGATGCTGATTTAAAAAAAAAAAAATGGTAAGCAGTTCACAGAGTAATATTTTTATTCTCATCCTTGGCTATTTAAGATTTTTTTTTAAATGTAAACTAGCAGAAGACATAAAACATGTAAAATTATTTTAAATGTATAATGTAAAAAAAAAAAACCCTCAAAACATCACCCTTGTTTATTTTTTTTAATCCAGTGAATTATTTTAGACTAGAAAAAGAAATTAAATTGAAAGAAATTAAAAGAAATAGTGGCAAACATCCTTGTCCTGTAGTTTGAATAATAAGATTTTGACAAATCAGTACAGTAAAAGGCATGCTAGAGAACTAAACAAAAGAGAATAGAGAGCTAGTATGCAGAAAGACATTTGTTCAGCATAGCTGTTTTCAATTGTTGAATGGGCTTCTCCTACAGATACAAAGGGCGCCTAGTGACCCCTAGCTGAGGAATCTGTGTATCAATAGCTTCGCGCCCTTCCCCCACCTGACAGACAGCTGACGTCCTGCTCGCCTCTGCCCGTCAACTCCATCAGCTCCAAGGAGAGAGCTACTGTCTATACAGCAAAGCACACTGCTAATGCAGGCTTTCTCTGCCAGCAGTCCATGTCCTTTGTGTGTTTTAGCAGTCTAAACTCACATCTTGTTTCTCCTTTTTTTTTTTCATTAATGATTTGTTTCTTTACAGTACTTACATCCAAAAGGAAGATGCTCAGAGTGACACAGCAGTGAGGCAGGAGGAGCTTGCATTGGTCCTTGGAAATCTAGTGCAGGGTGCAGGGCGCCAGTATACATGCAGATTTTCTACCAGTGGCTTCCTACCCACCATGGTTACATTAATATACTAGAAATTAAGACCAGTGTCTGTATGGGAAAAGTTTTTGTTGTTTTTTTTTTTTAAGTAAAGCAAGTAAACACTCCAGTATTCTTGCCTGGAGAATTCCATGGACAGGCGAGCCTGGTGGCCTACAGTCCATGGGATCACAAAGAGTGGGACAGGACTGAGAGACTAACACTTTGAGTTTGTTTTCAAACACAAAGACCAAAAGCAGGAGAACACAGTTCAAGTTGCAGAGACTCTTCACTCCTGTAGCCTTAGGTGATGGTTATAAATGGCCATTCCTTTTGAATTAAGAGTGGGCTGTTGGCTTTAAACCACTTGCACTGAGCCGGCTTGTAGCAAATCATGTGGCAGCTGGAGAATCAACGTAGAAGTCACTTTCAAACATGCAGAAATGGATCCCATACATGAAATGCAGAATGGATGGAGGTAATGAATTGCCCAAATTTATCCATTCTTTTTCTTCTTGAGTCTGAGGCATCTTCATGGTGAGATCAGGGACCCTATGTATCTTGTATTTTCTTTTTCCTCAGAAATGCCTGGCACATAGTGAGTGCCTGGCACATTGAGTGAATTTCTCTTGAATGAATGAGTTGTGAGACTGATTCAGCATTACATCTGATCAGAATCCATTGAGAAGAGGAAGCACAGGTAAGACATTGAGCATAAAGCCCAGGACCAGAGAGGGGCTCAGCAGGTGCCAGATCAATGTCTGCCCTACAGACCTCAGCTATGGTCTGCTTTCTATAAATCTGTGCACTTATTATAAGATAGTAAGACATCAAATGGTAGCATCTGATGCCTTTGGGGATGTCAATAAGTGATTGTTTAAAGAAATAAATTTAAAAGTTCTAGGGTTAAATGAAGTTTGCAAAATGCTGCATCCATTATTCCACCTTTAGAAAGATTCCACTTAGCATTTGAGAAGTACAGCAGTAAAGCAAGTTGCTTAACCATTTCAAAAATTTTTTATCCTTATGAAAGTTATGTATGCATATTGTTCTGTAATGTTGGTTAGGATAAATAGCAATCCCTCATCCCAGCTTCCTAGAGGCACTGATTGATTCTTTTGATATTTATTTCAGTATCTCTGTGCTGTGCTGTGCTGTGCTTAGTTGCTATGAACTCTATGTGCTTAGTCACTACGGACTCTATGTGCTTAGCGGCTATGGACTGTAGTCGCCCAGCTTAAACAACCACTTATACTACTACTCTTTGAGTTTGGGGTTTTAGGTGTTAATCAGTATTCTTGCCTGGAGAATCCCATGGATTGAGGAACCTGGCAGTATAGCCCATGGGGTCGTAGATATTCGGACACGACAGAGCGACTAACGCTACACTGTAGACTTTGGCAATAGGAAGTTTTGGGAAAGGGCTCAGGCAATGCCAGAAGCATCAAACAGTACAGGCTGGATCCCACACGTGGAAGGACTGACAGTACACAGGGAGGTGTGCTTGGGCCAGCCAGACACATCAAGGATGTGCTCAGGAGAGGGACACCTCCATTGCCCCTGTTGCTGTCTTTGTGTAGGGACTTTGTGGAAGAACTAGACAATGGAGTTTATACAGATGAGGATGGTATCATGATCATGATCGTCAATGGAGAGCCACACCTTGCAGCTCCATGCCAGCTGCCTTGGGAAGTCACACACCAGTCTTGAAAGACCCTGTTCAGAGGGGAGCATAGGTCCCAGTTGACTCATTGCCAGATAACCAGGGAGAATGACTGGATAGAGCAGTAGGCAACCCAGTGGGACTCTGTTACTCTACTGCCCCATTCTCCTGGTAGTTACTTCATACTCTAGTTAGATTAGTATTCAGTGTATTCATTATTATGACCATTTGAAATGCTATTCATGGTTGAGCCATATAGGATCTCCTCCTATACAACTTTTTTCTGGAGTTATTTTATTGCTTTATGTTTGCACAGTTCTCTATGTGCCTATCACTAATTTATCCCCAAACTTTCAAACAATTGTGTCAACCTCCTCTCAATATGTTCAAACATATTAAGCATTTCCTCCCTTTTATCTTCTGGAAGACATCTCTCCCAGAGCCTGTAGACCTGCCCCAGTCTGAATACCTTGCCCAAGCACATGAAGATAACCAAACAGATTTTTTATATCCTCACTCTTAAAGTTAAGAGGTCTATCAAGATCACCAAAAACCTGAAGGATCTTTGAGCTATCAAAAAGATGGAGATGACAGCTGAACAATAATGATAACAACAAGAAAAAAATCTGAAGAAAACAGAAACTGTATAAGAAAAAAGAAATCACCATTAATTTTTCAAATAAATAAATATATTGAGCTCCTAAACAAGAGAAGTTTACCATGAAAATGGAACTGAGGCAAGCACGAATTTGTGAGACATTACTAATCACAGCAACTGTGAGACTGGTGTCCCAGCCCTGGAAGAGGATCTGGGAAGGTACCAACAGTGATCACTGCAAGGTGAGAAACTAAGGTATAAGTGTGTAACCAGCAAGGCATTCACACTGGAGCAGGTATTTAGAAGAGAGAAATGTAACATTCTAACAGCATAATAAGGCAGAAATTTTCTTTTAAATTGTGGTTCTAACATACACTTTATGTATAGAAAATAACTTCTGCAAAGGCAACTCAATAGACCTAAAATTAGGACGATACCTTTGCTTTATGTGTTTATTTGGCCATGCCAGGTGGCATTTGGGATCTTAGTTCCCCAACCAAAGATGGAACTCTGTGCCCGCTGGGTTCGAAGCACAGAGTCTTAATCACTGGACCACCAGGGAAGTTCCTGCTTTAAATAGGGTGTAGTATCCAAAGATTAAAATATAGTGAGGCTGTACATTTCCTCTTTAGTCCTTTCATAAAGGAAATGAAAATTAAACTCTTGCTAGTGAGATGCTGGTTATTGTCTGTGTATATTTTGAAAAAAATAAGAGAAATTATAAATCAGATCAGCCTTTAAAGTCATAATGGAATCCTGCTTACTTGATATGTATGTCCATGCACAAGCTCAAAAGATGGCTCGTAACATTATCTAGCGAAGACAACAGTCAGAGAGAAAACTGTTTATTGTGCAGAGTAGCTAAACACATATATACTTCAAAACAGCACGACAGATGTAGAACAGCTGTTCATTATCTGGGAAGGGGGAGTCTGACTTCTTTGAAATTATTTATAAGCTCTTTCATGATTTGGTCTAATATTTTTTTCTTTTAGGTAAATAAAATTAGGCATCCATGATCAGAATTTTAATATATATCTTGATTTGCAACAACAACACTCACATATATCAGATTATCAAAATGCTTCACATTTTAATCCTAGCAATATTCATGAGGGTTCTGTTGCATATAGTAGTCACAGCAAACATCTACCAAATGTTTACTGTGTGCCAGGCACCACTCTAAGTATTTTAACTTACTTGATCCTCGCAACTACCTTCAGACAGACAGCATATTCTCATCTTCATTTTGCAAAGTTCAGAGAGGTTATCAACTTGACCAAGATCACACAGCCAGTAAATGGTATTGCCCAGATTGAAACACCAGCACTCTAATTCCAGAATCTACACTTGGCTAAGCTATCATTGATAAGACAAAATATAGACTCTTCCAGGTGTCCATGTTAGGAAGTATATGACAATGGTTGCCTTAGAAGAGAAACTTCCTGAGTGACAGGGTTATCAGTCAGGATAGGCATGGCTAAGTTGTGGAAACAGAAGGCCATGATAACAGTACATGCCCCGGGGCAGGTCAGCAGGAAGCTCTGCTCCATGTAGTTAGTTAGGAACCTTGACCTCAGTTTTCTCTGGCAAATGAGAGGGAGACCGTGGGTTTAGCACAGCAGTTCTTAAATGCCTCAGCACGCAAGTCTCACAGTGTACTTCCGTTCACATTTGATGGGTGCAACTAGTCAGTTGGCCTCACCTACCTGCAAAGCTGTTAGGAAAGGTAAGCATAGACTGAGAAAAGAGTCTTAGAGAAAGACAACTGAAGCCAAAGAAGAATAAAAGGATCACAAGGAAGCATTAGCTACTGTAAAGATTTAGCTACTCTAAGTGCTTACAGAAATTGAGGAGATATGATATGTCCAAATTTCAACAAAGCATTTGATAACAGATTGAGTGGACGAGACAGAGACTTGGTGGCTGGAAGGTGTGGTGGTTATAGAACAAGCCTGGCCTTTGGTTAGGTCAGCTGGGTGCAGGGCAGCCCCTCACAGGGGCTTCAGCCTGATCAGCAGTCCTTACGACCAGAGACACCAGATGGTTGGCACATCTAAAAATTCAGGCCTCTCCCTGACAAGAGTGTTGTCTGAATCAGATTGCAAATTATTGACTTATAATGAGATCTACGGGGCTTCCCAGCTAGCACAGCACTGAAGAATTTGCCTGTAATGCAAGAGCTGCAGGAGATGTGGGTTCGATCCCTGGGTCAGGAAGATCCCCTGGGGGAGGGCATGGCAAACCACTTGCCTGCAGAATTCTTGCCTGCAGAATCCCATGGGCAAAAAAGCCTGGCGGGCTACAGTCCATAGGGTCATAAAGACTCGGACACGACTGAAGTGACTTAGCATGCACACAGGCAATGAGATCTACAAAAGTAGATTATTCTTCTTTGGGCTAATTTATAAATTCTGAATGATGTATAAATTCTGTATAAGTATCATATAGAGACAAAGTAGTTATGATAAAATAATTAATGAGAACCTACTGTATAACACCGAGAACACTACTCAATTCTCTGTGGTGACCTAAATGGGAAAGGAATCCAAAAAAGGAGGGGTATATGTATACATATAACTGATTCACTTTTATGTACATTAGAAACTAATGCAATATTGTAAAGCAACTATATTCCAATAAAAAAATTTTTTTAAAGAGTAAAGAGAGTGAATTAGATTATTTTAATTATCATTGGCTTAAAGCTAGGAGAGCCCTGAGCTACCCATGACAGACTAAAAAGGCAAGTCTTGGTGAAAATGACATTTTGGATTCAGCCAAGCCTGGTTTTAGCTGGTCTACCATCACTTCAGTCAGCAAGCAGAGCAAAAGTCTTCCCAGATCAAGGATTCATGAAGGAACAAGTAGATGTGTTTGCTGGTACTTCTCTGATACATCCTGTGGTCTCAGCAGATTATGGGAAGTAAGTGAGGATTCTGCAAGTGGGAGGAACCCAGAACTTTAAGCTCACAGCCTTCATATAGTTTGGGACTGGGGAAAGAGAGTAGAAGGCAGGGGACACATCAACCATGTCATGAGAAGTTAACATCTGAGCTCCAAACTCATAACATCTTTCTCTGAAAAAATTTTGTAAAATACAGATAACATAATGCTTAAGATTTTTACCATTTTTAAGTTAATACAATTCAGTGGCATTAAGAACATTCACATTGTTTTGCAGACATCACTGTTATCACATCTACAGAACATTTTCAACATCCCAAATTAAAACTCCGTACACATGATGTCATAATTCTTTGATACAGCAAAGTTATAAAGAACTAGGCACCCCCACGTTTTACTCCTTGTCTGCTGCTGCCACAGGCTCTGCCCACATACATCTGGCTCTGCCTCCTGGAAGACTGAAAGCTCATGTCATTAGGGCTGGAGACGCCCTGATCCTCTTCTCCTCCAAGTCAATGTCTCCTCTTTCTTGGCCACATTCTTCCTTCCAACGTGGTATTTATAACAAATTTGGGCAGTAAATGTGTTCATTTTATCCTTTAGAGTTGCTTTAACAAAATACCAGAGACTTGGTATCTTATAAACAATAGAATTTTCTTTCTCATGGTTCTGGAGGCTGGGGAGTCCAACATCAGCAGCAGATTCAGTAACTAGTGAGGTCCATTTTCTGTTTCAAAGACAGCACCTTTTGCTGTATCTTCACAGGGTGGAAGAAGGGACAAGGAAGATTACTTGGGCCTCTTTTATATGGGCACTAATCCCTTTCATTAGATTAGTGAGATTAGAGTTTCATGAGAACTCTGTCTTAATGACACAATCATCTCCCAAAGGCCCCACCTCCTAATGCCATCATACTGTGCATTAGATTTCGACATAGGAATGAGGGGTGCACAAACATTTAGACTTGGTTGTTGTTTAGTCACTAAGTCATATCTGACCCTTTGTGACCCTATGGACTGCAGCACATTAGGTTTCCCTGTCCTTCACTATCTCCCAGAGTTTGCTCAGACTCATGTTCATTGAGTCAGTGATGCCATCCAACCATCTGATTCTCTGTCACCCCATTCTCCTCCTGCCTTCAATCTTTCCCAGCATCAGGGTCTTTTGCAATGAGTCAGTTCTTCACATGAGGTGGCTGAAGTATTGAAGCTTCAGCATCAGTTCTTCCAATGAATATTCAGGGTTGATTTCCTTTAGGATTGACTGGTTGGACCTCCTTGCAGTCCAAGGGACTCTCAAGAGTCTTCTCCAGCACCACAGTTCAAAAGCATCAATTCTTCAGTGCTCAGCCTTTTTAGACTTAACACATTCTTTATAGAGGCTTCCTTGGTAGCTCAGACAGTAAAGCGTCTGCCTGCAATGCAGGAGACCTGGGTTTGATCCCTGGGTTGAGAAGATCCCCTGGAGAAGAAAATGGCAACCCACTCCAGTACTCTTGGCTGAAAAATTCCATGGACAAAGGAGCCTTGTAGGCTACAGTCCATGGGGTCCCAAAGAGATGGACACGACTGAGGGACTTCACTTCACTTCACTTATAGAGACTTAGGCCCTATTACTGTGATCACAAATGGTTTATCAGAATATCTCAGGTGCTTATTTTGATCACTGCTACAGAAGAACAACCTTATTCTTATATATATTTTTTCTAATTTAATTCTGAAAACAATCTTAACTTGATGTTAGGGGAATACTCTGTTCTTCCTTCCATTTATTATCTACAGGTGCTGCTACAGTTAGACATTCACACTGGTTGACCCACACTGAGGGATGCTGATGGTTGGAGTGAAACTAACCTGAAGCCAGGTTTCTGGAGGCATGCTCTCAGACTCAGTCCTTGGCCCTGTTGAGCTGGGAAGCTTATCACTTACTTGGACAAAACTATAAAATGAATGCTGATTTAGTTGCTGAATGATTTCAGGCTATGAAGGAAATGCAAGATTTCCAAATCAGGATTTAAAAAAGCCTAGTGGAGGAATACCCTGGCAGTCCAGTGGTAAGGATCCAGTGCTTTAACTCATGGGGCCAGAGTTTGATTCCTAGTGGGGGCCAGGATCCCACAAGCTGCATGGTGTAGCCAAAATCACAATGAAGTTGCATGTGTCTGTGCTAAGTCGATTCAGTCATGCCGACTCTTTGAGACTCTATGGACTGTAGCCCACCAGGCTCCTCTGTACATGGTATTCTCCAGGCAAGAAAACTGGAGTGGGTTGCCATTTCCTTCTCCAGGGGATCTTCCTGACCCAGGGATTGAACCTGTGTCTCCTGCATTGCAGGTGGATTCTTTACCTCAGCGACCCCAAGGAAGCCCAAACAATGAAGTTGAGGGCACATTAAAAATAATAATAATAAAAATGGGCTAAAATGATGGGCTGAATCTAACACTGAGGCTGAGTGACAGTAAATTCAAGATCCTGCACCTGGATTCCAATCTTCAGCTCCCTAAGGGCAGGGCAGGGACATGTGGAGATTGCAGACACTCCTTAGTATGCCTTTCCTCTTCTGTAGTGAGGCCTGCCGTTACCTAACTGTAACCGTGGAACATGAGTAGAAATGACTGATGCCACTTCTAGGTGGAGATAGTTAAAGATCAGGTGTGCCTGACCCACATTCTCTTTCTCTTTTCTGCCAGGAGGATGATGCCTGACAGGCCATGAAGTGACTAGATAGTGGAGCCACAAGATGAAAGCAGCGTGATTCCTTAGTCACCTCATTGAAGTGAGCAATTCAATCCTCATCAAAATGGGAGCGAACCAAATCAAACCTTGATTCTATTAAGTTATAGAGATTTGGGGGTTGTTTGTTTACATCTGAAAAACATTTAAGGATTTTAGTTTACCAACCAAAGTTTATAAACATCAATTAAAAGGATGCTTCCTACTCTTACTTCTCAGCAGCGTTCAACCACCAGCCCTTCCTCCTAATGGAAACATTGATTTCCCTTGGGCTTCCCAGGTGGTGCTAGACTTCCCCTGGCTTCTTGACCCAGCACTCTCTAGGTTTTCCTCCTGTGTTGCCAGTTGCTCCTCTCTGTGTCTTTCTGTGCATCCTCTTCCCAAGGGGTATCTTAAGTATTGAGTTTCTCCAGATTCAGTGCCCTGACCCTTCCTTTTTTCATTTGATGTTCTTTTACACCATCTATGTGCAGAAGACTCACAAATTCGTATCTCTACCTAAGAACACACTTCTGAGTTCCAGACATACATAATCAACTTCCTACTTGATATTTCCTTGTGGACTTTTCAACAACTCTTCTAACAAAACTGCACTCATATATTGCCTCCCAGTTTGGCCTTCTTTCAATGTTTCCCACCTCAGTGCATGGAATAGCACTCCTTTAGTCGCATGAGACAGCCCTCCTTCACCCTTAAAACCCCCTCCCTCCCCCACCTTCTATGAGCCATTACCAAGTTCTATCCATTTTCCTTCTAAACATTTCTCTACCCCATGGTTTTCTGTAGAACCATCAGGCCATCTTGCCATTTTCTCTCACCTGTGCTCCTGTAGTGGTCTTTGTACTGATACACATGCATATAATAGTGTATTTGGTGTCTCCTCAATCCATTCTTGGCAGTAATCTTTTAAAATTTAAAATCTCATCTCACTCTTGTTTAAAATTCTGTGGTTTCCCATTTGTTGTGTTAGCCTGAAGATAAACCTGGCCTCGAATATGGTGCTGGATCTGGCAACTTCTACTCTCGGGTTCACCTCACTTCCTCATTTTGCTCCATTCATGTTGGCCTTCTTTCTATGCCTCCTACTTTTATGACAGTTTCTTCTACCACCCGCACTGCACATGCTTTTCTCTGTGCTCAAGAAAACTCTATCCTCTCTTTGCTGTATCGACTCTACTCTCCTTAGCCTTCTGCTAAAAAGGAGCCTTGTGATCTCCCTTATTAGTTAACATTCTCCTGTCACAGTTCCCCTAAGACTGTGTACCTTTTCCTAGGACTTGTCACAGATGTGATTTTACATTTATTTGTGTGGTGATTTGATTCCTCTCCATATCTGTCACTAAACTGTAAGCTCTATGAAAACAGGGACCATGTTTTCTTCTGCTCATGTTTATCTCCAGCACCCAATACAGTGCTAGACATGGGAAAAGAAGAGTGGAAAGGAAAGAGGAAGGAAGGTGGGAAGGAAGAATGGAAAGAAAGAAGGGAGGAAAGAAGAAAAGAAGGAGAAAGATCAGTCCTTCTCCACGTGTGTCAGTTTGCACCCCGGAGCATTGGGTTAGATTCTGGTGCTACATTTTGAGACAAAAACAAACTAGAATATATTCAGAAGAATCTCTGAATACATTCAAAGAGTTGTATGTGACTTAGCAACTGAACAACAGCATGAACAACAACAACAAATTCAGAAGAGAGGAATCATAATAGTAAGTGGAGGCAAGCTGGGATTTAAGCACCAGGTAGATAACTGAGCACCATTTATAATTTCTTCCAACCAAGATATTCTGTTTTAAAAACATGTATGAAATACTATTTCATGATGTGAAACAACTTACATCATTTCTCTTTCACAAATTAAGGCATTTAAAAAGAAAACACTTCCAGCTTTGTAAATAATCTTCAAAATACTTGATTGGACAAAAATACATGCAAAAATTCTGCAGTGTCTCTATACAGCATATCGATAGGCATTTTATCCCCCTTTACCTGCTTTTGTTTTTTTAGACTAATGTAATGAAATTTTCTTTAATAAATTGTATGAGAAGATGTCTGTGAAGATATATGGTCTAATTCAAGAAGAAATAATTTCAATAATTGTCAAAACCATTGTTTTATATTAAGTAATATTTCTACCTCATTACTTCTAAGCTTGAATTATTTTGGCTTTGATAATGTATATTCATATGAAATTTATAGCCATGTGATCATGAATTAAAGAAAACATAAATATGGTTATATATTCTTTATGTAATACAGTGGTGTGATGGCAAAGTTAAATTTAACTAATAACCAGATTAGCTGCCAACTGTGAACATTACTATAAGTGGCTAACCAAATTATAAAACCATCTGCTATGGTCATTTATTGGGAATTGCCAATGTTTACTATGTATCATAAGCAATAGTTTGGACTTTAATAATTTTCTCCATTTCTACTATTCCTATTATACTTTAGAATTCCATGCTGCCAACTACATCATTTTTACCATTTATAAACCTTTGAATTACATACCAGAGGAGTTTTTTCTTTGTTTGTTTCAATACCAGTAGAAACAGAGAATGACTTAATTGACTTGATTTTTGGATTAGGAAAGGATATTATCAGAATCGAAGGAAGGATCTATACCCCGCAGCACTTAGCTCACAGCAGAGCATTCAACTGGACTCACCTCAATCCATCACAAAGGGCTCAGTCAGTGACTGCGTTAAGGGAGCAGGGACATGGACTGAGCTCTGTCTGAGTCTTGTGGAACATCATATTGGCAATAGAGGGAGCACCCACTCACTCTGTGTGAGTTGAAGCATTACTCACAAGAACACAGCTAAGGAGCAACTCTAAGAAATCACATAGGATTTATCCCCAGCTCAGACCCCCAAACAGGTAAGGGCCAGGGATAAGGTGACTGGAAGAGCTGGACTTCAGTCAACAGTGAAATCTCCTGGGATTGTATGAAAGCAGAGTCCAAACTGGTTCCACCATAGTAGAGATCAAAGTATTTCCCACGGAGCCAGCACCAGAGTCAAGAGCAAAATTACTTGAAATAGACCTTCAAATGGAAGGAATTCAGAATCCCTCAGGTAGTGGGAAGAGAAGATTGTGAGTGATTAAAACAAAATGATTATGTTGGTGCTATGAAGATCATATGTGAAACAGAAGTTAATGATGTTTAACATTTTTTTTTTTTTGGACTCAGTTATATTAAAGTATCCTATATAAGTATTCTGAAGAAATGAACTTTGACAAAAAATTATATGGCTAACTGATTTAGACCCTCTCTTGATTATTCCTACATAAATCTGGTCATTGGCAGGATCCATCCAGAAGAAGGAATGAAGATTTCAAATTGCTAAAAACATTTCTGAACTCCCTTTCAAGAAATATATTAGTAGATGCCATCCTATCTGGGCTTCCTAGGTGGCACTATAGTGGTAAAGAACCTGAATGCCAATGCTGGAGATGCAGGAGACAAGGGTTTGATCCCTAGGTCAGTAAAATCCCCTGGAGGAGGGCATGGCAGCCCACTCCAGTATTCTTGCCTAGAGAATCCCATAGACAGAGGAACCTGGCAGGCTAAAGTCCATGGGGTCGCAGAGTCAGACACAACTGGATTGACTTAGCACACACACAGGTAGCCACCCTATCTGAATAAATACATTGATAAATTGTTACCAAGTAGCAAAAGGTGATACTGTCCAGTATTTGCAGAGATTTTATGGTTGGCAAGTACAGTGTAAAATTTGCAAAGATATTGGGCTATTAGCATGTTTACATTGGCCAAGTGAAAAAGCCCAGGTTATTCAATGAACTTCATTAATGATGACAGTCAATTTGAAAAATATAGGCCCTCAAAGTTTGCCTTTCTTATCAAGTTTTTGGATCAAAATTATTGGGAAAAATATTTCATCTCACACCTCCAGGTTTTTCAGGGAAGAGATGTCAAATTTTCGAAACATCAACTTTACTTGACTACATGAAAAGAAATTCCATTTGAAAAATTTGCTGGCAAGATACTCTATGATATTTTAAAAATCCATGACTGAATTTTTCATGTTTTTAAATAGCCTTGGGGTCGCAAATAGTCAGACACGACTGAGCGACTGAACTGAACTGAAATAGCCTTAGAACTTAAAAGCTGGAAGTAGTTCTAGTCTACTTGCAGTCACTTTTGGAAGTACCAAGATTCAACCCCAAATCTCAATCTCGAATCAGTTGGTTTTGACAACTTCTGTTTAGTGTGTTCTGCCAACAACATATTAATTAGATGTGACCCAGTGGTTCCAGGTCATTGCAGGGAAGCAAAGGGGATTACATGCTAAAACTCAACTGACTAGTTGGCTGCTTTGTAAAATAAAGGAAGCAGAAGCCTAAAGTAATTCTCATCAAGGCCAGCTACAGGAGGAAAAACAAGGCACTGGGGACCCATGGATTACCAAGATTATATGTCTCTATGAATTGTTTACTTTGCCTGCATAAACCAACTCAGAGTGGTCTTACTAGTGCTTCCGAAGCAATCTGCTGATTTACTAAGGAAAACATAAAGGACTAAATAAACAACTTGAATTTTTTGAAGCAGTTGGTATAGAAAGTACACTGCTTAAAAAAAAAAAAATAGAAGCTAGTATGGAAAACATCTGTGCATGATAGCAAGGAATGTAAGATACTTAGAGGGGAATTATCATATCACCTGTCCAAGCCATATCGGCATTCAGTTGGAAGTAGTTATTTCCCTAAGAGATTGATAGTAAAATGATACTTACCATCATCATTATTACATGGATGACAATAGGGTCAAATCAGTATAATAATACTGGAAAGATCTGTATTCATTAGCAATATGGATTTGAATCATTGAATTAAACTTATTACAGTTAAATCTTTAGGTATATCAAAATGAAGAGATATCAACAAGATTCATATGATTACAACGCTGGTGATTAAAAATAAAAACACTAATGGAAAATGAATCTCAGTAGTCTATTTTATGCATTCATTCTTAGAATTTTAGAGAAAAAGATATCCTGACCTTTTAAACAACTTTCCTGTCAAAAACACTAATTTCCTTCTATATTCAGTGCTGGGCAGGGAATGCAGATGTTTGTGCTTTTGCCAGCATGTGGTATTGACTTTGGAGTAAAGCTTAAATGGGACCCAGATGTTTCTGCCCTCAGAAACTTCTGTTTCCAGGCCTGTGGTCTCTGGGTTTCCTTAGGCCAAGCCTGATTCATAACTCAGCACCTTCTGGAATTCCTTGAAAAGAATCCACCCTCCCCAGAGCATTATTGAGATATATAGATTTTATTGAAGACTTCGAGGGAACAGAAACTTAAGAGCAATCAACTTAAAATTAATACAAAATCTTCTCCCAAGCCCTTTTCTTGGACACTGCTTACCCTTCTCGTTTTCTAACTATCTGGCTGGGTTTTCCACTCTCCTTCTGGAACTTCCCCTGGAAACTTCAAATTACCACTCCCCCCACCCCACCAAGTTTTGTGCAGAGCCATTCAACTCTGCCCATCTTCCTTGCCAAACATGGCACACTCAAATGCAGCAGGATATTCAGCCAAAGGGCCCTCCAGGTAACAATATCTACCTGCTTGACAAGACAATTTACTCACCCTTTAGGATCTGATTTTCCATACTAAGAAGTTCATCCAACTGCTTTTTTTTTTTTTCCTGAAAATATACAATGTTCTCCCTAAGAGGAATTCTGTAGAATAAAAATTTTTCCATTTAGTTTTGTAGAAGAGTCACTTGCCCTGATTCAGCAATCCAAATAGCCTATAACTTACACAGTAAGAAAAGCCAAAAAATGTGACAGTCCACAAAAATATCTATCAACTCCCTGGAGAGTGCTCTCCTAGAATAAATTCCAGGAAATTCTAATTTCAAAGTATAAATTGCCACCAATGTTTTTGGTCTATGTAGAAAATCTGATTTTAAGTAGATATCCTTGATTGAAAATGACTTTTTATCACCCATCATCATTCCTCCACACCACTCTCCAAGAATACATATCTTTTTAAGAAGAAAATTCTCAGAAAATTGTATATCTCATAAGTTCATATCAATGGGACCTGAACCTTTAAAAGGAGCAAATTCATACAGTGAAATAACTTATTCAGAGGTCCTCTCTTCTTGCTATAGACCATACCAAAGAAAAATTGAACCTAGAAATATGGATGTCAAGGGTGTAATTGCATATGTAATATGTAATTGACAAAACTACATGAGCACCGGATTATGAATCTAAGAAGGACCTTAGTGAAGTGATGAGGAGCAGTGATTAAGTGGGGTATGGGTTGGATTTAAAATGATGCCTGTTTGATTTTCTAGTTGTGCATTGTGACACCATGTTAATTTGGAAAAAAAAAAAAAAAAAAAAGGCTACACAGGCTACTCAGAGTCACAGACTTGGGTCTGACTATAGCTCTGTCTGTAAACATTTAGCATTGGCGAGTTATGGCATCTTTTTAGCTTCAACTTTCTTATCTGTAAAAGAGGGATAACAAATTCTGCTTCAGAGCTTTATTGTCAGAATTGATTACGTAAGCTTTACAGGTGGAAGGACATCCTAAAGACAGTACCGTTGGATTTTCACAGATGCACAAATAAGCCTCTTAGAGTGTCTCTCTGCCAGTCCCCAAACTACACAACACTCAACAAGCTTTCAGGAACTTCCCTGGTAGTCCAATGTTTAAGACGTCACCTTCCAATGCAGGGAGTGTGGGTTTTGATCCCTAGTCACATGCCTCCTGGCCAAAAAACCAAAGCATAAAACAGAAGCAATATTGAAACAAATTCAATAAAGATTCCAAAAATGGTCTATATAAAAAAATATTTAAAAATAAAAAAGCTTTCATGGAAATTACTTTTGATGCAATATTTCTACAAAATGTGCTGGTTTAGCCCCAGGGCCCACACTATCACAAGCTCTGGGCACTTTTGTCGTGTGGGCTCCTTCCTCCATAAAAGCATATTGAAAATTATGTTTTATGAATATGTTGGTATAAAAATGAGTACATTCCAGGCTTGATCCATTTTTATAAATTTATTATTATAATATTCATTTTTCTTATGATTGTTAAATGAAATTAAAACATTTTTGAGGTCCCATAAAGTATCTTGGGCCCTAGGCGTACTGCTACTGAGTCTAATAGATAAGGCAGTCCCAGTTAGCTTTTTGCTCCTGTTTAAGACTCCACCTGTTTATTTCTGGTACTTTTTCTCAAATACTTGAGGGCAATTCTCAGTCCTCTCTCTTCTTTTTCTTTTGTTCTACACATTAATTTTCTCTAATCTCTCTTCACAGACTCAATCCTCTTACCCTTTTATCATCTTGGTTGCCTTCTTTGGGTTCCTTTGGCCACTCGCCAAGTTATTGATGTTTCTCTCTGGTAAGTGTAAAATTATATATGATACTCTGGGCCACCTGATGTAGGCCATATTGAATAAAATGATTTATTTCCTCTTCAGATATGTGAAACTCTACTTTTTGAACTTTTTGAAATGCATTTGTGCTTTTTAATTTTTATTTGTTTTTAGTAGCTGCCAGGGCATATTTGATTTCTTCTGAACTCTTACCCTCAGATTTTACTGCTTTCTAAATATCATTGTTTCATTTGTTCCCGTTGTTTACTTCATACACAAAATATTCCCCAATCAATAATAAATCAAACACTTAGCCATGGAGATTCAGCATACCATCACCTGTCTCCAAAGTGTAGCCATTAAAAGAAAGGAGCAACTCTAGGGACCCAGATTTTAATAGAGCTTACAACAGAATGGCACACTAAATATGACACAATTCACGTTTCTTCAGTACTTGGTGATTACTCAGCTTAAAACATTGACTTTACATTTATCTAGAAGTCATTTTATACTACTTTTTATCTTATTTTATTAGCTAGTTTACATTTGTATTTTATTTCCTGTTTTAAATACTAGCTGTGTAAAAAGAAGTGGGTTCTCTTTTTTTCCTCCACAGTTGTACTCTGGATCCAAGTTTTAGAAAAATTAATATGCTACATTTTTATTTATACTCTGCTGTGGTCTAAAGAAGAGATTTAAGAAGCCTATCAAGATGCATACAATATGGTACCATAAAATAAGCTTTAAAATAAGTTGAAGGAATAAAGTCAAAGCAAAGATAAGGGGAAATGTTGGAAAAATATATGTAAGATAATGTATGTCATATGTGCACACTCTGACCAGAAACAGGTCACAGTCTTGACTCTAAGCTCAGTTTTTGAACACTAGGTAGGGTGGACAATGTATGCCTATTTTTCCCACCCCAAACTGATAAAACAATATTTACCAGATATTTATCTAGGATAAATAGAAATAATATCAAATAATTATTGGATGACTGTGATTCTTTTAAAGAGAAGACAAAGCATCATATCGTAACGCTTACCTCTGCTCCTCCCCCACTAAACCTCCCATCTGCCACGTCTGATTTCTCAGTAACACAAGGAAAATTGTCAATTATCTACAGCCAGAAATTCTCATCTGCTTTTTAAAAATCATCAGGGCCGCCAAGTTCTCCACTGCCAAACTAGGGCATACTATTACACAGACTACATGTTAGAAATAAAAAATGTGAGAAACAGAAAAAAATAAAAGAATATACAGAAGAGTGTAACATGCATTTTTAAACACTTTTTTATTTTGATTTTTTTTAAGCAAAAGAATGTTTATTATTACTGCCTGTAATAATCATGGCTAGTATTACAATATTTATTAAACTCTTATGCCTCAAGCACTATTATGAGCATTCAGAAGAGTATAAGATGCATTTTAATCACAAAGAGATAATTCCTATCAATAATTTGTTCCTTTCCAGTTTTTCATTTAAAGGACAAACTCCTAAAAATGAAATCCTTGCATTAAAAGATATGATTATCTCTAAAACATAATTTTCCAAATTACTCTCAAATCTGTAATATTTGTGGAGGCCATTTCAGTATATCCTTGCTAGATTGGTGTGGATCAATTTTTTTCTTTATAACGTGAATATATAATATCACCTAACAATAAACCTATTAGCTCATAGGGTTGCTATTAATATTGAATGAGTTAGCAATATGTAAAGTACTTAGAGCAATGTCATGCATATTCTTGCTATTATTATTTGCAAATTTTGTAGATAAAAATAGTGTCTCATTTTCTTTCATATTTATATCTTAGGAATATGGAATACATTTTCATACATTTACTGTGCATTTTTGTTTCTTCTTTCACTAATTGTCTATTCAGATTTTTAGCACAACTTGCTAATGGTTACCACTCATTTTATGTACTTTCTATACCAAGGATATTAACCCTGAATCTGACATGTATTGTTTCAAATACTTCTCTCAGTTCTCAGTTTTTTAAAGTTTTTTACACTTTTTTCTTTATGGTGGACGTTTACATTTTTTATCAAGTCAAATAACCAATCTTTCTGTGCTTTTTCTTTCTTTCATATTTAGAAAGTGTACTATTTTCCTGTGGTTGCTACAACAAGTTGCTGCAAACTGGGCAGCTAAAATTTAACGAATTTATTTTTTTATAGTTCTAGAGGCTAGAAGTCCAAAATCAAGATATCAGTGTGGTTAGTTCCTTCTGAAGACTCTGAGGATAAATTGAGTCAGTTCCCATGTTTCTCTTTAGCTTCTGGTGATTGCGTGCATGCAACCCATGGCATTATTTGGCTTGTAGAAAATAATTCTAGTCTCTACTTCCATCTCCACATGGTCTTTTCCCAAGTAGGTCTATGTCTGTGTGTCCAAATTTTCCTCTTCTTAAAAAGACACCAGTCATATGGGATTTAGGGCCTATCTAGTGGGTAAAGAGTCTGCCTGCAATGCAGGCAAGTCAATGCAGATCGACCTGGGTTCAATCCCTGGGTCAGGAAGATCCCCTGGAGAAGGAAATGGCAACCCACTCCAGTATTCTTGCCTGGAGAATCCCACGGACAGAGGAGCTTGGCAGGCTACAGTCCATGGGATCGCAAGAATCGGACACAACTTAGCGACTAAACCAACCACCACTTAACCCAACACGGCCTCATCTTATTTGCAAAGACCCTATTTCCAAGTATGGTCACATTCATAGGTTCTGGGTGGATGTGAATTTTTGCACAACACTATTCAACCCAGCACGGAAAGTAATTTTCTTTCCTAAGATCATGCAAGTATCACTTAAATATTCTATGAATATATGTATGTTGTGAGGACAGTGTAAGAACATTGTTCTTTAATCCATCTGGATCTACATTGTTTTCTGATATAATAAGCAATCATTTAGGCTGGGGTACATTACCTTGAAATTTAAGACTCTTTCCATTTATTTCAAGCGGTAATGGAAAAGTAAAGTATCAAATGAACCATTTAAGTAAATGAAAAGAAGAAAGAAAAACTTAAAAGGACAATTTAACGACCCAAAACTTGCCTAAGAAATACCAATCTTGATTTCCATTGCCCATTGCCTAAGAAGTACCCTTCACTCCTGGAAATTTCAGTACTTAGGTTTCTTACCTCTTCTTTGAGGATAAAATTTTCAGTTTTATCTGGATAAAATCACATACCAATTTATCAACAGGTGCTCAGCTGAACAGAAGACACTGTAGTACAAGAAGCCCATCAGCATTTTTTTGATGACTTTGCATGATGGATTTCATGTCATATTTTCATTTAGATCCAGCTTTCAGATGCATGGACACTCCACCCAATGGCCTGGCTTTATTCATTGCCATATTGTTCCTCCTCATCTTGGAGCAGTTATACTGACAGGACTCTGCTTGTTCTCCATATATTTTCCTTTAAGTCACATTCAATTCTTCCGTTTTACTAGCATTCGATGGGTTTCCTCCTTGGGTTCCCTGGCTGACTGTGCTATCTGTCAGCAAGGTCTTGTGCTTTCAGTTCAGTTGCTCAGTCGTGTCCGACGCTTTGCAACTCCATGGACTGCAGCACACCAGGCTTCCCTGTCCATCACCAGCTCCTGGAGCTTGCTCAAACTCATGTCCATCAAGTCAGCGATGCCATCCAACCATCTCATCCTCTGCGGTCCCCTCCTCCCCCCCGCCTTCAATCTTTCCCAGCATCAGGATCTTTTCAAATGAATCAGTTCTTCATATCAGGTGGCCAAAGTATTGGAGTTTCAGCTTAGCATCAGTCCTTCCAATGAACACTCAGGACTGATTTCCTTTAGGATGGACTGGTTGGGTCTCCTTGCAGCCCAAGGGACGCTCAACAGTTTTCTTCAACACCACAGTTCGAAAGCATCAATTCTTCTGTGCTCAGCTTTCTTTATAGTCCAACTCTCACATCCATACATTACTACTGGAAAAACCACAGCTTTGACTAGATGGACCCTTGTTGGCAAAGTAATGTCTCTGCTTTTTAATATGTTGTCTAGGTTGGTCATAACTTTTCTTCCAAGGAGCAAGTGTCTTTTAATTTCATTGCTGCAGTCACCATCTGTAGTGATTTTGGAGCCCAAAAAAAGTCTGTCACTGTTTCCATTGTTTCCCCATCTATTTGCCATGAAGTGATAGGACCAGATGCCATGATCTTTGTTTTCTGAATGTTGAGCTTTAAGCCAACTTTTTCACTCTCCTCTTTCACTTTCATCAAGAGGCTCTTTAGTTCACTTTCTGCCATTAGGGTGGTGCCATCTGCATATCTGAGGTTATTGATATTTCTCCCAGCAAGGTTGATTCCAGCTTGTGCTTCATCCAGCCCCAACTTTCTCTTGATGTACTCTGCATATAAGTTAAATAAGCAGGGTGACAATATACAGCCTTGAGCTCTCCTTTCCCAATTTGGAACCACTCTGTTGTTCCATGTCCAGTTCTAACTGTTTCTTCTTGACCTGCATAAAGATTTTTCAGGAGACAAGTAAATTTGGTCTGGTATTCCCATCTCTTGAAGAATTTTCCACAATTTGTTGTGATCCACAGTCAAATGCTTTGACGTCATCAATAAAGCAGAAGTAGATGTTTTTCTGGAACTCCCTTGCTTTATCTATGATCCAACAGATGTTGGCAATTTGATCTCTGGTTCCTCTGCCTTTTCTAAATCCAGCTTGAACATCTGGAAGTTCATGGTTCATGTACTGTTGAAGCCTGGCTTGGACAATTTTGAGCATTACTTCACTAGTGTGTGAGATGAGTGCAATTTTGTGGTAGTTTGAACACTCTTTGGCATTACCTTTCTTTGGGATTGGAATGAAAACTGACCTTTGAGTCTCCACAATAGTAAAGAACATGTATACCTTAGCCTCTATGACTATGAGCCTCTCTATCCCACCTGAAACATCTCTGTGTAGACTGGGATGATAATTTATCATGTACTAGTTATTTTTTTTCTGGACATTTGTATGATTCTACTAAAGATTTCATATGATTTTATATCCCACTAAAAACTATTACATCAAATAAATTTCATCCACTGCAGTGTTTTCTGAATTGTTTCAGTTCAGTTCAGTCCAGTTGCTCAGTCATATCCGACTCTTTGCGACCCCATGAATTACACACCAGGCCTCCCTGTCCATCACCAACTCCCGGAGTTCACTCAGACTCACGTCCATCGAGTCGGTGATGCCATCCAGCCATCTCATCCTCTGTTGTCCCCTTCTCCTCCTGCCCCCAATCCCTCCCAGCATCAGAGTCTTTTCCAATGAGTCAACTCTTTGCATGAGGTGGCCAAAGTATTGGAGTTTCAGTTTTAGCATCAGTCCTTCCAAAGAACACCCAGGACTGATCTCCTTTAGAATGGACTGGTTGGATCTCCTTGCAGTCCAAGGGACTCTCAAGAGTCTTCTCCAACACCTGAATTGTTTAAGTGCCACTTAATGTAAGATTTAAACTGTTCATCAAATGGATATATACATGTAATATTAACCTATGTAACAGTGAAATTTGAAAACATTATTTTCAGTCAGTTGTTAAATACACACTAGTGAAAATATTCCTTCTGGATCTAAATATTTGGGCTCTTGGAAGAAATAGAACTTAATGAAAAGGGAAAGTGAAGTCGCTCAGTCATGTCCAGCTCTTTGCAACCCTATGGACTGTAGCCTACCAGGCCCCTCCGTCCATGGAATTTTCCAGCCAAGAGTATTGGAGTGGGTTGCCATTTCCTTCTCCAGGGGATATTCCTGACCCAAGGATCAAACCCAGGTCTCCTGCATTGCAGGCAGACACTTTACCATCTGAGCCACCTGGGAAGCCCAAGAATTTAGTTGGCTAATTTTAAACTAAATAAATATTAAAACAGTACAAAAAAAGCCATTTGGGGCAGAATGAATCACCTTATCAATAGCTTTTATCTCTTACATAACTAAATTTAGAATGTAAGTCGCTAAGTGATAGAACAGATGGACATTAGAACTCTTTTGGAATTCATCATTTTGTTGTCTTCAGACATAAAGTACACAAATGTATGCCAGGCCTCGTTTTCAACTATGTTTCCACAAGGTCATCAGGAAAGTTGTCCCTAGATATAAACATTGTCATAAGCTTTGGGGCTCCCCTGGACTTTTCCACATTGTTGTTTTCGTGGACACACAGTTATGAGATCTAAGTGCTTTCCTTTGAAACAGCTTTTGTTGGACCACCACTGTGGATGCTGACAGAGAACTTTGATTCTGCAAGAGACAGTGTGTCCTGAATAGAATATTTAGTCTAGAGATATTAAGAAATTTCTAGAAGTTTCTAACTTGTTATTAGGTTGCTGTGAAGGCTGGATTACCACCATGACCCATCTACTCTATCCATCTAACAGATAATGATGGAACCTCGACTATGTGCCAGGCCCAGTTCTAGGCGTTAATGCACAAAATAGAAAATAATTCCCTGCCCTTAAGGAATTTACTGGCTAATAGATCCTCTTTAACCCAAGCTGCCAATCTCACAAGCTCGTAAGCCTAATGTTCTGAAAAGGATATCAGAAATAGCAGAGATAAACAGACCTTTTTTTTAAATTGAGATCCACTAAGAATCATGTTTTTTGAGAGAAGAAATAGGGCCCATATCAACATTTTAATAACAGTGAAAAAACTAAAAGGTAGGATGCTACTGCCATTGGGGGTGAAATAAATATATAAAAATATTTTGTTAGCTCAAAGAAGGAAGTCTTGGCAGTTGGACCCACTTTAGTAGTTGGATGAGGACAGTTCATTAATGGGGAAGGTTAAAAGCAGCAATACATGGCACGAATTAGCTGGCTCCAGATTTCACTTTCTTGAAATTCTAGACTCTGGGTAAGAACAGCACCAAGCCAAATACTGCGTTCATTTGGTCCTTTAATCTTTTTGTCCAACAGTGGAATGTTAACTGACAAAAGAAAGCTTCTTCATAAACAAGAATGATTTGTGTCTGATGTCAGCTGCAAAGTCATCTAGAAACAATCCCTCGCCATTGCCTTGCTCAGCTGAGCAGCTGCCATTCCCCTGGCCCGGCTTTTACTGTTGCTGAGCTGGGCGACATGAACAATGGCCCTGCACCTGCCAGTGTGCTGGTGGTGCCCTCATCCCAGCCAGGAGGAACAGGGCCATGAAACACAGACACACGCCCCAGCTAGCTCAGTTGCTCTCCGCCCTGGCGCTGCTCTCCTGCCAGACCAATGGCCAGTTCTGTTTGCCTCCTGACTGTGCTGTGGATGCAGAGCGCATCACAAGGGACAGAAGAACCTTCCAGAGAGACACAGAATAAATCAGGTCAATCAGACAACTTCATTAATTCCCCGTGAGAGAAAAAGTGTAACCTGAATGTTAGAGAGGGTCGTGTGTGGGAATCCTTAACCCAAATGCTTGTTCTTTTTGTTTTCTTCTTCATCTGTCATTTCCCTTTGTCAGTGCAATCCTGCTGAGATGTAGCCTGTTTACCATAGCCAGGGAAGGGAGATAAGAGTCTTCAATGATGGTTCACATCTCCTCCTTGACTTTCTCTTCTCTGGTGGTTTTATTGACATCAGGGTGCAGCCACCACTTCTCTTGAGATGACCCCCCCAAACCATAACTTCAGTTTAGAATTCTGGAACTTTAGTGCTGGAAGTAACCATTGAAAGTACCCTGTGTACTCTGTAAGTTTTTTTCTTTTTATTGTTGTATGGTTGATTTATAATGTTATGTTAGTTTCATGTGTACAGCCAAGCTAAGCAGTTATACACATACATATATCCATTCATTTTTAGATTCTTTTCCCATATAGGCCATTACAGAGGATTGAGTAGAATTCTTTGGGCTGTACAGTAGGGGCTTATTATTTATCCATTTTATATACAGTAGTGTGCATATGTCAATCCCAATCTCCTAATTTATCCCTCCTCCCTCTTTTCCCCTGGTAACCATAAGTTTGTTTTCTACATCTGTGACTCTATTTCTGTTTTGTAGATAAGCTCATTTGTACCCTTTTTTTAGATTCCACATAAAGTGGTATCATATGATATTTGTCTTTCTCTATTGGACTTACTTCACTCAATATGACAAACTCTAGGTCCTGAGGCTCTGAGATGTTAAGCAACCTTTCAAGCTTATACCAAGAAGAGGCAAGTAAAACCGAGATTACATGGAGACCCCTGACTCCCAAGCTAGTGTTCTTTCCACCCTCTGGGTTTTCTCCAATGCCTCTCATGATAGCTCATCCTCCCCCCTTATTTTGATTTCTATAGTCCCTCTGTATTACAGGGGGGCTTAATCTTCCCAGTCTTTATAATAGCTGACTGATATTCCATCTGCATTCCTCAAATCCATTCTAAGATAATCACTACAGATTACATCTTAAAATTTTTTTAAGATATGTTTTTTTGTGATTATTTTAATTAAAAAACTTTAGGGATTTCTTTTTTTAAGTTTTTGGTTTTTTTTTTAATGTGGACCATTTTTTTTTAAGTCTCTATTGAATTTGTTACAATATTGCTTCTGTTTTATGTTTTGGTTTTTTGGCACCATGGCATGTGGAATCTTAGTCCCTGAACCAGGAACGGAATCCACACACTCTGCATTGGAGGCAAAGTCTTACCCACCGGACCACCGGGGAAGTCCCTTTAATGATTTCTTATGGCCTCAAATTAGACCAAAAGTAGATCCAACCCACCACGCCCACCTGCCTCCAGTTCCCTGTTCTTAGAATGCTACTCATACTTTTCCATTGATCACTCCTTGTGTTTGAAAAGACCACCCCACATTTCTACCTGCTAGTATTTTCCTCAGTATTCAGGGCTCAGATCAGCTGTGACCTTCTTCATGAGCCCATCTCTTATCCCCCCAGTTGACTATGATTTCTTCCTTCTACGTTCTCCCATCACATTTAATTTTCTTTCTCATACAGCATCCAGTCCCACAGTGTAGTTACTAGTGTGTGTGTATTTTAGCCCTCCAAACCCCCCCAGGCTTGAGATTTTTTTCCTTTACCTGCCCCTTTTCCCAAAGTATCTAATACAGTGCCTTGAATATAGTGGATGCTCACCTGAATATCATATTATTTGAGCAAGATCTGACAACAATAGCCTCTTTAATTAGAAAGCTCATTTTGACTTTGTAATTTGTATACATAGCAACAGAATATCTTGGAATTATAAATCAAAGCCCAATAAAGTGGGATTTTTTTTCTCTTAAAAAAATTTTTTTTGGCAAAGAATTTCTTTAAAAAATTTTTAGTTACAATAAAATACGCACTAACATTTTTACTATTTTAAATTTACTATCATAACCATTTTTAAGTATTAATGTACAGCAAGTAGATGGGGAAAGTGGAAATAGTGACAGATTTTATTTTCTTGGGCTCCAAAATCATGTGGACATGACTGCAGTCATGAAATTAAAAGACGCTTGCTCCTTCAAAGAAATACTATAACAAACCTAGACAATGTATTATAAAGCAGACACATCACTTTGCCAACGAAGCTGCATATAGTCAAAGCTGTGGTTTTTCCAGTGGTCATGCACAGATGTGAAAGTTAGACCATAAAGAAGGCTAAGTGCCAAAGAATTGATGCTTTCTAATTGTGGTGCTAGAGAAAACTCTTGAGAGTCCCTTGGACAGCAAGGAGATCAAACCAGGCAATCCTAAAGAAAATCAACTCTGAATATTCATTGGAAGGACTGATGGTGAAGCTGAAGCTCCAATCCTTTGGCCACCTGATGCAAAGAGCCATTCCATTGGAAAAGACCCTGATGCTGGGAAAAATTGAGGGCAGGGGGGAAGGGGGCCACAAAGGATAAGATGGTTGGATGGCATCACAGACTCAACAGATAAGAGTCTGAGCAAACTCTGAGAGATAGTGAAGGACAAGAGGCTGTGCTGCAGTCCATGGGGTCACAAAGAGTCAGACATGACTTAGCAACTGAACTACAACAAACAGTTCCACAGTACTTAGTATATTTATACTGTTGTAGGACCATCACCACCACCCACATCCAGAACTCTTTACATTTTGTAAAACTGAAACTCTGATAACACTTTCCTCTCTATTCTTCCCTCAGGCCCTGGAAACCACCAGTCTACTTTCTGTCTTTATGAATTTGATTACTCTCAGTCAGTTCAGTCGTTCAGTCATGCCCGACTCTTTGTGACTCCATGGACTGCAGCACACCAGGTTTCCCTGTCCATCACCAACTCCCAGGAAGCTTCCATAAGCCTCTTATCCTTATCCACCAGAGAGCAGACAGAATGAAAACCACAGTCACAGAAAACTAATCAAACTGATCACATGGACCACAGCCTTGTCCAACTCAATGAAACTATGAGCCATGCCATGTAGGGCCACCCAAGATGGATGGGTCATGTTGGAGAGTTCTGACAAAACATGGTCCACTGGAGAAGGGAATGGCAAACCACTTCAGTATTCTTGCCTTGAGAACCCCATGAACAGTATGTAAAGGTAAAGAAAGAACACTGAAAGATGAACTCCCAGGTTGATAGGTGCCAAATATACTACTGGAGATCAGTGGAGAGATAACTCCAGAAAGAATGAAGAGATGGAGCCAAAGCAAAAACTATACCCAGTTGTGGATGTAACCAGTGATGAAAGTCAAGTCCGATGCTGTAAAGAACAATGGTGCATAGGAACCTGGAACGTTATGTCCATGAATCAAGGCAAAGTGGAAGTGGTCAAACAGAAGATGGCAAGAGTGAACATTGACATTTAGGAATTAGTGAACTAAAATGGACTGGAATGGGTGAATTTAACTCAGATGACCATTATATCTACTACTGTGGGCAAGAATCCCTTAGAAGAAATGGAATAGCCATAATAGTCAACAAAAGAGTCCAAAATGCAGTACTTGGGTGCAATCTCAAAAATGACAGAATGATCTCTGTTCGTTTCCAAGGCAAACCTTTCAATATTGTGGTAATCCAAGTCTATGCCCCAACCAGTAATGCTGAAGAAGCTGAAGTTGAATGGTTCTATGAAGATCTATAAGACCTTCTAGAACTAACACCCAAAAGAGATGTCCTTTTCATTATAGGGGACTGGAATGCAAAAGTAGGAAGTCAAGAGATACCTGAAGTAAGAGGCAAATTTGGCCTTGGAGTACAAAATGAAGCAGGGATACCTTGATTACTCTAGGTAACTCGTATAAAATGGAATCATACAGTAATTTCCTGCAGTAATCATACTAGCTAATTTCATTTAGTATCCTGTCCCCAAGGTTCATCCATCTTGCAGCATATATCAGAATTCCTTCCTTTTAAAGGCTGAATAATGTACTTTTGTATTATGCCACATTTTGTTTACCCATTTTTCCATCAATGGACATTTGGGTTGTTTCCATCTTTTGGTCATCATGAACATGGGTAAACAAATATCTCTTCAAGACCCTTCTTTCAATTATTTTGAGTATATACCCAGGAGTGGATTGCTGCATCATATGCTGATTCGATTTTTAATTTTTTGAGGGAATGACTTACTGTTTTATACATTATTTGCACCATATTACATTTGAAAGTGAGATATGTTTTAAAATTTTTTCCAAAAGTCTAAGATGTAACAAAATACCAATAGCAAAATATAACAGAAACTACAACTTGAGATCCAAGCTCTTCAGTCAGATGACTCACAGTTGGTGTTTGGAAGCCAACTCGATATGAAGAATATGATATGTAGCCCTGGAGTTCCTGAGCCTGGCTGTGCCTCAGAATCCTCCCACCTCCTAGAACCTCTAGGAACCTGCCGTTACACAGAGCTCCTCCCAGGGCTATATGGCCTGGGTGTGTGTGAGGAGTCTTCTCATGAACTAGGGGTATGTCCATGCACTTGTCATGGTGCTTATGCCATTGGAGCTGGGGGAGAGGAACAGACCAGTTCATATTTATTTTAAAATACCTCCAGTTTAAGTAGATGCAGGGCTTCCCTGATGCTTCAGTGGGTAAAGAATCTGACTGCAATGCAGGAGACGTAGGAGATGTGAGTTTGATCCTTGGGTCTGGCAGATCCCCTGGAGTAGGGCATGGCAACTCACTCCAGTATTCTTGCTTGGAGAATCCCATGGACAGAGGAGCCTGGCGGGCTATAGTCCATGAGGTCACAAAGAGTCAGACATGACTGAAGCAACTGATCATGCACAGATTCACATTCACAACCATACCTTGGGACAGGACCCTTGCACATGCTCAGTGAACTCCAGAGTTGCAGAAGGTCAGAGAAACTAGAGCCATGGGAATGAACTATGGGGCCAGACCCAACAGGGAGAAAGTCAAGAACAACAGGTGAGTGTCCCCATGGACACCCGTGGCTGATTCATGTTGATGTATGGCAAAAACCACCACAATATTGTAAAGTAATTAGCCTCCAATTAAAATAAATTAATTAACTAAAAAAAAATAGGTGAGTGTCCAGGAAATCGGTGACTCTGGTTTTGATTGTCTCTCCACACAGTGGTCAGAGGATGATAGGAGAATGAGCTAACAGAGGATGCAAGAGTAGGTAGGACTTGGAAAGCAGGAAAATTGGGAAAGCAATTGGCCTCAGGGCATTCTATCAGTAGGGAGCAGGGACAAGAAAAAATAGAGGGCAGCAAAGAAAGATTCTAGACCTAGATGGAATGAGGTATTTGTAAGTTCACAAAATTAAGAAGTAAGACATAATGAAACAACCATAAAATAAGAACTAGGCTAACATTGAAACCAACACCCCTCTTTCTGCCATGCCTTCAATTTGTCATCCTTTCGTCCATGAAGTGACAATTGCTGTAGACCTACTTGGTGCTTGGCACTATGATTGTGAGTTCAGAGTGCTCTTCTGGAATCTTCCACCTCCTCTTATTTAAAGTAAAGAATGATCCAGAGACCCCACCATAAAGTATTGTTACTAACACATATAAACTTGTTGATTTCCTTAGTTTTGGTAAAAGCGTGCATGTGTATTCCTGAGTTCAGATCTGTGAATAAAAAGTGGGCAGTCTTCCAGTAGGCATTTTAATAATATCAACAGGGGCATTTCAGTCAGTCAGCATTGCTTTGATTTCTAATTTTGCCAGCTCTCTTTTGCTTAATGCAGGGTACCATTTCCCAGCCAGTAGACTTTCTTCCCTGATGTTCTTATGTGTGTGTGTGAGAAAGAGAGAGAACTTTCTCTCCACTGTGCCACTGCTTTATGAACTTGCATTGCTCACAAAATTAATGTATAAACAGGAGTAGAAAAAAAATAACAAAACTAAAATTAGTCTTGTTTCCTACTTTTTAGCAGCAGTGATACGATTTGCTAGAGGAGGAAATTGGAACTGTGAACTCAAACTAAACTTTTGAATTATCTGATGATTTCACTCATCCTTGTTATTCCTAACCCCAGGGAGGAACTCTGTGAGCCGGGGGATAGTTTCATGCAAAACATAGTCCAGTTTCAAATGCTTCCTGCCAATTCTGAACAAGCATAAATTGTGTTTATTTCTCAAACATTTAGGTTGGCAATCTTAATTTAAAATATGCTACCCATAATTTCATCACTTATGTAGTCGTTAACTAAACTGGTAATGGTATCAAAACAAAATTGAGTTCCAATTTAGTTTTGCAAGCATATTTTTCACTACCTAAAACAGTTGTACAGCTAAGTACAAATATGGAGCATTCTTTGAATAGATAATTACCATTACCAAGGAGAAGGCAATGGCACCCCACTCCAGTACTCTTGCCTGGAAAATCCCATGGACGGAGGGCCTGGTGGGCTGCAGTCCATGGGGTCGCTAAGAGTCAGGCACAACTGAGTGACTTCACTTTCACTTTTCACTTTCATGCATTGGAGAAGGAAATGGCAACCCACTCCAGTGTTCTTGCCTGGAGAATCCCAGGGACGGGGGAGCCTGGTGGGCTGCCATCTATGGGGTCACACAGAGTCAGACATGACTGAGGTGACTTAGCAACAGCAGCAGCAAATTAAGCAAGTATTTGAGTATTCTTTCAATCTTCTGATGGCACATTATTTCTGACTTTAACTGATAAGGGGCTGACTTATCTGCTTCTGGGTAAATGACTTATCGATAACTTTAATTGAATCCATTATTCCTTCTGAAACTGTGCTCTTTTTGTTTCTTGATTTGTACTATCTTCACGACATCTCAGTTGTTAAATAGGTGTTTAGGGTTATCACCTCTGGGAGAGTTTCTGTGGAAAACACTCAATACATTGGAAGTAGCTAGAGAATGACTTATTCTGCTCTGATCTTTGTAACCTTATGCAAACATTTACTATCAAAATTCAACATGGATGCTTTATGGTGGGAAAATTCCATGTAAGTATTAGGAGGGGTACATCTTTCTATTTCTGGTTAATTGTTTTCCAAAGCTGTTGTAAGTGTTCTAAGTTTGTGGGATGCTTCACAATAGAAAAATGGTTCTCAGGTCAGAAACTGGTGCATTGCGTTCCCATCATTGGAGATGCCCAAGGAGTGTAAGTATTTTATAGATGGACCAGACTTGCTGTAAAGTAACCTGTATAACTTTATTTGACTTTTTCCCACAGTTATTCAGAAAACCTTTTCCTCCCCGATGGAAATAGTATTCCAAGAAACACATTTCAAGAAACACTGCTTTTTTTTTAACGCTTAAAAAACTTTTACCAGTATCTGTGTAACTGTTGTTGTTGTTTAATGATTAAGTCGTGTCTAAGTCTTTTGCAACCCCATGGACTGTAGCCCGCCAGGCTCTTCTGTCCATGGTATTTCCCAGACAAGAATACTGGAATGGATTGCCATTTCCTTCTCCAGATCTGTGTAATTGCTATATGTCAAACATAGTGCACAAAAAGCTGCCTCTGATCAGCAAATTATGCGCTAACTTTAAAATACAATGTATATTCCCCATTAAGTGGCCTTTTCTTCCATTCAGAAAATGGACTTGATGATACCTCGCAAATAATGCCAGATGGTTAAAATTAGGGTGCTGAGGAAAAATCCAACAATGAAATATTCCCCAGGCTTTTAGCATTTTCATTAAGTTACAAATCAAATTGATATATGCTTAAAATGACTATTAGTTTCTTGTTGAAAGGACCAGTATTCCTAGGGATGTGAGGATTAATACTTCCTCCTTCAATGAGCTGTGACATTTGAAGTTCTATTTCTTCCTAAAGATCCTCCTTCTTGCCAGAAAAGTTTCAATATATTTGTATAACTTAAAAAATGACAGTTGTTCCTTGCTCTGTTTTGACTTTTCCTTAAACTGATGTTATGTTTCAACACAAATTTACTGTTTTCCTCTTACACAGGTGAGTTCTTACTTTACATGAGACTGACATTTTCAGGAGCCTTTGGGATGTTAGTGGAAATATCAGTAGCATGAGACAGGCATCAGTGTTCAAGCATTCCTATCCCCTGTTTGCTCTTGTGAGCAAACAAGTCCACTGAATCTCTCACCAAGTCTTCACATTGTAGGAACCAACACAATGAAAAGTAGCCGGACTTAAAATACCTGGCTCTGGGACTTCCCTGGTGGTCTAGTGGCTAAGACTCCCAGTGCCAGGGGTTGGGTTTGATCCCTGGTCAGGGAACCAGATTTCACATGCCTCAACCAAAGATCCTGTGTGCCCTGCAACTGAGATCCAGTGCACCCAAATAAATAAAAATTATCAAAAAAAATCTGGCCCTAAATAGAGGACTTGGGAAATAGAATAATGTCAAATGGAAGAGCTGGAAGTCACCTCAGAAATCATCCAATTCAGAGGTTCTCCTGGGCAACTTGGAAGCAAACAAACCAGCAAGCAAAGGTACGATGCTTAAGGGCCCAGCTCACAAAGATTCACTTTTAGTCGAGCTGGGGTGGTCTAACGTCTGGGATTTAATAGTTTTTAAAACTCTCCTGTGGGAAGGAAGGATCTCAAGTGCAGAGAGGGTTGAGGACAATTAATCTCACAAGCTTCCTCGTTTTATGAGTGAGGAAACTTTTAAGCAATTAAGTGATTTACACGCTTGTGTGAGTGCGTGCTAAGTCGTTTCAGTAGTGTCTGACTCTTTGCGACCCCAGAGACTGTAGCCCGCCAGGCTCCTCTGTCCATGGGATTCTCCAGGCAAGAATACTGGAGTGGGTTGCCATGCCCTCCTCCAGGGGATCTTCTGGATCCAGGCATCGAACCTGCATCTTTTATGTCTTCTGCATTGGCAGGTGGATTCTTTACCACTAGCACCACCTGGGAAACCCTTACTTGCCTACTGTTGCTGAATTAATTAGTTCATTCAAATCAGAAAACAGATCTGACTTTTAACCAGTGCCCTTTCACCCTATGGACCATCTCTCCAGGCCTCTCTCCCTAGCTGTGTTACCTGGGAGAGTCACCTGACCTATTACCTTGTCAATCGCACTTAACAAGGGTCATTTTAGGATCAGACGATCAATGGAAAACATGCCTGTGCAAGCTTAGACGGTATTGCTATTTCATCATCAATGATCCAAATCAATTTGTTCATTTGCATTAATTAACAGGATGTTTCCCACAAACTTTCACTTGAAAAAGTTCTTTCCTCAATTTTGGTTTTTTTTTTATTATTTGTTTATTTTAAACTTTTTAGTTTGTACTGGGGCATAGCCGATGAATAATGTTGTGATACTTTCAGGAGCACAGTGAAGGGACTCAATCATACATATACACATATCCATTCTCCCACAAACTCCCCTCCCATCTGGGCTGCCACATAACATTGAGCAGAGTTCCCTGTGTGATATAGTAGCTTTCCTCAATTTTTATTTGACTTCTAAGACTACCTCTTGTCATGTTAATCACTCCCAGCTTCAGTGTCTTTCTGAATCCACTGAGTGGTTTTTATACATATGTCCCAACATCCAACCCACTCTGGCACACAAAACCTTCTTAATAGTTTTCCAAAAGAAAACAAAAATAGGAGTTCTTAAATAAGTGTGCTAGCTCCATGTCCTGGGCCATGACAGTGCTTTGAGACACAACAAAATAAGAAAGCAAGTGAAGAGAAAGCACTCTCTCCGCATCTTCCCACAGGGACCCAGCCAGCAGACTTGTTTCTTCGGGATGGCCTACCCACTGCATCCCTGACCTTCAGAGTCCCCGTACACAGCAGGTTCTCCCCACTGCTAGCCGTTCCTCCACTCATCAGAGCTTCATCGTCAGTGGGTCTGCCTTACACTGAGAAGAATTCTATGCAGAGGCTGGAGGAAGGCTGTCCTTGGACAGGATTCAATGCCAGGGCTGCCAGTGTCTCCGCAGAGCAGACGAGCTGGGTTGCCTCCACACTTGAGCTCTCGGTGGTTCTTGGAGTCCTGTTTTGAATCTTGACATCAGGAGCCCAATGGGTATGGATGGGTTGTTCAGCAGGTGGGTACTACTCTCCCACCCACTACCCTGGAAAATTGCAGAGAGTACCGCTGACAAATGCATAACCGATCCATGGGTGCATGGACCCAGAGACTGCTTTTATTTCTAGGCCATCAGAACTTCACTTGATGCTTCATTGAGAACTATAGGGCAGCCTGCCTGCTCCTCATTACCGTGGACAGTTGAAAGCTAGAAGTATGTCAGAGGGCTTCTTGTGGACTTTACTTTTCACCTACCATAAAGTGATAGCAGTCAGTAGGAAAATCATTTCATGGAGGGCCCCTAGAACGTGCCAATCTAAGCAGCTAACATCAGCCTCTGTAAATCAATCATGCCATGGTTTCAGCCTCATTACTGGAATTAGTGTTCAGGCTAAAGAAGTCAGTAAATACCAGAAAGTAAACTTTATTGCAAAACAGACTGAAGTTCCAGTAAAAATGCTGTATGTGAAGAGAAATGTGCTGGTTACAGATGTCCATCAGCCCTGATCCTAGGTAGTATATATTACAAAATGAAGGCAGGTGGGGGCAGGGTACCTGCAAGAGGCAAGGACAGATGCTCTTAGCAAGGCATTCCAATCAAAATCAAACTTAAATGTTCCCAAGGGGTATGCCATGACTGGGTAGAATAAAATCAGACAGACTGGATTTTTTAAACTGTTTTAGTTGACAGTCTTCTCCAGATAAACAAACAAAACAGGCTCCATTTTAATTTAAAAGCCTTCATCTATGACTCTGTGCCTTGGGCAGAGCAGGTGTCAAGCGATGTGAGCTACACAAATCCTATAGATACGAAGAGGAAAGGGTGTATCATTTTTGCTGTTATTATTGTTCTTTTTTAAAAAACTAATTTTTAATTGAAGGATAATTGATTTACAGAATTTTACTGTTTTCTGTCAAACCCCAACATGAATCAGCCATAGGTATACATATATCCCCTCCTTCTTGAACCTCTCTCCCATCTCCCTCCCCATCCCCACCTCTAGGTTGATACCGAGCCCCTGTTTGAGTTTCCCGAGACATACAGCAAATTCCCATTGGCTATCTATTTCACATATGGTAATGTAAGTTTCCATGTTATTCTTTCCATACTTCTCACCCTCTCCTCCCCTCTCCCCATGTCCATAGGTCTATTCTCTATGCCTGTTTATCCTTTGCTTCCCTGCCAATAAATTCTTCAGTACCATTTTTCTAGATTCTGTATATATGTATTAGTATATTATCTTTCTCTTTCTGACTTACTTCACTCTGTATGATAGGCCCTAGCTTCATCTACTTCATTAGAACTGACTCAAATATGTTCCTTATTATGGCTGAGTAATATTCCATTGTGTATATGTACCACAACTTCTTTATCTATTTACCTGTCTATGGACATCTAGGCTGCTTCTGTGCTCTCGCTATTGTAAATAGTGCTGCAGTGAACAATGGGATACATGTGTCTCTTTCAATTTTGGTTTCTTCAGGGTAAGTGCCTAGGAGTGGGATTTCTGGGTCATATGGTGGTTTTATTCCTAGTTTTATAAGGAAAAGAATATCTTAAAGAGCTTTCTATCAGCCTTGTTGCTCAGTTTCTGCCTCCAAAATTCAGGGAAATAACACCTGGGACTAGGAGGAGGAAAAGGGTGGTTGTTTTGCTCTAGAAATTGAATCAAGTTCCCCAAATTCTGTCCAATATCTTTTCACCATTTATTCCCTATTTTTTGTTCTCAGACAGGGGAAGCATTCATTTCAAAGTTGCTCCTTAACTGCAGTTTCTAGTTGAGGCCATGGGAAATGAAGAAGAAAGCTTTCCTCTATTGTCAGAATCACAGTCCCTGCTTAACATTTCTCCAATTTGCTCTACACTGTTACCAGGTCAAAAGAAGTTGTGGTACATATATACAATGGAATATTACTCGACCAAGAAAAGGAACACATTTGAGTCAGTTCTAGTGAGGTGGCTGAACCTAGAGCCTATCATACAGAGTGAAGTAAGTCAGAAAGAGAAAAACAAGCATTGTATATTAATGCATATATATGGAATATAGAAAAATGGTATTGATGAATCTATCTGCAGGGCAGCAATAGAGATGCAAACATAGAGAACAGACTTGCAGACACAGCAGGGAAAAGAGAGGGTGGGATGAATTGAGAGAGTAGCACTGAAACATATCCATCACCATATGCACAATAGATAACCAGTGGGAATTTGCTGTGGGACACAGGGAGCTCAAGTCAGTGCTCTATGACAACCTAGAGGGGTGGGGTGGAGTGGGAGGTGGGAGGAAGGAGGCATATGTATTGTATACCTATGTTTGACTCATGTTGATACATGGCAGAAACTAACACATTGTAAAGCAACTATCCTCTAATTAAAAATAAATACATTTTTAAAAAGAACTAGAGTCTGGATTTTTCAACCCACTCATCCTGTGTTTTTATTTCTGATGTCTTATCTTTTGTGCAGCCAAAACTTCCACAGCAGCTCCTGAGCATATTCTAAAGGCTTTTTAAAAATATCAGAACTCCATGCTGCTGTGTAAATTGCCCAGCAAGAGAGACATGGTGCGTCAGGGTCCAAATCCCTCAGCTGGAGAATGAGGCACTACCCACATTTCTCTGGGCCTGCCAGATGGGCCTCTGTGGCTAGACTGGATGTGATGCTGCAGCTCAATGGTGAGGTGGACAACTACTGAGCAGAAGAATCCACTTAGATTATTCATGGCCAAGTCTCACAAGATTCAAACACATAGATGCTATGAGCAGCCCTCAAAGGGTCCAGGGAGTTTAATTCTGAGTTGTTATAGTGTTAAGCCTAGAAAATTTGTCTAAAAAAATTTGAGGGGTGTTTGCTCTTGTTTTCAGGGTGGAGGAATAGAGGTAGAATCCTTAAGGAGAAATGCCGGTTTGGGTTCAAGTTCAAACTAGTGACCATCAGGAAGAAGAATAGAGGCTTGTGAACAACCAGTCTTAGAGAAGCTTATCTGATTATGTGTTTGCTTTTTGTGCCAGTACCATGTTGTTTTAATTACTGTAGCTTTTATGGGGAATCTGAAATCAGGAGCATGATACCTCCAGCTTTGTTCTTTTCTCTACAGACTGTCTTGGCTGTTTGGGGTCTTTTGTGGTCCCATGTAAAATTTAGCATTATTTGATACAATTCTGGGGAAAATGTCAAGGGTATTTTGATAAGAATTGCACTAAATACATAGATTACTTTTGGTAGTATGGATATATTAACAACATTAATTCTTCTAATCCATGAACAAGGGATATCTTCCCATCTATTTGTACTGTCTTCAGTTTCCTTCATCATTGTCTCATGGTTTTCAGAGTATAGGTCTTTCATATTCTTAGTTAAGTGTATTCCAAGGTACTTTATTGTTTTTGATGCAATTATAAATAGTATTGTTTTCTTGAATTCTCTTTCTAGTAGTTTACTATTAGTGTATAGAAAAGCAACAGATTTCTGTTATATGTTAATCTTGTATCCTGCAATTTTACTGGATTCATTTATTGATTCTATGAGTTTTTTGGTGAAGACTTTAGGGTTTTCTATTTGCTCTATGCAAAGAGTGACAGTTTTACTTCCTCTATTTCAATTTGGATGGAAGAGTCTGTGCAAAAAGTCATCAGAGGTAGGAGGGAGGGGGATGAGGGGTATTAGACTAGGATGGCAGCTAAAGAGGAGGTAGGTGGTGAGGCGTCAGTTGAAGACCCAGGAAAGACAAGAGGGTGCTGGGGTTAGGGAGCCAACGGAGGTGGGTAGTATGGGGCTGGAGCTCAGAAGTGGGGTCTGTTCTGAGGAATAAAGAAGGTGTGGAATGCACACACACACACATACACATACACACAGTGGAATACTACTCAGCCATAAAAAAGAATGAAATTTGCTTTTTGCAACAAAATGCATGTACTTGGAAGGTAATATGCTAAGCTAAATAAGTCAGACAGAGACAGACAAATACTGTATGATATGGAATGAATGAATGAAGTGGAATACTGTATGATTCCACTTATATGTGGAATCTGAAAAATAAAACAGCCTAGTGAATATAACAAAAAAGTTATATTTAGAGACAATAGACTAATGGTTACCAGTAGGGAAAGGAAAGGTTGGGAGAGGCAAAACAGTGGTAGAGGATTCGGGGTACAAACTATTATGTATAAAATAAATAAGCTACAAGGACATATTGCACAACACAGAGAATATAGCCAATATTTTATAGTAACTACAAATGGAGTAGAAGTTTTTAAAATTGTAAATCACTATGTTGTACACTAGTAACAAATAATACTATACACATCTATACTTTAAACAAATCCAAAAAAAATTTTTTAAGAAAAAAGTTATCTTATATTTCTAAATCATTTTTGAGTGCTGTCACTATTTCTAAATTTTTCCCATTCTGACTTATATTGTTCATTTATCTCTTGTATTATATTCTCAATTTTTAAAAGATTTTTGAAATAGTATATTATATATTTTATTTTTAAGTGTGAATATAGTATTTAACTTACTATTGTTCATTTTTATGTGAATTTATTTTTCCTAGTGTTTAAAAAGAAGCAAGCTTCAAGACAGAGTTAATAACTGCACAATTTCCTTTCAAGTTCTTGTGTAGTGTTAAAAAGAAGGGTGGATCTTTTTCCTGAAATTTTCCAGCTCTTTTTCCTCCCCAGTTTTTATCTTGACTGTCTCCTTCCTTCAACACTATTGTCTCTGTCCTCAATTTTTCAGTTCAGTTCAGTTCAGTCGCTCAATCCTGTCCGACTCTTTGTGACCCCATGAATCGCAGCTCGCCAGGCCTTCCTGTCCATCACCAACTCCCGGAGTTCACTCAGACTCACGTCCATCGAGTCAGTGATGCCATCCAGCCATCTCATCCTCTGTCATCCCCTTCTCCTGCCCCCAATCCCTCCCAGCATCAGAGTCTTTTCCAATGAGTCAACTCTTATATCTAATTGTTTCTCCTCAATGTGTGTTTCTGTTATGAACAGCATTGTGACTAGTACACGTAGAGAGTTCACAAGTGCTAGCCTGCTTCAGTCCCTCCTGTCCTCATCCCCAGGCTGTAAGTACTACTATTGGGTTGGGTAAAGTCTCTCCCAGTTTCTCAAACTAGCATTCTGCACTTATCTACAAGTGAGGACGTGAGAACTCTCTTAATCTCAGGTGTGACAGACGTCTTATTCTTCCCTCTGTTTCTCCCCACATGGAAACTGAAACATCTAGTTTTTGTGGTTATTGGTAATCTGTTCCCATCTGCTTATATTTGGAAGAGGGCATGGCAACCCACTCTAATATCCTTGCCTGGAGAAACCCCATGGACAGAGGAGCCTGGTGGGCTACAGTCCATGGGGTGGCAAAGAGTCAGAATGACTGAGCGACTAAGCACACACACTGCTTATATTTTGGTGTTAATGGGGATACTCTGTCAGATTTTTGTGTTGTTCATGAGTTTTTTCTTTTTTTTTATTTTCTTATCTAGTTGTACCTTTTTAACGTGACATCTAGAAAGATCCAAAAATCATGTTGCCACCTCTGGCCCAATGGTCTCAGATTTTCTCTAAATAAATTAATAGTTTTTGAGTGTTTATATGTCCTGTGCTCTATTGTGCTGTGCTTAGTTGGTCAGTTGTGTCCAACTCTTTGTGACCCCATGGACTGTAGCCCACCAGGCTCCTCTGTCCATGGGGATTCTCCAGGCAAGAATACTGGAGTGGGTTGCCATGCCCTCCTCCAGGGGATCTTCCCAACCCAGGGTTCAAACCCACGAATCCTGCATTGCAGGAGGATTCTTTATGGTCTGAGCCATCAGGGAAGCTTGTGTGTGTGTGTGTGTGTGTGTGTGTGTGCATGCACGCACGTTGCTCAGTCATGCCCAGCTCTTGTGACCTCATAGACTGTAGCCTGCCAGGCTCCTCTGTCTATGGGATTCCCCAGGCAAAGATACTGGAGTGGGTTGCCATTTCCTGCTCCAGGGGATCTTCCCGACCCAGGAATTGAACTTGGGTCTCTAACTATTTTAATCCTCACACCATCTTTCTAAAGTAGAATTTCTTATTATCGTCATATTATAGATGGTAAAACAGAGGCACAAAAAGTTCGAACAGTTTGCCGTGGTCACACAGAGGTAAGTGGGTACCAGTCCAGAGGTGGGTGTCAACTACTCTGGCTTCAAATGTTTAACATCAGGAAGAAATTTCTTTCAAAGATGGTTTAGAGGGCATGCTTTATTTTTCGAGTACTATCACTAGGGTAGAATATGCATTTAAAAATTAATATGGAGAACTTCCCTGGCAGTCCAGTGTTTGAGACTTCGCCTTCCAATGCAGGTGCATGCATGCATGCTAAATCACTTCAGTCATGTCTGACTCTCTGAGACCCTAAGGACTGTAGCCCACCAGGCTTCTCCGTCCATGGGATTCTCCAGGTAAGAATACTGGAGTGGGTTGCCATGCCCTCGTCCAGGGATCTTCCCAACCCAGGGATCAAATCTCATCTCTTGTGTCTCCTGCATTGACAGCTGGATTCTTTACCACTAGTGCCACCTGGGAAGCCCCGAGTGCAGGTGGTGCTGGTTCAACCCCTTGTTGGAAAGCTAAGATCCCACATGGCTTGTGGCCAAGAAACCAAAACACAGAACAGAAGCAATGTTGTAACAAATTCAATAAAGACTTTAAAAATGGTCCACATAAAAAAATCTTTAAAAAATTTTAAAAATAAAAATTATGATCCAGCAATCCCACTGCTGGGCATACACACTGAGGAAACCAGAAGGGAAAGAGACCCATGTACCCCAATGTTCATCGCAGCACTGTTTATAATAGCCAGGACGTGGAAGCAACCTAGATGTCCATCAGCAGATGAATGGATAAGAAAGCTGTGGTACATATACACAATGGAGTATTACTCAGCCATTAAAAAGAATACATTTGAATCAGTTTTAATGAGGTGGATGAAACCGGAGCCTATTATACAGAGTGAAGTAAGCCAGAAAGAAAAACACCAATACAGTATACTAATGCATATATATGGAATTTAGAAAGATGGTAACAATAACCCTGTGTACGAGACAGCAAAAGAGACACTGATGTATAGAACAGTCTTATGGACTCTGTGGGAGAGGGAGAGGGTGGGAAGATTTGGGAGAATGGCATTGAAACATGTAAAATATCATGTATGAAACGAGTTGCCAGTCCAGGTTCGATGCACGATACTGGATGCTTGGGGCTGGTGCACTGGGATGACCCAGAGGGATGGTATGGGGAGGGAGGAGGGAGGAGGGTTCAGGATGGGGAACACATATATACCTGTGGCGGATTCATTTTGATATTTGGCAAAACTAATACAATTATGTAAAATTTAAAAATAAAATAAAATTTAAAAAAATATATAAACAGAAAAAAAAATTAAACTAGGATTTATAGAGCACAGTTAAATGCAATCCTTGGTCATTCCTCACATGATATGAGTCAAGCTAGAAAACTGTCCTTGTTACACAACTATCTCTGCTCATAGCCTTTCCTCCACTTCCACCAGTGATAGAAAATGGCATCAAGGGTGGGTAGGGAGTCATGGCAACCTTAATTCAGTCACTTGATCCTGAGCACCAACATGTTTTCTGCCAGGTTTTCTGGAGTGTGAAAAGGTGAGTTGTGCAAGTCGCAGGAAAATCAATGTTCTCACCTCACCAGAAACTCTGGGCTGCTCCTGCATGGCTGAAGGCCACCATGATTTCAGGAGAACAGCTTCTTTCTTGACTCATACAAATGGGTCTTGACTTGCAATAAACAGGGGTTAATTTAGACAGACATCAGAAAACCATTCAGGCCCCCAGCCAGAGAGAGAGCCGAGAAAACTTGACAACTAGCAGCTTCTGCAGAACGAGGCTGTTGCTGGTGTTGCACTTGTCTGTGACTTACTCTGGGATGTTTGCCACTTTTTTTATTTGCCCATCTCCCCAAGCAGCCTACAGCTAGGAGAGTTTTAAACTTACATTTCCATACACTCTTTTAGAACAAAGAATACATGGCTTTTCTAGTTCCTAAAGACAGCAATACCTGTAGGCTTTGAGGGTACAGTGGAACAACAAGAAAGAAATAATTAGAGAATGGGTAGACTATCCACACACCACTCCTCTGGGACCCCTTAGTGTATAACTTAGAGCCATTGTGGAAGTGCATACGGTAGAGTATAGCACTCCTGGAAAGGGGTCATGCAGAGGCGTAGGTTCTGAGTGAGGGCATCACAGAAGAAAAGAGGAGGCAGTGCTGTGAGTGAAATAGCAGCTGGGCGCATCTATGCAAAGTATATGCATTTCATTCAGAGGCTGTTTCTTCCAGTGACCTGCTCCTCTAGGAGTTCTGTTTCTTGTTCTCTGTTTATATTTTGATGCCCTAATTATTGGACAGCAAGGAGATCAAACCACTCAATCCTAAAGGAAATTAACCCTTAATATTCATTGGAAGGACTTATGCTGAAGCTGAAGCTCCAATAATTTGGTCACCTGATGCAAAGAACTGATTCATTAGAAAAGACTCTGATGCTGGGAAAGATTGAATGCAGGAGGAGAAGGGGGCGACAGAGGATGAGATGGTTGGATAGCATCATGGACTCAGTGGACATGAGTCTGAGCAAACTCTGGGAGAAAGTGACGGACAGGGAAGCCTTCATGGGGTTGCAAAGAGTCCGACATGACTTAGCGACTGAACAACGACAACGTTTGAAAGGGATGGGGAATATATTGTCAGAAGGAGATGAAACTAATAGATAATTAGATTACATCTAGCCAGAAGATGGAGCCAAACAGCACTTTAATTTTTCCTCTTCAATTGTTCATTGCTCCAGGGACTTCACTGACAGCCCAGTGGTTTAGACTTCGCTTTCCAATGAAAGGGTGTAGTTTTGATCTCTGGTTGGGGACCTAAGATCCCACATACCTTATGGTTAAAAAACCAAAAAACATAGAACAGAAGCATATTGTAACAAATTTAGTAAAAACTTAAAAAATAGTCCACATCAAAAAAATCTTTTAAAAATTGCCCATTGCTCCAAATTGGCACCATCTCATCTCAGTGTAAAGGATTTCCTCCTTTTCTGACTTATTCCCTCTTGCTCACCTCCCCTGACAGTCCAGACCACCTGATCCCTGGTTCTAGGTATCCCTGTTGTGAGAATCTTTGCCACAGCAGTTTCACTACACAACTAATTGGCCATAAGTTAATTTTGCTGTAAAAGAGAAGATAACTGTTTGATAGTCTGGTTTGACAGTCTGGTTACAACTGATTGACAGTTTGGTTTCATGTCTCCATAAATACAGAGCTCCTATATTTTTATACTATATAAATCTTAGGACTCGTAATTGTCTAGACAGTGACAAGGAGACATGACAGTCTTAAAATAGTGGATAAAAACTACATATCAGTTCAGTTCAGTTCAGTTCAGTCGCTGTCGTGTCCGACTCTTTGTGACCCCATGAATCGCAGCACGCCAGGCCTCCCTGTCCATTACCAACTCCCGGAGTTCACCCAGACTCACGTCCATCGAGTCAGTGATGCCATCCAGCCATCTCATCCTCTGTCGTCCCCTTCTCCTCCTGCCCCCAATCCCTCCCAGCATCAGAGTCTTTTCCAATGAGTCAACTCTTCCCATGAGGTGGCCAAAGTACTGGAGTTTCAGCTTTAGCATCATTCCTTCCAAAGAAATCTCAGGGCTGATCTCCTTCAGAATGGACTGGTTGGATGTTCTTGCAGTCCAAGGGACTCTCAAGAGTCTTCTCCAACACCACAGTTCAAAAGCATCAATTCTTCAGCGCTCAGCTTTCTTCACAGTCCAACTCTCACATCCGTACATGACCACAGGAAAAACCATAGCCTTGACTAGACGGACCTTTGTTGGCAAAGTAATGTCTCTGCTTTTGAATATGCTATCTAGGTTGGTCATAACTTTCCTTCCAAGGAGTAAGCATCTTTTAATTTCATGGCTGCAGTCACCATCTGCAGTGATTTTGGAGCCCCAAAATTAAAGTCTGACTGCACTGTTTCCAGTGTTTCCCCATCTATACATATACCTACTTATAAAAGTACAGTGGTAAGAAAACTTACTGGAAGTGTGAAATAATAGTTTAAAGCCAGCCTGCACATTACATTAGACTGGACTAGAAAATAACATATCTGTTTGCAAATCCTTCAGTGAGTAAATCCCTCCCACTCATTAAAATTAAAAATTTACCAAGCTATGATAAATATAAAAGAGGCAGCTGGTAATTCACAATGGTCTGCAAGAGCATTAATTATCGATTCTTTGGCTGATTTCAATACAGCAGCTTGCCCTCTCATGCCACCTTTACCCAATTTATCACACAATATTAGAAGTTGGAGGCAAAAGAAGAATCAGTCTCCTCCTGTGATCCAAAAAAGAAATGCTTACATGATTCCTGATGAAAACAAGTTTCTTGAAAATGGTGAAGATTTTTTGCTATTTTGATAGTGGAGACTATGGTGTAGATAGAATTTTGATATTCAACACAGAATCTGGCTTAGACAATTTGGCAAAATACAGGGACTGGGCATGTGATGGAACATTTAAATGTAATCCAGGTATGCACTACCAATTATTCACATTATATATGGATAAGAAATAGCAGCATCTCTCTTGTGCTCATTTTACTTCCAAGGAAATCTAAAGAGACTTAACGGTAGTCTTGTTTTTTATATCCTAACTTACATCTGATATTAGATCTCAAATCCTTAATGATCAATTTTGATAAAAGAAGTATCATTGCTTTCTCTAAGGTATACCCAAATACAATTATAATCATGAATGAACACACATTTAACTGTATTCAAATAATTTTTGTGTTTTCATTTTTCATGATAAAATCTTGTTCAGTTCAGTTCAGTCACTCAGTCGTGTCTGACTCTGCGACCCCATGAATTGATTTTCATTATTAATTTTTCATGTTTCCGTTACATCCTTTTCAATGTCTCTCTTGTATGTTTATTTTTGTTATTATATGTTTTAAGGCAAAATTGTCTTTTGGCCAGTAATTTGTGCATGACAAATGGCTGTAGCAAAAATGCTTAGAGCGAAAATACCAGATACACTTTTCACCCCTCCAACCCTTCCCCAGGGTATTGGACTTCAGTTATGTTGCTCCATCTTGATTTCTCACCTCTTTCTCAAAGAGCTTGGGAAGTTGAGGACAGGTTGGAGGGCCTTAAGTTCTTCAGATACATTGTAGTAAAATATTTACTGGTAAACACACCCCTATTTATTATAATATGACCACTTCTTTCAGCATAACACCAGGACATTATTATGTTTCCTTTTTTCTGTTGTGTCAAATATCTACTTTAATTGCTCTTGTTTGGCAAGGGTAGTGCTCAGGGAGAGAGAAGAGCCCCCTTCTGCCCTGCTCCCAAGACGTGGGTTCAAAAGTGGGAGGAGAGCCCCTCCTATCTCGTGCACACTTGCAAGTCCAGCACAAGCACGTCATTAAAGCTCACCAGAGAATAGTTCTCACAAAAGCTAGAAAACACAGGTTGCAAAGTTTTTCCTGCTTGCTAATGCAGAGAAGATACAGAATATGCTGTTTATGCAAAACAGACCATCTAGTTTAAAAAAAAAAAAACTGAACTGGGGGCAGTTTCAACCTTTTCTGCTCATAGGTTTTCCTGCTTTTCTCCAGGAAACATCTTTGTAAATCCCTGTGTAGTACCAGGTGCTTGTACATGTTAATTTCTATATCTGTGGAAGGCAATCTTTGTAAATTTGAAGGCTGCTTATAATTAAAGGTATTTATACCAAGTATGAAACATGTAAATATGAACAAGTAGTAATAGAACAAACACTCTTTAAAAGGTTATTCCTAAATATCGTATTTTCCCTAAGATATAGAATTACACTATCTATTTTTTAGAGACAACCTTAGGAATAAAAGTGTCTCTAAAGCAACCAGTTGTATGTGAAGTTGGAAACACTAACCATATCATCCCTCTCCCCTTTTTCCTGATTCCTGGGAGGCTGAGGCAATATCAGTAATGGATACACTTAGATATGGGCAAGATACACATTTAACAAGCTCCACAAAGGAAAGCTTGTTTGCCACATCACTATGCTCTCCAAAGTCAGCTGAGATTATGGCAAAGGGCAACTGTATCCATCTCTTATTTTAGTGCAGAGAAATGTCCTTGGTAGTCAGAATTACCCACTTTATACAAGGCAGTCTTCAAAACATTTCTAAATATCATAATTCACCATTATAGAGACCATGTTATTAGAGAAAATAAAATTATTAAGCTGGAGTAAGAGGTCAGGCTGTTCAGTATTAACATGCCGTAACAACACAGAAGAAGTTGCAGTTCAGTAACCTGACCTTCCTGTTACAAATGAAAATCAGTGTAAGCTTTTACTGTTATATTAACAATTATATAATCCTCTAAAGGTGGCTTTTACGACATGAAGGATTCAACATTTTTAGTCCATATTGTGTGCATCTGTGCTAAGTTGCTTCATTTGTGTTCGGCTCTTTCCAATCCCATGGACTGTAGCCCAGGCTCCTCTGTTCATGGGATTATCCAGGCGATAATATTTGGAGTGGGCTGTCATGCCCTCTTCCAGGGGATATTCCCCACCCAAGGATGGAACCCACATCCCCTGTGGCTATTGCATTGTAGGCAGATTCTTTTCCACTTAGCCACCAGGGAAGCCCTTAGTCCACATTAGGACCATTCTTAAATTGAATCTTTTCTCTCAGGAGTAGAATGACATCTAAATGAGTAGAATGACACCTTTCTAAAAGGTGCTCCCTTGGGAACTAATGACCATAATGAACATATATAGTTGACCAGTTGTTATAGAGAAATCATTCCATTTGCTAAGCACTTCCTGATCACCTACTGCTAAACATGGTGAGACAAGATGAATAAAAGATCCAGAATCTGCCTTTCAGAAGGATATAATCTTTCTGAGAAAACAAAAAGGTTTTAAAAAATAGAAAGTAAGACAAGGTAGAATATGAAGTAGAAATATTAAATGCTACAGGAGAGATTACAATGAAAAGGAATGTTAGGGGAGGCCCAGAGCTTGGCAAGAAGGTAGGGAAACCAACATGAACAAAATGCTACTGGGCAAAAGAGCATGGCAGGTTTAGGACACAGTGAAGAACCTTGGGAAATGAAGCTATTACCAGGAGAAGTGGTTAGATGATAAGCAAGTTTCATCCAAGGAAAAGGAAATTTTCAACTGATCTCACAAACAATGAAATTATGGAAGTGAAAATGAGTTGTGCAAGCAAATGGCAGAGGCACACAGAATTAACTCAAAGATTAACCACGCTGCTGCTGCTAAGTCGCTTCAGTAGTATCTGACTCTGTGCGACCCCATAGACGGCAGCCCACCCGGCTCCCCTGTCCCTGGGATTCTCCAGGCAAGAACACTGGAGTGGGTTGCCATTTCCTTCTCCAATGCATGAAAGTGAAAAGGGAAAGTGAAGTCGCTCAGTTGTGCCTGACTCTTAGCGACCCCATGGACTGCAGCCTACCAGGCTCCTCCGTCCATGGGATTTTCCAGGCAAGAGTACTGGAGTCGGGTGCCATTGCATATGCAACCTGAAAACTTAGGATGGGCTTTTGCTGTAATGGATTCATGAAGGAATTAGAGTTGATGGTGGAGTCCATGAGACTAGACAGAAAAAAACCAAACTGAGAACACGAGGGAAGGACTGCGTTAAGAAATGGTTCAAGGGAAACTAAGGTTCTGAAGATCAGGCCTAGGACAGTCGCTGATGGACAGTGGTTATTCAGTGGATGGTTATTTGAATGGGTAGCTAATAAGTAAAGCTCAGATTCTGATCCTGGGTGATCAAGACATTGATAGACAGTAAGCGATTCATGGGGTCAGACATGACTGAGCAACTGAACTGAACTGAACTGAACTGAAATGATGGATAGTAGTGTCATGCTGCTGCTGCTGCTAAGTCGCTTCAGTCATGTCCGATTCTGTGCGACCCCATAGACGACAGCCCACCAGGCTTCCCCATCCCTGGGATTCTCCAGGCAAGAATACTGGAGTGGGTTGCCATTTCCTTCTCCAATGCATGAAAGTGAAAAGTCAAAGTGAAATTGCTCAGTCGTGTCCGACTCTTAGCGACTCCATGGACTGCAGCCCACCAGGCTCCTCCATCCATAGGATTTTCCAGGCAAGAGTACTGGAGTGGGGTGCCATTGCCTTCTCCAAATAGTGTCATAAGCACCCTCAAAGTGGCTCAGCTATCTCTAAGATGACCCCAAAATGATTGCTCAAGGTCAGTTCATTTAATTCAGTTTTTCAGAAATCAAATACACTAGCTTAGTGGTACATAAGAGAGCTTTTAAATATAATAGCTTTTAAATACTTCCTTTCTTGCCTAGCTGGCTTTGACGTTCATGATTTTGGAAAGATGGAGCCATATTAGGGGTTGAGAGATAGGCTAACTTTCCTCCATATTCTTCTTTTACAGAAAAGACTGTTGATTGAGCTGACTATGCTTTCGATGAGTAAATATTTGGCATGGGCTCATTTGCACGTGAACATGTTCACTTTACACTGAACAGCATGCGATTTTGCCTGAACATAATAAGCTGTTCCCATCAGAGCAGTTCTGCTCACCTTCGTAGCCTTCAGAATAGCTGTCACTCCTTCTCTCGTCCTGCTCCTGGTCTTAAATCATTTCTTTTTTGTTATCGCTTTGGCTGAAAGCTCCCATAATAGCTTCTTCCTTAAGCACAGGGACATGGAAATCAGTGCAACAGTCGCAATAGCCTAGCTGGTGTGAAGGACGGGAGAGACCAGGCAGTGATGAGAAACAAGCCAACGCACAGCATTGCATTAGCGGAGAAGACACAGGCTACCGCCTCGTTCTTGAAACTCTACACCCTGTTTTATTTTCAAGTTTATAAATTCGCAACACTTCTTTGCAAGGGAATATTTTTTTGTAGAAAAGCCAAAACAAGCAGTATTTAATCTGAGACTAGAGATCCCTAATACTTTTATATTTCTTCCATCGTTATATGTTGGTAGTGCCATTTAGTTGGTTATTCCTGGATCCATTGTTTTTAGGTAGTCACTGTATCTTTAGTTCTAATTAAAAACCTCTCCAGGGGAGGATTTGAAAGCTATGAAGGTGCTGCCACCTTGAGGATTCTTCCTGTCCATTTGGAGATTCGTCGGTTCAAGCAAGAGTCACCAAGCTGTGGTCTCTTTCATTCTATAAAGAAACTGAAGTAAACTATAGTTCTCCCATTTGGGATATTGCAGAACATGGAGACACACATCTTGATGGCTAATGGCGCTTTATACTCTTAAGCTGGATGTTTCAGAATCAGGTTCTACAAGCATTGATGTGAAGTGATCTTTCACATTTTCCTTACTGGTGACTTTTGGACTCACATGAATTTATCATACAATTTCTCACCTTTACTTTCTATAAACAAGATAAAATCATTGGAGAAAGAAGATAGGGTATTATTTCATTCCAATTGAAATGGACCCTATGATCCTTGCCTTTCCCCACCCCCGTGTCCTCTGCCTGCCTTTTGTCTGTGGAAAACTTAAGTCAAAGAATAATTTTAATCAGGGAAATGCAGAGACAAAGGAAAACAGTCAAGGGAGACCAAATAAGAATAATGTCGTCAATAGGTATAGTCAAGGACTGTTAGTCACTTCTCAAGGGCTACAGATAATGAGGTTTTCCTGGTGGCTCAGATGGTAAAGAATCTGCCTGAAATGCAAGAGACCTGGGTTCAATCCTTGGGTCAGGAAGATCCCCTGGAGGAGGAGAGCATGGCAACCCACTCCAATGTTCTTGCCTGGAGAACTCCATGGAAAGAGAAGCCTGAAGGGCTACAGTCCATGGGGTTACAAAGAGTCAGACACAACTGAGCGACTTTCACTTTCATAGATAAAATTCTGAGCCACATCCCATGAGTTCTTTTATAGATACTAAAACACCAGGTAGAAGAAGTTAACTGCATGATCTACCCACAATAGAAGCTGTCACAATTTTGAGAATTGGCCTCAAAGAAATGGGAACGAATGGACCCTGGAACTTAAGATTAACTAACTGTACCTAAAACAACCAAGGTGACTCTGGTCAGACTACTGATGACCAATTTAAAGATGACTGTCACAGCTGACTGTGCTGTTTCTACCTGTAGCCCCTTTCTTCTGTCTCTTGCCCCACTGGTTGCCAGTGGGTGGTGGGAGTCAGCCTTTGGACAGATGTCCACCCCTCCCCCTCTCCAGATGCAGCATCTGAAATAAAGCAAACTGTCCTTTCCACCAAGCTGGCCTGTTTATTGGCTTTTGAGCAACAAGCAATGTGACCCACTCACCTTTTGGTAACAATTGACACTAATAACTAACAAAGTACAGATATAGTCACAGACATAGAATGACAAAACCCTAACCTTTCCAATTCTTCCAAATGCTATCAATTCTTTCAGCATTAAAGCTGTAACTAGGCCAATGGTGCTCTAAAAAATCCCCTGCTCAGAAAACAGAGGAGTTATGGATGGTATCTCACTCCTAGATTTACGAAAAGGGGCAGGATGGTTGCCAAATCCATTATCATCTACAAATGAAAAGAGAAGGATATATTACCAAAGGTATTCTTTATTGACTAGTCCTCATTTGATGAACTTTAGTTCTATGTATACCAGTTTGATGTATTTTTTTAAAATAAGCTTATACAGTCTGTTAATTGGGGGGATTTTTTCTATTTCTTGGCTTTCAGGACCCTTTCTCATTAACCCTTTAGTACTTTCCTTGTGAATTCTTCAGGACTGTGTTTACCAAGATGCCTGCTTCCGGCATGCTGAGGAAAGGAAGACTTGAACTTCTACTGAACCTGAGGCCTCAGCACAGCTATGGGGGCAGAAATGGTTCCATTTCCCCCATTAAAAAGCTTTCATTTGCAAAAGCCACAGATGAAATTTCATCTGCTTTGCATCAGTGTAGTTTATAACTTGAAAGAACTTGGCATCACCACCTTAAATCCCATTATTGGTATTTCCCCCTTTGAGGGGAAATAATATATTTACGGCTTGGTTTTTGTTTATTTAGATTTTGTTTAAAAAATAAATCACAGGGGTGCCTTCACATTCTTCACCCCTCATTCAAAAGCTTTATTCTGGGCTGCTCTGAACTGATCATCTCTGGAATGACAGCCATATGTGGTTTTTTTTTTGGTCTCCATGTGCATTGCCAAGCAACCTGGGACTCTGTTGACACTTACAAACACCCTCTTGGATTGCTGAATCCACTTGCACCAGAAACATTGCTTTCTCTAGAGGAAAATTAAATGGCATGTTTTTTATTTTTTCCTTAGAAAATGTAATCATGGGACAAACATGCTTTCTCTTTCTGCATATTCTCATACTACAAAGATGTACCCAGTATGTACTTATTGTTGTTATTGCTAAGTTGCCATATCCAACTCTTTGAAACCCCATGGACTGTAGTCCACCAGACTCCTCAGTCCATGGGATTTCCCAGGCAAGAATACTGGAGCAGCTTGCCATTTCCTTCTCCAGGAGATCTTCCTGACCCAGAGATCAAACCCTTGTCTCCTGAATTGGCAGGTGGATTCTTTACCACTGAGCCACCAGGAAAGCCCCAGGTACTGATTAGACCCATAAAATGTAGTTTAATTTGAAGACCCCCAAGTTATTGTGATTAAACATTGACCGCCACATGGAGGAGTCTATGGAGCTCACTGCAGGACACATCTGTTTCTGTTCAAAAAGAAGATTTTTGAGGACGAGAGCTGATCTTTCCTATTTAGAGAGTAGTTGTTTATTGATTAAGGACCTACATGAATGAGAGGGGAAAAAAGAGAAAATAAAAAGAGGTACTTTCTGGAGGGTGGTCGAGTGCTACTAGCAGTCACCAGAGGCTTTGCTCAGAGAGTCCTAGGTGATGGCGAGGAGTCCAGTCCATTTTATCCCTTCCACAGATGGTATTAATATTTCCCAGAATTAACCATTTTCATTTCTACATGTGTGAAATGCAAAAATAGTGGTGAAATGAATACAAAATCTACTGGAATAAGCCCCCATTTCATTCTGGCATGAATTTCTTTATCTCCTCTTTTGGCTAGGTTTCTTCTCCCTGAACCAAGCCCTTGTAACTTAGCTCCTCTTAGCTGTTAGCACTTGTAACTTAACTTATCGATCATTATCAGTATGCATCTCTGATTTAACATTCATTCTGACAGTACGGAGAAACATTTTTGGCCATACAGTATTTGGCTGAATTGAATAGGTTTTGCCCCATAAGAGAGAGAGGACAAATCTTTGCCAAAAGCATAGTGGCGACATTCTTCCTTCAAATAAAATTTAAAAAGCAAAATGTTCATCTTATTCTGCAATTCTTAAAATAAAGGAAGGGGAAAATGCAATTGTTGCGGTTCTAGACAGGTGAAGTCATAAGACATAATAGATTTTGTGATTCATATTCCATAGCATGTTATCCTGCCCCAATAGCAGAAGCACTTGAAAAAATATTTAACTCAATGACAAAATTACATGCTATTTGTCCTATCTCTCTTCTTCATCAGAAAACAGAAATAAAATGTGACTTACAAGGTAAGTACAATGCAGATAGTTAGAACAATGAGAATTTCAAGATAAGCAGCTGACTTAATCACATGAGTTTCTATTGCCAATCTTAGATAACAATAGAATAATGGTAACTACAAACTGGGTACTGGGTTAGAAGCTTTAGAGCTGTCATCTCATTTAGTCCTCCCAGCCCTACAAAGAAGTTGCTTTTATTTTTTCCATTTTACTCTGACACTTAATGAAATGGGACAATTTGCCCAAAGTGATACAATAGGAAATGGCAGATCAGAATTCAAGTACCTGGAGTTCAACTCCAGAAAGCACCCAGGCGTAGCTGCACAGTGAGGATCAACCCGTTAGCATCAGTCATTTATTCTATTTCCATTTTAAGATTCTTATTTATGGTGACAATTAACCTTGGTTCATATTGTCCTTTAGGTGGTGATTTTGGGTGTCAACGAGCTTCCCTGGTCGCTCAGACGGTAAAGCGTCTGTCTACAATGCAGGAGACCTGGGTTCAATCCCTGGATTGGGAAGATCCCCTGGAGAAGGAAATGGCAGCCCACTCCAGGACTATTGCCTGGAAAATCCCATGGACGGAGGAGCCTGGTAGGCTACAATCCATGGGGTCGCAGAGTCAGACACGACTGAGCGACTTCACTTGGGTGTCTACAGCACCTAAATTCATTTCAAGGAAGATCTAAAGAAAAAAACCCTGCCCAGTTTTGTTTGTGTGTTTTTCCAAGTTATAGTGAATAAGGGAACAGTCATTTAAAAATAACAGTGTTTCTAAAAAGTCAAAAGAATTCAATTTTAGATAAAATAAGTAGGCAGTCTAATATTTAGGTATAAAAATAGACAGAACAAAAGACCTGGCAGTTGAACAATGCATTTATTCTGTCATTCCATTAGAAATTTTACCCAAAAAAATAGCTTAACCTGCTCTATTTAAAATAGCACTTCCTTGGCAATCCAGTGACTAAGACTCTATGCTTCCAATGCAGGGGGTGCAGGTTCCATCCCTTGTCAGGGAACTAGAGACATGTGCTATGTGGTGCAGAAAAAAAAGTATAAAGAATTGTTTTTAATTAAAATAATAAAATAGATGAACAAAGACCTACTGTATGGCACGGGGAACTCTGCTCAATATTCTGTAATAACTTAATGGGAAAAGAATGGAAATATCTATAACTGAATCACTTTGCTATACATCTGAAACTAACACTACATTGTTATCTACTCCAACATAAAATTTAAACAGTTTAAAAAGTTTAAAGAATAAACTAGTAAACTTTTAGTAGTTTTATAATATTGGCAACAGCAAACAGCTTTCTGGCTTTAGAACTAATCATTGAGCTAGGAAAAGAGATTCCTAGAGCATTGTTTGGGAGAAGGCAATGGCACCCCACTCCAGTACTCTTACCTGGAAAATCCCATGGATGGAGGAGCCTGGTAGGCTGCAGTCCATGGGGTCATTAAGAGTCGGACACGACTGAGCAACTTCACTTTTCACTTGCATGCATTGGAGGAGGAAATGGCAACCCACTCCAGTGTTCTTGCCTGGAGAATCCCAGGGACGGCGGGGCCTGGTAGGCTGCCGTCTATAGGGTCGCACAGAGTCGGACACAACTGAAGCAACTTAGCAGCAGCAGCAGAGCATTGTTTTATTGGCTGAGGCAGGATGTCCCTTATTATTTTGTCATGTGAAGAACAAAAGGAGCAACACAGATCCACTGTCCTCAACTTACCCCTATGGATCTTCATCACCTCCATCTACCTACGAAGCTGTAACATGGTGTTCTCATGAATAAGCAGTGTTACAGTGTGCCTTTTAAGGGGTTATCATTCTTTGAGATGCTAATTACCACAGCAGGTAAAGAGATAGGGTTGAAAGAGTTCCCTTCAATTTTTCACGGTTCACATACCAGACAGGAGTGTGCAAGGTCAATTTACAACAGAGGGCAGAGGTGGCTATGAAAGCCTTTCCCTTAATTTTATTTAAAAAAAATAATAAGCACAGTGGATTTGGGAAGTCATTTTAATGAACTTTTAAGGTCTTTCCTTGGTAACTACAGGCATATAATATCTTTATTTTAGAATAATAAAATATTATTTTATCTTTATTTTATAATATCTAATATCTTTATTTTTCCATAACTAAAATTAGTAATAAAGAAAGCCTCAGGAATTTTTGAGAGTATAATAAAAGTCTAATTTATTAGGCTTTTATTCACCTCAAAACAATCCATTTAGTGCTTCTTTCTCATCTCCATAGGTAACAAAAGAGACGTTTGCAAAGGCTCTCCACACACATGCGGATTTGCATCAGGAAAAAATAAAAGGATCTTGATGCCGTTCAAAAGTAAAATGATACTTAAATAATGAGGAATGCCCACATTGTTTTCTTATTAAAAACACACAATTCTTTGTTTCCACTGCACAGTGATTCCATTCCTACATTTCCTTCAGAAGCTGGAGAAACATCAGCTCTCCCTTGTGCTTTCTCAAGCTTCCTTGGCTTCAAGTGGTTTACAAGTTCCCCTGAAGCCCTGAGGGAATCTGATGACGATTCGTCACCTGAATTGTAAATACCAAACTTGTAGAGATCATGATATTATTGATAGACTATGTATAAAAGGTTCCTGAATCATTTCAGATGAATACAAAGTTTATTTGGTCATAGTTGCTTTCTGTTGCTTGGGAATTTCATTTATGGTCTAGGATGTGGCCACAGTTTGAATAAGGTCCCTTGTTTGTGAAAAGCCCAGCCTGACGAAAGGGATAAATCACCTCTTATCCATGATGCTGCATACAAAACATGAGCCACCTCAGTGCTTTTTCTGGGCACTTCATTATTCCCATTGCTGTCAGACTCCTTGGTAATCCCATTTTAGAAAGCTGAACAAACTTGAAGTGTCACAGAGCAATAAGACACTGCTGCCCTGGAAGGTAGGTGGATAAGCCACCTCTCCTCTCAGACAAGTATAAGTAACTTGGCCTATTCATATATGGGCCATTTTTAGACAAGGAAATCCACCTTCTCTTCTCTAGATTTTGTGTGCATTTTCTCACGTTTGCACTGGCTCACACTTCAGTGTGTTTCCTTTCTGATGAAATGCCATCACCTTTGCTTCAGCTTCCTTTTACCCTCAGCCTCTGTTCTCCATCAGAAATGATTCCTGGGATGTTCAAAGTGAGCATCTGACTAGTACATAATGATAAGAAGCACTTCAAACTGCAGATTATCTTTGAAATCCTCTAGGAGAATTGTTTTCTTAGGAAAAAACCAACAGTAACTTTCATTACTATATTTTACTAAAATGAAGTCTTCCATCCTACACAATAAAAATAAAGAGAACAATCCCCTTCCACCAAAGACACAGATTAAATGACACCCAGGAGAGGCAGTGAGCTAAGGTGGAAAGAGACCCTGAGATGGACACAGAGCCTAATGGACTCAGTGCCCTTGAGTAAGTACTGGATTACTCTGGGCCTCTGTGGAAGCAACTTAGGTTTCCATTGATAGATGAATGGATAAAGAAGATATATAGATAGATATCTACATATGTGTATATCATATACATATATATATATATGACTATTATTTAGCCATGAAAAAGAATAAAATCTTGCCATTTGCACTAACATGGGTAAGTGGGCTTTATGCTAATTGAAATATGATGCTAAGTGAAATAAGTCAGACAGAGAAAATACTGTATGATATCACTTATATGGGGAATCCAAAAACAAAACAAATGAACAAACAAAACAGAAATAGGCTCATAGATACAGAGAATAAACTGGTGGTTGCCATGGGGGCAGGGAGGAGGACAGATGAAATTGGTGAAGGGAATTCAGAGGTACAAACTTCCAGCTATAAAAAGAATAAGTCACAGGGATGTAACACATACATAGGGAATATAGCCACTAACTTTGGTGATATACAACCTTACTGAGATGACCATTTCATAATGTATAAAAATATCAAATCACTATGTTGTACACTTGAAACTAAGGTTGTATGCTAATTTAATGCAATTAAAAATAAAAATAAAAAGTGAAGACATAATGCTAGGTGACCACTAAAACTCTGTCCAGTCTTATGTATTAATATCATAATTTTATAAATACAACTGATGGCACAAACTTTGCTATTTGACTGTGTCTCTTGTGCACGTGTACCTGGCCTTGTTTCACATATTTATTCAATAACAGCTCTTCTCTTTTACTTCTGTTTTGATAACGAAATCATGCAGGTAAATCCAATTAGGGGCAGCCCTTCTCTCCAGGCCCCAGCAGAGCTACCAGCTGTGGGTCATTAGAAACCCCTCCACATTCAGGTGGTTCTCTTTCAAGAACTAAATAGAGCACTTCCATCAGGATTTTAACAAAAAAGTGTTGTCTGAGAATAACTCCAAAGCTATGTGGACAAAAGGGTAACCAACTTTATCAGACACTGAAAAAAACAGAACAAATTACAGTACCTGTGAGTCAGCAGTTGGGGGCTGCATTCTTTTTTTATCTCCCTCCCTGTTAACAAGTTAACCCATCTCAACACCTTTCTTCTGCCTTCTTGGGCATCTGCTCCATGAGGCCCTTATGAGTTGTGGGGTTCACTGGGTCTATAGGACACTGTTCATCTGAGCTGCTGGGAATGCAGAGAAGACAACAGACCCCAGCTCCACAGACATTTCTCAGCTCCCAACCTGCACCATTGTTGTGGGAGGTATTTGTGGAAAATTCTTATAACTTTGTTGTTTCTCTGCCTCTTCCTTGGACCCAGTTTGTATGGATGAAGCTATCTCCTTATTCTCTCCTTCCCCAGGCTCTGAGTTTCTTTTGTCTATTTATTTGGCTGTGTCGGGTCTTAGCTGAGTATGCGGGGTCTTTCATTGCAGTACAAGGACTCTCTAGTGTAGCACATGAGCTCAGCAGTTGCAGCTTTGGTAGTTGTGGCTCACCGGCTAAGTTGCTTCACAGAAATTGGGATCTTAGTTCCCTAACCAGAGGTCGAACCCACGTCCCTTGCATTGCAAGGCAGATTCTTAACCTCTGGACCCCCAGGGAATTCTCTGAGACAGCTTTCTCCATGATACACTGCTCTGCTCTGCCCTACGCAGGGGCTGCTTCAGACATTTTCCTATCGTTTTCTCCAACGTGGGTAGGCAATCATCTATAAAATAAGAAGCTAAACTAAGGGGTCAACAAACCCTGAGTGGTCCACTTACATAGGCAGTCACTGGGATTACCTACAAAGATGTTTGATTCTTGGGACTTACTGAAGAGAAGAGGCTACTTAGGACTATTAGTTAGATGGTAAGAACAAATTTGAGGGCATGCCACCATGGGAGAAAAAAAGGCCTCCAGGAAACTGAAGAAAACTTGTCTGTAATTTATTTTTCTTCATTTTAAAGCATTCTCAGACCATATCAAAGCCCACTGATTCTTAACCTGCGCTTCACCCATACTTATAGATAATAACTATAAGCAATACTTACAAGCACTTACTATGTGCCGGGCACTGTCCTCAGTGCTTTTATTCATCCTCAAAACTACCGTTTGAGGAAAGTACCATTACAGCCCCATTTCACAGGTGGGAAAGTGTAGCTCAGAGAGGTTAAGTAATTTGCCCACAGTCACATAGTAGCAAAGAGCAGAGCTTAACTTTGAAATTAGGCAACCTGGCTCCAGGTCTTTCTGCTCTCTTGCCTCTAAATATAGGATTTAGATGTACAAAAATTTGATTGGAATTGTGTGTATGCAGAGGAAGAAGGGTGATGTCATGGTTTGGCCCCATTAAATAGCATATAATTTCCTGGATTCTCTTTCCTGTTTTTCAAAGCAGATGCTTGACAAAAGCACATCTTATGTGAGAGACAAATGTTTGTTTGTTTATTTTATGGGTCCCTATACATGCCTGGTGGAGAAGGCAATGGCACCCCACTCCAGTACTCTTGCCTGGAAAATCCCATGGATGGAGGAGCCTGGTAGGCTGCAGTCCATGGGGTCACAAAGAGTTGGACACGACTGAGCAACTTTACTTCCAGTTTTCACTTTCATGCATTGGAGAAGGAAATGGCAACCCACTCCAGTGTTCTTGCCTGGAGAATTCCAGGGACAGGGGAGCCTGGTGGGCTGCCGTCTGTGGGGTCGCACAGAGTCGGACATGACTGAAGTGACTTAGCAGCAGCAGCAGCATACGTACCTGGAAAATCCCATGGACAGAGGAGCCTAGTAGGCTGCAGTCCATGGGGTCACAAAGAGCCAGACACAACTGAGCGACTTCACTTTCTTTTTGGTAGCTTAGCTGGTAAAGAGCCTGCCTGCAAAGCAGGGGACCCTGCAAGTCTACATTGTCACCCATAGGGAACAGTCTTATTTGTTTAATTGTTCTTTCAGTAAAATGGTGAAACATAAGGAGTCTCAATTGGGAAGAAACAAAGTAAATGCATCCAGACTTTGAAAGGTCTTTTTTTGTCATGTTTCTACAACAAATCTATGTCTGTGAAATCAGATGAATTGGCAATATGGTTAGTTTGAGTTCTGCTATCATCATGCTGGGCATTTTCTGAGCAGGAAATATAAGCAGTTTCAGACATGAGATAAATATTCATCATTTGGCAAGACTGAATCTCCATAGTCAGAGTGGTCAGATTCAGTAAACAGAATCCCAGCACTTGATGCTCCAAATGAGAATGTATGGGATACACTTAATATCAGGCTTCTTAAATATAAAAAGGTAAAGACACACACACACACACACACAAAACTTAAAATTAAGCAGCACCACACAGCGGTGGAACCGGGAATAGCTACCATTTGAGGGAAGTACCAATATTTGTTCCCTTGGAAAACAGAAAATTGGTTCTTTGTTATTTTTCCAGAGAAGTTTAGGCATGATTGATACGGTGTTATTTTCTGTGAGAAAGAAACCATTTTTATGATGTTTTCACTTCTTGGCCTCTTGATAAGAACAACTGTTGACTGAATGTTAAACTTACAGATGAAAATGCTGACAATGAAAATGTACTTGTCATATTTTACCACATGTAGTTGAGTTTCTCATAGCCAAATGTATTTCAAAATACAATAATTCAAAAAAAACCAATATATTCTGCTCAGCAAAGGAAACCACCAATGTAATGAAAAGGGAACCTACTAAATAGGAGATATTTGCAAATCATGTATCTGATAAGGGGCTAATATCCAAAATATATAAGGATATCATACAAATCAATAACAACAAAAAATCTGATTAAAAAATCGGCAGAGGACCTGAACAGACATTTTTTCCAAAGAAGACACACAGATGGCCAACAGGTACATGAAAAGATGCTCCATATCATTAACCATCATGGAAACTCGAGTCAAAACCACAATGAGATATCACCTCATGTCTGTCAGAATGGCTATCATCAAAAAGACAAGAAATAGCAAGCGTTAGTGAGGATGTGGAGAAAAGGGAACCGTTGGGCACTGTTGGTGGAAATGTAAACTGGCACAGCCACTGTGAGAATCAGCATGGAGATTTCTCAAAAAATTAATAGAACTACTGTATGACTCAGCAATTCTGGGTATTTATCAGAAAAAAAGGAAAACACTAGTTTTAAAAGATTTATGCACTCCTATGTTCATTGCATTATTTACAAAATGCAAGACATGAAAGCAACCTAAGTATTCATCAATAAATGACTGGCAAAGATGGGATATAGATATACAATGGAATGCTATCCATCATTTAAAAATAATGAAATCTTGTCACTTGTGGAAACGTGAGTAGAGCTTGAGGGCATTATGTTAAATGAAATAAGTCAGAAAAAGATGACAAATACTGTATTATCTCTCTTTTACATGGACTCTAAAAACATTTTTTAAACAGCTCATAGATAAAGAGAACAGGTTGGTGGTTGCCAGAGGTGGAGGTGAGGGGTGGAAGAAATAGGTGAAAATTTTTTTTTAAATAAACTTAAAAAAAATTTATGGAAAAACACTATTGCCTTATTGCCTGAGGATTTTCCTTTTATTCTTTGGTACAGAGAACATTTTATTGCTAAATTTAATCTCCTGAAAATCAAATTTTATGACAGAAAATTTAGCACAAATGTAACCATAGGCATTATAGAGATCACATTAAATATATGAAAGTAAAATACACCTCTGGTATTATAAATTGAGTTACAGTTTGGCTCATAATTTATTCCATGTGTGAAGTATAAAACAGCGATCCGAAAACCATTTCCACCTATTTCAATCTAAAGATATTACTTCTTCAGTTCTTTGAAGTGTGAAGACCTTAATTTCTAGAATGTATTCTGTTGGTGTCACAATGGGATGTTCATCTCTCCTCAACAATGCTTGATCTCTTAATACCTTTACTGACACCCTCAGTGGACAGCCTTACCTAGGCATTTCTCCATAAGTGAAGAGTTTTCAAGAGAACTTCAGCAGAATCACTGGTGTCTAAAGAGTCATTTTCTCATTATTTAACTTTTTAAGCCTTCTTGCTGTTAGGAAAAAACATGATTAGCAGCAGAGCTGCAAAATAATCTTTAGTTTAGAAGAATGCATGGTCAGGATCAGCACAGCTCAGATAGAGTCTCTGAATGGTTAACAGAGCATAAAAAATAAAGACAGCCCTTAGCACAGTTGAGTGACGTACTGAGAGATGCCAGCCCTAGTGTTTTCAGTACTTTAAGAGTCTGAATATCCCCAGAACATAGAGAATGAAAGGTCCTGTATTAATCATATTTTTGTATTTTCTCTTTTTTTTTTTAAAGCTCTAGGGCTTCACTTGCCATGGACAGACTGGCCCTCCCAGCACTAGTCAATTCCTAGAGACTGTAAAGAACTCACCTGCAAATGTGCCTTTCATATACAAATCAACCAACTGAGAGCCCATGCTCCCCAACTATCTCCTTTCTCAGACTCACATTTCAAACTACTACTCCTGTGTCCTACTCACCCCAGGACCAGGTATCAGACAGCTCAGCACAGCCCATACACCCCTGAGACCACCCCTGAAATTATTCAAACCAGCCAATCCTACGCCTCCTTACCCTTCTTTGCCCATTCCTTCCCACAGAAACCACAAGAAAGGGGTTTTTTTTAATAATTTTTTTTATTGTGGTAAAAGTCACATAATACAAAACACACTATTTTAACCATATTTAACTATACAGTTCAGTGGCACTGAGTACATTCACATTGTTGAATGTGAATGTGCAGCTCTCACCATCATCTGTCTCCTGAATTTTCACTTCCTTAAACTGAAACTCTGTCCCCATTAAACACTGCTAAGTCGCTTCAGTTGTGTCCGACTCTGTGCGACCCCATAAACAGCAGCCCACCAGGCTCCCCCATCCCTGGGATTCTCAAGGCAAGAACACTGGAGTGGGTTGCCATTTCCTTCTCCAATCCATGAAAGTGAAAAGTGAAAGTGAAATTGCTCAGTCGTGTCCAACTCTTAGCGACCCCATGGACTGCAGCCTACCAGGCTCCTCCGTCCATGGGATTTTCCAGGCAAGAGTACTGGAGTGGGGTGCCATTGCCTTCTCCGCATTAAACACTAAGTCCCCATTACTCCACCACCACCACCCGCAGCCCCTGGCATCTACCAATGTACTCTCTGACTCTGAGAATTTGACTATTCTAGGTATCTCGTATAAGTGGAATCAAATCATATTTGTCTGAACCTACTGTATATTGGAATGCATTTGTAAGGTTAACTTCATATATGTCCTACAAACAGATTGTACCTTCTTTTTTTCCCCCTGAACTTTACAGGAGGTTCTCATGAGTTATCTATTTTTGCCCATACTTTCTCTTTGCTTTCCCTCTGCCTCCTGATTGACCTTGGTGCTTCCTCCTGTGGGCCTGCATGGCACACCTGGCCTCTTGCTTCTAAGGATCGGAAAGTATAAAACTTGTTCCTTCATGATAGCCATCTCTATCTCTACATGTCTCACCATAAAACAAATTAAAACAACTCCTGGGAACATTTTAAAACAGGTTTATAATGATGTAGGACTCTCTCGTCTCCATCAGTTTCATTTCCTGGTACACTTTATTCCCAGAATTATGTGAAACTATGTTTGGTCCAGAACCATGTTTGGATTTGAGGCTCAGAGATGTATAAAGGGAAGATGATTACTCTGTTACTTTGTTTGTGGACCTTATTTATGCCATTGAGAAGCTTTTCCCATAAAACTTAACCCAAATAGCAATTGTAAAACCATGCTTTCTGGGACTTTCTGACCCAAATTTAATTTCTTATTTTGAAATTCAATTTTTGACTCTGGTCTATATTAGTTTCAACATTTTTTTTCATTGCAGTGGCCTTTAACTGATTTTTAAAGCGCTAAAGACAAATACAGAACTGATTCAATAACCCAAGCATTTAATTTTGCAGTCATCAATAGCCATCATATTTATGTATTTGCCCCATGTGGCTTGGTACTTGGCATATTATGACATATGATATTTGGGCTAAATAATTAACTTCCAGTGTGCCTGATAAATTGCTTCACTCTTCTCATGGCTTGTGCCCAGTTGACTATGCTGTTCAATTTCCTCTACTGGATTCGGAGTGCCCCAAGGCTCAGTCCTTTAGTTGCTTAGTCCTGCAACTAAACACTGTTCTCCTAGGGTTACATTTAATTAAAACAGCAGTATTTAAGAGAAATATTTCACTTCTCAGGTCCAAACCATCCTTTGTTAGTATAATTGCTTCACAAAAATCACACTGTGACAAAATAAGAAAAAACTAAAACAGATGCAGTTATAGAGTCATTATCTGAAAGCTGAAGAACAAAATCATCAGGAAGCAGCAGTCATTTTTTTTTTGCCTTGTTTCAGCTTAATAAATTCATATATTAAATATTTCAATAAAATACCCACAGTAGGTACCTAGGTCTGCTACATTTTCATTTCACTGAGTGAATATAAATAGCTTCTGACTCTTACATCTGAGTATACTAGGTATGTATGAATGTGTAGGTATGTATATAAATGTGTTTAGTGAGTGAATGTGTGTGTGTGTGTGTATCAGTACATTCCCATTAAATAAACATCTGCTACACACAAGGAACTTGGCTTAACTACTACTGTACATTTGTTCTCATATTTAGTTCTTATAATTCTAGTAAATATTATGATTTTTATAATTATAGCCCTATGTAATTAATCAATTTCAAATATTCTCAATAGCATAAAGATTAATAAGAATGAATATGTATGTTTCATATGTAGGTAGAGAACTTTACTGAATTGCAATATGTTTTAGAAATTCTACTTACAAGGAGTTAAGCTTTCTGTGCCAAGCCCTGAGTTAGGAATTTAATGCTTCCTCACTGAAGCCTTACTACCATCAATGAGATGAAATTTCTCATTCTCTTTTTACTATTGAGGAAAAGGAGGCTCCCCAGAGGTAAATCACTTTGCCAATAGAGTGCCGTATAGTCAAAGTTACGGCTTTTCAAGCAGTCATGTATGGATGTGAGAGTTGGACCATAAAGAAGGCTGAGAGCCAAAGAATTGATGCTTTCTAATTGTGGTTCTGGAGAAGACTCTTGAGAGTCCCTTAGACAGCAAGGAGATCAAACAAGTCAATCCCAAAGAAAATCAACCCTGAATATTCATTGGAAGGACTGATCCTGAAGCTGAAGCTCCAATACTCTGGCCACCTGATATGAAGAGCCAACTTATTTGAAAAGACCCTGATGCTCGGAAAGATTGAAGGCAGGAGAAGGGGATGACAGAGGAGGAGATGGTTGGATGGCATCACTGACTCAGTGGACATGAGTTTGAGCAACTCTGAGGAGATAGTGAAGGACAGGGAAGACTCGCATGCTGCAGTCCATGGGGTCGCAAAGAGTTGGACACGACTTAGTGACTGAACAACAACAACAAGAGGTGAAACAACTCTTCAAGGTTATATAGCTCTTTCTACTCTCCTGTAATTTCTGTCATGGGAAATCCACATGGTGAGGTAGGTACTATCTTAAGATACTTTCTTGGTCTGCCTGTGGCCCTCTCCTTAGTGAGTCAATGACACTCTCTACCCCGGGTTGAGTGGACTGACACAATTCTCACTGAGAAACCCCAACTCCAGTTCAACATGGTGCCTGAGCAGGAAAAAGCAATGGTCCAGGCCAAGGCTTTTCAAACTGTGGTGAAGAAGCAATAACTTTTGTAATGAAAATAAATATTATAAATAAAATAACAAAGTAAAATGATAAAAATGAATCACTAGGCATATGAAATGAAAAAAACTCCAAAAAATAAATCCCCAAGGTTAATTATTAAATTCAAATGGCTACAAAAAGTTGTACCTATCTCATTGAGAACTAGTCACAACTAATTAATTTATGTATAGTATCATGTGCATATACTATACTTTTTAGTGATTGGTCCAAACCGTAAACCTGAGGTAAGCCATCCAGAGTCCTACTCAGCTTCCTTTGGGGTGGGGAAACTAAGTCAGGGCTTCTGGTTCTCAAATGGCAGAAAAATGTTCGAAAGATCAACAGACCAAACCCTTGTGATTGAATCAAGGCCTATGCAGAGAGCCCAGAATAGACAAGTGAAGGACACAGCAGAACAACAAGCATCAGTGGCAGATGTAGAGGAGATAGAAGTCAATATCCAAGAACTGGTGGATGGATTACCATTTGCTTAAATAAGCCTCCACAAACTTAAATTCTTCTAAAGAGAAAGGGAGAATCAGGAGGTGAAGAATCCTAAATGACTAACTAGTGAGCTTCCCAAAAGACTGAGTTTAAAACCAGAAGTGACTGAGTTATCTTGATTTGGCAAAATTCAATTTTCTGCTGTTGAAGGGAAAGAGCAGGGGAACTCACGCACTAAAGTGAATGTAATGCCAGGTATTTTAAAGTATATGTTTGAAACTTGAGTATGTATTTTGTATAAGATCATATCTTCTACATGAAATTATTTGCATTTTAACAGAAGAAAATGCCTTACTCTAGAAAAGTGAATTTTTAACAGAATTTCTGGTGACAGTTGCAAGTCCCTGGGAGACCTTAAATCTAAATCACAATGCCACAATCACCTTCCCATACATTCAGCCCTTTTGAGAAGTTCTGTTGTGTGCCATGGAAATCACTGGCAGATCTGTAATAATAGATTGCACCATATGGCTTTGCACATTAGAAATCACTTAATATTCTATTCATTTCTTTGAGAATTTAGAGATATACAGTTATACATGGGCTTCCCTGGTGGTTCAGGGGTACAGAATCTGTCTGCCATTGCAGGACACACAGGTTCAATCCCTGGGACAGGAAGATCTCCTGGAGAAAGAAATGGCAAACCACGCCAGTATTCTTGCCTGGAAAATCTCAAGGACAGAGGAGCCCGGTGGGTTATAGTCTATGGGGTTGCAAAAAGTCAGACACAACTTAGCAACTAAACAACAATCACAACAGTTATAAATTTGAGCAGTAAATAACCCATCTAGATAGTGAGCCGAAATTGCTCTTTCAGTCAAATGCTTCGCTGGCTTGCAGACAAACTGTGGCCTCCATGTGTCACTCAGACCTTGTGGTCTCATCTGTGTTTGCGGCTATGCCCTCCAGGCATGGATACCCCACTATCATTAGTGGCGAGGGCTGTCCACATTTTTATCCACAAATTTCTTTTTTTCAAATAAAACTGGATGCAGTCTTTCAACATATAAAATCCCAACTTATGTAACAGTTAAAAGGGGTAAGGAATTGAAAACACATCTTACTAGTAACTTCCTCATCATGTCTCTCCCTGAGGCTATGCAAAACCCTGGGTCTCTGAAAAACAAATTTGGAAACCACTTCAGGGCTCTACCTACACAGATGGCTGTCTCATTTCTGGAGAAAACTAAACTCTGTTCTTTACCCAAGTGGGTACTTCCCTCATACTTAAAGCAGTCAACAGGCAAGACACTTCAGAGGGGAACGTGTTGGTTGGTGATTAGAATGAGAACAACTGATGAAGAGAATGTCTTGTTTCTGAGGACATGGCCTGTGTGATACCTTAGATGGGAGCTTTTCATAAAGCCTTTTTTATGTGGCCCAGTCATTGGACTGGAATGAAAAGTTGAGGTTGGTTTTATTCATTGCAGCTTGCCAAAAAGGCAATGAATTAACAGCAAAAACCTGAAAAGTCCTAGGTTCCCATCTTACTTGTTGACACTGACTCAGCTAAATGATATCAACAACATATTTTTAGTCCCACAGTTTCAATGAATACATCCAGATTTATTGTTTTGACTTCTTGTGATGACATCTGAAACAAATTTTGAAAAGTAATGATACGAACATTTTATGCTGTCTTCCACTTCCTATACTTTAATCTCCATATTGAGGGCACAGTTTCTTCCATGCATCAGCCTTCTAACTTTCTGTTTGGTTGTAAAGGGTAATAACAACATGTGGTAGCTATTATCACAACCAATAGCAAAAATATCCAAAAAGTGTTCCATTTTTAAACATGTCCACTTTCTCAAACAATTAATTTAGGAAGGTATTTTCAAACCAACATACTTATTCTTTATTTAAATCATATAAATAAGCTATCATTGAAGTCATTCCTTAACTTTTCTTTAGTTAACCTTAAAATTCACTACCTTAAAATATTTATTGAATACCTACCTTATGTGACTTTCTGTGTTGGGATTACCGAAGTGAACAAGCCATGACTGAACGAATGAGCTATCTATTTACAGTTTAATATGATTGTCAGAGATTTAGAAAGAAGTGGAGTACATGGCAATGGCAACCCACTCCAGTACTCTTGCCTGGAAAATCCCATGGACGGAGAAGCCTGGTGGGCTGCAGTCCATGGGGTCGCTGAGGGTCGGACACGACTGAGCAACTTCACTTTCGCTTTCCATTTTCATGCATTGGAGAAGGAAATGGCAACCCACTCCAGTGTTCTTGCCTGGAGAATCCCAGGGACGGGGGAGCCTGGTGGGCTGCCGTCTCTCGGGTCGCACAGAGTCGGACATGACGGAAGTGACTTAGCAGCAGAAGTACATGGTCCTCTTCCTAACAGACCCTTGAGTCTCTCACATATGAATTGCAGTTGTAATTATCCCAGTTCTACTGCAAGGGAAGCCCCTGATTGGCTCAAATCATTCCACATAATCACATTCTTTTGACCTAGTCCCAGAATAAAAGGCATGATCTAATTTGATCCAATCAGAGTGAAGCCCTGCCACAAGCTTTGTTCAGGGAGAGGAAAAGAGAGGCTTGTTAATTCCTGAGTATGCAGTGACAGCAGGTCTGATAGACTGACCGTATAACCACCATGAAAGAAACCAGCTGGAGGACAAAACCTGCAACAGGGTGGAGAACATTTAGAGAAACACAAGAACCAAGATCAAACCAACTCTGTGGATTTTTATCATATGGGCAACAGATTATATGGGTTTTCTATCACCTGCTACAAAAATACTCCAACAGAAACAATATCAAGAACTAGTCACCTCAAGGAAGGTGGGAAGTTACCAAAACTATAGTCAGATGTTTCCAAAATAATGTTAAGGCTTTAGATGACATCTAAAACTGAGCTGAATTTTAGGTTGTCATTAATTTTAAGTGACAACTTTTCTTCAAAAATAGCAGTAGCGAATATTCTGCATCTCTTTTTAAAGGGATGATATCTGTGAGCAATTAACTTTAGCATCAGTTATTCTCTTAAATGGCTTCTCAAGTGGTGGTAAAGAACCCACCTGCCAATGCAAGAGACATAAGAGATGGAGATTTGATTCCTGGGTTGGGAAGTTCCCCTGGAAGAGGGCATGGCAACCCACTCCAGTATTCTTGCTTGGAGAATCCCATGGACAGAGGAGCCTGGCAGGGTCGCAAAGAGTCTGAATGACTGAAGTGACTTAGCGCGCGCACACACACACACACAAACTCAGTGAAATAGAATCCTATCTTCAGGTAAATGTTTTATATAATTCTTTCCTTCTAAACTTTTGAATAGTTGAGTATATGTTCTGGGGTTTGAAATCATGTGAACTAATGATGAAGAAACTCATGAAAAGAAAACAAACTATAGCATGTTTACAGTGATCCCTGTTATTCGCCATTGCCCTTTATGCCTATTCACTCAGCTAGGACATCCCAGCTGTAACAGTCTATGATTTTAAGCATCTGTTAATCAGCTGCTTTGTACTTGACACTGTGTGAGGCTCTGTCAATTCCAAACATTTCAGCGAAGTCTGCAGAATACTAAGCATCTCAGCCATGACCTATGTGAAACTTACTAAAAATAAATGGCTGGCTTCTTTAGTTTAAGTTATAAGTTTAGTTTAATTTAGGACATAAGTTTGGTTTATTTACAGACTAACTTGCAGGAGAAATTTAGTATATGATATTGTCTTTCTACTTTAAAATAGTCATCCAAATAACAATGACTTTATTTCTTAGAAAGGAAGGTCCAGATAAATTATATAAACACTAGGTGGCACTGTAGCTTGAAGTAACATTCAGATAAAAGGCAGCTAAGATATTTATGAGACATGGTAAAACAGAAAACCCAAAGAGTATAATAAATTCACTTTTAAGAAAATATTAAATACTAAAGTCTTTAGTGCTTGCTAAGGAAAATGAGTGAAACTTACTTAGTTAATGAATTAACTTTAAATTACTTACATAACCTAATACATCAAAAAGATAAGTTCTCCCCCGCAGTTGAAATAAGACCAGTACTCCCTGGCAGGCAACAACTGATTAAGTCAGTGATAATTATTCAAAACATTTTTATTCTTCCAGGTAAAGCCTAAATTTAGGTTTTAATTTGTCCACCAAATTTCATAAACAAATAATTTTTTTTTCAAAAAACAAAAACAAAATATCTGTTGGTATCCCTTAATGAAAGAATAAGCTATATAAGTTTTGTATATGGTTTATTGCTTTTTTCTACTTATATCATTGGCACATAAGTAATTTACATCCAATAAGCTCAGTAAATTATACCTCCTATAAATTCAGGATCTTTGCGTGAAGGGAGTTGCCCATATAAAAATGCAGCATTTTATTGACCATGTGTGGTCTTTGTTAACCAGTTTCAAATTAAGATTGCTGGCAGAGTACCAGGGGTCACTGGTACTCTGAGTGAGTCATTCATTGATTTCCACCTTGGTGGGGACCCAGAACCATCCAGAGAACTCTCAATTAGGCTCCCAAATTTATGTCCTCTATCCTTCAGAGCTACCTACTCATATGATATCAAGCAGTAGCCTTAGACAACTCCCTCCCAAAGCCACAGAGTAAAGCCTAACACTGAGAAAAGATTGATTTTTAAAAACTTATGGCTGATTCATGTTGCTGCATGGCAAAAACTGACACAACATTGCAAAGGAATGATCCTTCAATTAAAAATAAATTAAAAAAAACCTTGATATACATATTTGATCTCATATGACCAAAGACTTCATAGGATAATTTAACCCTGCTTTTCTTTCATTTGAGAGAAAAAAAAAGTGCTATTTTGATGGTCAGGTTATCCTCTCTAAACATTCTCTGCCAGGCCCCACCCTCTCTTACTATATAGAGTCCTGTTGAGTGACTCCGTTCAGTTCAGTCGCTCAGTCATGTCCGACTCTTTGAGACCTCATGGACTGCAACACACTAGGCTTCCCTATCCTTCACCAAGTCCCGGAGCTTGCTCAAACTCATGTCCATCAAGTCAGGGATGCCATCCAACCATCTCATCCTCTGTTGTCCCCTTCTCCTCCCGCCTTCAATCTTTTTCAGCATCAGGGTCTTTTCCAATGAGTCAGTTCTTCCCATCAGGTGGCCAAAGTATTGGAGTTTCAGTTTCAGCATCAGTCCTTCCAATGAATATTCAGGACTGATTTCCTTTAGGATTGACTTGTTTGATCTCCTTGCAGTCCAAGGGACTCTCAAGAGTCTTCAACACCACAGTTCAAAAGCTTCAATTCTTCAGTGCTCAGCTTTCTTTATAGTCCAACTCTCACATCCATACAGGCTTCCCTTGTGGCTCAGCTGGTAAAGAACCTGCCTGTGATGTGGGAGACCTGGATACCATCCCTGGGTTGGGAAGATCCCCTGGAGAAGGGAACAGCTACCCACTCCAGTATTCTGGCCTGGAGAATTCCATGAACTGTATAGACCACGGGTCGCAAAGAGTTATACACAGCGGAGCGGATTTCATTTTCACGTTCACTTTCACATCCATACATGACTACTGAAAAACCATAGCTTTGACTAGATGGACTTTTGCTGGCAAAATAATGTCTCTGCTTTTTAATATGCTCTCTAGGTTGGTCATAGCTTTTCTTTCAAGGAACAAGTGTTTTTCAATTTCATGGCAGCAGTCACCATCTGCAGTGATTTTGGAGCCCCCCAAAATAAAGTCTGTCACTGTTTCCATTGTTTCCCCATCTATTTGCTATAAATTGATGGGACCAGATGCCATGATCATACTTTTCTGAATATTGAGTTTTATGCCAAATTTTTCACTCTTCTCTTTCACTTTCATCAAGAGGCTCTTTACTTCCTCTTCACTTTCTGCCATAAGGGTGGTATCATCTGCATATCTGAGGTTATTGATATTTCTCCCAGCAATCTTGATTCCAGCTTGTGCTTCACCCAGCCTGGCATTTTGCATTATGTACTCTGCATATAACTTAAATAAGCAGGGTGACAGTACACAGTCTTGATGTACTCCTTTCCCGATTTGGAATCACTCTGTTGTTCAATGTCTAGTTCTAACTGTTGCTTCTTGACCTGCATACAGATTTCTCAGGAGGCAGGTCAGGGGGTCTGGTATTCCCATCTCTTTAAGCATTTTCCACAGTTTGTTGTGATCCACACAGTCAAAGGCTTTGGCATAGTCAGTAAAGCAAAAGCTGATATTTTTCTGGAACTCTCTTGCTTTATCTGTGATCCAACAGATAATGGCAATTTGATCTCTGGTTCCTCTGCCTTTTCTAAATCCAGCTTAAACATCTGGAAATTCACGGTTCACATACTGCTGAAGCCTGGCTTGGAGAATTTTGAGCATTACTTTACTAGAGTGTGAGATGAGTGCAATTAGGCAATAGTTTGAACATTCTTTAGCATTGCCTTTCTTTGGGATTGGAATGAAAACTGACCTTTTCCAGTCCTGTGGCCACTGCTGAGTTTTCCAAATTTGCTGGCATATTGAGTACAGCACTTTCACAGCATCATCTTGTAGAATTTGAAATAGCTCAACTGGAATTCCATCACCTCCACTAGCTTTCTTAGCAGTGATGCTTCCTAAGGCCCATTTGACTTTGCATTCCAGGATGTCTGGCTCTAGGCATGTGATCACACCATTGTGGCTATCTGGGTCATGAAGATCTTTTTTGTATAGTTCTGTGTATTCTTGCTACCTCTTCTTAATATCTTCTGCTTCTGTTAGGGCCATACCATTTCTGTCTTTTATTGTACCATCTTTGCATGGAATGTTCCTTTGCTATCTCTAATTTTCTTGAAGAGATCTCTAGTCTTTCCCATTCTATTGTTTTCCTCTATTTCTTTGCATTGGTCACTGAGGATGGCTTTCTTATCTCTCTTTGCTATTCTTTGGAACTCTGCATTCAAATGGGTTTATCTTTTCTTTTCCCCTTTGCCTTTAGCTTCTTTCCTCAGCTATTTGTAAGGCCTCCTCAGACAACCATTCTGCCTTTTTGCATTTCTTTTTCTTGGGGATGGTCTTGATCACTGCCTCCTATACAATGTCGTGAACCTCCCTCCATAGTTCTTCACGCACTCTGTCCATCAAATCTAATCCCTTGAATCTATCTGTCACTTCCACTGTATAATCACAAGGGATTTGATTTAGGTCATACCTGAATGGTCTAGTGGTTTGCCCTACTTTCTTCAATTTAAGTCTTAATTTTGTCTATAAGGAGTTCATGATCTGAGCCACAGTCAGCTCTTGGTCTTGTTTTTGGTGACTGTATCTAGCTTCTCCATCTTTGGCTGCAAAGACTATAATCAGTCTGATTTCGGTATTGACCATCTAGTGATGTCCATGTCTTCTCTTGTGTTATTGGAAGAGGGTGTTTGCTATGACTAGTGCATTCTCTTGGCAAAACTCTGTTAGCCTTTGCCCTGTTTCATTTTGTACTCCAAGGCCAAATTTGCCTGTTACTCAAGGTATCTCTTAACTTCCTACTTTGCATTCCAGTCCCCTATAACGAAAAGAACATCTTTTGGGGGTGTTAGTTCTAGAAAGTCTTGTAGGTCTTCATAGAACCATTCAACTTCAGCTTCTTCAGCATTACTGGTTGGGACGTAGACTTGGATTACTGTGATATTGAATGGTTCACCTTGAAACTGAACAGAGATCATTCTGTCATTTTTGAGACTACACCCAAGAACTGCATTTCAGACTCTTGCTGACTATGAGGGCTATTTCATTTCTTCTAAGGGATTCCTGCCCACAGTAGTAGATATAATGGTCATCTGAGTTAAATTCACCCATTCCAGTCCATTTTAGCTCACTGATGCCTAAAATGTCGATGTTCACTCTTGCCATCTCCTGTTTGACCACTTCCAATTTACCTTGATGCTGAAACTTCAATACTTAGGCCACCTGATGCAAAGAACTGACTCATTGGAAAAGACCCTGTTGTCGGGAAATATTGAAAGCAGGAGAAGGAGATGACAGGATGAGATGGTTGGATGGCATCGTCAATAGATGGACATGAGTTTGAGCAAGCTCTAGGAGTTGGTGATGGACAGGGAAGCCTGGCATGCTGCAGTCCATGGGGTCACAAAGAGTTGGACATGACTGAGCTACTGAACTGAACCAAACTGAATTTACCTTGATTCATGGACCTACCATTCCAGGTTCCTATGCAATATTGTTCTTTACAGCATCGGACTTTACTTCCATCACCAGTCACATCAACAACTGGGTGTTGTTTTTGCTTTAGCTCTGTCTCTTCATTCTTTCTGGAGTTATTTCTCCACTCTTCTCCAGTAACATATTGGGCACCTACCGACCTGGGGAGTTCATCTTTCAGTGTCATATCTTTTTGCCTTTTCATATTGTTCATGGGATTCTCAAAGCAAGAATACTAAAGTGGCTCACCATTCCCTTCTCCAGTTGACCACACTTTGTCAGAAGTCTCCATCATGACCTGTCCATCCTGGGTAGCCCTACATGGCATGGCTCACAGTTTCATTGAGTTATACAAGACTGTGGTTCATGTGATCAGTTTGGTAAGTTTTCTGTGATTGTGGTTTTCATTCTGCCTGCCCTCTGACAGATAGGGATAACAGGCTTATGGAAGCTTCCTGAAGGAGAGACTGATGGTGGGGGTAACTGGATCTTGTTCTGATGGGCAGGGTTATGGTGGCTCAGTGTCTGCCCGCAATGCAGGAGAACTGGGTTCAATCCCTGGGTCGGGAAGATCCCATGGAGAAGGAAATGGCAACCCACTCCAGTATTATTGCCTGGAAAATTCCATGAACCGAGGAGCCTGATAGGCTACAGTCCATGGGGTCGCAAAGAGTTGGACACGACTGAGTGACCTCACTTTCATGCTCAGTTCAGTTCAGTTCAGTCGTTCAGTTCAGTTCAGTCGCTCAGTCGTGTCCGACTCTTTGCGACCCCATGAATCGCAGCACGCCAGGCCTCCCTGTCCATTACCAACTCCCGGAGTTCACCCAGACTCACGTCCTTTGAGTCAGTGATGCCATCCAGCCATCTCATCCTCTGTCGTCCCCTTCTCCTCCTGCCCCCAATCCCTCCCAGCATCAGAGTCTTTTCCAATGAGTCAACTCTTCCCATGAGGTGGCCAAAGTACTGGAGTTTCAGCTTTAGCATCATTCCTTCCAAAGAAATCCCAGGGCTGATCTCCTTCAGAATGGACTGGTTGGATCTCCTCGCAGTCCAAGGGACTCTCAAGAGTCTTCTCCAACACCACAGTTCAAAGGCATCAATTCTTCGGCGCTCAGCCTTCTTCACAGTCCAACTCTCACATCTATACATGACTACAGGAAAAACCATAGCCTTGACTAGACGAACCTTTGTTGGCAAAGTAATGTCTCTGCTTTTGAATATGCTATCTAGGTTGGTCATAACTTTCCTTCCAAGGAGTAAGCATCTTTTAATTTCATGGCTGCAGTCACCATTTGCAGTGATTTTGGAGCCCCAAAAAATAAAGTCTGACACTGTTTCCACTGTTTCCACTGTTTCCCCATCTGTTTCCCATGAAGTGATGGGACCACATGCCATGATCTTCATTTTCTGAATGTTGAGCTTTAAGCCAACTTTTTCACTCTCTACTTTCACTTTCATCAAGAGACTTTTGAGTTCCTCTTCACTTTCTGCCATAAGGGTGGTGTCATCTGCATATCTGAGGTTATTGATATTTCTCCCAGCAATCTTGATTCCAGCTTGTGTTTCTTCCAGCCCAGCATTTCTCATGATGTACTCTGCATATAAGTTAAATAAGCAGGGTGATAATATACAGCCTTGATGTACTCCTTTTCCTATTTGGAACCAGTCTGTTGTTCCATGTCCAGTTCTAACTGTTGCTTCCTGACCTGCATACAGATTTCTCAAGAGGCAGGTCAGGTGGTGTGGTATTCCCATCTCTTTCAGAATTTTCCACAGTTTATTGTGATCCACACAGTCAAAGGCTTTGGCATAGTCAATAAAGCAGAAATAGATGTTTTTCTAGAACTCTCTTGCTTTTTCCATGATCCAGCAGATATTGGCAATTTGATCTCTGGTTCCTCTGCCTTTTCTAAAAGTAGCTTGAACATCAGGAAGTTCACGGTTCACCTATTACTGAAGCCTGGCTTGGAGAATTTTGAGCATTACTTTACTAGCGTGTGAGATTAAATCTTTAATCCAATTTTCTGTTGATGGGCGGGGCTGTCTTCCCTCCCAGTTGTTTGACCTGAGACCAAACTGTGGTGGAGGTAATGAAGAAAATGGCAATCTTCTTCAAAAGATCAGGTGCATGCACTACTGCACTCAGTGCCCCCAACCCTGGAGTAGGCCACCACCGATCCACACCTCCACCAGAGACTCCTGGACACTCACAGGCAAGCCTGGGTCAGTCTCTTGTGGTGTCACTGCTCCTTTCTCCTGGGTCTTGGTGTGCACAATGTTTTGTTTGTGCCCTCCAAGAGTCTGTTTCCCCAGTCCTATATAAGTTCTGGGGCTCTCCAGTGGGGTTAATGGCAACTTCCTCCAAGAGGGCTTATGCCACACCCAGGTCTGCTGCACCCAGAGCCCCTGCCCCTGCAGCAGACCACTTCTGACACATACCTCTGCAGGAGACACTCAAACACTCAACCATCAACAAGAGAATGTTGAACCCCACCAAAAAAAGATACGCCTCATCCAAGGGCAAAGGAGAAGCCCCAGCAAGTTTGCAGGAGGGGTGAAATCACTTTAGAATCAAACCTCATTCTCGCCAGAGACACTCAGAGGTCTCAAACAAAACCTTGTGTGCAACCAGGAGACCCACAGAGACTGAGTCAGATCTACCTTTGAGTACTGAGTGCCTTTGAGTATTGAGTGACTAGGAAGAGATATTTTCAAAGTAATTAGGTGCTGTTCTGTCAAGAATTTCTCTAGGATTGTCTTTACTCCCCAAATACTACTACTCTGGCTGAGAATCCTATAATATATTCACTATCTAAGGTTAAAATGTTGTTTTCATAATATAAAAAGGTCAAAAGAACTGAAAATTAGGTTTTTAAATTTTGTTTTGTGGTTCCTTTGACAATAAAATTCCCTCTAAACTTTAGCTGGTTTCTAACCTGTTTATTCCCATCAGTTCCTGTGGTAGGCAGAATTCGAAGATGGTCCTCAAGATTCCCACCCTATTGTGTATAATGTGTAAATGCCTTGTATAAATGTGTAAATGCGAACTTGAGTTTAAGCAAACCTGTGACTATGATGGTTTATCATTTCCATGAGTAGATTACTAATCAACTAACTTTGAGTTCATCAAAAGGGAGACAATCTGCTTTGGGCTGACCTAGTCAAATGAGCTCTTTAAAGGAACAGAGGCTTTCCTAATATCAGAGAAATTCCACATGAGGAAGAGTTTCCATGGCTGGCTTTGAAGATGGAGAGGTCTGTGTGGAAAGAATCTGAGAGGAAATTCTAGGGGCTAACGCAACCTCCAGCTGACATTCAGTAAGGAAATGGAGACGTAAACCCTTCAATCTTAAGAAACTTTATTCTGCCAATAACCAGTGATTTGGTGAAGTGGACTTTGAATCTCAGATAAGAGCACAGCACCAGCCAATACCTTAATTCAGCCATGAAACCTGGGCAGAGGATTCAGGTATGTCATGCCCAGACTTCTCAACCATGGAACTGTGACATAATAAATGTTGTTTCAAGCTGCTAAGTTTGTGGTAACTTGTTATACACAATAGAAATGTCATATAATTCCCATATAATTGTTAGACATAATTCTCAGACCCAGTTTTTCTTCTTTCTTCTTCATGTTCATATGTTTCCCCCCTCAACTTAAACTTCCTGAGACCACCAGACTTGGGGGAAAAGGCCACATCCTTAATATGTCATTTTCTACAAGGCTCAGTATTAATAGGTTTTTGTTGCCTAAAGACTTTTTAAATTTTTTTCTTATTCCCTCTGAGCTGTCTTAATTCAGACTGCTATAATGAAGTACCATAGTCTGGGTGGCTTATCAACAACTGCAATTTATTTTTCATAGTTCTGGAGGCTGGAAAGTCCAGTATCAGGGTGCCAGCATGGCCAAGTTCTGGTGAGAACATGCTTCCTGGTTTGCAGATGACTGTCTTCTCCTTCTATAGGAAACAGGAAGGAAGCTCTCTCCTGTCCATATATGGACACTAATTCAGTCCATGAGGGCTCCACCCTCATGACCTAATTACCTCACAAAGACCCCACTTTCAAATACTGTCATACTGGGGATAAGATTTCAATACATGAATTTGGGATCGAGAACACAAATATTCAATCCTTCTCAGGGGCCTATAGGCAGTTGGCATTTCCAGTCCTTCTATAGCCCAAATTCTTGACTGACTCTATTCCCTACCCTTTCTCTTGCAAACCTGCTAATTCATGCTGTGGTGGTCTCTTTCTTGTATAACCTTGCTGAATGAAACCATTTATAGACACACACTACTAACATTTTGTTTTCCAACAACATTTGAAAATTTGAATGAGAGGGATAAATTTCCAAGAAAAACATAAATTATAAAAAGTTGTTCACAGAAAGAAGCAAATAACTTGAATGAACAAATAACAGGATAAAATAATAGTTTTGAAATAAAAACATTAGAAACATAGCATTAGGGTCAGGTAGGTTTTGTCCAAATCCATTAAAAGCCATAAGAAGCAATTACTCTAATACTGTATATATACTTACAGAGCAGAAAGGAAAAGGAAACTTTAAGTGTTTTTTTTTTTTAAATAAGCTATTAGAACCTTGATTTTAAAACATGACAAAGAGAAGATGCAGATACAGACCAGCCTCACATTTGAATATGATGTACAATAAAAAATTGGCAAAAATATATTTTAAATGTAGATGTAAATATTCTAAAATATTAGCAAAGAATCCTACAATATGACAAAAGAATAAAACTGCATTCCCACAGGAAGTATATTATACTTCTGTGAACATTTTTCTGAATATTCATTGGAAGGACTGATGCTGAAACTGAAACTCCAATACTTTGGCCACCTGATGCAAAGAACTGACTCATTGGAAAAGACCCTAATGCTGGGAAAGATTGAAGGCGAGAGAAGAAGGGGACAACAGAGGATGAGATGGTTGGATCGCATCACCGACTCAATGGACATGAGTTTGAGTAAACTCTGGGAGGTGGGGATGGACAGGGAGGCCTGGCGTGCTGCAGTCCATGGGGTCACAAAGAGCTGGACATGACTGAGGAACTGAACTGACTGAACATTGTTTAATATTAGCATTGGCTAGCAAAATGCAAATATATCTTTTTATACAAATAAGATAAAAAAGAAAAATTAGGTCTTGATAGGGCTCAAAAAAGATGTTTGATGACATTTAACATCATCTAAGATTATAATTTTCAATAAAATAGGAATATGATATATTTCCTTAATGCAGGGGAATGGAGGGGTGGAAACTCATTTGCAACAAATAGCCAATGTTATGCTTAATGATAAGACAATAGGGAGAAAATCAGGAATATTTATTAACATTATTATTATTTTCCACAGTGCTGCAAGTTCAAGTCAGTCATTTTAGACGAAAAGTTGTAAATATAATTGTAGTTTGCAAGTAATATAATTACAAAACTGAAAAGTACCAAATATTCAGTTGAAAACATTAACGTTTTATTAATGTAGTTTAAATTTATTAAATTAGCTTAAAACTGATTTATCAAAAAGCTATGGGTAAGAGAACAGTTTAAAAAATAAACAATAATATTTTAAATATCAATAATAATCAGCCAAAATATAAAGGGTAAAAGGCTTAATCATAATAATAGCACAAAAATAAATATTCAAATTGAACTTAATAAATGCAGAAAATAAATGGGAAAATACTACAATACCTTTTGAAAATCATTCAAGCAAAGTTGAAGTAGTACTGAGGAAAAAAGACATTTGGGATGACTTACTAATCAACTAGAAACATTAAGATTTCTACCTCATAATTTACACCAAGTGTATTTTAGCTGAACTAAAGATGAATACAAAAAGTAAGATTATAAAGCTAGAATGAAAGGTTGTGAAGGATAGGTCAGTACTTTTAATCTAGTGTGACTATGGACTTGTAAGTTTGACTTCAAAGGCAGATTCCTTCAAAGAAAAAAAATTGGTAGGTTTCATCATATGAACTTTAAAACTGTCATCTGTCATCTTCAATGAAAAAGACATAATGATCAAAAGGTGAGACCTCTCTTTCCCTTGCATGGATGCATATCAGAATCTTTGTGTGTGTGAATTCTAAAATGAATCTGTGTAAATTTTTTTAACTGTCATACACTGAGTGTTTAGTATGTGCTAGGCAATGATCATATGAAGTGTACATCTATATTTTCATTTCACAGATGAAATTTAGAGAGGTTATCAGTACCAAGTAACTTGATTAGCAGCTATCAGACTCTGAATACTGTTCTAAGTACCTTATAAGGAGTCTCATTTAATTCTCACAATTATTCTATGAGGTAAGAACTATTATTATGCTAATATTCAGGTAGGAAATCTCAGGCTCATAGAGGTTAAATAATTTGACCTGTTTGTAAGAGGCAGCCTGAAGCTGACCTCAGTCTGCCTTCACGCATCCTTCCCCCACCAACCAGAAGTCAGAAATATTAGTTACATTATTTAAATTTTATTGAAATTCTCAAATAATCTTAAAAGTAGAAATGAGATGTTCATGTTTTTTCAGAAGCAGATATTTGTTTGAAAATATTGAGAAGCAGTGATTTAAAACATTTATTCAGAAGGCTTCTTTGAGCTCACAGAGTAGACATCATGAGCAAAGCACACCCTCCCGAGTTGAAGAAATTTATGGACAAGAAGTTATCATTGAAATTAAATGGTGGCAGACATGTCCAAGGAATATTGCAGGGATTTGATCCCTTTATGAATCTTGTGATAGATGAATGTGTGGAGATGGCAACTAGTGGGCAACAGAACAATATTGGAATGGTGGTAATACGAGGAAATAGTATCATCATGTTAGAAGACTTGGAACGAGTATGAACAATGCCTGTGTTCACCAGAGAAATCGACTGCTTTCATGTGTCCCCTCTCCACATTTTACTACCAGAAAAATTGGGTTGTGTATATTTTCTTACTGAACTTTTTTGTTAAATAAACTTTTGTAATAGCCAAAAAAAACCACAAAACTTTCATTCAACAGTTACCAATTAACAATGTAACAATGTAACATTAAAATTAGAAAAAAAATTTTTGTAACATTTTTAATAAGTATTTATTAAATGCCTACTCTGTATGAGACACAGTTTTAGGTATTAAATATCTAAAGAGGGAACAGATAGGCTTCTACCATTATGGAATTTACATTCTAAAAATAGGGTTAATAGCCTTACAAATTGTTAAAGGAAAACTAAGCAACAGCCCAATATATAAAAGAACAAGTACACAAATGGTCAAGAATGAAATGAATTCTTAGGAATATATGCTCACACTCTTATTAGTAATGAAATAAATGAAATTTAAAGAATAAGATATTACTTTTGATCTATCAGAAGAGAAAAGATTCACAAGAATAATTACAAGTAGTCTTGGGATTGGTGTGTAGGAGCATAAACAACCCAGAAATTGATGTAAAGCTGTGGGAACTGACTCAAAACAAGTTCCACCTCAGCAACCAACGATAAGGAATATAATAAAATGGAGTTTACATGTAATGGAACATTATTCCTTCATTAAACCTGATGATAAGGTCTTTACCAAAGGGAAAAATTGTTAGGAAGTAAAGAATATCATTAGGTGAAGAAGAGATTACAGAGAAAAAATATTTGAAATGAACTCATTTTTAATGAAAATCATTGGCTCTATATCCTGTTGCAATATTAGAAGATTTTTTTAATTTGCATATCTAGGTTTTAAAAATATCGTTTAATTTCTATATGTCTTAGGTTGCACCTATACTACACTGCTGCCGCTGCTGCTGCTAAGTCGCTTCAGTCGTGTCCGACTCTGTGTAACCCTATAGACAGCAGCCCACCAGGCTGCCCCAACCCTGGGATTCTCCAGGCAAGAACCCTGGAGTGGGTTAACCTGCATAAATCCAGTCAGTTCAGGAGAAAAGTCAGATTCCACTCAACTATTGGGATCGTAGAGGCAAAAGCTGGAACCCCATTGCCCCTGCTCTATTCTGCCTCTGTTTGTTGACTAAATTTTATCACAACTCTTCTGTGCAAACAGATAGAATATACTGGGGTTAGAGGGTATGTATCAAACTTCTAGAAAAATAAGGCAAATCACAATTATTTAGCATTAATACTCTAAAAATAAAGTATTGCTATCAACGTCTCAAATAGACATTAAAGATCCAGAAGCTGACTCATGCTTGGCAAGTCAAAGCTCTTATTTGCCCCTAGAACTTGGACCATGTCTTTATATCTCATTAGGCAAGCCAAATATGGCATCAGGGAACAGCTAATTCCCTCTGCTCTCCTAGGTCACTGCTGATATTAAATGACCCTTTCATCACTACCCAAGTGCTAAGGAACTAAGTGAAGCAACTACAACCTTGTTTACATTGGGAATGAGATAATTTGATAAGCTCAGGAGTTGCCTAATTGGGGCTACTAGTCTAAATGTTTATTCAACTGGCAAATCAATTTGTGTTTTCCCCTAGTAAGCTGATTTTTTTAAGCCCAAGCAGAACTGCCAATGGTATAGGTATTACATAGACAGTCTCAAGTGTTTTATTAACAAAGGGTCCTTTGACCCTAAAAAAGAGCATTTCTATTGGAGAAATGATGATGTCACCTATGTGCAATTTTGCTGGAGACTGCCATCTAATTTAAGCAGGGCACTGGGTTTGTGACGGGTACAATCTTTAATTATGGAAATGGAGGGCTTGCCTATCAGGAAAGGGTAGATTTTTCTTTCATATGATCTAATTCTGCAAAAACAGCTACAGCTGAAGACTCTTGTGTGCTGAACCTAACTTGCTATTGAGTAGCTAAATTCTCAAAACAGCCAAACTCAAGTTTAAATTAATCCGGTAAATTATTATCTAAAGTTTTTACTTAAATAATGTTTTTACAAAACCTTTATGTAGTTCTTATCTGAGACAATTCACAAAACAACTTCTTGCAGCTCAGAAAGGTTAAGTACCTACCCTGAGACACACAAATATCAGGCAGCGAGTTTCAATTCAAATCAAGAACTTTTGAGGCTCTGTTGATATTTTCAGTATAGTTGATCATCTTTCCACGTCGTATGTTCTCTTTGGGTTAGCTTTGACCTGAGTACAGCCTTGGAGTAAAATGATTCATAAATCTTCCATGCCCATCACAACTCTAGGCATTAAGGCAAATAGCATGAATGACAAATAGCTGACATTTATGCTGGCTCTCCCCACTCTGACATTGCACTCTCTCCTGCTATTTCTGGATGTGGCCTCAGAATCCTTCACAACACAACCCTCCACTCATCCACTGTAAATTAATTGGACTTGGAATGTCAGAGAAAAACTATTTTTTTTCATCCCTGGAATAATGTTCTGTCATGTTCCATTCTCCTAATTCTTAACAATGACACAAATTATTTAAAAAAAAAAAAAAAAAAAAACACTTCTGTGTCTCTGGAACAAATACATTTTCTAATCATAGGTGAGTAGTATTTAGCCTTCAGATTTTTCCCCTCCTTTCATTCCACTGAAGTGCTATCTTTCCCAAGCCCTGTTTGTATTATGGTACCTATTTGTTACAGGGGCTTCCTTGATGGCTCAGCAGGTAAAGAATCCGCCTGCAATGCAGGAGACACAGGGTCGGGAAGATCCTGTGTCTATCTATCTATAGATCCTGTGTGATCTATCCCTGGGTCAGGAAGATCCCCTGGAGGAGGAAACAGCAACCCAACTGGAAACAGCAATCCAGTATTCTAGCATGAAAAATCCCATGGACAGAGGAGCCTGGCGGACTACAATCCATGGGGTTGCAAAGAATCGGACACGACTGATCAACCAACCACGTTTGTTTAAAAGTCCTTATTGCCTTTCCAGTGACTACTTAATTAAGTCCAAAGTCCTTGCTCCACCTTCTAAGACCCACTACCATCTGGCCTGGCCTCTCTTTCTAGTCTTACCTGCCACTATTCCCTACCATGAACACGACTCCCAAACAACACGCATCACTATTTCCTAACAATTTTTATTCTTAGCACCACCCTCATCTCTTGATGACCTTGATCAGAAATGCCTTCTTTCCTTTTTTATATTACTCTAAACATATTTCTCAAAATCCTTGCCAGCTTTTTTAGGTTGACCCATTGCTGTCTGAGTTTTCATTTTGGTTCTTCCATTTATCAGCTGTATGAAGTTGGGCAAGTGTCTCTGATTCATCATCTATAAAACTGAAACAAAGTACTTTGTAGGAGTGTTATGAAGAGTATGAGTTATTCTATGCAGAGACCCTAGAGAAACAAACTGGTGCATACTACAAAAAATTTGCCATCATCATTATCATTTAAAAAGTTATTATTTTTCATTTTGTGTGTGTGTGCTACACACATGTCCAACTCTTTGCAACTCCATGGACTGTATGTAGCCCTCTAGAGTCTATGGGATTTTCCATCCATGGGATTCTCCAGGCAAGAACACTGGATAGGTTGCCATGCCCTTCTCCAGGAGATCTTCCTGACTCAGGGATTGAACCTGGGTCTCCTGCATTGCAGACAAATTCTTTACCATCTGAACCATGAGAGAGGCCCATTTTTCATTATACTCTAATATCATTAGGTATTGTCTTGTGATAAAACCATGGCAAAACCAATACAATATTGTAAAGTTAAAAAATAAAATTAAATTAAAAGACAAAAAAAAAACACATTATGCATTGCCTTGATACATTAGTATTGGTATATAAATCCTAGACTTTCTTCTAAATTTTAAATTCCTGTATGAAAGTGACTATGAATTTAACACATCTTAGCTCATAAAACCAATAATAGTGCCTTGATCACTGTAAATAAAGAATAGATATCTACTGAATCCAGTGTTTTGTCAAAAGAATGCTACCCATAAACAATCTGGGCTTCCCTAGTGGCTCAGTGGTAAAGAATCTGTCTGCCAATGCAGGGGACACAGGTTCAATCCCTGATCCAGGAAGATTCCATATGCCAGGGGACAACTAAGCCCCTGCACCACAACTACTGAAGCTCACGCACCTAGAGCTCAAGCTCCATAACCAGAGAAACCACTGCAATGAGAAGCCTGTGCACAGCAATGTAGACGAGGCCCCACTTACTGCAGTTGGAGAAAGCCCAAGCGCAGCAACGAAGACCTAACATAGCCATAAATAAATAAAGATCTTCTGATTTTTAAGCCCCAAGATTTCAGGGCTTGACAAAATGAACTTTGGGGGAAAAACATAATTTAATATATATTACATTCTCAAAATTCACTGTCTTTTTCCATCATACATACAATAAGAAGTAAATTCTTTGCTAGAATCTCAGGGCAGGCAATGAACTTGAAAAAAAATTCAATTTACTCTCTGACTTCCGGCCACTCCCATATTCTTGCCTGGGAAATCCCATGGATGGAGTAACCTGGTGGGCTACAGTCCATGAGGTTGCTAGAGTCAGACACGACTGAGCGACTTCACTTTCATTTTTCACTTTCATGCATTGGAGAAGGAAATGGCAACCCACTCCAGTGTTCTTGCCTGGAGAATCCCAGGGACGGGAAGCCTGATGGGCTGCCGTCTATGGGATCACACAGAGTCAGACACGACTGAAGCGACGCAGCAGCAGCAGCAGCAGCAAGCTACTTAAAATAAATAACTACTTTTCTACACTTAATCCATCTCAAAGAACAGAAATACTTCAATCATCCCTTTTGACCTATTCTAGTATTTATTTAGTTCAGTGATTTTTCTCCAAGTCTAGTCAGATTCTCCTGACACAATGAATATCTTCCAAAGATATTATCTTCTCTGTCTTTAATCCAAGTAAAGCAAAATTATTAGTTTCTTCTCAAAGGATCTATTTTTCTCATCTTTAAATCAACTTGAACCCTCTTGCAAGATTCATTCTCATTCCAGCTCTGAAAAGAAAATATAGAAACCAGTGCCAAGACTCCACAATGAATGACTTTCTGGATACATTAAAATATTACTTTTTTTTTTTTCATAAAAGCTACATTCTTGCCTTGTGCTCACTGTGATTGATAAGACCCTTGGAACTGGGCTGCATTTGTATAGATTTTCTCCATCCCAGAGCTCTCTGACTTTGTTTTAGTCCTTGAGTGAACTGTTTTGCAATGAGGTCTAAAAACTATTCTCAAATATATCAAGGAAACTCTAGGAGGTGTTATTTGCCCCAGCTAATTTAGTGTCATGAGCAAACGTGATGAAATCTCAATTTCTTCATCCATGTCAGAGCTATCCAATACAATTAGCCCTTGAGGGGCTCCTGAGGAGCCATTCCTAATGGTTGATCTTTCATTTTATTATTGTACTCACTAACAGTAGTTTGGTCTTGACTTAATCTTTTTAGCTTGTAGACAAGACTGTCAAGAGGTGAGTAAGTGGTGGTGATGAGGGGGAATCTAAAGCCTTATTAGAATCAGTCTGGGTATGCCTATTACTTCTCCTGGATCTAAATGCAGCTCACCTCTCACACAGCACGGATGCCATATTTTATAACATGACTCATGCCTGAAGAACCATGACTCTCACATCTAATACTTTGTGTTTATTTACATCATTGGACTGGATCATTTTTAATATTAAAAGTCATAGAACTTTTTTAGTTTGCAGCAGTCTAGAAAACTATTTTATGAATGTTCCTATACATTAAGACTGAGAAGTTTACAAAATAGTGGATGAATTTGTGGTTGAAAGCCTAAAGTGATAAATGATAACCACAAAAATCCCACATGTGAAGAAATTCTCTGTTCTTTTTGGAAAAGGAAAGGCACTAGGGAAGATTAGATCTAAAGTTTTCCCAAAGGCTTATGCCCTGAAAATTGAAAAAAGACCAAACTCTGGAAACTGTTAAGATTTTTTTTTTAAGGGATTAAGCCTGAAAGCAGGCTAGGGATAACTACGCTAAACTGAGAGATGGATTGTGCCCAATTGATATCAGATGTCTGAAGTTAAATACCAAGTAATCTTTCTATTTTACTTTTCATGATAGTGACAGGCAAATCAGAATCTATTTTTGAGGCTCTTTCATGGAAGATACTGGAGACTCTATCCTGCCTTTGTACATTTGGTGCTTATGACAGGTCATATTTTCTTTGAAAGCCATAGGAATTAAATATATACCAACCCAGGAACTGGCACAAATGATGCAATAGGGATATCACCAGTCCCCCAATGGTATCCACAGCTTTGAAAATCTGCCAAAGTATGTGAAATAACAACAACAACAGTGATAATAATAGTCCTTCAATGATGCATTTTCACTAGAAATAAAAATAGTATGTGTTGTTTTGCTCATTATAAAAATTGTAGATATTCACTGTTTAATAAAAAGATTAAGAAAATTACCCCCCAAAAAAGTAAAAATCACTGACAGCCTTTCATTCAGACAACTACTTTTTGTTTGTAAGCGCCCTTCTATCCCTTAGCATACACATCATGTGTATAAATTATATGTCCAAGTGTACATATATGGGGTCATATTGTGCAATATTTTTTCATTCTATAATATAGCATAAGTATTTTAATGTCATTAAATACATTTTTAAATGGTTTCATAGAATTCTACTGAATGTATGCACATTTGGGTTAATGGATATTTATCTTCAATTTTTGGCTATCATAAACAAGACTTCAATAAGCAACCTTAAGCATATGTGTTGGCAGATTTATGCAACTGACTTTTTTCTTTTTTAAAAATTATTTAATTGTAGGAAAATTACTTTATAATGTTGTGCTTGTTTCTGCCATACAACAAGGCGATTCAGCCATAATTTTATGTCTTTCACCTCTCTCTTGAGCCTCCCTCCCCTCTCCCCATCCTACCCGTCTAGGTCATTACAGAGCACAAGGCTGGGCTCCCTGTGTTAAAAAGCAACTTCTCACCAGCACAACTGAGTCTTTAAGAAAAATTTACACTAGAAGTGAATATTCTAGTATAAGAAGATAGTACATTTAAAATTTTAATATATATTCCCTGTCCTCCAGAAGATCTTTATTAACTGCTCTCCAAACAATGCATGATCTAGTTAATTTATTAATACTATTATAAGACAAAGCTTACTGTTGACAACAGCAAGTTCCATTAACTTTTTATCATTGCCAATTTTATGGATGAAAATGATGCTTAATTGCTACTTACATTGTTAATTGTTGTTGCCCAGCCACTAAGTCTTGTCCAAGTCTTTGCAACCCTATGGAGCACAGCCCACCAGGCTCCTCTGTCCATGGGATTCTCCAGGCAAGAATACTGGAGTGGGTTGCCATTTCCTTCTCCAGGGCATCTTCCCAACCCAGGGGTAGAACCCACGTCTCCTACTTGGCAGGTGGATTCTTTATCACTGAGCCACCTGGGAAGCTAATTTGATTAATAGTGAAGCTTAAAATATTAATTTGATTTTAATTTTTGTCAATTGTAAGTTTATTATGTCTTTGGTCATCTTTCATTATTGATTTTTAAAGAAATTCTTTAAAGGAAACTGTGTATTAAGGATGATCAATTTTGCCTGCCATGTTTAATTCAAATATATTCCTGGATTGTTGTTTGTCTTTTGACTTTGTATACAGTAATTGAATTTGAATTTGTATACAGGGAGGCCTGGCGTGCTGCGATTCATGGGGTCGCAAAGAGTCGGACACGACTGAGTGACTGAACTGAACTGACAGTAATTTTTAATTATGCAAAATTTGTAATCAATATACTCAAATTTTTATAGAGTCAGTTCTACATTTTTGGTTTTCATGTTATAACATAACTTGGAAACATACTTCCCTAATAATTTTATGTGATTTCACTTTTTAAATTTAAATTTTGTAACCTATAAAGGGATTGAATTCTATGATGAGGTAAAGATTTGGATCAAGATTTTTTTTAATTTAAATAGGTAAACAATGGCTACAATATCCTTTACTGAAAAAAAAAATTCACTTGCTCAATTATTTAAGACACCTTCTATTATATACAAGATTCTCATATATACCTGGTTATCTTTCTGTGGTCTCTCTATATATAGTTCAACTGATCTGTCTCTTCCTACAGCAGGAATATCAGCTTTAATTACTGCAGTTTTATATGTTTTGCTATCTAGTGGAGAAAGATCACTTTATTATATTTAAAGAACATTTCTAGTTCTTCTCATATATTCTTCTAAATGAGCTATAGAAATAATTAATCAAGTTTCAAAAAAGTTTTTGGACTTTTAATTGAATGAGTAGATAAATTTAAGTAGAATTAACTGTTACTCTGTGGTAGTTTGTGATGTGTCGACTTGGGTAAGTCAAACTACATGTTCAAGAATTCCCTTTTCTGTGTGTTTCCTAAAAGAGCAAGTCACAAGAGAGCTTCTTGGATGAGATTTGGAGGGCAGAAATGAAGCAGCCACCATTTTGAAGCTCACATACTCTATAACTACTCTGCTGATTCACTTTGTTGGTTTCAGGCAGCTGCAACTTTTGCAACTTCTCGTGGTTGCTCCATCAGCTCCTCTAACTTATGGTTCAAATGTGTATGACTCTTGGGCCATGACCAAGGTCTCCAGCTTCTGCATGGTACCAGGTCATCAAGGTCTAAGATGAACAGGACTAGGGTGAGGAAGGCAAGGCACCTATGGTTCCAGTTTTAAGGGTCACTCACTCTCAGACTTGTGCAAGAATCACCTTATCATTGCACAAACCTGAGGATGCATGCCTGCTTCACTTGGCACAGTCAGAGCCTCACTTCTATTGCCCTCATTCTAGCACTGTAGTAGGCAGCTAGAACTGACCCAGGTTTTGGTTAGTCTCTGCCAGCTCCTGACTTTGTTTGTGAGTTCTAGTTTGTTCTTGCTCTGTCCCACCTCATATTCATGCTCCAGCCTCAGACACAAAGACAACTGCTGTACAGAGACAGTTTAAATAGTTCCCATAATGTCAAATCTGTACAATAAATTCCTATATACACTTGCACAGAGAATTCAGGAAAATATTTGAGTTTATTATGGCAAAGTTGAACACACACATATATATATATATATATGTATATATACATACACACACACAAGTGCTCTTAAAACTCAATAATAGAAAAATAGGGGACCAAGAATATGAGATGCCAACAATTCATAAAAGAATGAAAAATTCAAAGTAATATTTTATGTTTTGCTATTAACCAAAGGAATGAGTACAAGTGCAACCACTAAATATCAGTTTTAACCCATCGTATTGGCAATGATGATGTGCCAATCATCATCATTGGTATTCTTCATCATCAAGGTATTCTTCCCAACTCCATTCTATTCCCTCCTTCCCCAATAATTCCCAATCTTTTGATTTACATTATAAAAACAATACACCTCACACCTCCACCTTCTTAGAGTAATCTATAGAAATCTAATCACTCCTTTTAACTCATTGAATATTTTGTCTCCTGGCTAACCATCTACCACTAATCTGTCATCATTCTTGATGTTTCACAAGTTATCTATTCAACACTCTGGACTCTCTGTTCATAGAAATCTTCACTCTCAAGGATCTTACCCTCCACCTATCTAAGCTACAGTTTCCCAGGCTCATGCCTTATGCTGTAATATTATGGGGACTGTGCCACATCAGAAATCTTGATGTCATCTTCCACTGTCACTAAAAAAGTGGTTAATTAGATGCCTAGGGATTATAGAAGCAAGGGTTTAAGAACTTAAGTAATGACCTCATAACAGGAGTATTTTGCCTAATACTGTTTTTTATTTATAACAATCTGACATGCATCCTGGGCTTCCTAGGTGGTACTAGCAGTAAAGAACCTGCCTGCCAATACAGGAGACAGAAGAGAGGCAGGTTCAATCCCTGAGTTGGGGAGATACCCTAGAGGAGGACATGGCAACCCACTCCAGTATTCTTGCCTGGAGAATCCCATGGACAGAGGAGCCTGGTGGGCTATGGTCTATAGGGTCGCAAAGAGTTGGACACAACTGAAGCGACTTAGCACTTAGCACAACATGCATCCTACCTCTCTGATTTTTGTCTCCAATGCCATTCTTCATCCAAAGAAACCAGACACTTGTACAAGCAGTCAAATCCATGTCTTGGATCAGGAATAAGTCTAGATAGGCCTACAATATATTTTGTTTCCAGAAATCAAGAATCCTTTTTTTTAAGTGCTTAAACTTTTTAAACAAGGGAGCTACTTAAAGTTGCTCCTGAACACTGTTACCACAATTTAATATCATAATATGAATAAGTGTTTGAAGCAAGTTAAGTCTGTGAAAAACTATTATCCTATAATGAAATGCAAAAAAGAAGTTACTATTTTAAAAATAGTTACAATAAAAAGAAAGGTGGCAAGTATAGGACATAGTGAATTTTAAAATTTAATTTTAATAAATTTGAATAAAAACTCTAATTAGAAAATATACATGTACCATAATGTCCATAGCAGCATTTTTACAATAGCCAAGACATAGAAGCAACCTAAGTGTCCATCAGCAGATGAGTGAATAAAGAAAACATGATATATATACACAATGGAATATTACTCAGCCATTAAAAGGAATGGAATAATGTCATTTGCAGCAACATGGATGAACCTAGATATTATCATACTAAAGTGAAGTAAGTCATAAAGAGAAAGACAAATACCATATGATATATTTTATATATGGACAGAGGATGAGATGGCTGGATGGCATGACTGACTCGATGGACGTGAGTCTCAGTGAACTCCAGGAGTTGGTGATGGACAGGGAGGCCTGGCGTGCTGCGATTCATGGGGTCGCAAGGAGTCAGACACGACTGAGCGACTGATCTGATCTGATCTGATCTGATATATGGACTCTAAAATATAATACAAATGAAAAGGAAATAGAAACAGATTCACAGATAAAACAAGCTTATGGTTACCAAAGAGGAAATTGGTAGTTTGCAATTAACAGATACATACTACTATATATAAAATAGGTAAACAACAAAGACCTACTGTATAGCACACGGAACCATATTCAATATCTTGTAATAATCTACAATGGAAAAGAATCTGGAAAAGAATATATATATATTCTCTTTATATAACTGAATTACTTTGCTGTACACCTGAAACTAACACAGCATTGTAAATCAACTCTACTTCAATAAAATTTTCTCTTAATTTTAGGCCTTTGTATACATGGATATAGCCTTTTTCTAAAGTTAAATGCTTATCTAAGAAATGCACTCTCAAAATCTGAAATTGCCAACATCTGGTCATTTTGACTTACAAAAATGGCAATTTCATATACTTCAGTCAATATGGCACACTTGTATCTATTTGTGTAGGAAACAAAGTGTGTAAGCTGATACCTGTAAATGCCAAAAATACTAGGAACTGTACAAAGGATTGGAAAGAATCATTTGTTCTAGGGGTCACTCAAAATAACCAGTTAGAAAAAATGGAAACAGTGAGAAGCCAAATAATGGATTAGCCTAGTGTCCTGAAGAGCAAACTCACTGCATAAAATTACCTCCTTTAGATGGCCCTGCTGTTTATGATGAAATGGCAAAACTGTTTCCAACAAAATAAACTATTTTTCTCATACAAAGAACCCCAGACATTATAGATGTCAACTATGTCACTCTCTTCTCTTTACCCAGCCTCCTCACCCTAGTGCAGACTTGCAGTTCTATGAGGCAGACAGCATTTGGAGTCCATTGATCTCAAAGCTTTATACTGCCCATCCCTCCCCCTCCTGTTCTCATACCTCTCCTTCTTGGCTGATAGTCCATAGTCCCTCAGCAGAATTGCTGTTTTGCAAACATGCTCCATTCCTTGTTCTTTTTCTACACTTTCTCAACTGGCAACACATGGGTTCAAGTTTCACCCAAATATGTCCTCCTACTCCATGATTTACCACAACTGGCTGACTGGTAATGGTTTAACTATATGACTGAAACTTTAAAATAAGACATTAGCCTTGTTCACCAATCCTACAAAATTCACTCTCAATGAATACTTTAAAAATGACTCACATTAAAAAAATAAATAAAACTTAAAAGAAGTTGGGTATGAGACTAGAGGAGGGGTCTGCCTTGGAAATAAAAACAATCACTTTATGGATGATAATTAAAGCCTTGAAACTAGATGGAACCACACAGGAAAATGTATATAAGGAAAAGGAGAGATCCAAGGCCTGTGCCTTGAGCTACTTCAACATTAAGAGGTCAGGAAGAGAAGAAACAAGAAAAAGAAGCTGAGAAGAAGAGGCAAGAGAGAAATGAAAAAACCAGGTGTTCAAGAAGAAAACTGAAAAAAGTGTTTTATGGAAAAGCAGTTATCAAATGGGTCAAATGCTGATAAAAGATCAAAAAAGATTGAAATTAAGATATGACGGTTAAACATAACAATTTATCAGTCATGAGGACCTCAACAAACACAATCTTGGTGGAGGAGAGAAGACAACATCCTTCACGTGTTCAAGAGAGATTTGGAGAAAAGGAATTGGTGACAGAGAGTACAGACAACTATTTCAAGAAACTTTGTTATAAAGGAAGGGAAAGTAATGAGCCAGTGGCTAGAAGGACCAAGAAAGATTGAATTTTTTAAAGTAACAAAAATAATTGTAATGTCCAACAGAGAGTAGGCAATTGGTATTGCAAAAGAGAAAAAGGAGAATGGTTGGAGTTGGTGAACATGGCAGAAACCAGTGTTCAAATGGAAGAAGAGTCCTTGGGTGGGAATGTGGCATATGGCACAGCAGAGAGGGCCAAGTGGATGGACACAGATGCATCTCATCTGCGTAAGCCCCATGCAATTCCCTGAATAATGTCTCCTGAACTCAGACAAACGTATCATTTATGACATCCCCAAACACTCATCTTATGTGTTGGCCAGGAATCTCAAGATAAAGATGAGAGATGGACTTGGGGGCACAGTACTCCCTGTTTTTGAGGCTTCTGGTGCACCTGGAGCAGATGGCTTCAGGCCTTGATGAGACTTAGAATATGAGACTTTTTTTAACCATTGTAGTCAGTGAAGTTCAAAGTGGCTTTTCCACTCCATGCTTTTAAATTAAAGTTTATTTGATGTACAATATTCTCTTAGTTTCATATGTACAGCAAAGTGATTCAGTTATATTTTTTCAAATTATATTCCATTATATGTTATAAGATAGTGACTAGAATTCCTTGTCCTATACAGTAAATCTTTGTTGCTTATCTATTTTATGTATGTTTGCATCTGTTCATCCCATACTCTTAATTTGTCCCTTTCCACACCATTTTGATCACAGGTATGTAGCTATTTTAAATCTTTGGACTGTAATCTTCTCATGAACTTATATTTAAATTTGGATACTGCTTAAATTCTTGGCTGGCTAGTTAAGCTGACTTTGGGGCTTCCCTGGTAGCTCAGATGGTAAAGAATCAGTCTGCAGTACAGGAGACCTGGGTTTGGTCCCAGGGTTGGGAAGATCCCCTGGAGAAGGAAATGGCAACCTGCTCCAGTATCCTTGCCTGGAAAATCTCACGGACAGAGAAGCCTGGCAGCCTACAGTCCATAGGGTCACAAAGAGTCAGACACGACTGAGCGACTAACACACACAGAGAGTTTATTAATTAAATTCATCCTTCCCTGAGCACAGTCTGTGCCTTGTTGGACCTATTAGGTTTTACCCACTAACAGGGAGCTGGACCCCCAACCAGCTGTTGATCTCTTCCCGGGAACACGGCTGGTGGAGAACACATTTATAATCCCTTTTCCGGACATTTCCTTCCTTCTACAGGAATATAACACTCCTGACTCCATCGAACCTGTGTCTCTTTATGTCTCCTGCATTGGCAGGTGGGTTCTTTACTGCTTGCACCACCTGGGAAGCCCCACCCATTTACTGAACCTCTTTAAATTCCCAACAATCTCACTCACAAAGGCTCAGTACAAAGGCTATAGCTACTCTGATTTAAGAAGATTTCGGTACACATTTGAAAGTGTGAGAATTCTATTTTCATTATTTTTACATTTATCCTGAATATTTGCATATGCAAAAAATATTTGATTATTACTGCCAAGTGCTTAAAGCTAGGCCACAAAAAATGGACTACAGACAGAGTAAAATTGTCATAGGTTGCAGAAAAACACAAAATGCCTTAGGCTTACTAATTTATTGCTAGTACTAAGTAAGAATATATTTCCTTCTGTATATTTTAAATTATTTTTAACACCACCAATCTCTAGGATCTATTTACATGGATGATTATACATTAAAATTGAGCCTGCAGTATAAACCAGATTAAAAATTTTTAATCTGCTAGGCAAAGAATAGAGTCATTTAGCATCTCATGCAAGTCAACAAAAAAATAGAAAAGCAGCTGTTTAATGAGGTTTTGCTAATTTTTAAAATAATGAGATTCCAAACTGGTACCCATACACTAAAAGAGCTCTGCTTTCACTGAAGTGATATCAGATAGCAATTTAATGGGAGTTTCATAAATATGGCTTCTTCATATTGGAGCTCCCAGTCTGTCACAACTTAGTGGTTTCAGTAATGAAAAATCATGCTTGAGCAAAATGTTATTTACAAATGCAAATGAGCCCCCCAAAATAAACTTCTCTGGACATAAATTGTTCAACTTTTCAGAGGGAATTAATTTAGCCACTTGATTTCAATGAACGTTTGTGTTCACTGATTAGGTTCTAATACTTATCTAAAAATACAAAATGTAAGCTTCACTTGGTATAACTTGTGTTCAATTTTAATGCTTTTCTTTGCTCATCATTCACACAAAAACTGCTTGCAGAATGCTATATTATCCAAAAATTTCCATTACATTTTTCACATTCATAATTACTCTTTATGTGTTTAGGTATTTCTATTAGTTATCAATCAAAAAGATAGTGGAATAGTGTAGAAAAGTAAGTTTAGTATCTTTTCTGATAACTCTAGGCATCACTCAAGTGAATATTTTGTGCACTAAACTTCAGCTCAGTTCAGTTCAGCCGCTCAGTCATGTCCGACTCTTTGCGACCCCATGAATCGCAGCATCCAGGCCTCCCTGTCCATCACAAATCCCGGAGTTCACCCAGACTCACGTCCATCGAGTCAGTGATGCCATCCAGCCATCTCATCCTCTGTCGTCCCCTTCTCCTCCTGCCCCCAATCCCTCCCAGCATCAGAGTCTTTTCCAATGAGTCAACTCTTCGCATCAGGTGGCCAAAGTACTGGAGTTTCAGCTTTAGCATCATTCCTTCCAAAGAAATCCCAGGGCTGATCTCCTTTAGAATGGACTGGTTGGATCTCCTTGCAGTCCAAGGGACTCTCAAGAGTCTTCTCCAACACCACACTTCAAAAGCATCAATTCTTCGGCACTCAGCCTTCTTCACAGTCCAACTCTCACATCTATACATGACCACAGGAAAAACCATAGCCTTGACTAGACGAACCTTTGTTGGCAAAGTAATGTCTCTGCTTTTGAATATGCTATCTAGGTTGGTCATAACTTTCCTTCCAAGGAGTAAGCGTCTTTTAATTTAATGGCTGCAGTCACCATCTGCAGTGATTTAGGAGCCCCCAAAAATAAAGTCTGACACTGTTTCCACTGTTTCCCCATCTATTTCCCAAGAAGTGATGGGACCGGATGCCATGATCTTCGTTTTCTGAATGTTGAGCTTTAAGCCAACTTTTTCACTCTCCACTTGCACTAAACTTAGAGAATCCATAATTTAATCATATCTGTCATGTAGGGATATGAATTCATCATTTAGAAAGCCTAAATAATTAAACTAATTAGCCAGCCAATCAAAAATTTCATTATTTTGAAGGAAGAAGATCTCTGGTTGAATCTAAAACACAATAATATTCTGATTTTTGAATTAAATATGAAGTTACACTTGGTGATAATAGCAGTTATCATTTATTGAAACTGCCATGTGTTGAGTACATATCAGGTGCTCTATTTTACCTTATATAATTCCTACAATAATACTGAGACACATAGCATTATTCCAGTTTTATAAATATGAAAATTGAGATTCAGAGAGGTTAAGTAATTTAACTAAGATCACACAGCTTGTGGCTACCTAGGATTTAAACTTAGGGATGTCCGCCTGCAATGCTGTTCTTAATCTTTACATATAATATTATCTCAGGTGAGGATCCACTTGTTCCAATGTCATCACTTGTGAAATGGGTGATCTAGTACAAGGTTCAGTTCTTTGCAGTGGTTTACATCAAGATCAGCCATTTGGTCCCAGTGTGAATTTTAAAATCTTTTCCTTCATTTATAACATGAGCTAAGTAGATGGACTAACTTGTCAAAGACATCCCTAATGACAGAGTGAATTTGATATGAAATCGTAATCTCCAGTCAACTCAGATTTCTACAGATATCCTAAATATCTAAAGCATTTATGACCATGTATCATTGAACTAAGCTGTCTATACAAACTGTACAGTTTGTTGATCTTGTACAGATATTTATTAAGATCAATGCTGTATGTGTTCAAAGGAAAATTAAGTGGCAACAATATAAATAATAAATGCCTCCCTAGCCAAAGAGATTTTCACATAGAATTTCTGAAGTTAGAAAAGGTTATTACATCTTCTGCCAATATATAACTTAATTTTTATACAAGTGTATTTCCAAATTCAGCCTCAGCCACAGTTTAAAGCTTCAAATAATTATTTAATAAGAATCATAAATAAACAAAATGTGTTTATAATTGCAACATTGTCTTAAAAGTAAGATAATAATAATAACAGACTTGAATGTTATGAGACAAGTAAATATTTTAAAATAACTAAAAATTGAAATTAACAACTAATGGGAAATCTCAGAAATATGTACGAGTTTGAGGCAGTGAACAGTACTATTTATCATGTACTCTTCACACTACCACTCTTTTCATTTGGTTGTCCACCTGTCCTAAGAGTTCAGTGGTAGTGGATTCAGGTTACAAATCCCTGAGTTCTAAAGATACTAAGCATGCTAAACTTTCATCACAGACACATATAATCCATCTCCATTAGGGAGAGTAAGGCACGCTGATAGAAGCAGTAAATGTCAACAATCTGCACGCAAGAACTCAATCAGGAGATTTCAACGAAGCCAGTTTCTCAGAATCCTTCCATCTTGAACATGTGCATATCCTTTGACCTAGCAGTTCCACGTCTAGGAAATTATCCCACAGTAATATTTACCCACATATATTAAGATATATGTACAGGGACATTCATTGCAGCATTATTTGTACTACTGAAAGCTAGGACAAAGGAAAGCTAAACCTCCATCAGTAAACAAGTGATTAAGTAAATTACTATTACTCTGTAGCCATTAAAAAGAATAAGGTCAGTTTTTTTTTTTTGTAGTAATATGAAAAAACTCTCCAAGATACATTATTAAGTAAAAATAAGCAAGGCAAAGGATAACACATATAGTAGGATGTTATTTCATTTAAAATAAATATGCTAGTGGTAGCATATGTGTGTGCAAATACATAGAAATAGAACCAAAAAAAGAAGTACCAAATATTAGCATTAGTTCCCTCTTAGGAGGGGCTTCCCTGGTGGCTCATGGGTAAAGAATCTGCCTGCCAGTGCAAGAGACATGGTTTTGATCTCTGGGTCAAGAAGATCCCCTGGAGAGGGAAATGGCAACCCAGTCCAGTATTCTTGCCTGGAAAATCCCATGGACAGAGGAGTCTGGCAGACTGCCATCCATAGGGTCACAAAGAATCAGATACAACTTTACGACTGAGCACACACCTCTTGGGAAGGAAGAGAGACTTGGAAGTAAATGAAGGGGAGCATTCTCATTTTTCTAAGTATTCATTACTATTTAAATATTTTATAATGAGAATCAATTCCTATAATACTTGTATAATAAAAGAACAAAGAATTCAGCTATGATACTAGGACATTACTTTTTAATATATCAGAGTCATTAAAGGATATATAAGTTTGTGTGATGTAGGTATGTATATATGTATATGTAATTTTGAACTAATTTGACTCTCTGATCTGAGATATATTTATAGTCCTAATTTGTACTCCAAATCTGAGTTAATTTGAAAATTCTTTTTGTTAAAATCATGTGGGAATAAAAAATGTATTTAATCCATGTAACAAACCAAGCTACCCCAGACACTGATATCAAACGTGCAAATACACTTCTAAATACAGAATTCCAAATATTCTTGAGAATAGTTATTTCATTACTATATCTTGATTTTCAATAATAGCATTTGTAGGTTCCCCATTTCTTAGGAAGTTTGGGGAACCAGCCACAATTCCTGAATGCTCAGTCAGTTGCCAGACTTTCCCAAAATGTTTCACAAAATGTAATAGAAATAAAACATGTTTGTTTCAGTAGGTTCAGCATTTGACAGGACCTTTAACATGACCCTGTCCAGCCAAAAGTGAAGTGAAAGTGTTAAGTCACTCAGTAGTGTCTAAGTATTTGCGACCCTATGGACTATAGCCCACCAGGCTCCTTTGTCCATGGAATTTTCCAGGCAAGAATACTGGATTGGTTTGCCTCCTCCAGGGAATCTTCCTGACCCAGGGATCATACTGCTCTGAATGCCTTTCTATACAGAGTCAAAGATCTGCTGTTTTCCACTGAATATCATCTTCTGTGCTATTGAAAGCATTAATAAGGAGCATTTCTTTAAAAATGCTCAGCTATTTTTGTCAGGACTTTTTTCTAAACCACATATCACTAAGAAATGTTTTAAGCTAAGTAAAAGATAAAAATTGGTATATTATTTTTACAATTTTTCCCATTTCCAAGTTGCAAGTAAACACACTGTGATTAAATCTTAATATTTTTGTTTGTATAAATTCTATAAATATCTAGAAAATTTCCACAAGAAAAGCATATTTTCAAAGCTTAAAAATTGTTTGGCAAAACTAATACAGTGTTTGAGGTTTAAAAACAAAATTAAAAAAAAGATTTAATAAAGAACCAAACAATACAGAAAAAAAAAAATTCTAGTTAGATATTTTTCCTTCTCATATATTCTTCAACTTTCAAAATTTTTGAAAAAAGAAATTTAAAAATGTACTCACTGTATAATTTTCCCATCCTCACCTGCATATTGTTATGCTTTAGAACAGCAACTACTAAGAGCAAAAAAAAAAAAAAAAAAAAAAAAAAGTTGTTTTAGGGAGAATAAATTGTTATTCAGTGATATAAGAATTAAAATTTAAGATTAGTTTACTGTTGGTTGATGATAAAACTGTCCAGATTCACAAAGTTTCCTTATTTTTTTTCTTCTACCTTCCCTAGGTAGGAGGTACAGGGCAAATTGTCCTTCCAAAACACAAGTAACCTTGCTTAAACTGTCTTTTTTGCTTTTAGCACCAAGTAAGTGATAGAGGTATAATTATCCATTATGAAAACTAGATTCAGATAGTGTCTTTGAGTTCTATACAATACATAAAGTCACAGGTATTTTCTAGATGGCAAAGAAAGATAACAAAAACTACAAAGGATGTTGATAGGCTGAATCCAGGTGATGGTATTATACCCACCTATATTTTAAAAGAAAATATCAGGAAATTGGGAGTTATGCAGGTATCTATAATTATACTTTCTAATATGCACAAAAATTGTATATTATTTCAATAGAAAATTCTACATGTATAAAGGATTAATACCGTCTTATAAAAAATAGAGAGATTAGCCACTCATTTATTTATAGAGGATCCAGATTTAGTGGGGAAAAAAAGGATGTCCTGTTAAATTTTTTTTGAAAGACTTTATGGTTGCGCTGGGTCTTCGTTGCTGCACGTGAGTTTTCTCTAGTTACACCAAGTGGGGGCTACTCTTCGTTACAGGGCACAGGCTTCTCACTGCAGCGGCTTCTCTTGCTGCAGAGCACAGACTCTAGGCACACAGGCTTCACTAGTTGCGGCATCCAGGCCCAGTAGTTGTGGCTTGTGGGCTTTAGAGCACAGGTTCAGTGGTGGTGGCCATGGTCTTAGTTGCTCTGCAGCATGTGGGATCGTCCCAGACCAGGGATCAAATCCGTGTCCCCTGATTGGCAGGAGGTTTCCTAACCACTGTACCACCAGGGAAGTCAGTTACATTTAAATTGCAATCAAATAGTTTAGTGTAAGTATATTCCAAACATCCCATGGGACATACTTATACTAGAAATTATCCAGTATCTGAAAATCATATTCAACTAGATATCCTGTATTTTATTTAGCAATCTTATTTACTCATCCTAAAAGCCCTATGAAATTGGTTTCATCTGCCCCAGTTACAAGAAGAAATCAAGTCTCAGAATGCAAGCTGATCAAGATCACACAGCTGGGAGGTAATAGAAGCCACATTTGAATCAAAAGCCCAAGTTTCAACCCTACACTTTGTGTACTAACTGAGATTACATTTCTTATATTTGATAAAGATACAGACAGAGCTCTACATGCTTTCTAAAAATCAGCTCAGTTAGTTCTCATTACAAACCTTTGCACATATATGTGCATGCATGCATGCTTAGTTATGTCCGATTCTTTTCAACCCCATGGACTGTAGCCAACCAAGATCCTCTGTCCAAGGAATTTTCCTGGCAAAATATTAGAGTGAGTTGCCATGCCCTCCTCCAGGAGAACTTCCCTACTCAGGGATCAAACCTGTGTCTCCCACATTACCAGGCAGAGTCTTTACCACTGCACCATCTGGGAAGCCCTTTACACACCTATGAGATAGGTTCTGTTATTATTCCCTGTATATAGAGGAGAAACTGGAGACCCAGTGGAGGTAACTATCCCACGTCACATAACTAGTAAATGGTAAAGCCAGACTTCAAACCCAGGCAGTCACGCTCTAAGAACCTGACCTCTTTTCTCCACCCATCATTCTGCAGCATCACTTGTAATAACATTGTCTCATTTCTAAATTTTGAGTTAACTGACTTTTTTAGTTAACTTAAGATGTAAAATGTAAAAAAAAAAAAATGTACATTGAAACAAGCCATAGAATACGGTTTTCAATTACAATTAGTGAAACTGAGATGTAAGAAAAGTATGAGGATCCTGGTGATAGAAGATATCAGTGACATGAGTAGAATAAAAATATTATACTGGAGTTTTAAATATGGAGAAATATCAAGTTTAAATATAGTTATTTAAATAAATATTAAGACTGAGTTTTATTTTTATTGAAGTATAGTTACTTTACACTGCTCTGTCAGTTTCTGCTCTACAGCAGAATGAATCAGCCATACATATACATATATCCCCTCTTCTTTGAATTTCCTTCCCATTTAGGTCACCACAGAGCACCAAGTACAGTTCCCTGTGAAATACAGTAGGTTCTCATTAGTTATCTCTTTTATACATAGTAGTGTATATATGTCAATCCCAATCTCCCAATTCACCCCATCCTAGCCCCATACGTTTCTTATATTTGTGTCTCTATTCCTGCTTTGCAAATAAGATCATCTATACCATTTCTAGATTTCACATATACATGTTGCTGCTGCTGCTGCTCTGCTGCTAAGTCGCTTCAGTCGTGTCCGACTCTGTGAGACCCCATAGATGGCAGCCCACCAGGCTCCCCTGTCCCTGGGATTCTCCAGGCAAGAATACTGGAGTGGGTTGCCATTTCCTTCTCCAATGCAGGAAAGTGAAAAGTGAAAGTGAAGTCGATCAGTCGTGTCCGACTCTTAGCAACTCCATGGACTGCAGCCCACCAGGCTCCGCTGTCCATGGATTTTCCAGGCAAGATTACTGGAGTAGGGTGCCATTGCCTTCTCCAATATACACGTTAATACATAATATTTGTTTTTCTTTCTGAGTTACTTCACTCTGTAAGACACTGAGTTATTTTTAAAGTTCCCTAACAAAATAACTTTGAAGATGACTGAGTTTCATGTAATTACTAAAGCAAAGCTTACTTTAAGGAAAATATTTTCCATGAGGTCTTGTTTGTTCATTGACAATAGTGTGAAGTCAGTGAACACGTCAGCAACGCCCAGTCCTTTCCTATTTTAGCTCCAGACACAGTCTCAGGTGCCTATGGGACTATCTGTATTCCTGCTCATCATCTCCTCGCTCTGAGTTTTACTCCTAGCTTTTCATATGGAAAACTTGTTTCTTTCATCCCTTATGGAACATATGTTTCTTAATAAAATTTACAGGAACAATGCTTTAATCTACAGAAGAACATAATTTTAACGTTGACAATTTTAAGCATAAAGGCAAGTTGTTTGAGCAGATAATTTGGGGTTAGTCTACCTTTTCAACCAGTCAATCATAGCTCTGATATGATACATCAGTTAAAAATAAGTTCAGGTGTATGAGACGGAAAGAAAAAATAGCAGTAGCTTAAACAATGGGAAGTTTATCTTATTTTCATCTTAATGATGTTGAGAGATAGAAATTCTAGGGTTGGTCTAGCAGCTCACTGAGTCATCACAAACCTAGGCTCTGATCCTTACGTTCTGCCATGCTCTGTGCATGGCTTCTATATTCAAGGACACCTCCAGGACCAAGATAATTGCTAGAGCTCCAGCCTTTATGTCTATATTCCTGTACCTCCAGTTTCAAAGGTCTTTGAAGTCCTACATGCTTCTGCTTATATTTCAATGACTGGAATTTAATCACATTGACACATGAGGCTTAAAGAGAGTTTGGGAAATGTCCTTAGCTGGCTATATTCTTCAACGTTATGTTACAAAGGAAAAGGGGGGAAATTAATAATAGGAAACAACTACCAGTCCCTGTAAAATGGGACTAGTTTATTTCACCTCCCAGTAAAGGTGGCCTTCTTGTGACAATAAGAAATCTAAGATCAACTGGATACTTTATGTGACCCCCTCAAACTTAGATAACTCCTGAACTTTCAAATCCTAAAATCTCCAATGTTGTAAGATGGTTGTTAAATAAAAACATATCCCTTTAGATTTTGTTTGGGGAATATATGCACATATTTATGTATATGATGGAACGTAATCTCAATTTATACTGCTGCTGCTGCTGCTAAGTCGCTTCAGTCGTGTCCAACTCTGTGCAATCCCAGAGACAGCAGCCCACCAGGCTCCGCCATCCCTGGGATTCTCCAGGCAAGAACACTGGAGTGGGTTGCCATTTCTTTCTCCAATGCATGAAAGTAAAAAATGAAAGTGAAGTCGCTCAGTCGTGTCCGACTCTTAGCGACCCCATGGTCCGCAGCCTACCAGGCTCCTCCGTCCATGGATTTTCCAGGCAAGAGTACTGGAGTGGGGTGCCATTGCCTTCTAGGTACTGACAATTATGGTAATTAAATGTTGAAATGGAATTTCTCAGAGAATCTGTAAGAGGCCATTCTTGAGAAAGAGTTAAACATAGTACAGATATTTATCATGCTGGAAAGGACTGGGAAGGGAGTATGAGACTAATTGGGGTAGGGACGTGACTTGGCAAAGTTGTTAGTTTAATGATTTTATGTGTATATTCCAAGTGACTGATTGACATTTGAAAATAAATAAGCTGTTTACAATATTGGATAATCTATATTCAAAATTTGACACAAAGACATTTACTATAACTAATCATGGTATTTAAAAATCCAGGCTCTTTGATTTAGATCTGTTAAAACCTGGAAGACTTCTGCTCTGACTTATATTGAGAATCTCAATATAAACGTGTGTGCTTAATACATTTAATGTAAAATGAGGATGAGGTTGCCCTTATTTTAAAGGTTTTAAATAATTGTAGTTCAACCTTGATTTTTAGTTCCCTATCAACCACTCCTTCCTCTAACCATGTTCTGATGGTGATTGACATCTCAAAGATTTAGCCACCTGTGAACAGAGTTTTAAATATAACCTTCTTGAATTAATTATGCATAATGCTCAAAATAGGTTTGGAAGGCACCTACTGAACCAGAATTAAATCAGAAAGGAATGAGGTGGCCACAGAAACTGTTTATCTTTTGTATAACAGGCAGCTATCAGTATTTTTATAACCAAAAGTAAAGATAAGCATAACTAAAATCACGTATTTTGTGCTAAATATATCAGTTCACTAAATGTTAATGTATAAATGTCAAGTCAGTCAGCTGAATGTATAAAAATGATGCTTTTTTAATACTCATGAAGAGAGTTGTTAGGCAATCTCTTCTTTTTTTTCCCTGCCAATGTTATCATTCTAGTTGGTCCTAATTCTGGACTCCCTGCGAAAATGCAAATTAAACAAAAGAAGTATTGTTTGCCTTCAGGAGATCTACAATTTGCTGATGAGAAATCATAAATATTAAAGAAATGAAAACATAAAATGTATAAGTATTTAATTTAGATCTAAGTCATTCTCTTTTTTTCCCAAAAATCAGATACAATATAATAAAATTTTGAAAGAATATGTTCATTTGGATTCATATTTTTGTATGTTATTTTTCATAACATTATCACAAATGTATTTGACTTCATTGAATATTATCTTAGTTTTAACATATACATTTATTACTTGAAAACATTCTGCTCTTAAATAGTTCATAATGATACTTTTCATATCCTACAGGTATCCATATTCATTCAATATATATTTTATGAGCTTATTGCATGCAAGGCACTGTGCTAAGGATAAAATTTGATTAGGTTTTATGTCCTGCCACATATACAGTGGGATATCTCATCATTGAGTCACCAGTCATCTTCAAGAAATTTTTAAGTCATTTATTTTCTCACTTCTTTCCATTCCTCACTCTTTCCTATGCCTTCAAGTTTTTCCCTAAGAAAATAACCTCCAATTCTTTTCTTCATCCTTGATATTGTACCTGAATTTTATTCTCATGTTACTAAATACATAAAACGTTTGCATTTAGACACCGTCCTCTAAGCTGATCCTCTTCCAGAACATCCTTGGCATTCTATGGCTCCATCCTTGACTATCACTCACCCTCTACTGTCAGGCATAGCCCTTCCACCAGATTTTCTGTGCTACTCAATAGGGACCTTTTGGTCTACTATAAGACCCTCACTCTCTATAACTCACAAGCCATGGTCACACTCTCTCCTTTGTTCCAGATGTTTCATGAGATGAAGCTTCACGTTACTAAAGTAAAAACTGCTTTTATAGCCAAATATCAAGTCCTGCCCATCCTTCAAAGCCTGTATCAAGTTCCAAGAGCTGCTCTGGCTCTTTCATTGTATGTATAAAAATAAATCAATAAAACAAACAACACTCCCCTGCTTGGGGCCACATTCAAGTGGGGTTCTGATACTCTCCTGGCTGGATTAATAATAATACTCAATATTTATGGAATGTGTATGTTTATGTGTCAGGCACTGGGCTAATCTTTTGCCTCCAATTCAACAAACAACTTATCAATTGCCTAGAATATTCCAGAATATCCTATGTGCTTCAGATGTAACAGCAAACAAAACATATTCTACTACAGGGAGAGAGACACTAAACAATGACCAGTCATCCTAAACTGTTGTTGTTGTTACTTAGCCACTAAGTGATAGTCACTCAGCCGTGTCTGACTTTTTGCAACCCCATGGACTATAGCCCACGAGGCTCCTCTGTCCCTGGAATTTCCCAGGCAAGAATACTGAAGTGGGTTGCCATTTCCTTCTCCAGGAGATCTTCCCCATCCAGGGATGGAACGCGTGTCTCCTACATTGCACTTGGGCTTCCCAGGTGGCGCTGGGGGTAAAGAACCCACCTGCCAATGAAGGATACGCAAGAGATGCAGGTTCCATCCCTGGCTCCGGAAGATCCCCTGGAGAAGGAAATGGCAACCCACTCCAGGATTCTTGCCTGAAGAATTCCATGGGCAGAGGAGCCTGGTGGGCTACAGTCCATACAGTTGCAAAGAATTGGACACAAATGATTTAGCACACACTCCTACCTTATGAGTGGATTCTTTACCACTGAGCCACCAGGGAAGCCTCACACTAAACTAGCAAATCATAAAATATGTTAGAACTTAACTGTTATGGGGACATAAAAAAGTAGAACAGAAGCCTTTGCAATTTAAAATATGGTGATCAAGGTAATTGTCATTGAAAAGGTGACAGTTAAGCAAACATCAAAGAGATGAGAAAGTTAACCCTATTGATAGCTGAAAGAAGAGTATGTAAGGAAGAAAGAATAGCCTAGAAAATTTTCCTAATAAGACAGCTTGCCTAGCATGCCCTAGAACAGCAAGGAAGCTGAAGTCTGCTGTAAAAAGTGTAAATGTGGAAAGAGCAGATGAGGTCATAAGGGTCAGGGGTGTTTTTCAGGCCAGTGTAAGGATTCTGACTTTGACTCTAAATGAAATAGGCAACTTTAAAGGTTTTGGACAAAACTAAGATCTGTATTAGGATTTTAAAAGATCTCTCCAACTGCAGCACAGGCAATAGATCATATGGGAACAAGGATAAAAGGAGGGAGATCAGTGAGGAATTTAGTGAAAAATCCAGGAAGAGGTGATGGTGTAGATGCATTGAAGTGCAGAGGAGGTTTTACTGGATAAAGAAATGGAGCCTCAAACAGCAGAAGCAACTTGTCTCCAGGTTGCCCCTAGAAGCTGAGGTCTTTAACTACTTTGTCTCCTGCCTCTCACTGACACAACCTCTTTAAGCTCACAAAGTATCTTAATGAAACCAGTAGAAATGAAGCCTTGAAAATGGCAGATGTTTCATGAGATGAGGCTTCACATTGCTAACGGGAAAATTGTTTTTATAGCCAAATTTCAAGTCCTTCACATCCTCCAAAGCCCATATCAAGTTCCAGGAGCTGCTCTGGCTCTTACATGAAATCTTATATTCTATTTCATGTCACATGGTTTCTCTCATATCTCTGTGTAGGTTTTTATGATTCAACTGCTTTGTGACTTGGGAAATAGGATCATATCTGTATCCCCAACACTGACTAGAATAAAAGTATTTATATTTTAAAATATTGATTGATTGATTTTCATTGGCATCTCATTTTGAAAGTATTCTACAAATAATGCAAATGTAAAGTGAAAGTGTTAATCGCTCAGTCATGTCCAACTCTTCGCAACCCCATTGACTATAGCCCTCCGGACTCTTCTGTCCTTAGAGTTCTCCGGGCAAGAATACTGGAGTGGGTAGCCATTCCCTTGTCCAGGGGATCTTCCTGACCCAGGGATTGAACCGAGGTCTCCTGTATTGCAGGCAGATTCTTTACTATCTGAGCCACCAAAACAAATGTAAAGTTGTTTCAAAATTCTGATATGGAAGAAAGACAAGATGATAACATGTCTGTGCTATACATGTAAATCTTGATAGCAAAAATAGGTGACACTGAGTTAAGGCATTTATTATGAAAGTAAGATTTCTCATGTTTATATAGTATACTAACATTTACCTAGTCCTTTCACTCAAATTATTTAATTTGATCATTGTAATGCCCACAATTTTTCTCACATTGATGCTTTCTTGAAAAGACCAAAATTATCAAATAATGTCTGATGACAGATGCATAATGTATCAAGGGAAAAATCTATCTAAAGCTAAGTTTACATTCTGTACACTGTAACTTTAGGATTTCTAATTTATAAGAACTAGCGAAAAATGGAAAAAATAATTAAGAGCACATTCTGCTGACCTGAAAGTAGTGTTAGTTCTATGGGAAATAGTCCTACTTTCATCAAATATTTTCCACACAGGGATCTACACATACTCCTTCTCACAGGTGAATTAAGCTGACCTTTCTGTCTTCTTTCAGCACCTTGCCATTTGATGTGGATTTCAAATGTCATCTACTAGTACGTCTTTTTTTCCCCTCAGTCACACAGACCATTAATCATGCTCATCTGTACCAACACTGCAGTCTTAACTCCTATGCATGCCTGCAGCTCCCATCCCACTGAGATAGAATTACCACCTCTAGCTTCTCAACCCTTCTTCAGATTTTCACTATGCATTCCTTCCATTGAACCTTAATATCTTAATGCAGCGTCCTCTCTATTATCTGTGCTAATGGCACATCAGGGTAAGTGAGAGCCACAGAAAACCTATAACCTCAATTTAGCTTTTGATCTCCCCTCTACCGCCCTTTACATGAGTTGCTAATGAGCAGTGAAGTTGACAGATTGAAATGTCACCTCTTTCTGCCCTTTGATATAAGTGTTAATGAAAATGAATATGACAAGGGGCTGATGGGACATTAAGAAAAGAAAAATAAGGGCCTGCCTGACCTATAGGACAGTCAACTCTTCTTTCTAATTGAGTTTATTTCAGCTACTTCTCTTGCAAATGACCCTGTGAGTTGAGGTTGAATATTATACTCTTCTTATTTCTGACTTTGTGACCAAGTAAGTTACTGAGTACTTCCAAGCCACAGATTTTCCTTCTATTGAGGTCAGTCAACTGAAATCTTCATGGAAATTTCAGTTCTCAAAAGTATAGGGCATAGTTTTCCATTTCAGATTTGCTCACTTTCAAGTTCCTACTAATAAACCCATTAAAAAGGCAGAAAAGAATTACAAGTCATAACATAAAATCAAGATTCAAAGTCATCATATTTCCAGGAAGTGAGAGGCTTTCCTACTCATTGCACGATCAATGGATTTGACTTCAGAATCCCATGTGATGCCATATGTGTATTTTGCTAACATACCCATCCAGCTAAAAGCAAGTAGAGATAAAGGTTGTAGCCTAGTAACTTTCTTAATTCCTCACAGAGACTCAGAGTCCATTGCCACAAGAAACTCAGCAGCTATTATTCAAAACTATATTTTTGGAAGCAACCCCCTTCTGCCACCCATGCCTATTTTTCTACTTCTGTTCCGAGACTGTAATTTCTGGAAACCAACATAATAGAAAATTAGAGGTGAAGAGAGCTAGCAATAATACACTACCATGTGAGACTTCCAGCATTTCGCTTGTTAGAGTTATAACAACAGGCTACAGAAGCAGGAAGACCCAGCAATGGCATATACTGAGATGGAAGCGTATGCCATTGTTCTGAAAGGGGTGCCATAATACTGAGATGGAGAGTTATGGTGCCCCATTCAGGACAAAATACCCTTAAATCCAAAGAACTACTCAAAGAGAAGCCTTGTAGAGGGTGGCGATTTGAAGAGAAGCTTTAAAACATCAACCTGTCTTTCACTTGAAGATCTGAGAAGGGGGTTTTACCAAAGCCTGAGTGGTCAGGGAAACAGGACAAGTGGAAACCACATACATTGCCTATAGGCAATTAGAGTGATGTCACATCATTTCAGGGTGGGTGAATGGAAAGAAAATAACATGGAATCATGAAGATGTGGAGCCGCAGAAAAAATGAAAAATCAGCCTGAAAGACTGCAGTAAAAGCAAACTTTTTAAAATCATTAATTATGTAACCAGGAGATATTTTTAAAGTATTAATTATCAATAAAGTGTAAGATTTTATGACTTCTCTAAAACGGGAGAAAAAAGTCATGAAGAGATAATATGCAGATAAAAAGACAATATGTTGCAATGAAAAGGGATCTGAATGATGTAAAGAAAGACTGAAAGGACTTTAAAGTGTGAAATGAGAAAGAGGACAACACTAAAAAGAGCAGACAACAGAGATGCTGTCCCTAGTTGATAGATATTCCTAAGGAAGAGCTTAGAGTGTCTGAAAAAAATATAACAATGAAAAATATGATTGAAGAAAGAATCCCTGAACTGAAAAAAATTCTCTAAATGTCAGTTGAAGTGATTCATTTTAGTTCCCGAAAAATTACTGCAAATGGGCCCATACTTAGATACATGTTACTTTACTTCTAAATAAAATATTTCAAATATACAGAAAAGACTGAGCCAGTTGCATAATTTTTACTTTCTTTTTTTTAAGATGTTATGAAATGTTTATTTCTGTCTTTCAAATTTAACTGAAAGTCAATTTATCTTCAAATGACTGCTTTCTTTGAAAATGACATATTCCCATAATAAGTTCATTGCCCATGGATGGGAATCCATTGTCTTGTCTGTGCAAAGGTGTGTTCATACTCAGCAATGGCAACAGCTATAAAATTACATTAATGGCAATTGAGTTTATGGGGCATCTTGAGTGGGAGAAGCAAAGAAACTATGGAACTGTGAGAAGAGTGATGAAAGGAAGAGAGAACTGAGGGTCCAGGGAAACATGATGTCAAAAACAGTCAGCTAGTGACAGATTCATAAGGATTGTTAAGAATAGGGGTGTTTCTGTACTCCCCCAAAATGAGTACATATGTTTGTCAAAAACATAATCAAAAATGTTTATAGTACCATATCCATAATAACTCCAAATTGGAAACTACCCATCTGCCCATCAGCAATAGAATAGATAAATAAAAATGTGTTACATTCACATGAAGGAACACTACAAACATTTAAGTACAAATACGAAAATGATAAGGAGTAAACTATAATTTCAAGCAATGAGAATGAATCTCACAAGTATAGTTGTGAGCAAAAGAAGACAGATGCAAAAGAAAGCTTACTGTAGGATTCCTTTTATGTAAAGGTTAAAATAAGTTAAACTAATGTTGATGTTAAAAGTCAGGGTAGTGATTAGACTTGGAGGGAGGGAGGTTTGACTTATAGGAAACACAGTAAGGGAATTTCAGAATCCTGGTCGTGTGCTGTGTCCTGATCTGACCGCCATTCACAACTGTGATCAGTTTGTGAAAGTTCATTGAGCCTTACACTGATAATTTACACATTTTCTGAATGATTGCTATATAATTTTTAAAAAAAGAAAAATAGTAGGGATTTTTGTCTTTTTTTAACTTTTTTTTTTTTGGAATATAGTTGCTTCCATAGGGTGACAAAGAGTCTAACATGGCTGAAGCAACTTAGCACCCACATAGCTGCTTTAAATGTTGTGTTCATTTCTGCTGTACACCAAAGTGAATCCACCACACATATACATATATCCTCTCTTCTTTGAGTAGAGTTCCCTGTGCTATACAGTCAGTTCTCATCAGTTACCTGTTTTACACACACTAGTGTGTGGGCTTCTCTTGTTGCCTCAAGAACTTGACCACCTTGTATGAACCACACTGGAAGTCAGGGCTCTATGTTCACCACATGGAGAGAGAAGAGACAAGAGTATGGAGCAGACAGAAGAAATGAGCTGCAGGAGGCAAGGCATGGGGATCCAAAATCAACCAAGGGAGGAAATTCTAGAGCCAAAGGACACAGGACACAGCCAAGTTCAGAAAATCCCCAGAGGTGTTCTATGTGGGAAAGAAGGAAGCTCACTTGTATTACAGAAAAAAAAAAAAAAAAATACCAGCAGGAAGAACTTGGTGAAAAACCCTCTAGTTTCTTATTTAATCATAAAATTTGTTATCATTTTAATTGTTTTTTTTAAAATCAAAGACCTTCCTGGATATAATATCTAACTTGTGGTGACAATTTTTTATCCAGTGAGATAACTGATTTTTTTTTTTTAAGAAATATTGAAATTCCCTGCATTTTGAGGTGCTTTCGACTTGTTGCTGGGCTTCCCAGGTGGCGCTAGTGATAAAGAACCTGCCTGTCAAGGCAGGTGACATAAGAGACACAGGTTCCATCTCTAGGCAGGGAAGATACCTTGGAGAAGGGCATGGCAACCCACTCCAGTACTCTTGCCAGGAGAATCCCATGGACAGAGGAGCCTGGTGGGCTACAGTCCATAGGGTCGCAGAGTCGGACAGGACTGAAGAAACTTAGCACACATGCACACAGACTTTTTGCTGTATTTATTGGGCTTTCTTTTCCTGGTATTGACCAACTCTGAATTATTGCCTATAAAAATGCATAGCCCTCCCCAGTAAATTCTAGTTAGTTTTTTGTAGTAAATATGCATAATATAAAATATACCATTTTAACCATTTTTGAATGTACAGTTTAGTACATTGACATTGTTCTGCAACTTTCACCACCATCCATCTCCAGAACTCTTTCATTTTCCTTCACTAGACAGTAACTCCCCATTCCTCCTCCTTGCAACCACAATTCTTCTTGTCTCTGTGAAGTTGGCTATACTAAGTACCTCATGTAAATGGAATCACACAGTATTTGTCCTTTTCTGACTGATTCACTTAGCCTTGTATCTTCAAGGTTCATCCATGTTGAACCATGTATCAGAATTTCTTTCCTTTTTAAGGTTAAATAATATTCTATTGTATGACTATATTATGTTTGTTTATTCATTCACCCTTTGATGGGAACTTGGTGGAAAAACATCCACCTTTTGGCTGTTGTGAATAATGCTGCTATGAACATGGGGGTACAAATATCTATTCAAGTTCCTTCTTTCACTTCTTTCGGGTATAAACTCAGAAGTAGAATTGCTGGATCATGTGGTTATTCTATGTTTATTCTTTGAGGAATAACCATAACATTTTCCACAGTGGCTGAACCATTTTATATATCCACCACAATTCAAAACATTCCTTGACATCCTTAACAACTCTTGTCATTTTATGATTTGTGTTTCATAGCCATTCTAATGGGTGTGAAGTTGTTAGTCTCGTATTTTAAACAACATTAATTTTCAATAAGGCTTCCCTGGTGGCTCAGTAGTAAAGTATGTGCTGGCAATGCAGAAGACACAAGTTCAATCCCTGATTCAAGAAGATCTCCTAGAGAAGAAAATGGAAACCCACTCAAGTATTCTTGCCTGGGAAATCCCACAGAAAGAGGAGTCTGATAGTGTTACAGTCCATGGGGTTACAAAACAGTCAGACATGACTGAGAAACTAAACAGCAACAACATAACTTTTAATAATATCTATTCAGTTCAGTTCATTTCAGTTCAGTCAATCAGTTGTGTCCATCTCTTTACGACCCCATGGACTGCAGCACACCAGGCCTCTCTATCCATCACCAACTCCCAGAGTTTACTCAAACTTGTGTCCATTGAGTCGGTGATGCCATCCAACCATCTCATCCTCTGTCATCCCCTTCTCCTCCCACCTCAATCTTTCCCAGAATCAGGGTCTTTTCCAGTGAATCAGTTCTTTGCATCAGGTGGCCAAAGTATTGGAGTTTCAGCTTCAACATCAGTCCTTCCAATGAATATTCAGGACTGATTTCCTTTAGGATGGACTGGTTGGATCTCCTTGCAGTCCAAGGTATTCTTAAGAGTCTTCTCCAACATCACAGTTCAAAAGCATCAATTCTTTGACACTCAGCTTTCTTTATAGTCCAATTTTCACATCCACACATGATGACTAGAAAAACCATAGCTTTGACTAGACAGATCTTTGTTGGCAAAGTAATGTCTCTGTTTTTTAATATGCTATCTAGGTTAGTCATAGCTTTTCTTCCAATGAGCAAGCATCTTTTAATTTCATGTCTGCAGTCACCATCTGCAGTGATTTTGGAGCCCCCAGAAATAAAGTCTGTCACTGTTCCCATTGTTTCCGCATCTATTTGCCATGAAGTGATGGGACCAGATGCCATGATCTTTGTTTTCTGAATGTTGAGCTTTAAGTCAACTTTTTCACTCTCCTCTTTCACTTTCATCAAGAGGCTTTTTCGTTCTTCACTTTCTGCCATAAGGGTGGTGTCATCTGCATATCTGAGCTTATTGATATTTCTCCCGGCAATCTTGATTCCAGCTTGTGCTTCATCCAGCCCAGCATATTCAGTAGGTCTGAATATTAACCAGATCTCTCACAAGATGGCTGACAATTTTTTAACTATGAAATTTTATATTTAATTTTAATTGAAGCTACCTTAACAACATGCCACATTTACCTCACCACAGTTACTAGATCAAATCTACCAATGAGTTCACCATGCCCGAACTAGCAGAAAAACACGTTTATGTTTATCAGACATCAAGGTCACTGCAGAATCAGTGCCAGAATTCTCAACTTGTTAATCTCGTTCAATAGCCAAATATATTCAAGGTAAAATAAAGCCAACAAAATTCTAATGTCTCCCTCCTGTGACATGAGAAAACTCCAATGCAAACCTTATGACTATTTTATAATTAAGACATTTCTCCACTTGCTACCATCATTCATTTTTTACTGTTTTCCTGAACTCTTTCCAAAGACAAAGTCTCAAATTTTGCCTTCTTTCCAATGTGAACCCAAATTGTTTTGAACTAGAGGAAGGATACTGTGCCAGAACTGAATTAAGGGATGAGCCTTTAAGGAAACTAAAACATCACTGGAATAAACTTAAAAGATGGTTATCACCTCATTTATTGGAGGTGGCCAAAAAGTTCATTTGGGTTTTTCTGTAAGATATTATGGAAAAGCCCAAACCAACTTTTTGGCCAACCCAGTAGTTAGTTTCTTCATACACATACTTACAAGAAACAGTAAACTGTAAATTGGCTTCTTTCTTGCTGTAAGTATGGTGGCGATGGCACCTTGAGTTTGGGAAGGAAGGCAGTGGCACTAAACTACTTCTGTTGAAACTGGGCAAGCCATTGGCTACGAGCTATGGTGTTAATGCTGAGACTCTCAGTACTCAGCCTGATATTGGCTGAAGTCAATAGCTGCAGTTATTTGAAATTCTGAAGCCAAATCATATATATAATATTAAGATATTTACTGGTAATTTATTATAATTTATCATATAAACTAAGTTTTAGTCTTTACTGCCCTTCCTTAGAAGTTTAAAAAAACCTCAATAAACTAGAGCTAAAAAAACATAGAAAAATGTTTTACATAATGAAAGCCAGAGAAAATGAGTTTTAGACATCGATGGAATTTGAAAACAAATCCCTAAATCAGGTCATGAAACACATTATGTTAGAGTCCATCAGGACAGAGACAGCACACCTAATCTTATAGAATTTGATAGAAGGAATATCTAGAAATTTGTAAGCAGGGACTAAGGAAGCCAAAAAGAGATGGTGCCATTCAGTGAGCCCGCACCACTCCCAGACCTGCAAGGGCAATGGAGAAAGAGTGGTTTCCAGAACCCATTGGAAACAAGAAGTCAATTTGTAGAGAGGGACCTAGAGGAATACATACACCAGTCTTTCCTCCTGGCCTCCCGTCACCCAATTGTCTGCATCTAATTGGAAGCAAGAGGACAAGGGTGTCCACAGATGCAGCCCTAGAGCCTCCTGTAGCAAAGAAAAAGGTGAAGAGTGGTGAGTGGTCAGTCGCTCAGTCATATCTGACTCTTTGAGATCCCATGAACTGAAGCATGCCAGGCTTCCCTGTCCTTCATCATCTCCCCCAGAGTTTGCTCAAACTCATGTCCATTGAGTCAATGATGCCATCCAACCATCTCATCCTCTCTCACCCCCTTCTCCTCCTGCCCTTCATCTTTCCCAGCATCAGGGTCTTTTCCAATGAGTTGGCTCTTCATATCAGGTAGCCAAAGTATTGGAGCTTCAGCTCCAGCACCAGTCCTTCCAATGAATATTCACAGTTGATTTCGTTTAAGATTGACTGGTTTGATATCCTTGCTGTCCAGGGGACTCTCAAGAGTCTTCCCCAGCATCACAGTTCAAAAACGTCAATTTTTCAGCACTCAGCCTTCTTTATGGTCCAGCTCTCACATCCATACATGACTACTGGAAAAACCATAGCTTTGATATGCAGACCTTTGTCACCAAAGTGATGTCTCTGCTTTTCAATACACTGTCATTCCTTTCCTTCTAAAGAGAAAGTGAGTGGATGTGGAGGGGCAAACTCAGAACAGCCAGCAGACTGTGTGTGATTAACAGTATCCAGCTAGGGGTAATACAAATATGGAGAAGAAAGACTATTCTAAATATATATTTTAAAGTATGTATTTAAAAAGTACATTTTATATTCAGTGACTATACTAAATCTTGAATTTTCAACATAAAGATTTATTAACTTTTATTAATTGAAAATCCATTTTTTCTCCCAACAGTAAACCAATATGAAGCCAATAGTAAGATAATTAGTAAGAAGCGGTGCCAGCTATCATTCTGAAACAGAGGAGGGCCCTATAGTCCTTCCCCTCCATGTACCCCATCTGCCTTTTGTCTGTAGAAAAACTGTAGCCCAAAGAATAAATTTAATCAGAGAAGAGAGAAAACGCAGAAGCAAAGGAAAGCAGTCAAAAGGACCAACGATAATCATTTAGTCATTAAGCTAAGTAAAGGACCTGCAGTTTCTCCTCAAAGGCACTCGATAATGTCCTGAGCCACCTCCTTTGAACTGTTTTGAGGATACTGAAACCTTCACCAGGTGGAAGAAGTTAACTACACGATGACCAGAACGTAGCCATGACATAAGGTACCACAATTCTGAGAAAAGGCCTCAAAGAAATGGGAACAAACCACCCCTGGAACTGAAGATTAACTGTATTGAGAACAATCAAGATGAGTGATCAGACCATTGCATGATCAATTTCAGAGCAAACTCTGCTGTTCCTGCATGTAGCCCCATCCTCCCACTTATACACCCCTGAAACTCTCCTTTACCTGAAACTAAAACTCCAGGCAATAGTGAAGGACAGGGAAGACTGGTGTGCTGCAGTCTATGGGATCACAGAGTCGGACATGACTCAGCGACTGAACAAGAACAACAAGACATTGTAAATCAACTATACTCCAATAAAAATATTAATATAAATAAATAAAATAAGAGCTCTTTTCCACTGATTGTCAGCTGTGGGGAGCTGGCCTTTGGGCACGTCTGCCCTCTCCCCTGGTTGCATACACAGGTATGCAGGATTAGACAATATACAAAAATTTATCAGAAATAACAATATGTAAAAATGTGTAATATATGTAATGTGCTTGCTTTTTTGGATAATAGAAAATACAGTCTTAAAATTTAAGGAAAGGGAGTGGGTAACCTTGAGAACATAATTTCTATTAGGGTGATGTTTAAATTCAAGATAGTTTCTAAAAAATACATGAACAGGTAAGTTTATCAGTATGGAGCTTTCTACCAGGTGCTTCTCTGAAACTGTGACTCAGTTTCAGTGTCACACTATTCTCTGTGTGAAAAAAGCACTATTCTGTGAATACAAAATTTTATGCTCTTAGCACACATGAAGTGTTTTCAAAGGTACTCAACTCTACTCAAAGGCTTTATATGCTAATTTTCATACACATCTAGCTCTGCTTAAATGATTTTATGTTAAATGCTTTAAATTAAATGTTTCAGATCTCAAAAAGTCATTAGTAAAAATAACTTGTTGACACTGATTGATATTAATAATCTCTACCATAAATAATTAATTTATGTTATTAGAGTTAAAACCACAGATCTGACTTTTAAGGGTTATATTGGTAAAGCTTGCCATACCACCTAGAGAGGACTAGGGGGGGCCTATAATTTCAGCAAAGCCCTACCAGACTGCAGGCAGGCAGTAAGACCAGCAGAGTGGCTGGTGGCCATGGGGACACCCCTGTGATCTCCATAGTTGACATCTGAAGCTTCTTTCTCCTCCTCTGGGTTCTATCCTTCTGCTGGAGTTGTCCTCTGACTTCTGTCCAGTCCCTTAGCTTCCCTATTCCCATGGCATCTCTTTCTTAGTCAGTCCAGTCCCTGACACTACCAGGATGCCTTTCCTAAGTATATGGCATTTTAGAGTAAACTTGCATGTTTCAGATATAAATAGGTTTCACTTAGGCTTCCCTGGTGGCTTAGCACTGAAGAATCCACCTGCAATGCAGGAGACAATGAAGTTCCAGGTTGGATCCCCTGGAGGAGGAGGGCATGGCAACCCACTCCAGTATTCTTGCCTACAGAATCCCGTGGACAGAAAAGCCTGATGGGCTACAGTCCACAGGGTTGCAAAGCATCAGTGAAAACTGAGCATGCACAAGAAACACTGAATAGAATCAACTCAGGTTATCTAGAACAGTGATGCTCTTTTGAGGACACTCTCTTCCCAGTTTGACTTATTTCATCTCAGTAAAAGAGAGCCCCACCCTGCATCCCAGTAGAACCTTCTTTTTCCTTCTTCATTCATCTCCCTGATTCCCTCACCCTGGATCTCTCCTGTTCTTCCTCCTTCCTTGCTTGTCCTATGTTTTCCCAGAGAAATCATTATCCATTGTCCCCTAGACCTGAGTTAGGACATCATCAATGGGAAATTTCCAACCAAAGCATTTCTTTGCCATCATATAAAACAATGTGACCATTTCTTGATTTTTTACACAGGGCTGAATTCCATCTAGGGTTTCTACTCTTTACTCAAGCATGCCTCCTAAGAGAATAATACGTAAAGAGATGAGGAAGACCTTTTGGGGTCCATGAGGATATTCCCAGTTCTTAGTAGGAGAGCCATAGGAGCTCTTTGCTTGACTGGAAAGCAACTGTAGATTTTTAAAATTTCTTCCAAATTTCAGAATCCTCATTAAAAGGGTGAATATTTCACAAATTCTCCTGGTTGAATATTCTTCTGTTGTTAAAATAAGTTCCAGGATATTTGTAATCATCTTTTCAATAATATATTATTAACTTTTCCACCCACATTGAAGTAAGGTGAGAGTCTACTCTTCCTAGAAACTAATTAAAATGTTAAAATGATATTATCATCGTAAGAAGAATCCCAGTGAGAAGCCCTTAGACATCACCATGTCATTTTATAGCACGTAGGTCCAATTTAAATATATCTGTATAACATAAGTCTGAGGCAAGATTGAACTGGAACCAGATATTTATAAACAGATTAAAGTCTCAAAATTCATTCCTAAGCCTTTTTGTTAAAAATGTTTTTATAAGCATCCACTCACCCCACCTGTTGGGCAGAACTGACACACTTCTGCTCTGGTAGCAAATTTCCTCATATCTGTAGAAACTCATAAATTAGAAGTTCATAGGTCTGGGAGATTCCTTACTGAAGAGAAGGCATTGTAACCAAACCATCATCAAACCCTACAATCAAAGAAATACAATCAGCAGCACTCTATGGAATCATCTGACTTTTAAAACATGAATAGTGGCTTAGCATGTACTCCAAAAAAAACCAAGTTTCAGACAAAATGTCCATATGCATCTGGCCTTTTTGGTAGAATGTAAGTATTGATACTACCACCCTGTTTCTGAACTCACTCCCAAATAGAGCCCCAAATAAAGTTAGGACCATAGAGATGGTTGAAAGTGTTTCCAGCCATCTGTTTGTTTCACAGATGTGTGAACTTAGGATCAGAGAAACACAGCCCTGGGCCCAGGTAGCCCAGGAAGTGGGAGATGAGAGTCCCAGCCCACTACAAGGGGCGATACTCTTTCCCACTCATGTAAGAGTCACAAGGAGAGTCAGGGGATTTAAGATCACAGTGCTTTTAACTCGCTTGTTACCAAGTCTTTGTTCAATCTAACTTGTGGTACTGAAGTCTTGTTTGTAGAGGACTTCAGTTATTTCAGAAATCAAAATAAATTGTAGGAATATTTAAAAGGAAGATCCAGACTTAAAGACATTTCTTAAGTTCCATGATCCAAGGAAAGACCTGAGTGTTTGAAATTGTATATTCCCCTTCTTTTTCACAGTGTCACTCCTTTCTCTAAATGACATTTCATCTGACAGTTATAAGCCCCCTTCTCGCCAGTTTCTCCCTTACATGTTACATTCTAAATCCTCTGTGGTAGAACAGACAAGACATTCTGAGCTGAGAGCTTCTCCACCACATCTGCTCCCATTAATCTCTGGTCCGTCTCACATCCATGTGTGAGTGACGACAAAAACAAAGGCAGGCCTGCGGCTGGAAGGGGAGTACAGCTGAGGACTTGGGTTACTTGTCTTTCTTTGATGTCCGTGGTTAACAGAAATGTAACTGTCCTACCTCTCGGATTTGCCTCTGTTCATAACCGGTGTTCCTTTTCTCCATAATCAACTTTCTTCTGCTGCCTGGTTCTTTACCCTGCTGTCCTCTTTGACGACAACACATCCCAGAGGAGAATGGCCGAGAACTCCCCTGAGTGGACGTGGGATCAGTGCCTCTACAACAGGATGGAAGGAGGGGGAGCTTAAGAAGCTTTCATGTACACTGGGTGTGTGGGCTAAATGGGCAGCACATTCTGACTTTTTCTAGGCAGACGACAGAGTCCAAGGGGAGCCCATCTATCTAGTGGGTTGAGCAAAGTGACACGGCAGCAGCTGTACTGAGACCCCCCCAAGGCTGTAGCTGTGCTCAGGACAAGCTGGTGGCAGCCACATGGCTCATGATGGTCCAGTGATTGGCAGCTTGGGTCCATAGTCCAGCCAGTAGCTGGAATAAAGAGGACATTTCCAGCCCAAGGAAGATAGGAGGCAGGATGAGACTTGGGTCTGGGCCTTGAAAAACCTCCAGGGGCATCTTTTAAATTTCATTCTTTGCAACCAGCCAAACCAGGGTAGAACCTAATGAAAAAGAAAAGACTGAGGGACTGGACAAGCACAGTAGGCCATAATACAGTCTGATTCAAGTTTGAAGGGATCATTCTGCCTCTGTGGAATGCAGCCATCAGGAATCTTTGTAAGAGACCCAAAAAAGACCTGAAGAGAATTGATTCGTTAACTTTACTGAAAAGTTCAGGGGAAGAAAGGGCTTTAGGCAGAGTTTGATGGAGTATGTTACTCCATTTCTCTGAGATTCTGACAGCTCTGCCTTCCAGTGTGGCGGCTTCATCCTAGGCTGACTGGTTAGGATGACTGCCAGTCCACACACCCCCATGTTACCTCCTTCCTACAGGGGGAGATAGCAGGATGGCTCCTACCAACCTTAGGACAAATGCCCTGAGCTTTAAGCTTACTGGACCATCTTGAACCAGTCCCTTGGCCAGATTAGGTGTGGGGGCTGACTGGATCAGTCCTGGGTTGTCCAAACCAATCATTGTCATAACACGTCTTGCATTTTCCTGGTAGGCTTTAAATCATCAGGACTTGCACTGGGGGTGGGGGTAGGGCCAGTCCCACACAAACCACATAGCTGTCACAGTAGAGAGAGGTGACTGGGATTGGTCAAGACAACCACCTTATCCACTACATGGAGGAAGAGAGAAGAGAGCAGAACTAGACAGAATACTTTTGACATCACTGTGGAGTTAAGAGAGGAGAGGGAGTTGGCCTGAGATGTGGCAGGTGGCGCTAGTGGTAAAGAATCCACCTGCTGATACAGGAGACGCAGGAGTGTGACCCCTGGGTCAAGAACAGCCATGATACATGTTGTAGCACTTTCATACCCATTCATTCTGCAACTCTGGGAAATGAACACTGTGGATATTTTTATTCCCTCTCTGCTTAGATGAAGAGACTGATCCAACACTACTTGGTGCCAGAAGGGATACATTTTATCTAACTATGTAAATGTATGCAACCGGATGAGACTGCCAAGTAAACAAAGAAATTGGGTAATTTTAATTTTCTTCACTCTCTAACAACAGCATAAGGGGTGAGGTAGTTACTTTGTGATGATGCTGTAGAGAAGGATGAGCATCTAAGTGGCATCCTAATTATCATAAAATCCCTCTAAAGATCCCCAGGTTTCCCATCTGCAGAGGACACTGGAGGAGGCAGCACTTGGAGGCGGATGGCTCTGAATGCTAATGGAGCTATTGTTTTCTCCCGAGTAGGTCCAGGGATTCGTCTGCCCCGAAGGGAGGTGCCAGGGAGCCACATACTCCTGCTGTCTTTCAAGGTCAGCTCTAAGGTCATGTTATTCTCCTCCAGGCTGGCAGGACTTCTCTTCTCACCCTCCGGGGCCCACACTGTCATCTGTCAAGAGCTCCCTCTAAATTTCAATGCAGATGAAATGCACCCAGACCATGTGTTACAGCAGTTTGAAAACAGTTATATGCGCGAAAGAAATTTCAGCTCATTTGGGCAAAAGGCATTTCTTCAGTACCTAACATCTTCTGCACAAGATGTTAAAAGACATTTGATTTAAGGCCATGGATATGAAGCATTTAAAACAAAATTTTATATTCCCAAAAGGTAATGCCTCTGTGTATATATACATATGTACACACACATATATATAGCAAAAACCAATGGAAAGTGGAAAACCATATATCAATGTGTTTCCCTTATTTATACCATTAGAAAATAATATCTCCCAAAGCAGGAACCATACCAGCTATGTGCTCTTTATCTTTGCTCGGCACCTAGTGCAATAAAACCAGACAAATGCTATTCACTGATTCAATATAAGTCAGTCTGTTTAAATGAAAGTAGAATTGATTTGGATTGATGCCTATGCCTGCTTTATTCTCTGCCCCCCCCCAAAAAAACCTGCAATTAATTATCTGCCAAGAGTGACCAAAACAAATGATATTGTGTAGGAAGATTGACTAAAATTTAAAAAACCTCTTTATCACCACATTGGGCTATTAATTAGCATAAATCCTAATTAGCATGTGCAACAGGTCATGTTATTCCAAATGTGCACAAGAGTAATGTTTGTTGAAAACATAAAGTAAGAATGATGTACTTTAAGTGTATGAAATATTTCTTTTCAAATCTAGTTCCTGTGCTTCAAAAATTACTTAGTGGGAATTTTACCTAACATTTTTTTGAAAAGAAGTTATCAACAGATTCTGAATGATTACTTCTTCATTAAAATATCTGTTGTTGTTTTTTTCCTTTACTGTATGGAAAGGAGAGCCTCTGTTGTGTATGTTGAATGAAACCTTTCCACATCATGACTGGCATTTATGCCTAAAAGTCCTGTTCTCTAAAACATCCTGGTCAAATAAAAGGGACCTAGGCCACATGTTCTTAATTCACTTTATAACATTTTCAAAACTGAAGAGTAGACAATTCTAGAATGTAGAACATTCTGTTCTACAGACTCTTCAAAAAAGTCAATAATGTAAAAAATGAACTAAAGAGGCCAATGGACTGTTCTAGATTAAAAGATGTAAAAGCAACACAGACACATGCTGTGCGTGAAGTTTCATTAGATGCAGGAATGTTTAAAAGGCTACACAATAAATTGTTTGGGGGACAGTTGGGAAACTGAGACTACATTTTCCACTAGGGAATTATTATTCATTTTTTGGTGAAAGAAATATGAGTATTTATTATATTGTTCTTTCAACTTTATTGTAGGTTTAAAAACTTCAAAAAAAAAAAAAAAAAAACTTCAAAAAAGAACCTTTCAAAACTTCAAAAAACTTCCCTGGCAGTCCAGTGGTTAAAATTCCCTGCTCCCAGTGCAGGGCACACAGCTTTGATCCCTGGTCAGTGAACTAGGATCCTGCATGCCATGCTGCTGCTGCTAAGTCGCTTCAGTCGTATCCGACTCTGTGCAACCCTATAGATGGCAGCCCACCAGGCTCCCCCGTCCATGGGATTTTCCAGGCAAGAGTACTGGAGTGGGGTGCCATTGCCTTCTCCGCATGCCATGAGGTGCAGCCAAAAATTCAGTTCAGCTCAGTTACTCAGTCATGTCCAACTCTTTGTGACCCCAAGAACTGCAGCACACCAGGCTTCCCTGTCCATCACTGACTCTTGGTGCTTACTCAAACTGATGTCCATCAAGTCGGTGATGCCATTCAACCATCTCATCCTTTGTCATCCCCTTCTCCTCCCACCTTCAGTCTTTCCAGCATCAGGGTCTTTTCCAAGGAGTCAGTTCTTTGCATCAGGTGGCCAAAGAATTGGAGTTTCAGCTTGAACATCAGTCCTTCCAATGAATATTCAGGACTGATTTCCTTTAGGATGGACTGGTTGGATCTCCTTGCAGTCAAAGGGACTCTCAAGAGTCTTCTCCAACACCACAGTTCAAAAGAATCAATTTTTGATGCTCAGCTTTCTTTATAGTCCAACTGTCACATCCATACATGACTATTGGAAAAACCTTAGTCTTGACTAGACAGACCTTTGTTGGCAAAGCAATGTCTCTGTTTTTTAATATGCTGTCTAGGTTGGTCATAGCTTTTCTTCCAAGGAGCAAGCATCTTTTAATTTCATGGCTGCAGTCACCATCTGCAGTGATTTTGAAGCCCAAAAAAATAGTCTGTCACTGTTTCCATTGTTTCCGCATCTATTTGCTATGAAGTGATGAGACCAGATGCCATGATCCTAGTTTTATGAATGTTGAGTTTTAAGCCAACTTTTTCACTCTCCTCTCATTTTCATCAGAAAACTCTTTAGTTCTTCTTCGCTTTCTGCCATAAGGGCGGTGTCATATGCATATCTGAGGTTATTGATATCTCTCCCGGCACTCTTGATTGCAGCTTGTGCATGATCCAGCCCAGCATTTCACATGATGTACTCTGCATACAAGTTAAATAAACAGGGTAACAATATACATCCTTGACATACTCCTTTCCTGATTTGGAACCAGTTTGTTGTTCCTTGTCCAGTTCTAACTATTGCTTCTTGACCTGCATTCAGATTTCTCAGGATAGATCAGGTGGTCTGGTATTTCAATCTCTTGAAGCCAAAAATTAAAAAATAAAATAAAAACTTATAAATAAAAATTTGCGGAGATAGGAACCCAAGGAGGAGGGAGGGAGTGTTCCTCAAGAAATTAAAAATAGGACTACCATGTGTGTGTGCTCAGTCTCTCAGTTGTCTCCAATGCTTTGCGACCCTATAGACTACAGCCCACCAGGCTCCTCTGTCCATGGGATTCTCCAGGCAAGAATACTGGAGTGGGTTGCATGCCCTCCTGCAGGGCATCTGCCCAACCCAGTGATCGAACCCACATCTCTTATGTCTCCTGCATTGGCAGGTGGGTTTTAGCAGTAGCACCACCTGCGACACCCCCACAAATGCTGAGGTACCCAATAGACACAGAGTCAATTATAGCAAATATTCTCAATTCCAATGCTTTTTATTTGAAATATGTAAATATTGTCACAAGCGCTGTTTCTTGCTCCCATTCAGAGTACAGCTCTTTGACAAATGATTTTTTAAGGAAAAAGAAAAACATGTAAAGTAGCTTCCATCTATTATTCTTTTGAACATTTGCCAAATATCTAAATACTGTGAAACCTAAGTTTTCTCAATATCTGCAGTTACAGTTGACAATATAAATTTATCCAATATATCTAAAATCTATCCAAAAAATAGGAGCTCCAGGAAAATAATCTTTCCACAAGTCAAGATATTTAAAACCTCAACTATAAATTTCAGAAATATATACCTGCACATACTATTTGAGTTCTTCATAGTGTCTTCAATTTCTCTTTGGTTTTGTAGGAATGAATTTCAGTGTCTTCCATGTTACAGGATTTTTAAAATAAACTGTCTCTTTTAGAGTAATTTTAGATTTACCAGAAATCACAAGGGTAGTCCACAGAGTTTCTGTATACTCTTTACCTTGTTTGCCCTACTGTTAACATCTCACATAACTGTGGTATATTAGTAACTGCATTACTATCTTCATTCAGGCTGCTATAACAAATGACCATTGACTGGGGACTTTAACATCAAACACTATGTCTCATATTTCTGAAAGCTGAAATCAGAGTTCAGGGACCAACATGGTTGCATTCTGGTGAGAACCCTCTTCTGGGTTGCAGAGGGCTGACTTCTTATACCCTCATGTGGTGGAAAGAAAGCTAGCTAGCTATCTGATCTCCTCTAATAAGGGCACTAATCCCATTCATGAGGGCTCCATCCTCCTGACCTAATCACCTCCCAAAGCCCCCACCACAAATACCATCACATTGGGATTAGTATTTCAACATATGAATCAGAGGGGGGAGACATAAGCATTTAATCATAACAATTACTAAATGCCATCCTTTATTGAGATTTCATTCATTTTCCCTAATGTCCTTTTTCTGCTCCAGGGTGTTATGAGAATTACATTAGATTACTACATTACATTTAGTTGTCATGTCTCCCAGCCACCTCTAGTCTATGAGTTTCTCAGTCTGTCTTTGTTTTTAATGACCTTGACAGTCTTGAAGTCCTGGTAAGATAGTTTATAAAATATCCCTCAATTTTCATTTGCTTGATGTTTTTCTTATGAGAGCCCTGGGATTATGGGTTCTAGGGAAGAATGTCACAGATGTGAAGTGCCTCTCCCATCACACAGTAGCAGAGGGCACATGACATCAGCATGACACCACTAATTAGGTTAATTCTGACCACTTTCTTAAGGTAGTGTTAGCTAGATTTCTCTACTATAAAGTTATTTTTTTTTGTTTGTTTTTACATTTTATTCTTTGAAAGCAAGTCACTAAGTCCAGTCTATACTCAAGGAGGAAAAAATAAAGCTCCAATTCCTAGGGAGGCATCCTGTTATTTACATACAATATTTGGTCCTCTGTAAGGAAGATTGTGTCCCTTTCCCCAATCTGTCTATTCTTTAAAAATATGTGGGTTAACCCGATGGCTCAGCAGTAAAGAATCTGCCTGCCAATACAGGAGACAGAGGAGATGCAAGTTCGATTCCTGATGCAGGAAGATCCCCTAGAAAAGGAAATGGCAAACCACTCCAGTATTCTTTTCTGGGAAATCCCATGGACATTGGAGCTTGGTAGGCTATAGTCCATGAGGTCACAAAGAGTTAGATATGACTGAACATTCACACACAAAAAAATATGTGTGTGGTGGGGGGGATGCAAAATCAACTGTAAACCTATAATCAATCTATTTGTCCATGTAGTAACAAAAACATCAGCTGTGAAAGCATGTATTGAGTTGCAATTATTCAAAAGAAAGCCTGCACCCAGCTCCCAGATTTTGGTTTCTAAGTAACATTCTCCAAACTATCAATATATTTATAAATATAGAAAAATATATATATATAGTGTAGACAAGACTTTTAAGGAGCATTACTATGAAAGAAAGAAGATAGGTATTAGCTTGATGTGATCAAAGCAAAGGTTTGAATTGCTGTTTTAAAATAGGAAATGGAAAATAAGCACACATAAATTTCAATTAGAAAGAATAAACAGAGAAGGAGCATTTGATGCTGCCAAGAAGACAAAGGAAAACTGATGGATTCAAGCCTCCATTGAGGCAGAAGGGCATGAGGCCCAGGGTATGTGGAAGAATGAGGATCAGAGAACAGAAGGGAAGCAATGCCATTAGGACAAGAGGTTCAAATGTCAGCATGGCTGCAAGAAGTCAAAAGAGTCAATTCCTGATCTTTTCTATTTTCTCTGTGAACTAGGAGATGCTTGCAGGAAAGAATTGAAAGAATTGAAAAAGCTACCAGGGCAAATATGCTGCTGCTACTGCTGCTAAGTCGCTTCAGTCGTGTCCGAATCTTAGCGACCCCATGGACTGCAGCCTACCAGGCTCCTCTGTCCATGGGATTTTCCAGGCAAGAGTACTGGAATGGGGTGCCATTGCCTTCTCCAACCAGGGAGAATATGAGTCAACTAATAATTGAAAAAAGACCACTGGGCAGTGTGAGGGCCCATTTGCTGGGGAAAGCCTGTGTTCGTACGTAGTGAAGACAGTCAGGGTAGGCTGCTCATCCCAGGGAAGTGCTCAGACTCTAATAATGGGGAAAGTAGAGTTTGATTGATCTCAGCATGGGGTTCCTTCAAGTGGGTCCTGTATTGTTCAAGGTAAAGATTAAGTAGCTATGACAAAAAGACCCGAACATACAATGGCTCACATAAAATACAAATTTATTTCTTTTGCAGCTGTCTACTGAAAAAAATGCACAATGTGAGAGTTGTGAGCCAAGTTTTATTGGGGGCAAAATGAGAACTATAGCCCGGAAGGCAGCATTTCAGATAGCTCTGAGAAACTGCACCAAAGAGGTAGGGGAGGAAGGTCAGTAAATATGAGATTGTGGTGAAGGGGGAGTACACGCAATCAAGAACACGTTCTTTCAGAAGATAATTGCTAGTCTCATGAAGGTTGCTGCTAGTCACCAAGAGCAAACATCACATGAAAGATTTTCGTGCTTTTCTAGATAGGAGGAGATGCAAAAATTGGACTCATAAAATCTTCCCCTGAAAATATCTAACAGTCTGAAGGCCTGTTCTGCCAGTTTTTCCCAGAACACAGAATGCCTCACTCCTGATCTCCACTCTGAATTCCTTTCAGGATGTGTTCAAGGTCAGCAATGGCAGCAGCTTATGACTTACTGCTTCTAGAGGTAGGTGGCAAATGTCAACCTTTAGTGTGACATACCTCATAATCACAGGTCCAGGAGGCTCTGGCCCATGAGTTTAGCTTGGGCATAGGTTCCCCCCATCCTGTCCTCATCTATGCAGTCTAAGTCAGTTACCTGGATCATCAGTATTCTAACTCATCGGAAAGGGAGGAGAGGAAGTCTAGAGCAAGAATTTTCTTTTTAAAAAGGTGACATCTGCAGACATCCCTTCACTCACATTCACTGGTGAGAACTTAGTCCTCTGGCCGCCTTTGCCATGGGATGCTAGAGAATATAGAAGAGGAGAGGGATTGGGGGCGAGGGGCGGGAGTGGGTCTGCATTCTCACAAGGGGATCAAAGAAGGACAAAGAGGTTACTGTAGGAAGGGGTTGCAGGATGGACCCTGGAGCCTGGGCTGAATCAAGGAGTAAAGAGAAGAACTCAAGAGTCTGTGGTCTTGGAGAGAATACAGCCTTTGCACTAACAATGAAAAGTGAAAAATAGCATGTTTCAGATTTCAGAAGTGCAGACTTCAGGGTGATAACAAGTTCTGGGATAAGGCCCAGAAAGCGTGTGACCAGTGTGGAATGAAGGTAAAGCTTATTGAAGGGCACTGTGGAAATATTCATTATTGACCTTTCCGGGTGTCATCTAACTATAGGTCTATATCAATGTCATAAACTAGAGTTAGAAATTTAAAATTTTACTATAGCCTCTTTTTCAATTAGCAAAGTTTCTTCTAACCCTTGGGGTTGACCTCTTGCAGGTCCTAAAGTTTGGACGCATAGAGATTTAGGGATCCCACATTTCTGTGTACCCTGACTTCTTCAGTTGGCACTTAGTTGCCGCTGCCACCAAGTGGCCAGTGCTGAGAACTGCCTCTGGTTCTAGACTCAAGTGTCAGCGAGGCATTTGCCTTTCCAAGACATAACCTTCTATCTGGGGAGGTCCATCAACTCTCTAAGATAAAATTTGTGTGACAGCTTCCCAGTGAAATGTGCAATGCATCAATCCATCAAGTGAGAAATTATATAAAAGGGGCAGCCTGATAGGTGATCTTTTCAAGCACATTCACATTTTTCTCTTGGACAATTTAAAATGGAAAAAGTAGTTTTCAGAATAATGGTATACCCATGAAAAAAGAAACTCCAAAACACTGAAAAGCAGAAAAAGAATATTGGATAATACCATCTTCATACACAGACCTAAGTGCTCAAATCCTTGCAAACTTCTCACTATGGACATTGAAACATGGCAGATGGCACGGATATACATGGGTGAAACATTAGGAGCATAGTCTGCTCACATAACTTTCTCCTTTTTCCTATACAATGAAGCTATTTTTACTCCACACATAAGGATATTGTGTACCTTTGAAATACCCGTTTGGAAGACAGGTGAAATTAGAATTGAAAAGCATACAGTAAAGCACTGGTCCTCTCCAACATCTTGACTTTATTGTGTCTTTTCAAATAAAACTAGCTAAAAAGTAAACACTGGAAGCCAAATAGCTTCCTTCATTTATTCAACAACTTCAAAAATTATTTATTGAGCCTTCACTATGGGCCAGGTAAGGGCTTACCATTTTCTGAGTGATGGAGATTCAGTAATGAACAAAAGAGGCTCAAATTCCTTCCCTCATAGAGATTACATTCCAGTGGTCTGAAGTAGATATTATTACCCGTGGATCATAGGTAAAGAAAATGAAACCCAGAAATATAACAAGTAATTGACATCACGCATTTTAGGCACAAATCTGTCCTACAACAAAACTTGCTCTTGTTATTTTTACACTACAAACAAGGAGTTGTAATTTCTGTCCCAACTGTAAATCCTGCAAAATCTGCCATAATGATGGTTACAGAGGCTTTCTGACACATGTGATATCCTTCGCACTTAAAGTATCTGTTTAAACTTACCTAATGAGAGTCAGACTTAGCTCAGAGCCTCCATTTTCCTCCGTGACTGTCTCTTTACTGCAATATATTCAAACTAGTCTAGGTGTGTGTCTGTCCCCTTCACTGGGTTGTGAGCTCTTTATGGCAGGAGCAATGTCTTACTTATCTGTGTCCAACAACTCCAGCCACTGGTAAGAGCAAGAACCAGTGGTGTAGAATTGACAAAGACCAGCATTTTTGAAGTGTCCATTGACTAGAAGCCCTGGCCACCTCACCTTCATTGCTATATTCCAACAGATTCTTGATAAATTCTTGTTGACCTGAACTTATTTGGCTTTAGTCTGCAAAGAGGGAATGAAGTTGTTAAAGGAAAGAGAGACAGACTAAGAAGCTCAGCCTTGAAAGTAGATGTATTTTATTTCTACCAGGAGTATAATGCCTCGAAATAGACTGAAAGAAGTGAAGTATTTCCACTTGATAAAACACTTTCTTATATTTAATCATATTTGTTTACCTTGTAGAGTGGGCAGGGCAAGTTTTATTGTCCCCATTTTATCCACAATGAGGTTGAGACTCAGAAACATTAAATGACTTTCCACAAAGCACACAACTTGTAAAAAAACATCCTTAGACTTGATTCCAATTCATACCTAGATTCACGTTTAGAACTGCCTTCCTTATCACGCTGCTCCTGTAATTTTTTTTGAAGATTATATTTATTAAGACTGGTTTTAGATGCTCCTCTAAACTTTAATATCAATTCTTCCATAAACATGTTTTGTAATCTGGAAATTGTCAAGTGCCTTATGACATTTTTACTGTACAGTAAAGTTATTTTTGCTCAGTACACAAGGATACAGTGTACCTTTGAAATAAGAAGAGATGAAATCTTCCAGGATTGAGAAGATGGTAAACCAGTGAGTTTTCTTCAGTCTCTCCTTTGGCTTTCAAGTGACTCTTTACTAAAAGTGGAATAAATTAAACCACTTTTTGAGTATCTGTATCATGGGGTCGCAATGAGTAGGACACGACTTAGCAACTGAACAACAAAAACATTCCAAATTGAAGGGCATTTATAAATTACTAAAATAATAAGTTGGAAATATAAAAATGTGATCTTTAAATATTTCATAAATTCTCTTTAAAATGAGCTCATTATAGCTTACTGCAATGAAATTGAGAATTCTGTTTTTCCTAAGAACAGATTCATGAAAAACCTGAGATTGGGGAGGTTCTACTCAGTGGAGTACATGCAAAATGATAGCTCCAGTTGTCTCCCAAAGTCTGGAGGGAGAGAGTTGTTCCTGCTGCTGATGGACTTACTGGGCCTGGATCCCTTTGCAAAGAATTCTTTTGGGTATGCAGACTGCTAACTACCATTGAGCGCATGTCTGCTAGTATATTTTTATTTGACTAGCTGTAAGTTTGCACATTTATGATTCATAGCAGTAACATTTACGTTATGACTTGTGTTAAGAAGACACACCCAAATGATTGCCTTGCATACATGAGATAGTTTTTCCCTACCCTCTTCTCCACTCACCCTCCAAATCCACTAACCACCACTGCCAAGTCTAATCAGAGTCCTCCCTCAAGGTTTGCCATGCTTTCTTCTGTGCTCTCAAAGAGTGTGTGTGTGTGTGTGTGTGTGTGTTCATGAAGCTCATTTGAGGGGGAAATGAAATGATAAATGATAAAACCTTAGAATTCTGAGCTACTGCTCCCAAGGAAGGTAGTAATGGTGCCCCATAGGAAGTATCATGGTACCCACATGTCTGCTTTATTTCCAGTTTATACCTAATTTTGAAGACAAAGGGAATCAACCATAACACTCCCATTCCTTCCCCAAAGAATAAGTAGGACACATGGGTGGCTGCCCCAGGGGCTCACAAAGCTGGCATTAGACACTATTAATAATCACACTGAGACAAAGTCATCAATGAAACTGTCCCAGGCAAACTAAGATATATAGTCACCTGAGTTGTAAGCACCATGTACTTCTCAGAGCATTTTAGAAGGCTTTTATCCCTACAAACACTGAATTCAGTAAAACTTCAGCAAGTGAGTTAGCTGAAACTGAAAACAAGGTCCTAGCATTTCTATCTCAGAGGCACTGAAGACATATCAGAGGGTTACTGAACCTGAGGCAACAGGAGAAATATCAACTGGATTAAACCAGTCAATTTACTTAAATTTGCTACATCAAAGTTTTTCACAAGTTCTTGAGGATAGAGTTGGATATTAACATCTATCTTCTTCTAACTTATACATGGATTATTATGTACAATTATGCTCAGGATAACTGGTTAGTACACAGTATGTAGTTCTCATTCTGAAAATTAAAGGTGGTGGTCCACAGTGAGTCATTGTGGTTGTCATTCTTAAAATCCAAACAAAAGCACCTTTTGGTTTTTCAAAGAATGAAAGTTAGGCTGAGTGTTCTCTGCCTTACTAACCTGTCAAAATCCTGGTCCTTCAAAGGAACATATCCATTGAAGTAGACTTCCTTCAAGAATACTGAACTTACATGTTTTATTTCTATCTGGAAATACATTTATCGTACCTCCATTTCATGCTATATTGCAATTATTTATTTATTTTCTCCACAATATTGCAAATATCTCACCTCATTGACAGGATGACATCTTGTCCATCTTTGTTCCCCCAATGCCTGGAATAATTACTGGTGTGTAGCAGGTGGGTTCACTTTTTGGTTGGTTGACTGACTGCTTGGTTAATTTTCAAGTTAGTTGTTTAGCTAGTTTGACTGGTTTCCCAAGAAAAGAAAATTAATTAGCTCATTACAACCCTCTTTAAGCACAAAACTATAACTTCTTCAAGGTGAAAAATTACAATTTTACCATATGCTATCTTCAAAAGTATTTGTCAAGGCTTGGCAACTGCACTCAAAACATGATTGAGAGATTATTGAGCAGAATATTGCCAATACTGTCAAGTTCGTCACCTGTCTTTCTACCCTCATTACTTTCTTCAAGTCTCTGAGCACTTTGTCAAATATAAATGGATGTCTTTAAACATGCTCCTAAAAATACCATTTAAATGCCACTGAAAAAAAGCTTTACTAACACTTTAACAGCTAAAAATTTATTATGGAAATACAAAAAACCTCGAATAGCCAAAGCAATCTTGAGAAAGAAAAATGGAACTGGAGGAATCAACCTGCCTGACTTCAGGCTCTACTACAAAGCCACAGTCATCAAGACAGTATGGTACTGGCACAAAGACAGAAATATAGATCAATGGAACAAAATAGAAAGCCCAGAGATAAATCCACGCACATATGGACACCTTATCTTTGACAAAGGAGGCAAGAATATACAATGGATTAAAGACAATCTCTTTAACAAGTGGTGCTGGGAAATCTGGTCAACCACTTGTAAAAGAATGAAACTAGAACACTTTCTAACACCATACACAAAAATAAACTCAAAATGGATTAAAGAGCTAAACGTAAGACCAGAAACTATAAAACTCCTAGAGGAGAACATAGGCAAAACACTCTCCGACATACATCACAGCAGGATCCTCTATGACCCACCTCCCATAATATTGGAAATAAAAGCAAAAATAAACAAATGGGACCTAATTAAACTTAAGAGCTTCTGCACAACAAAGGAAACTATAAGCAAGGTGAAAAGACAGCCTTCAGAATGGGAGAAAATAATAGCAAATGAAGCAACTGACAAACAACTAATCTCAAAAATATACAAGCAACTCCTACAGCTCAATTCCAGAAAAATAAATGATCCAATCAAAAAATGGGCCAAAGAACTAAATAGACATTTCTCCAAAGAAGACATACAGGTGGCTAACAAACACAAGAAAAGATGCTCAACATCACTCATTATCAGAGAAATGCAAATCAAAACCTCAATGAGGTACCACTTCACGCCAGTCAGAATGGCTGCAAACCAAAAGTCTACAAGCAATAAATGCTGGAGAGGGTGTGGAGAAAAGGGAACCCTCTTACACTGTTGGTGGGAATGGAAACTAGTACAGCCACTATGGACAGCAGTGTGGAGATTCCTTAAAAAACTGGAAATAGAACTGCCTTATGACCCAGTGTGTATGCTGGGCATTCACACTAAGGAAACCAGAATTGAAAAAGACACGTGTACCCCACTGTTTATAATAGCCAGGACATGGAAGCAACCTAGATGTCCATCAGCAGATGAATGGATAAGAAAGCGGTGGTACATATACACAATGGAGTATTACTCAGCCATTAAAAAGAATACATTTGAATCAGTTCTAATGAGGTGGATGAAACTGGAGCCTATTATACAGAGTGAAGTAAGCCAGAAAGACAAACACCAATACAGTATACTAACGCATATATATGGAATTTAGAAAGAGGGTAATGATAACCCTGTATGGGAGACAGCAAAAGAGACACAGATGTATAGAACAGTCTTTTGGACTCTGTGGGAGAGGGAGGGAGGGGATGATTTGGGAGAATGGCATTGAAACATGTATAATATCATATATGAAACGAGTCACCAGTCCAGGTTCGAAGCAGGATACTGGATGCTTGGGGCTGATGCACTGGGACGACCCAGAGGGATGGTATGCAGAGGGAGGAGGGAGGAGGCTTCAGGATGGGTAACACATGTATACCTGTGGCGGATTCAATTTGATATATGGCAAAACCAATAAAATATTGTAAATTTAAAAAATAAAAAAATAAAAAACATCATAGACTAACCAGCTATGTGCAAATATAATGTAAGGAAGTTCACCTAAGGAAAGGAAAATCAACTGATTTTTCATGTTAAGACATTCTAGAGCATAATGATTCACTGTTGCTAAGACAGCATACATGATAATCTATGATTATTCTTCAAAAACTTGGGGGAAAAAAATATAAATTGTTACACTGACCTCATTGCTAATGGTTAGTTTTTGACATAAGCACCTGTGAGTGTTTGAAATGAATGTATATGCCAAGGCCCCTTAAAGAATATAAAAGATATCAACAACTCATAGTCACCCAAAATAAAGGGAGTTGTTTCCTGGAACCACTGTGTCTTCTTTGGTGCTCGGCATTGTGACAAAGCTTGGGAAACAGCTCTACTGTGTGTTCCATCCACCTTTCTCAAAACTGAGGAGAAAGTAATGAGTATTTCTGGTTGTTCATTTTTGGTTTTGGCACCAACATGGTTTCTGAATGAACTTAATAGTAATTTTAATACCAAATATTAGATATCTGATGTTTGGGGGGAGAAACCCATAAAAGTAATTAAAATTGATCAATTTAATTCATTGGTCATTTATTTTAAAATAAATGTTCTTATACTGATTGTAAAATCATTCTGAAATAGGGCTGGCATCAGCAGTGGAGAATAATTTTTAATCATTTAGAAATTGGGAGCCATATAATACAAGTCACTGAGGTGAAATTCTGCAGCCATGAGAAGGCAAATGGGGACGGATTAATAAGCAAAGTTTAGGGGCTTAGACCTGGAGGAGTCGTGACGTGCAGGAAACCATTATAACACCGCTCGGGCTGTGCTCTCTGGCCGCTGCTGCCACCCCCGCCCTTGCCTACGGTACACACCAAAGATCCAAAACCATAACTGACTCCAAGTACTTCACAACCAATAAAAAGGGAGAAATCTTTGAATTAAAGGCTGAACTCAACAATGAAAAGAAAGAAAAGAGGAAGGGGGCTGTGAAGAAAGTGATTGCTGCTATGACTGTGGGGAAAGATGTTAGCGCTCTCTTTCCAGATGTAGTGAACTATATGCAGACAGACAACCTGGAACTGAAGAAGCTTGTGTATCTCTACGTGATGAACTATGCCAAGAGTCAGCCAGACATGGCCATCATGGCTGTCAACAGCTTTGTGAAGGACTGTGAAGATCCCAATCCTCTGACTCAAGCCTTGGCCGTCAGAACCATGCAGTGCATCCGGGTGGACAAGATTACAGAATATCTCTGTGAGCCCCTCCGCAAGTGCTTAAAGGATGATGATCCCTACATCCAGAAGACAGCAGCAGTCTGTGTGGCAAAACTCCATGACATCAATGCCCAGATGATGGAAGATCAGGAATTTCTGGATTCTCTGTGGGATCACATAGCAGATTCAAATCCAATGATGGTAGCAAATGCTGTAGCAGCATTATCTGAAATCAGTGAATCTCACCCCAACATCAACTTACTCGATCTATATCCACAGAACATTAATAAGCTACTGACAGCCCTGAATGAGTGCACTGAATGGGGCCAGATTTTCACCCTGGACTGCCTATTTAATTACAATCCTAAAGATGACTGGGAGGCTCAGAACATCTGTGAGTGGGTAACTCCATGTTTATCTCATGCCAACTCAGCAGTGGTGCTTGAGCAGTAAAAGTCCTAATGAAATTTCTAGAGTTTCTACCCAAGGACTCTGACTACTACAATACGCTGCTGAAGAAGTTGGCCCCTCCACTTGTCACTTGGCTGTCTGGGGAGCCAGAGGTGCAATACGCCTGAGGAACATCAACCTAATTGTCCAGAAAAGGCCTGAAATCTTGAAGCAGGAAATAAAAGTTTTCTTTGTGAAGTACAATGATCCCATCTATGTGAAACTAGAGAAATTGGACATCGTGATTCGTTTGGCATCCCAAGCCAACATTGCTCAGGTTCTGGCTGAACTGATAAAATATGCCACAGAGGTGGATGTTGATTTTGTGTGCAAAACTGTGCGAGCCATTGGGTGGTGTGCCCCTCAAGGTGGAGCAATCTGCAGAGCGCTGTGTGAGCACGTTGCTTGATCTCATCCAAACCAAAGTAGATTATGTGGTCCAAGAGGCGACTCTCGTCATCAGGGACATCTTCTGCAAATACCCCAACAAATATGAAAGTATCACTGCCACCCTGTGTGAGAACTTAGAGTCACTGGATGAGCCAGACGCTTGAGAAGCTATGATTTGGATTGTGGGAGAATGTGCTGAAAGAATTGACAATGCAGATGAGTTACTAGAGAGCTTCCTGGAGGGTTTTCATGATGAAAGCACCCAAGTGCAGCTCAGTCTGCTCACTGCCATAGTGAAGCTGTTTCTCAAAAAACCATCAGAAACACAGGAGCTAGTAAGCAGGTCTTGAATTTGGCAACACAGGATTCTGATAATCCTGACCTTCGAGACCAGGGCTATATTTATTGGAGCCTTCTCTCAACTGATCCTGTCACAGCTAAAGAAGTAGTCTTGTCTGAAAAGTCATTGATTTCTAAGGAGACAGATCTTATTGAGCCAACTCTATTGGATGAGCTAATCTGCCACATTGGTTCTTTGGCCTCAGTGTACCATAAGCCACCCAATGCTTTTGTGGAAGGAAGTCATGGAATCCATCTCAAACATGGCAATGCATCACGGGAGCACTGATGCAGGTGACAGCCCTGTTGGCACCACTGCCACCAACCTGGGACAGCCTCAGGTTATCCCCTCCCAGGGTGACCCTCGGGGGGATCTTTTAAACCTTGACCTTGGTCCCCCAGTCAATGTGCCACAGGTATCTTCTATGCAGATGGGAGCAGTGGATCTCTTGGGGGGAGGACTAGATAGTCTGGTGGGACAGTCCTTCATCCCATCATCAGTGCCTGCAACCTGTGCTCCTTTTCCTATTCCTGCTGTGGTCAGCAGTGGTCTGAATGACCTATTTGAACTTTCCACAGGGATAGGCATGGCACTTGGTGGATATGTGGCTTCTAAGGCTGTGTGGCTGCCTGTGGTAAAGGCTAAAGGCCTGGAGATTTCAGGAACATTTACTCACCCCCAAGGACACATCTATAAGGAAATGAACTTCACCAACAAAGCTCTGCAGCACATGACAGACTCTGCAATTCAGTTTAACGAGAATAGCTTTGGTGTCATCCCCAGCACTCCTCTGGCCATCCATACACCACTGACACCAAACCAGAGCATTGATGTCTCCCTGCCTCTCAACACCTTGGGCCCAGTCATGAAGATGGAGCCTTTGAACAACTGGCAGGTGGCTGTGAAAAACAATACTGATGTCATCTACTTCAGCTGCCTCATCCCACTCAACGTGCTTTTTGCACAAGATGGCAAAATGGAGCTCCAGGTCTTCCTTGCAACATGGAAGGATATTTCCATTGAAAATAAACTTCAGGTTCAGATTAAGGAATGTCATTTAAATATTGACACTGTTCCCAGCAAGTTGTGAAACAACGTTTATACTATTGCCAAGAGGAATGTAGAAGGGCAGGACATGTTGTACCAATCCCTGAAGCTCACTAATGGCATTTGGATTTTGGCCGAGCTACGTATCCAGCCAGGAAAACCCAATTACACAGTGTTGCTGAAGTGGAGACCTCCCGAGGTCTCCCAGTACATCTATCAGGTCTACAACAGCATTTTGAAAAACTAATAGACTGGTCTGGTGCCCTCCGGCTACCCTATGATCGGTGCAGGCCAAGAACTCTTAACTGGAATAAATTGTTATTGCCATGTAGAATCTGAACCTGAACACACTGAGGCCACCCGCCAAGGTAGTGACTAGTTTAACCTGTGCTAACGTTAGAGCACTGCCTGTTGGATAGTTTTAGCTTCCTGTGAACGTCTGTAAGCACTGCTTCAATCATTTCCCACCTCGTGCCACCTGCTGCTATCTGTCCTTACTTGTGGGCTTCTCCATGCTGTGCTTACAGTGGCTGGCAGTTTTGAGTGTACTTTGATATTCTGTAATCAAGAGTTCATTTCAAAAGCAGAAAAAGACAAAAAAAAAATACTAAAGCAAGGAAAAGTGTCACTGAAATGAAACTGCACTTTATTGTTTTATATTTTTGTACATGTGAGAAATTGAGGGAATAGTGTGTAATTGAGAGAAGTGTTAAAGCAACCGCACAGTCTGGAGGGAAGAGATGCAGTTTCTTGCCACCCTGTAGTAGCCTTGTTCCTGATCACTTTTTTCCTCTCTGAACTCCTTTTCCTGTGATCCCTCCTGCCCCGTATTCTCATCTCCTTTGATGCTCTGCAGCTAGGAATACTGGTCTTCCTTGAATGGTGCTGGAGGGTGTAGGGAATGGGTCTTGACAGTCCGGAGGCTGCGAGGAATGAGAACTTAACCACATTCCTTTCCACAGATCGAATCCTTGAGTAACACTGATGAAAGAATTTCAGTAGAGACGGGAAACAGGAATCAAAACGCCCTCCCTACATCTCCCACTCTGGATTTAGTTTAATCTCAGGTCCAATTCACATCTAAAATCTTGGTGTTAGAGTTGAAACCGATGTACTTCACATAATAACTCATCCTACCTTATTTTTCTAAAAAAGAAAAAGATAAAAGACAAACATGATGTTACTGCCTGAGGACTGTTGACTATTCGGTAGCAGAGGTGGGGGGCTGGGTCTCCAAATCCCAGTCAACGTTGTTCTCACGGCAGGACCCTCTCATTGACTTTCTTTTCTCAATGCCTTTCTCTTACCTTTCCGGTCCTGCTTCCTTATGGCTCTCCTCACACTCCACGCAGATTCTGGCGCTCCATTCACTGGCATCCGGTGGCATCAGAGCCTCTGTCCAGGGACTTGAAGGTAAACCCTGATGCCAGAATGAAGGAGTAGCAAATTTGCTCCCGGAGCCTCAGTGCTGGAGGGCAGCAGGGTGGATGCGGGGATGAAGTGAGCTTCCGGGGCCACAGTCATTCTTCAGCTCTCTGATCCGCTAGATACTTGTGTTGCTTAGGCTCCATGGCAGTTGAGATCACTTCAGAGGGCCAAGCCATCCTTTTCATCTCTCAAAAGATCAGGAAATGTGAGAACCCCTTCCCCCGCTAGGCACATTGGGTGTGGTCTGTCGAAGAGCGCTTCGTGCCTGGAACACCAGTCTGTTCAGCAGTGTTCGCAGTTTCACCTGTGGTTACTGCTGCTGCCCGGCACCGGGGATTCAGGGTCCATGACCGAGATTGCTTCTCAGATGCCCCTGCTCTCATCATAGGCGGCCGGGTCCAAGGCCTCATGCAAGACTCGGACCTGAAAGTGAGTCCAAGAGGAGGAATCTTAGAAAACAGCAGAAACTACCCCGCAACCGTGTTGCAAGTGAAATAACCCTGCCTCATACCACTTACAAAGCTAAGGGGAGCAGGTCCCCCAAAGCAGTCTCTTAAGCCTTGCGACTCCACGAGAAGAATTCCTGGGATGCAGGACAGGAACCCCTCAGGCACGTGGAGAACACGAAGTGGCACAGGATGGTGGGTGGGAGGTGGGTAGGTTAGTGACAGGCAGGGTAGAAAAGCAGGTGGGTGAAGCTCCACGGCTGGGAGATTGCTCGTGGAGTCAGTGGGATACAAGCAGCGAAGAAGGTCCCCATTCCAAACGCAGTGTTCTCGCCTCAAAGCAAACCGCAGTTCCAGGCAGCAGAGCTTGTGGCAGGGTAAGCAGACAGTGTGGTACCAAGACGTGTCCCTCCGCCTCTGAAACCCAGCGTCTCTCAGCCTCCCCGGCAGTCATGGGCAACAGCTGGAGTATTCAGCTGACCTGACAGAGCTGGTCTGCCAGCCCTTCGCTCTTTGGAGAGGCTCCCTCCCGGTTTGCCTCTGAGCAGCTGGGGAGGGATTCTGCTCCACCAAAAGGACCTCTCTCCTGAAGAGACAGAGCCTGTTGCCTGCACCGCAGTGTCCCTGGGGGCCCATTTCGAGCTTGGCCGAACTGGGGGATGAGTAAAAGTTGCCCTGAAGTCCTCTATTCGCCACCGCAGCCTGTCTCTGTAATGTCAGCCGGTGTTTCACAAAGGGCACGGGAAACGCACACACCCAACCCAGAACTCTTGCTGGTAGAGATTCGCTGAGTGTCTGTCCTCGCCCGAGCTTTTTCGTGTGTCTGCGTTGCGAACCTTGGGACTGGAGAGAAGGAGGAGGGGGCTAAGTGTTGCCCTAAAAATACTTATCATTCTTTTGTTGTTAGGATCTGTTCTGGGGGAGGGGGGTGAGGAGGGGAAGCTTGGCTTTGTCTTTGTCAGTCAACTCTCATTTACACACACACAAAAATAATACATAAAAATAAATAAGTAAGCAAAGTTTGAAAGAGTCCAATTGGTTGGTAGGGCTTAAAAGTCATTGTCAACTGTTCTAAGAGTTCATTTCAGGTTTATAGCAAGTCTAGGATTTACACAAACTGCCCTGAATAACAAAAGAATTCCAAAGTGTACGTACTATAGCAGGGATCCCCAACCTCCAGGATCTAATGCCTGATGATCTGAGGTGGAGCTGATGTAATTATGACAGAAATAAAGTACACAATAAATGTAATGCACTTGAATCATCCCGAAACCATCCCCCTGCCCTGGTCCATGGAAAACTTGTTTTCCACAAAACCAGCCCTTGGTGCCAAAAAGGTTGGGGACAACTGTTGTATAGGATATTAATTAGGACTCTCCTTTGTGCTCAGTCATGTCCAACTCTTTGCAACCCCATGACTGTAGCCCAACAAGCTGCTCTGTCTGTGGAATTTCCCAGGCAAGAATCCTGGAGAGGGTTGCCATGCCCTCCTCCATGGGATCGTCCCAATCCAGGCACCAAACCCGCATCCTTTGTGTCTTCTGCACTGGCAGGTGAATTTTTTACCACTGCACCCCCTGGGAAGCCATTTTATTTATTTATACAAAAATAAAATGAGTTTGGGAAGACATGAGTTAATGCAGTCCTTCTCAGAGCCTTTAATCTATCACTGTGGATTATGACTCTGAAAGAAGGAGTGAGGGAATTACATAACATACAATGTGCCTCAAACTCTTTTGACCAATATAACAGTTATCTATTTCCACAATAATTCTGGATGAGCCTTTCTAAACTCAGTGGCTTAAAACAACCATTGTTTGTGCTCACAGACCAGCAGTTTGACTGAAACAGCTCTGATTCAAGTTGCAGATCTATGGAGCTGGTATTCCATACTCCTCTTGCTCTCCTCAGCCCAGCAGCCTTCTCCTCAGGCAATAGCAGAGGTTCAAATGACATAGTGATAAAGTATCTCTTAAGTCCCAGTCTGAGGATCATCACAGTATCTCTCTAATCTACATTCAACGGGACAAAGCAAGTTCACACAACCAAGCCCCAAATCAAGAGGTGATAAAATATGCTCTGTCCATGATGACATCATTGCAAGGAAGTGGTTCTAAAGAGAAGTAAAAGATCTGAAACCAACCAACCAACCTCTCGTAATCATAGAATCCTTTGTTTATAGATCATCTCACGGCAGTAGAGTTCTACAGAACACACTTTCAGAAACACTGCGATATCTCATTGGTGTTTGTGCAATGTTCCTGTTAGTGGGAACAAAAACAGCAACATCCTGAGACGCAGCCATCTGAGAAATGTTTTTGAATCTCACAGTCTAAATGGGCATCTGTTAGATTCCTAACAGGAAAGAATTCTTCCATCTAATGGGACTTTAAAATCCCTCCTACTGTCACAACTCACTAGGAACTCAACCCCAAGAGTGAACACGAACACAATACGTTCAGCTGGGAGACAGCACTCCTCGATAGCACCATCCAGAACACTGTCAAGGCTTTGGCGGGAGGCAGATCCTTCTATAGAAGTGGATGATTACGACTCACTTCTCAGAAGCTGTGCTCAAATAAGTGTAAAGTCAAAGACCAAGTTAACAGCAGGTGGATCTAGGAGAGAAGAGACATCCCAGCCCAGGCCAGGGTCCTCAGAAGAAAACCACACTAGGTCTATGAATAGTCCCTTAATGTGGAGGAAGAGACCCCAGGATCCCATGTGTGCCCTTGCAATCCATGCATACACGTGTGGAGTAAATTGAACCTCATTTGCATCAACATGTACGGTCTATCATCTTATTCATTTCTTTTATTATTTTTACAAGACCAGAATCAATAGACCACACCAAAAATTTCTGAACCAGATGATAAGCATAGTCAGAAGTTTGTGTCCTTCTGGGACAAAAAACAGTGGCACAAAATCAGGTCAGCAGCAGCTCCTACACTAAACACCAGTTCAGTTTCCAGCTTAGAAAAAAAAGGCAGTAATATCCAGGGGCCAGGTTTTAACTCTGAATCCCAGCTCCCCTCCTGCTCTTTAAAGGAAGTAATACCATCAAAAGAACTCACAGTTTGGGGTAACAACCCCATGGGATTCTATTCTACTTCACTGCTTATTGTCTATTTAACTTTAAGCTCACTTTATTAGCAAAATGGGTAACACTTATTCTGTGCACCTTCCAGCATTGTTACAAAAATAAATAATATATGTAATGACACTTTTCAAAGTACATATAAAAGTGCCACCATAATGTTAGATAAGGTCACATATCCACCATCAACATCTACCGAACTGTCAAACATAAACAAAGGTGTGATTAAATATCATATGGTGATGTTTTCCTGAATAGTGGTCTCTCACACAGCCCTTTTAGCTACCAATGCCAAGTAAAACACAATGCAACATATTGGGCTATGGTTTCTTCACTTTTACAATATGGCAACAACAAAAAGATTTCTTCATCCCTCATTTAGAGTACACAATCAGAGAATTTGATTGTCATCATCATTATCAATCACTGGAAACAAAGAATTGGAGTGGCAAATATTATTGCAGAGGCCCCTGTTTTTTTAAGAGAGATGCTTCCAGGAAAGAACTATAAGACAAGCTACCCTTGAGTTTACATGGAAAAGACTCAAAATCTTGTCAGGAATAGAAAAGTTGAACAGAGAAATAAACTTCAAGAATTTAACTTGGAGAAAATGTAAGGTTTACAAACTCATAGTGGACTACATTTTTATATTATCAGAGAAATAGAATATGCTTGTCAACAAGGGTATTGCCATAGACATTTTGATAACAGGTAAGAACCAACCTAAGAGATAGATCAGGTGGTTGGTTTCTTTTCTTTCTTCTCAAAGATGTTGTGATGAAATCTTGTTTATCATACTTACTAACAATCCTCACATCCTTCTAAAATCTTGGCCATTATGTCTCCCACTTTAAATTCTCTTAAAGTTCTCTTTAAATTCTTTTTCTCATTTTCATTCCTTTGGTTTTCTGTGAGAGATTTTAGGGCATGTACTCATTTAAAGGCAAAACTTTTTTTTTTTTTTTTTTGCATACAGCACTAACTCTAAGGTCACTTCCAGTTCTAAAATAATAGAACTGGAATATAATCAGTGACACCACACGTGTTTTTTAAAAGTCTGATCTGTTGAATTTCTGAGTTTCTTTAATCTTTCAAGTTTTTCTGATTTTTCTAATTTAATGTGTAGACACATGACATTTCATCACATCATTCTGACCACTCAGATTACAGAAGGAGGAAAGATTGTAAAAGGTGCTGTAATTCCCATCATATCACTTATGGAGTACTTACTACAAGCCAGGTCTGGTTTAAATGCTTTTGCACATGTCATCCCCATGAAGCCTTCCAGCATCCAGCGGAGGGAACTATTATTGACAGAACCCTCATTTTACAGAAGGAGCAGTTGAGGATTAGAGACATTAAGGAACCTGCCCAAGGATATATGCCTAATAGTAAATGACAACACTGGAATGGATTTGGGGCTGCCTGTCTTCAGAACCCCATGAGGCTCTCTTGGGCAAGAAATGGTCCAGCCTCAGCTTTATAAAAGCCAGCTTCTTTTCTAAGTAGCAACTGAGGTCAGTAGATTTGATCAAAGAGAAAACATGAAGCCCAAGCAGTTTTCCTGAGTTGAGTTAATAGGGGTTCTTTTTGTGGTTTGGATTTGTTTGCTTTGTTGTTGGTTTTTGTTTTTGTTGGTGGTGGTGGTTTGGTGTTTTTGTTTGGCTCTTTTTTGGAGATTTAAACTGGTTAAGCCAAAGTTCCTAAAAAGGGACTAACTCCTTGGAGACATTGTAAATTTCTTCTTTCCTCCTCCCCTCCCTCCTTCCTGCTCTTTAATCCCTTGGGACATCAGCAAACATTTGTAGAAATAAAAACAATCTCGGATTTCTGTTCCTTCACACTTTAGCTGAAAACATCCAGAAATGTTCACAGGAACTTGTGTGACTATCAGAGTGACTGATAACAACACAAGCTCCGCGAGAGCAGAGATGTTTTAATACTGTATTCGCTACAGCCTCCCAAGCTCCCAGAGGGGCGCCAAGCACACAGCAGGCGCTCAATAAAGATGCTCTGATTGGATGAAGCCAACTTTAAGTGGCAAGTGTGAGCCGGTCCTCTGGGACTCCGGCCCGCTTCTTGATCCTGACACTCCCTTTAGAAATGGAGACGGGGTGGGCTCCCTACCTGTTTTAGACCATGCTCTGGGTTCCAGAACCTCCCTCTCCTCCCCACCTCTCCGCAGCTGGAAGCAGCTGCGCGCGGTCTGGCCACTAGAGCTTGTCTGGTAAGACTCCAGTCTCGCGGAGAAGAAGGGCGTTCGAGGGGAGGGCAGAGAGCACTCAGGTTTCCGCAGGGCCGGAGCTCCACAGCCGGGGCGGCAGCACTGGGCCGGCCGGGGGGCTCGGGGCCCGCGAGGGGGACCGAAAGGCCGGGCTCCACCCGCCGCTCCTCCCAGGGGCGGGTTGACCGACAGGTGTCGCATCGCACTGAGCATTTTCTCTCCACCCTCAAGGTATAGAATGGGCTTCTGCGGAGGCGCCGGCGGGACTGAGCGAAGGGCGGGTGGCCAGTGGGTTTCATACACACGAAAGGAAATGGATACACAGATGGGAAAAGAAAGGCAGAATGGCTTTCAGAGAAGCAGCAGCCGCAGCTCAGAAAGCTGGAGCGCGCAGAGCTCACGCATCCGGCGTATTTCCGAGAGGAAAAATGCTGAATCAGAACCGCGAAGGCGAGGCATGCATCGCTGGGTTATGCTTCCCTAATCAGGGGTGCAGGATGCCTTTTTTAAACTAAAAAAGCCAGAGTTCCTCACCCAAGTTGATGCCCTCGGCCCCTCAGCCCATACCGTGTTCGCACCTCTGGTCTCTTGGTTAACCTTGCATTACTCATCTGTCACATGGCGCGTGCAAGGTTGTCAGAACTCTGCCCATGCCTTTAGGAAGTTAGTAGCTGTCAGGGAACCACAGCGGGGAGAAGGGAATGTGGGCTTTTGCACATCAGCCCAGAGCTTCTCAGAGTCCTTGAGAAATTCTTTCTAAAAGTTCTTTCTTTAGCAATGAGAGAGAAACGCACTCTCTTAAGCTTCTTAGTAAGATTTTGCCCCAAAGTTTTATATCTTTATTTGTAGTGGAATCTTATTAAAAGGCCCCTGAAGCTACTACTAAAAGAAACAGGCATAAACGTGCAATTGTCTTTATTTCCTGTATGCACAGAAATTTCACAGAACTTAGCTCAGTGCAAATGTGGGGGCCAGGTGTTTTCAATGAATGTTTTCTAATTTTTCTAAAGTTGCATTTTCTATTTAACCTGTTTCCTAATATAATTTGTGGGTAGAGATGTGGAAAGGGGGTACCACCTGACTGGCATGACAGGATGGGGAGCCCACTATTTGTTTTTCATTTGGATCATGACATCTGTTTTTTTTTAATTTATTTTAATTAGAGGCTAATTACTTTACAATATTGTATTGGTTTTGCCATACATCAACATGAATCCACCACGGGTGTACACGTGTTCCCAATCCTGAACCTCCCCTCCCACCTGCCTTCCCATACCATCCCTCTGGGTCATCCCAGTGCACCAGCCCCAAGCATCCTGTATCCTGCATCAAACCTGGACTGGTGATTCATTTCTTATATGATATTATACATGTTACAATGCCATTCTCCCAAATCATCCCCTTCCTCCCTCTCCCACAGAGTCCAAAAGACTGTTCTGTACATCTGTGTCTCTTTTGCTGTCTCGCATACAGGGTTATCATTACCATCTTTCTAAATTCCATATATATGTGTTAGTATACTGTATTGGTGTTTTTCTTTCTGGCTTACTTTACTCTGTATAATCAGCTCCAGTTTCAACCACCTCTGTTTTATGTCACCGTTGAATTGGCCTTTTGCAGAGCAGACATGCCCTCATCTATTGCCTCGTGGCTATGACAAGATAGTTACAAGGTCAGGATTGCTTGACTCCTATCCTAGCACAGCTTGTTAAACTGCACAGAGTAATATATTCCAATAAAAGAGCTTGGGGAATAAAGAACCATCAGTGTGCAGCCCACCCACCAGAAATGTTAATGTTGATTGCTAAACAGAAATTGAGATTGAGTAGGAAAACCATCAGGCACTTTAAAGAGGAACCTGGTACAGTCCCATGAGTCCAAGATGCTACGAGGGAACAAATTCCATGCTTAGTGTCAGCCTGCTTTCCTCAAAGCCCCCAGAAGTGGATTCGGGGAGAGGATTACTGCAATCTAGTGATAAGTCTAGCATCTATTAGAGTTGAGCCTGTACCTCTTAACACAAGTGATGGGCTAAATGTGTAAGGTGCAGCAATTGTTCCACCAGACATCAAATTTCCCAGTTAACTAGATTGGCCCCAGAGTATAATATGGGGGTTCCCTCTACAGAACCTTTGAAAGCCCACTAGATCCAGTGGTCAGGGCAGTGTCTGGTCAGAGGCCCTAGGTGCCCTGGGAAGGAGAGTCACAGCTCCCAATCCACAAAGGACAAACGAAAGGACATGCCCCAAAGACACTGGGACTCTTCTACCTGTTACCATGACACTCCCTCCTGCATGCCACCTGGAAGGAAGCAAGGCTTTCACTTACCTCGCGTCCCACACTCACCCACCCCCAATCCCCTCTGCATTTATTTTTAACATTCTGATCCTCAGAAGTGAAATGAAATAAATACAGGTGGGGGAAATTGGAGAGAGCAGGAAATGGGGAAAGAGGGAGGAAGACTTGTTCATGCCTCAGGCCTGAGGAAAAGAAAGAACTTTTGTCAAGAGCCTACTCTGCTTTAAGCAATGTTTGGGTGCTTCATTGTATTAACCTCCCCCCCTCCCCGAGTGCGATGATAGAGAGTATCATTCTCCCACTTCACCAATGGGGAAGCCACGATGGGAAAAATGAGGCTCAGAGAAGTTGGTGACTACTTGAAGTCACACAGCTAGAAAGTGACAGGGTTCGGATTAGGCCCTAAATTGTCAGATTCCTCCAGGAAGGTAGCATGCTTGACCTGTGAGGGTGGAGGAGGAAAGCCCGCGTGCCTCTGTCCTCTCTGTGCGTCTAGCTCCTGGCTACCCTGAAGAGGGGGAACTTGGAATAAAATGATCAAAAGCTGTGCCCCAGGGATATAAAGAGATACCTGAGTCTCTTACAGAAGTGCTGGGCCTCACAGATGGTCTGCTCCCCTTCTCTCCCCATCCTCTGTCTCCATATCTACACTCTCTCATTCCTCTGGCCCCAAACTAGGGGTCAAATGCTGGGGAACCCCAAATGCTAGGGTTCCAGAACCACTGACAGGTATCCTTTCTCTCCCTGGGTACCACCTTTTCACACCATACCTGGGTTTCTTCTTTCTATCCCATGCTAACGGAATCGGGGATGTTATAAAGATCCCTTGACCAGTCCTGGTGTCTGAGTGATTTCCTGGGTCCAGCAAAGAGACCAAGTTTCCAGAGCCTTGAAGACAAGGGCTAACACCCCAAAATATGGACTCATTTTTCCACTCTACCTTCATTGGCTGAGCAGCTGCCAAGAACAAAGGCCACATCTCCCAATACCTGGCAAACAAATGCAGTATTGTCTCATGAATCAATTGCTTCTCTGAGGTGCCCACCAGTGTTTTTGGAGAGAAGCTTCGAGAACAAGTTGAGGAGCGGCTGTCCTTCTGATACTGGAGAGATTTCCCGAAAGAATCTAGATGTCATGAAGGAGGCAATGGTTCAGACAGAGGAAGCGGCTGCTGAGATTACTAGGAAGCTTGAGAAACAGGAGAAGAAATGCCTGAAGAAGTTCGAAAAGGCTGGCTGCAATTGCCCTGGCTTCTTCAGAAAATATTAGTGCCCCAGAGGAGAGTGAGAAGACAAGTGAAAGACCCAAAAAGAAGAATGAGCAAAAGCCCCAGGAGGCTCCTCAGGAGAATGGAATGAAAGACCCATCTGTCTCTTTTTCCAAACCCAAGAAAAAGAAATCTTTTTCCAAGGAAGAGCTAGTTAGTAGTGATCTTGAAGAGACAGCTGGCACTGGAAGTCTTTCCAAGAGGAAGAAATCTTTTCCCAAAGAAGAACTAGTTAGTGACCCTAATGAGTCAGAAAACAAAAGGTCCCCAAGGAAAAGCAGAAAGTGTCTTCCAAGGAGGAGCCACTCAACAGTGGACCTGAAGAGGCTACTGCCCCCAAGAGCAGCAGCTCCAAGAAAAAGAAAAAGCTCTGAAAGTTATCCCAGGAAAGTTAGAATGGACATCTTCCTAGTGGGGCATAACTTACGGAGGTATTCCCTATCCCATCCTCTAAAGCCCAATAAAAATTAAAAAAAAAAAAAAAAAGATCCCTTGAAATATAGCAGCAGATGCACATCTAAGGCCCAAACTAAGTGTGTCTTCAAAGTCTGCAGAGTGTAGGGATTCCCCTGCCTAGGGTGGGAAGCCTGAGAGGGTAGATGACTGGAGACACTTAGGCAGACTCGGGGGTCTCTCTCTTTGGAAAGGGCAGAAGGAAATGGAAAGGGAGGAGATGGAGAGGGAGAGAGAGAATGATTCTGATGCAGGGAAGACTTTATAGAGAAGTTTTTAAAAATTAGATTCAATTGTGTAAAACTTAATGTTGACACAATGACAGTCTTTTGCAAATTTCCTGTGACTTAGAGCTAATTACCATGCATCACAGTAACAGCTGTATTTCATTAAATTTCAGAATAACTTGGGTACATCTTATTTAATTAATAAAACTCTTAACTCTTTATGTATATTCAAGTGAAATAGCTGGATCACAGATCCAAGTATTTGGCATGATTACTGATTGCAATAAACACACACACAAACATACATACAAATATACCCACGCACTTCCATACAAAAGCAACCTGTTTCAGTGTGCCCTGCCCAGCCCTGACAATCAGATGTTCCCAGGTAAGGTGACCTCTCCTTAGCATAAGAACGGTTCAGATTTAGTAGAGGATGATGGAGTATACTGACCTTCCTTTGGTCCATCTCACTCATCCGTGTGGGAGAGTTTGTGGTTCTGAGGAAACTCATACACCTGGACACTAGTATTTAACAAAGCTCCACAGTTGATTGAATAAAGCTTGCCAGTGTGCTTTTAGAATGCTTACTTTCTCATTAATTTACAGACAAACAATAAAACATAATAATCAGTATATAAATTGAAATTATCAAATTAATCAAAATATGTACCAAACATAGCCACTATATTCATATGAGACTATTTAACGCTAGCAGATTTTCAGCAACGGACTCTCTTCTTAAAATAAAAAGCTTATAGATTAGGTAGGCAAAGAGTCAAGTGATTAAAAAATATATATATTTTTTAATTTAATTGTTTTTGCCAAGAAGGAATATAAATTTTTCAGAAATTTTCTTCTTTAATCTTATTTAGGATTATATCCCATATAATCCTTTAAAAGCATATGAAATAAGAGATAAACTGAGGCAAGCTAAAAAGGATATGAGATGGGTTAGAATTATACTAATGAAATTTTAAATTAATAGCAATATAAATAATTATTGTATGTTATCAAGGACATTTTCTCTAATCAGCATTCTAAGGCAGCTCTGTCCAACAGAAAAATGAGCAACCAAGGCAAACCACATATGTAATTATAAATTTTCTAGTAGCCACATTTAGAAAGCCAAAAGGAACAGGTAAGATTAATTTTAATAATATATTTTATTTAATCATTATATAAAAATGATCATTTCCATATGCAATCAACTTAAACTTGTAATTAAGGCACTGATTTATTTTTTTATATTTAGTCAAATTCAAAATGTTGTGTACATTCTATATTTACAGTCCATCTCAATTCAGACAAGCCATTTTTCATGTGTTCAATAAGCCACATGTAGCTAGTGGCTGCTGAGGTCCTAGGGAAAGGTCAATTTCACATACATACTGTGCTACTATATTAGGTGATAGGGAAAAATGATGATTAAAACATGATTCCTGTCTTCAATGAAGGCAATGTGTAGGAAGTCTTTTGAACTAGGAATCTTCCTAGGGGGTCAAGGACTATTAGCCTATATGTACCTTTCTCCAAATTAGAGACTCTCTCCTTCCCCAAGTCACTTCACTCTCATCTGTCAGAAAATAAATATAATAAGCTGGTTCTATTAAAATAAGATACTCTACTACCACCAGTCAAAAAATGTTTTTATAAATATATAAACCTATGATGCCTACAAAGTAAATGAAACACCCTCCCCTCGATGTAGGGCTTCCCTGGTAGCTCAGACAGCATAGAATCACCTGCCGTGCCGGAGACCTGGGTTTAATCACTGGATTGGGAAGATCCCCTGGAGGAGGAAATGGCAATCCACTCCAGTATTCTTGCCTGGAGTATTCCATGAACAAAGGAGCCTGGTGGGCTACACTCCATGGGGTCACAAAGAGTCAGACATGGCTGAGAAACTAACACTACAACACTACAACAAAACATGACTCCTGTCCTCAATGAAGGCAATATGTAGGAAGTCTTTTGAGCTAGGAATCCTAGGGGGTCCAGGACTATTAGCCTACATGTACCTTTCTCCAAATTAGAGACTCTCTCCTTCCCCAAGTCACTTCACTCCCATCTGTCAGAAAATTATCTAAGTCTCAGTTTCCCCCATACTTTGAGATAGGTACTGTTCTTATTACTCTTTTACCAAGGGGGGAACTGAGACTTAGATTCCTCAACCAAAGTTACACATTGCAAGTGGCAGAATGCAGTACAATTTATATAACCATAAACCCTTAAACATTAGGATGTAACTCCAGGAAGTAGAAATCTTATTGGTTTTGTTCTTTGCTATAGACACTGTAATGTAATGAGTGAATGGATGACTTACAGTTGAGCATACCTAATCATTAAAATAGAGATTGCCCAAAGACAGGTTCAGTAGAATGGGAGGAGATGAGTGAATCAGGTGAAAAATAATGAGATCTCCCAGTTAGTTGGGCCACAACTTAGAGAGAAAATCTACACACTGGACCTCATAGGTATGTGTGCATGTGTATATGGACGGGGTGGAGGCAGGTATATACAATTGTTTTATTTTGTGCTTTGTGGCTATTGAAGCATTCTTAATGACTTTATGACTTGTTAGCAGCAGATTTTTTTCCCCAGATAATTTTTTTCTGATATTTAACTTGAAAATAGTAACAGGTAGCCATAAACTTGGTTCATTAGATTCATGACTATGGTTACTGAAAAATAGTTGAGGATTATTATTTCAGGATTTATTTCTAAAAATAATCAAAATTGTGTGAAACTGTCATTCAGATGTAAATAAATTCATCATCTGTTCTTTTGATTTATTCTCCACATCATGCTCCTCTTTGCCATGTACATATTCTTATCACTTTTCAGACTTCTTAACACTTTCTTTTTTCTTTAAAAAAGTCTAATTTCCTTGAAACTCATTCCTCCTTTTGCTTGTCCTAGTCATCATGAATAAATTGTGTATGTATGAAGGTGTCAGTGTATATAGATGAACGATGTGTATCAGAATACATTAAACTGACACTGTCAGTCTTCTTTCAACACCAACCTCACAAGCATAAATTTCCTTTTTTTTTTAAGAAAAAAAAAAATCTTCTTACAAAATGACATTCTCAACTACTTAAGACCAGTTTTCTGGGGTTATATTCCAAGTCAGTATAAAAACTTGCAATTTAATAAATGAGAAAGTTTTCTACCCAGAAAAGTTTCAAGGGAAAGTATTGATTACCTGGGTGGATGGAGTCACTCCAGAGGTACCACGTGAAGAAAAACAGGGATAGTGCAGGGTGTTTCCTGCAAGATAGTTTTTATTAAGTTAGTCTTAATTAAGCATTGACTTTTTTTTTTTTTTTTTTTTGGTTGCACCATGTAGCATGCAGAATCTTAGTTCCCGGACCCGGGATAGGGCCCAAGTCCCTTGCGGTGGAAACATGGAGTCTTAGCCACTGGACTGCTGGGGAATTCCTTAAGCATTGGCTTTTGTTGTAATGTTAGAGGGAGCTGACCTGGATAAAAATGGCCCTTAGATATAATGAAATCATATTTAACAATTGAGACACTGTTTATATAAAAAGTTCTTAAAATAACCTCCTGAGTAAATATTAATAATATTTAAAATATGAACAATTTAAAAATAATGCTTAAAAGTTTTCAACAGCTAATATTTACCAGCCATCAGTGAATTCATATTTTCTTCCTATATATTTAACTAGTGAGTCTATTAAGGACAGGAATATAAGTATATGTTACTTTGTGAACCTTGTGAAACACTAAATATTACTGGACACTAACTTTTCATGTTTGGCAGTCATATACCTGCAGGGCAAGCAGGCCACCACCTGCAATAGCTAACAAGACAAGATGAAGAACAAGGAGATTATTTTCCTTGACATGAATTTATTATTCAATTGATGCATTTCTGAAGTTTGAAATTAAGTGAATTGATCAAGTAAGAAATTTCTTAAAAATATGACGGATTCACAAAATTTTACTTAGAATTTTCACAGATGCATCAATTTGCCTTTACTTAGAATTCTAACATTTACAGCAGATGCTAAGTATTTGGTTTTGATTGACAACAGGAAAACAGTCACAGCCAAGATACAGGGCTTTTACTCTGTCAGATTCTTACTGATATGAGTGAAAATTTTAGATGAAAGCTTGCAGTTTATTTTCAGAGCTCTTTCTACACATAGTATTATTTCATAGATAACTTCCTTCCCCACTCTCTGAAGTCCCCATCTTCCTCAGAGAAGTTGAGAGCTGGGAGATAAAATAAAGCAAGAGGTACAGAGAGATAGAAGGGTGAAGATGAAGAGATTTGTGTTGAGATTTAAATAGCCCAGGAGTTGTCACTAACATGTTTAACATTTGTTAAATGTTTTAAAAAATTAATGTATAGCCATATACATTACACTCCCAAATTTTAGATGTGAGACTGTTAGTCTTGGAAACACACAGTGTGAATGTTGGCTAAAACTTGGGGAGTTACATTCCTGTAGATTCTATTTGGAGGAGAGATATTGAAATACATAAATGATTTGGGAGATGATGGATATGCTATACATAATTCATTGGAAAAAGTTTGCATATGTCTTAAACTTAAATCACTGTTTCCAAAAGTACATATGTTTGCCAAGCCTATTAATTTGAATATATAATCCATATTTTCTTTTTTAACTTTGTGAAAATGCTAAAAAGAAGTTGTCATAAAAGTTAAATTTTCACCTCTTATCTTGAACGCTAGATTTCTGTGTATCTCCTCAAATCACTCTTAAACATCATATTTTTTCATGACCTAATAACAGAATGAAAACTGAAATAAACTAATCATCTAGATCTTTTCAAATAGCCACGTTTGTTGTTTTAAAGACAACATGAGGTCACTGAGTGTGACTGTTTTTCTGCATGATATTTTCAGAGTTCAGTCAGTCATATATAACTGTTTTGCCTGAAAATACTTCTTTTGCTAAGTTTTTGCATATATTTAGGCATCAAATTTCAGCATAACAAAAGCACAAAGTTAACATTTATATTAGCTGATTTTTAAAGTTTGAAGTAACTGAATAGAAAAGTGGGAACATTAAGATGAAAATAGGTACTAACATTAAAAAAGAAGAATGAACGTTAATTTAGGTTATTGCCTTGAAACTACATGGTCGATGTCAGACTGCCTTGTAAAAACTATTTTTACTATCAATATTACCTGCAGAGCCATATATAAAACTCTCTCTTTAGCGGTGACCATCAATCTGACTTTTCCAGTTATCACTTCTTTGCTTTTCTTTATATTTTTACTGTTATTATATGTATCTGTGGAAAATTATTAAAGAGATGGGAATACCAGACCACCTGACCTGCCTCCTAAGAAACCTGTATGCTGGTCAAGACGCAACAGTTAGAACTGGACATGGAACAACAGACTGGTTCCAAATCAGGAAAGGAGTACATCAAGGCTGTATGTGGTCATCCTGCTTATTTAACTTATATGCAGAGTACATCATGAGAAATGCTGGGCTGGATGAAGCACAAGCTGGAATCAAGACTGCTGGGAGAAATATCAATAACCTCAGATATGCAAATGACACCACCCTTAATGGCAGAAACCAAAGAGGAATTGAAAAGCCTCTTGACAAAGGTGAAAGAGGAGAGTGGCTGGCTTAAAACTGGCTTTAAAAAGCTGGCTTAAAAAGCTGGCTTAAAACTCAACATTCAGAAAACTAAGATCATGGCATCCTGTTGCATCATTTCATGGTGAATAGATGGGGAAACAGTGGAAACAGTGACAGACTTTATTTTTTTGGGCTCCAAAACCACAGCAAATAGCAACTATAGCCACGAAATTATAAGTCGCCTGCTCCTTGGAAGAAAAGCTATGACCAACCTAGACAGCATATTAAAAAGCAGAGACAACACTTTGCCAACAAAAGTCCATATAGTCAAAGCTAAGGTTTTTCCAGTAGTCATGTAAGGATGCGAAAGTTGGGCCATAAAGAAGGCTGAGTACCAAAGAATTGATGTTTTTGAACTGTGGTGTTAGAGAAGACTCGTGAGAGTCCCTTGGACTGCAAGGAGATCCAACCAGTCCATCCTAAAGGAAATCAGTCCTGAACTTTCATTGGAAGGAGTGATGCTGAAGCTGAAGCTCCAATAGTTTGGCCACCTGATATGAAGAGCCAACTCATTGAAAAAGACTCTGATGTTGGGAAAGATTGAAGGCAGGAGGAGAAGGGGACAACAGAGGACAAGATGGTTGGATGGCATCACCGACTCTCTGGATATGGGTTTGAACAAGCTTCCGCAGATGGCAAAGGACAGGGAGGCCTGGCGTGCTGCAATCTATGGGGTCACAAAGAGTTGGACATGACTGAGCAACTGAACAACAACAAATATGTATCCCTAAAAATACTATACAGAAAGCTGAGCACAGAAGAATTGATGCTTTTGAACTGTGGTGTTGGAGAAGACTCTTGAGAGTCCCTGGGACTGCAAGGAGATCCAACCAATTCATCCTAAAGGAGATCAGTCCTGGGTGTTCATTGGAGGGACTGATGTTGAAGCTGAAACTCCAATACTTTGGCCACCTGATGCCAAGAGCTGACTCATTTGAAAAGACCCTGATGCTGGGAAAGATTGAGGGCAGGAGGAGAAGGGGACGACAGAGGATGAGATGGTTGGATGGCATCACCGACTCAATGGACATGGGTTTGGGTGGACTCCAGGAGTTGGTGATGGACAGGGAGGCCTGCTGTGCTGCAGTTCATGGAGTCACAAAGAGTTGGACATGACTGAGCGACTGAATGGAACTGAACAATATAGATTAGTTTTGCCTGTGTTTTAAAATTCTACCTAAATATTGTGTCTGTATATATTGTATCTGTTATATATTGTATCAGTTCCCTTCTAGTGCTGTACAATATTTCATTATGTCAATTTATCACTTCTGGTAACCATCATTTTACTCTCTGTTTCTATAAGATCAGCATTTTTAGATTCCACTTGTAGATGAGAACATACAGTATTTGTGCTTCCCATCATATTTCACTTAGCACAATGCCCTTGAGGCTCATCCATGTTATCACAAAAGACAAGATTTCACTCTTTTTTATGACTCAATATTATTCCTGTGTGTTTGTGTATCACATTTTCTTTTTCCCATCAGTGCACACTGAGACTATCTCTATGTCTTGGCAAATGTAAATAATGCTACAATGAACATAGGAGTACACGTATCTTATGATACTGATGTATTCAGACCCTGATGCTGGGAGGGATTGGGGGAAGGAGGAGAAGGGGACCACAGAGGATGAGATGGCTGGATGGCATCACCAACTCAATGGACATGAGTGTGGGTAAACTCCGGGAGTTGGTGATGGACAGGGAGGCCTGGCGTGCTGCGATTCACGGGGTCGCAAAGAGTCGGACACGACTGAGTGACTGAACTAACTGACTGAACTGATTCATTTCTTTCAGATGTATACCCAGGAGTGGTACATTAAAACTAGTAGTTCTAGTTTTTAATTTTTTGAGGAAAGTTCATTCTGATTTCCATAGTGGTTGCACTAATTTACATTCCTACCAATAGTACAAAATGATTCACTTTTCTCCACATCTTTGACCCTTGTTCTTTTCTTTTTTTATAATAGCCATCCAAACAGATATGAGAAAATAACTCATTGTAGTTTGATTTGCATTTCCCTGACAGTTTTGTTGACATCTTGTCATATACCTGTTGGCCATTTGTCTGTCTCCTTCGGAAAAAAATGTCTATTCAACTCCTTTGTGCTTAGTCGCTCAGTCGTGTCTGACTCTTTGCGACCCCATGGACTGTAGTGCATCAGGCTCCCCTGTCCATGGGGATTCTCCACGGAAGAATACTGGAGTGGTTTGCCATGCCCTCCTCCAGGGGATCTTCCCAACCCAGGGATCAAACCCAGGTCTCCCACATTGGAGGCAGATTCTTTACCATCCGAGCCAACTAGATTGCTTGTATTTTGCTAGTGAGTTGTATAAGTTCCATATGTATTTTGGATATAAATCACTTATCAGATGGCTGGTTTGAAAATATTTTCTCCCATTCAGTAGGTTATCTTTTGATTTTGCTGGTTATTTCTTTTGTTGTACAGACTCTTTTTACTTTGATATAGCCCCATTTGTTTATTTTTGCATTTGTTCCTTCATTTTGATGTCATGTCCAAAAAATTCATTGCCAAGACAAGTGTCAATGGACATTTTCCCTGTGTTTTCTTCTTTTAGTTTTATAGTGTATGGTCTTACATTTAAGTCTTGAATGCATTTAAATCAGCATATAAGCAATAAATGTGTCTTTGCATGCTTGCTGGTCATTGCCCTCAAAAATATTTTGATGATTTTCTGATACCTTAGGATAGCTGTTTTTCCCTTTAAAAAGGATTTGCATTTCTATCTACCCGGCATCTAGGGGGCTTTGCAGACCTGGACCACGTAAGATTAATTTCAGGCCTTGAGAGTCCATGGCCTGCCTACTCATGGTCTAAATCTGCAAGGATTCTTCTGGAGCTTCCCAGTGAAAATCTGCTTTTCTTTTCCTTCTCTCTCTCCTCTCCATTCCAAAGTCACCAAGGCAGCTCTCTCAGAGTTCTCAATGGTTGTGGAGGTAAGAAAGGAAAATGTAAATAAGGTTCATTCATAGCTAAGAATGTTGCCCCTGGGGTTCCAGCTCAGAAGAAGGGTTCTTCTGCAAACTTCCCCACCTTCAATAGGCTGAGAGCCTTGACAATTCCTCTGGACAAAATACAGACATTCAACCAGAGCTCAAATTGTTGTGGCATTAAGCGCCTTCTGGAGAAAGATAGCCTTGATGATTCAGTATTCCTCTTACCTTGTAGTTACTGGATCTCATCTAAAAACTAGCCAAGGAGGGCCCACTAATTTTTCAGATCTTGAATATTTTTAAATTGCTGTGTGTACACACACACACCCATATATACATTTTGCCCATAATATTTTTTTTCACTTTAATTTTTTTTTATGAATGGATAAGAAAGCTGTACATATACACAATGGAGTATTACTCAGCCATTAAAAAAATTAAAGTCATAATATTTTATTGCTTTCAGTGAGAGGGTTAATCTGAGTTACTCAGTTTACTATTACCAGAAACACTTAGATGGCATTTTTTTAATGTCTTTTATCAAGATGGTTGACCAAGCAAGTAATTTCCCGGCTCCATTGGTTTTGTTTATTTACTTTTTATTTTCAGGTTGGTTGCTGGACATTTTTTCCTGTGCCGTAATTCTGCTTTGAACATGGTCCCCTGAGTTGCTACAACACTTCCCTTACCACACTGTCCTTTACTGATTTAACTCTTCCTCATCCCTCAAGACAGGCCAGGAATCATCTTGGGAAGTCTTATCCCACTGCTTTTCTAAGCAATCAGAGTTGGAGTCTCCCATTCATTTTTATCAGATAGAGAAGATATACTTAACAACCTATGCACTGTGGGGTTTCGAGCCAATACGACTGATGTGCAAGTCAATAAGAACAGATGCCAGCTGTAAACAACCAGCACCAGTGTGTCCTGAGTAAATATTAGCTGTGATTGAAGCGTGTACTACAATCAGGTGGAGAACACGTGCACACTATCCTGGTACACTGTTCAATAATTTACTGTTTCCATATCTTCTCTGGTAATTCATCACATCATATGGACAGGAAGCAATCATACTCACCCTGGAATCTTATGTTGCATGAGTTCTTGGTGAAAAGAAAGCCCCAATAAATATTTGTGGAATTAACAAAAACTTATATGGAAGGAATTACCTCAAAATTTCATTAAGTAAATCACATCCTATTGCTTCACAGCTTTAACTACAGGAGGTTCATGGACAATGAATTTACTTCACTCATCCTGTTGTAACAGGATGTTACATCCTGTTGTAACACCTCTGCTGAACTTTTTAACAAACCATGGAATGGAGAGTTTGCTTATCAAACCCTCAGCATGGTGGTTACTGTCATCCTTCCTTCCATGGTTGGGATTCTCTGTTCAACAGGGCTGGTTGGCAACATCCTCATTGTATTCACTATAATAAGCTAAGGGCTTCTTTTTCTTTTCCATCATTAACTTCGTTCTATACTTCCTAAATGAATCCTTTCTCCCTTGTAGAATTTTTCCTAATGAAATCAGATTTTGGAAACATTTGTTTAAGATACTTAAAGAGGATCTATAGATATTTTCATCATGTAAATATTTTCATCAAGTAAATGCTGAGTCACAAATACCAAAATGAAGAAACCTAGGCCAATGCTGACTGCTGAGTCAGTCAGTTTTTAGAGCAGCAATTCTTATTCTTAGCCATACATTAGAACCATGACGGAGCTTTTAAAAATCCTAACACACAGTTTTTCCCCCAAACAAATTAACCCTGAATCTCAGGCAGCAGAGCCCAGGCAAGGATTGAAACTGTTTCAAGGCAACTATTTTATTTTCTGGCAATATGAGTTTTCCTAAGAGGCTGATCTGGTTTGGCTGGTAAAAGAGACTCTTCTGCACTCATTTGGGCAAGAGAGAGACTCTATCCCAATCACCCAAACATTCAAGCAGTCATGCATGGTGGGCTATTCCCTACAATACAGACCACCCGTGTGGGTCAAGCTGAGAGGCATCTGCTCCCTATCACCTCCTGCCTTTCTGTCACAATCCCCACCTAATTCAGCTAATTTCCTGCTTCCTCTCAAACCTACAGCATAAGGTTTAACTTGGAGCATGAATAACAAGTTACAGTTGGCCCCCAGTATCCATGGGCTCAGTATCTGCAGGTCCCACACCTGCAGATTCAAGCAATTTCAAAAATATCTTGAAAAAAATTCCAGGAAGTTCAAAAAAAGCAAAACATGAATTGACCATGCTCTGGCAGCTATTTCCATAGCATTTACATTGTATTTAATACTGTTTACATAGTATTTTCATAGCATTAGGTACTATAAGTAATCTAGAGATGATTCAATGTATTAGGGAGAATGTGTGTTGGTTATAAAGAACACGGCACCATTTTATGTGAGGGACTTGAGCATCTTCGGATGTTGGTATGGGGGGTCAGGGCGGTGGCTGTCCTAGAAATGATCCCTTGTGGATATAGAGGGACCACTGTACTTGTTCTCTACCAGCTTCAGAAAATGGATTTAGAGTTTGTATACACATGCCACATTATTACATGATTATCTTTGCTCTACTGATTATTTTCACATTTAAGTTTTACTTGTTTTAATACATACAAGATGTTAAAACTTTTTTGTCCTGGTCTATGATCATGCTTATAGCCACCATTTTAAAAGATTTTTGTCCTCAGTTCAGTTCAGTCACTCAGTCATGTCCGACTCTTTGTGACCCCCTGAACTGCCGCACGCCAGGCCTCCCTGTCCATCACCAACTCCCGGAGTTTACTCACGATCATGTCCATTGAGTCGGTGATGGCATCCAACCATCGCATCCTCTGTCGTCCCCTTCTCCTCCTGCCTTCGATCTTTTTGTCCTTATTTATATATTATAAAACAATTTTAGGGCTTCCCTTGTGCCTCAGTGGTAAAGAATCTGCCTGCCAATGCAGGAGACATGGGTTCCAACCCTGGTTCGAGAAGATCACACATGCTGTGGAGCAACTAAGCCCATGTGTCACAACTATCGAGCCTGTGCTCTAGAGCCCGGGAACCACAAAGACTGAGCCCTTGTCTTGCGACTACAAACTGGAGAAGGAAATGGCAACCGCACTCCAGTATTCTTGCCTGAAGAATCCCGTGAACAAAGGAGCCTGGAGAGTTACAGTCTATAGGGTCGCAAAGAGTCAGGCACAAGTGAAGGGACATAGTACGCAGGCAGTGCACATGAAACAAATCATCAAAACTCTCATTAAAACAACAAAGATGGTTGGATTTCCCATATGCATGGAAGAATCCTCACAGGACCAACTGAAAACAAGAGCAGCCCTGGGGATGGTAATACGAATGACACTATCCCTAAGAAAGCCCATCACTAGTCACTTTCCCCATTCGGCTTCTTATCAGCCAGGCCACTTTCAAATTTTATTCTCATTATTCTCTGTAGTTAAATATTGTATATCAATGGTATTTTTATACCATCCATAATTGAAGGCTTATTTGGTATACTGGAATTCTACTTCTAGTAAATTCAAACATTCCTTATTGTGTCCTGTAAAACCATTTGTGAATATCAAGCATTTAAAATTATTTCTTAAGTTCTGGAAGCAGTTCAACTCAATATGTATTACTAAATACCTGCTGCATGCCCAGCACTTTTATAAGTGTTATGTAAATACCAAAGAAATATGGCAGCATCTGTCTCTAAAAGGTCACGATTTAGTGGAGGAGATAAGATGCAAATACATGAACCCATTTGAAAAATAATACAAGGTATTAAGAACAATCAAATGGGAGGGGGAAAGATGGTTCAAATAATAAGTTCCAGGAAGGGAAAAGAAAGTAATCAAATAGTCTCAGAAAACTTTAAGGAGGCAATAGCATGGAGTAGAAAGTTAATAGTCAGAGGACTTTCCTGGTGGAACAGTGGATAAGAATCTGCCTGCCAAAGCAGGGGACATGGGTTTGATCCCTGGTCCAGGAAGATTCCACCTGGCTCAGGGCTACTAAGCCCATGTACCACAACTACTGCACCACACTCTAGAGCCCACGAGCTCCAACCACCAAGCCGGTGCACCACAACTACTGAAGCTCAGGAGCCCTAGAGCCCACGCTCTGCAACAGGAGAAGCCACTGAGTAGCCTGAGCACCACAATGAACAGTAGCCCCAACTCCCTGCAACTAGAGAAAATCTGGGCAAAGCAACAGAGACCCAGCACAGCCAAAAATAAGTAAATAAATAAAAATTTTTAAATGAAAGAAAGCTAATAGAGACCTGGGGTGGGAGGTGTGGTTTCCAGCTCACTCTGTTTGCCTATTGCTCCTGATCACTTCTCCTTCCATCTTTCCTCATGCCCCTCAGAATTTCTGCCATCCTGTCCTAAAGATCTCCTGGTAGCTCATCTGGTAAAGAATCCACCTGCAATGAGGGAGACCCCAGTTCAAATCCTGCATTGGGAAGATCCTCTGGAAAAGGGATAGGATACCCACTCCAGTATTCTTAGGCTTCCCTAGTTGCTCTGCTGGTAAAGAATCCACCTGCAATGCGGGAGACCTAGGTTCAATCCCCGGGTTTGGAAAGATCCCTTGGAGAAGGGAAAGGCTACCTACTCCTCTGTTCTGGTCTGGAGAATTCTATGGACTGAATAGTCCATGAGTATCACAGAGTCAGACATGACTGAGCAACTTTCACTCACTCCTAAGGATACAAATTCCGTGCATCATGCCTCTGGAGCCTTGGTCCCACAGTTGAGAAACCAAATTCTTATAAGGTGTTCAGTTCAGTTCAGTTCAGTTCAGTCACTCAGTCGTGTCCAACTCTTTGCGACCCCATGTATCGCAGCACGCCAGGCCTCCCTGTCCATCACCAACTCCCAGAGTTCACCCAGACTCATGTCCATCGAGTCAGTGATGCCATCCAGCCATCTCATCCTCTGTTGTCCCCTTCTCCTCCTGCCCCCAATCCCTCCCAGCATCAGAGTCTTTTCCAATGAGTCACCTCTTCGCATGAGCTGGCCAAAGTACTGGAGTTTCAGCTTTAGCATCATTCCTTCCAAAGAAATCCCAGGGCTGATCTCCTTCAGAATGGACTGGTTGGATCTCCTTGCAGTCCAAGGGACTCTCAAGAGTCTTCTCCAACACCACACTTCAAAAGCACCAATTCTTCAGCGCTCAGCCTTCTTCACAGTCCTCCAGAAATGGTTGCATTTTTACAGATAACTTTTATTTGCAAAGACTCGAGTGAAATTCAGGCCCCATGACAAGCAATTCAAGAAATATGGATCCAGAGAAATTTCTTAGTCCCTCTCAAATTACACCAATAGACAATGGACCTGATTCCATCCACTCACATGGAGACCAACCTGGCAAAAAGAAGAAATTTGGAATGTGAACTCTTCTTAAAGTCAATATTGAGCTGTAGTTCCTAGAAACAGATTCTCAGTAAGTCAACTGCCATTAAACTGAAAAAAAAAAAAAAAAAAAAAGGAAAGAAGGAAAACCTGAGCTGTCATCCTTACAAACTGTTTGCAATGACTGTGAAAAATCTATAACTTCTTCATATCATCATTTTATAAATAACATGTGAGAAGATATATATTAATAGAGCTTTTAAGATAAATCTTTTACTTGTTCAAAAATCATTTGAAGGCAACTTAGTTTTTATTTTTATTGCTAAATTGTTGATATTTTTCTTTGTAAACTTTTCTCCAAAAATTTATTAATCAGTCCAAAGTCATTTGAAAGTAAATTAGTTTTAATATTTTTGGCTTAAAATTTAACAGTTTTTGTTAATTAATATCCAAAATTTTAAGGCAATTTGCATTAATGTTTTTAATCCTGCTTTGCCATGATGTTTTACTTGCTACCTTCTTAACAGAAAATAGCTCAATTAAAGACCACACTAAATATTAGTAGCACTACACTAAAAATAAGGAGAAATGGATACACTTAAAGAAGATTTAGGACTTTCTCAATTATGGTAAATATTGTATCAGAAGAGAATGAGTAGAATAGTCAGATCATTAGTGACACTAGGAAGCAAGAAATAACCTAACTTCTACTTTGCCAATGGAAGACTACAAACGTGTATGAAAATAATAGATTTAAAGAAGATGGAGCTTCTGGAATAAGATATCTAATGTGGCTTTCTTAAAAACTAATTGATTTGTGCTTTAGGAGTGTAAGTATAAAGTAATAAGACCAGATCACTATTGGTCTGTCATATTTTAAATTCATAGCAGGTCAAAAGGGAGCCAGATTAAAATATGTAGGAGGAAAATTGGGCCAATTATAACATAAGACTTTCCCCTTTTATTCTTGGGAGAGGGACTTATGAACTCAGCCCCATTACTCAACTATTCTCCATAGCCACAGTGGGTCCTGGGGAACTACTTCAATAAAGGAGATGCCATTTTTCTCTATGGTCCTCCCCCACCACCCTCAATGTCCTGAACACATCCTTCTCCTGTCTACTGACAGACTATTACCCAGTGGGCAGAGACTCTCTCAAGAATGCTTTGTCTCCTTATAAATAAAATGTTCCCATTCTGTCATCCCCTGCCCTCGACTGGCTGTCAAGTCAACTAATTTACACTTAATCATGAATTACTGAAACATCTTACTTTTTAACCACCTCCCCACAGTGATGTCTACATTTTACACAGAGGTTGCAAGAAGGATAGTGAGTGTTCCTGAAGGAATACTAATGGCCCAGTGATGGAATTCCAGTTGTTAAGACAAAGATGGGAAATGCTTAAAACAAGCCTCCTCCTTTTCCCCACTCAGCTGAAATAATAACTAAAGCCCCTCTGACCCAGCCCTCTACTGCTCTCCGAGTATCAGCCATATGTAAGCTGTTGTTGGGGTTGACCCCCACCCATGCTGCACACGTAATGATATGTTTAGATGCTATGAACCTCACAGCCACATCTGTTTAAATGAACTGGAAAGATGGTTGGAGACCCTCGTTGCTATGGTCCAGTGCATCAAGACAACTCTGGAACTTAAAGGGGTTAAATGTCTTCCCCCAAGGACATAATAAATGGCACAGAAATGAAACTAGAATTTCCAATTAGGTTATCTTTATGCAGAGTTAGCAAATATGTCACTCTGCTCTAAAGTCTCCCATCCTTGGCAGTCATCTCTAATCACACAGGTCTGTCCTTTCCTAGTGCCTGTGTGATGACTCAAAATTCTTTTCCAGCTCAGCTCTTTATGAAATCACTGCTAATCCATTGGAGTTGGCTCATGCTGACCTCAAAACAAATGGATAGCCAGTTATTTCTCCAGCAAAAGTGGAGTTTACTCGGGCTCATCAAAGTACAGCAATTTGGGATCTGCAGCTATGGCAAGCCATGGGCAAGACCCATCTAACAGGGGAAGAACAGTCTCTCATTAGCTAAGCTTTTGCCAGGCAAGAAGAGGAAGTCTTTCTTCTCTTCAAGCTCTGCTACTGCAGAGCATGATAGCATCCCCTTCTGGCCCTCTGACTCAATTTTAATTGAGGTTTCAGTTTATTCATTTTTACACTAACAGTAGGAATTTAATTCAATGAGAGTTAAATGCCAAACAGGGACCGGTGAGGCAACTCAGAGATAAACAAAATTAGAAAGCTACCCAAAGGCCACCACCCCTTTCCTGACCCTAGGCTGGATGGAGGGGGAAAAAAAGTGGCTTAACAAATCCTGGAAATGGGGGCTGCAACCACAGTGGGATCTGGGCCCAAGGAACAGAGCCTGGAGCGGAGGAGGTGGAGCCATGGGAGGGAGGCAGCCACTGCCACAGATGCCAACAACACAAAGGGGAAGGAAATACCCTGCCTATCCTCTCTTCTCACCCTCCAATTTCCCTCCAACAGTGCTTCCTATTGGCCAAATAAACCAAATGCCAGTTAGCAAGGAGACCTAGCAGAAGCAGAAGATATTAAGAAGAGGTGGCAAGAATACACAGAAGAACTGTACAAAAAAGATCTTCACGACCCAGATAATCACGATGGTGTGATCACTGACCTAGAGCCAGACATCCTGGAATGTGAAGTCAAGTGGGCCTTAGAAAGCATCACTACGAACAAAGCTAGTGGAGGTGATGGAATTCCAGTTGAGGTATTCCAAATCCTGAAAGATGATGCTGTGAAAGTGCTGCACTCAATATGCCAGCAAATTTGGAAAACTCAGCAGTGGCCACAGGACTGGAAAAGGTCAGTTTTCATTCCAATCCCAAAGAAAGGCAATGCCAAAGAATGCTCAAACTACCGCACAATTGCACTCATCTCACACGCTAGTAAAGTAATGCTCAAAATTCTCCAAGCCAGGATTCAGCAATATGTGAACCGTGAACTTCCAGATGTTCAAGCTGCTTCTAGAAAAGTCAGAGGAACCAGAGATCAAATTGCCATCAACCACTGGATCATCAAAAAAGCAAGAGAGTTCCAGAAAAACATCTATTTCTGCTTTATTGACTATGCCAAAGCCTTTGACTGTGTGGATCACAATAAACTGTGGAAAATTCTGAAAGAGATAGGAATACCAGAGCACCTGACCTGCCTCTTGAGAAACCTATATGCAGGTCTGGAAGCAACAGTTAGAACTGGACATGGAACAACAGACTGGTTCCAAATAGGAAAAGGAGTACATCAAGGCTGTATATTGTCACCCTGCTTATTTAACTTATATGCAGAGCACATCATGAGAAATGCTGGGCTGGAAGAAACACAAGCTGGAATCAAGACTGCAGGGAGAAATATCAATAACCTCAGATATGCAGATGACACCACCCTTATGGCAGAAAGTGAAGAGGAACTCAAAAGCCTCTTGATGAAAGTGAAAGAGGACAGTGAAAAAGTTGGCTTAAAGCTCAACGTTCAGAAAACAAAGGTCATGGCATCTGGTCCCATCACTTCATGGGAAATAGATGGCAAAACAGTGGAAACAGTGTCAGACTTTATTTTTTGGGGCTCCAAAATCACTGCAGATGGTGACTGCAGCCATTAAATTAAAAGATGCTTACTCCTTAGAAGAAAAGTTATGACCAACCTAGATAGCATATTGAAAAGTAGAGACATTACTTTGCCAACAAAGGTCCGTCTAGTCAAGGCTATGGTTTTTCCTGTGGTCATGTATGGATGTGAGAGTTGGACTGTGAAGAAAGCTGAGCGCCAAAGAATTGATGCTTTTGAAGTGTGGTGTTGGAGAAGACTCTTGAGAGTCCCTTGGACTGCAAGGAGATCCAACCAGTCCATTCTGAAGGAGATCAGCCCTGGGATTTCTTTGAAAGGAATGATGCTAATGCTGAAACTCCAGTACTTTGGCCACCTCATGCGAAGAGTTGACTCATTGGAAAAGACTCTGATGCTGGGAGGGATTGGGGGCAGGAGGAGAAGGGGACGACAGAGGATGAGATGGCTGGATGGCATCACTGACTCGATGGATGTGAGTCTGAGTGAACTCCGGGAGCTGGTGATGGACAGGGAGGCCTGGCGTGCTGCGATTCATGGGGTCGCAAAGAGTCGGATACAACTGAGTGACTGAACTGAACTGAACTGAAGGAGACCTAGAAATAAAGGGCAGAATAAGCTGATCAGCAAAGCATCATCCTACATATGTGGTGTTACATGATTTTTTGGTTTTATTTAACCTATTGCATATATGTGCTCAGATCATGAACTCATTATTGCCAAATTCATACTTAAATTGAAGAAAGTAGGGAAAACCACTAGACCATTCAGGTATGACCTAAATCAAATCCCTTACATTTATACAGTGGAAGTAACAAATAGATTCAAGGTATTAGATCTGAGAGAGAGATCTCTTGAATAACTATGGATGGAGGTTCATGACACTGTACAGGAGGCAGTGATCAAGAACATCCCCAAGAAAAAGAAATGCAAAAAGGCAGAATGGTTGTCTGAGAAGGCCTTACAAATAGCTGAGAAAAGAAGAGAAATGAAAGACAAAGGAGAAAAGGCAAGATATACCCATTTGAGTTCCAAAGAATAGCAAGGAGAGATAAGAAAGCCCTCCTCAGCAATCAATACAAAGAAATAGAGGAAAACAACAGAATGGGAAAGACTAGAGATCTCTTCAAGAAAATTAGAGATACCAAGGGAACATTTCATGCAAAGATGGGCACAACAAAGGACAGAAACGGTGTGGACTTAACAGAAGCAGAAGATATTAAGAAGAGGTGGCAAGAATACACAGAAGAACTATACAAAAAAGATCTTCATGACCCAGATAATCATGATGGTGTGATCACTCATCTAGAATCAGACATCCTGGAATGTGAAGTCAAGTGGGCCTTACAAAGCATCGCTACAAATAAAGCCAGTGGAGGTGATGGAATTCCAGTTGAGCAATTTCAAATCCTAAAAGATGATGCTTTGAAAGTGCTCCACTCAATATGCCAGCAAATTTGGAAAACTCAGCAGTGGCCACAGGACCGGAAAAGGTCAGTTTTCATTCCAATCCCAAAGAAAGACAAGGCCAAAGGATGTTCAAACTACCACACAATCATACTCATCTCACACGCTAGTAAAGTAATGCTCAAAATTCTCCAAGCCAGGCTTCAACAGTACATGAACCGTGAACTTCCAGATGTCCAAGTTTAGAAAAGGCAGAGGAACCAGAAATCAAATTGTCAATATCCACTGGATCATTGAAAAAGCAAGAGAGTTCCAGAAAAACATTAACTTCTGCTTTATTGACTATGCCAAAGCCTTTGACCCTGTGCATCACAACAAATTGTGGAAAATTCTTCAAGAGATGGGAATACCAGACCACCTTACCTCCTGAGAAATCTGTATGCAGGTCAAGAACCAACAGTTAGAACTAGACATTGAACAACAGACTGGTTCCAAATCGGGAAACGAGTACATCAAGGCTGTATATTGTCACCCTGCTAATTAACTTATATGCAGGGTACATCATGAGAAATGCTGGATTGGATGAAGCACAAGCTGGAATCAAGATTTCTGGGAGGAATATCAATAACCTCAGATATGACACCACCCTTATGGCAGAAAGCAAAGAGGAAGTAAAGAGCCTCTTGATGAAAGTGAAAGAGGAGAGTGAAAAAGTTGGCTTAAGACTCAACATTCAGAAAACTAAGATCATGGCATCTGGTCCCATCACTTCATGGCAAATAGATGGGAAAACAGTGGAAACAGTGACAGACTTTATTTTGGGGGGCTCCAAAATCACTGCAGATGGTGACTGTAGCCATGAAATTAAAAGACACTTGCTCCTTCTAAGAAAAGTTATGACCAACCTAGACAGCATATTAAAAAGCAGAGACATTACTTTCCCAACAAAGGTCCATATATTCAAAGCTATGGTTTTTCTAGTACCATGTATGGATGTGAGAGTTGGACTATAAAGAAAGCTGAGTGCTGGAGCACTGATTCTTTTCAACCATGGTGTTGGAGAAGACTCTTGAGAGTCCCTCGGACAGCAAGGAGATCCAACCAGTATCAGTCCTGAATATTCATTGGAAGGACTGATGCTGAAGCTGGAACTCCAATACTTTGGCCACCTGATGCAAAGAACTAACTCATTTGAAAAGACCCTGATGCTGGGAAAGATTGAGGGTAGGAAGAGAAGGGGATGACAGAGGATGAGATGGTTGGATGGCATCACCGACTCAATGGACATGAGTTTGAGTAAACTCCGGCAGTTGGTGATGGACAGGGAGGCCTCCATGCTGTAGTCCATGGTGTCACAGAGTCGGATATGACTGAGCAACTGAACTGAACTGATATATGGTTATTTCTGGCTGAAAAAAGAAAACATGTCTTTAACAGAATTTCTCTTATACATTAAACATATAAATAAGTAAAAAATCAATCATACAACTACTACCAAACAGATAATTACTGTGAGTACTCAGACATACTATTTCAGTGTACTTTTAAATTAATATTTAAATAAGTTTGGGGTCCTAACTAGTTACATAGTTGATGTTTTTTTTTAACTCAGTAAGTATTTTCCCATTTGGGCTTCCCTGTGGCTCAGACAGTAAAGAATCTGCCTGCAGTGCAGAAGACCCAGGTTAGATCTCTGAGTTGGGAAGATCCGTGGAGGAGGGAATGGCAATCCACTCCAATATTCCTGTCTGGGAAGTCCCAAGGACAGCGGAGCCTAGCAAGCTATAGTCCGTTGGGTCGCAAACAGTCAGACATGTCTGAACAACTAACATTTTCACTTTGATTTTCCCATTTGATTAAATATTCTTCCAAAGTATGATTTGTAACAACTATATCATGACTGCAGTCATGAAATTAAAAGATATGTGCTCCTTGGAAGAAAAGCTATGATAAACCTAGACAGTGTATTAAAAAGCAGAGATATTACTTTGCCAACAAAGGTCCATATAGTCAAAGGTATGGTTTTTCCAGTAATCAAGTATGGATGTGAGAGCTGGACAATAAAGAAGGCTGAGCACCAAAGAAGTGATTCTTTCAAATTGTGGTACTGGAGAAGACTTTTGAGAGTCCCTTGGACTGCAAGGAGATCAAACCAGTCAATCTTAAAGGAAATCAACCCTGAATATTCATTGAAAGGACTGATGCTGAAGCTGAAGCTCCAATCCTTTGGCCAACTGATGTGAAGAACCGACTCACGGGAAATGGCCCTGATGCTGTAAAAGATTAAAGGCAGGAGAAGAGGGTGACAGAGGATGAGATGGTTGGATGGGATCCATTACGTGAGTTTGAGCAAACTCTGGGAGACAGTGAAGGAGAGGGAAGCCTGGGGTGCTGCAGGCCATGGGGTGGCAAGAGTCAGGCATGACTGAGCAACTGAACAACAACAACAATATCATTTATTGCATGGTATTGTGGTATACCTTTGTTTATCATCATATTTAGACACAGTCATGTTAACCATTTGGAAAATGTGTTAGCTGAAATGATCATTGGTTTACATCTTTTTATTTTTAATGTTTGGTTCGTAAGAAACAGAAATCTAATGAAGTCTGGCAACAGGAAATCTGAAAATTAATTAGACCTAAAAAGAAAATACAAGTTAAATACTTAGAAAATTTACCATTCCTATTTAATTACTTTTAATTTGTATGTTATTACTTTCAGTAAAAAACAAAAAGCAATAATAGAATATGTTATACTTGTTGCCCTAGTATCTATGACCAGATAAATATATCACTTGCTTCAGAATTCTCTTTTGCTGTATACAGTGTCATCTAGAAACAGTTTAATTCTTTTGAATTGCCAGGTAATGACCTGCACCGTCCTCAACAAGGGAATTACCATAACTCCTAATCAGTCAATGCTGAGCACCTGTCTGAAGGAGAGTAAGGGTAACAAGTCTAATTGCTGCAATTAGGACCTATGCAACCACTTATGGGTTATATCCCAATTCAAATGGAAATAACATCTATTTAACAGACTAAGATTTATAGGATTTTATATTATTGTGTTTCTGCTTTTTTTTTTTTTTTCCAGCTGACCTCTAGTGTCAGTTCCTCCTCACTGACACTTCTTCTGGAGGAAGACCTGGAGAGGACAAAGGAGTAGAGACCAAGAACAGCCACTTAGCAGCTCTTTTGGTTGACATGATCTTTTCCTCAACACTCTTCTTCTTGGTTTTTCTGATATGAGTCACTCAACAATGCCCAGAGTGTGTTGCTGAGTAAGGATTTGATGGCAGAAACTTCTTCACATGGTGTGTGGGACCAGGGCCTGGGTAAAATATCCTGGCCCTGACTGATGCCTCACATGAGGCTTTGATGGCTTAGACATAAAGTTCACAGGCTGTAGAATTTACAGTCCCTGAATAACGAAGATAACCACTAGCTTTCAAACAACAGAGCAATAGCACCAGATCCAGAGTGAACTAGTAATTGTGGTATAATCTTAAGGCCAATTCTTATGTGCTATTTAAATCTTTATATGTTCTCAGTACATATGCCACTTCTTCCAAGAAATATGCCTTGACCACCCCCAGAGGAGAGAGGAGAGACTATTTTTATGTGCTCCTTGTGCTTTTTCTAGCTTTCTTTCATAACATTGTAAAGTTATCATTTATTTACCTATGTCTAGACTATAAGCTTCTTGATATTAGGGTTTATAGGTTATTTAGCTTTGCAGCCCAAAGCACAATATTATGCCTGAAAAATAACTCATGTTCAATAAAATATTTGTTGAATTAATGAATAATATCTCCCAGATAAAGATATGTATTTATTACTGAATGTCCCAACTCTGATGATAGGGATCAAGTGAATTTTACATTAAAATTTCTGCTCTCAGAAAATTCTTTTGCCTTCATTTCCCCAAACAGGAGAGAGGAGATCTCTCTCAGTGCTCTCCACCAGTTCAGTCATTTCATATGTCTTCTCTACACTGTCTGCATTTCAAGGTCTTAATTAATAGGCTTTTCTTTGAGTTAGATTTTATTGGAATATTTCTAAGTCATGGTTGAAAATTTTTTAACAATGGCTTCAGTTCAGATTTGAACTTAACAGCTTCAGTGGAGGGGGAAAAATCACATTGCACAGTGGAAACATTTATTTTTCCTGTTTAGCTGTATTTGATGCTGCTGCTGCTGCTGCTGTCGCTTCAGTCGTGTCCGACTCTGTGCGACCCCAGAGACGGCAGCCCACCAGGCTCCCCCGTCCCTGGGATTCTCCAGGCAAGAATACTGAAGTGGGTTGCCATTTCTTTCTCCAATGCATGAAAGTGAAAAGTCAAAGTGAAGTCACTCAGTCGTGCCGACTCTTATTTGATGCTAGGGACAGGTAAAGACAGTCTATTGCATGAGTGAGTTTAGAGTTGGTATAATTTGATGCTGTGTAGAAATTACTTCAAAACTTAGTGGCTTACTATGGAGAACAGTATGGAGACTCCTTAAAAAACTAGAAATAAAACTACCATATGACAACAATCCCACTACAGGGCATATACCGTGAAGAAACCATAACTGAAAAAGACACATGTACTCCAATGTTCATTGCAGCACTATTTACAATAGCTAAGACATGGAAGCAATCTAGATGTCCATTGACAGATTAATAAATAAAGAGGTGGTGGTGTGTATACATATATATACACAATGGAATATCACAGCCATAAAAAGTAATACATTTGAGTCAGTTCTAATGAGCTGGATGAACTTAGAGCATATTATATGGAGTGAAGTAAATCAGAAAGAGAAAGACAAATATTGTATATGGAATTTAGGAAGATGGTACTGATGAACCTATCTTCGAGGCAGCAGTGGAGATGTAGACATAGAGAATGGACTAATGGATACAGTGGGGGAAGGAGAGGGTGGGAAGAACTGAGAGAGTAGCACTGAAACATATGTATTACCATGGACAGGGAGGCCTGGCGTGCTGCAATTCATGGGGTCGCAAAGAGTCGGACACAACTGAGTGACTGAACTGAACTGAACTGAACATTATTAGGTTGGTGCAAAAATAATTTCAATTTTGCATTGTTGAACTTTGCCATTTGATATTGGAATGCATTCTTAAATAAACATGGTTATATTAAAAAAAAAAAAAAACAGTGACTTAAAACAATCAACATTTGTTATCTCACACAGTTTTGAGGGTCAAGAACAGCCTGGCTGGGTGACTCTGGCTCAAGGTCTATCTTGCTGTTGCAGTCGAGCTGTGCATCTTTAGATGACTATCCAAAGGCTTGGCTGCGACTGGAGCATCCATTCCCAGGTAGCTCCCTTACAGATCTGGCAAGCTGGTGCTGGTTGTTGGCAGGAGGCCTCAGTTCCTTTCCACGTGGACCTCTTTATAGTGATACATGAATTATCTCACAAGATGGCAGCTGGCTTCCCCCACAGAAAGCAATCCAAGAGATAGCAAGAAGAATACCCCTCCATGCCTTTATGTCCAAATTCCGAATGCCATACTGTCCATTCCACCACATCCTGTTCACTAAAAGTGAGTTATTAAGTTCAACCCACACTCAAAGGGAGGGAATTAGGCCATGCCCTCCTGAAAACAATGAAAGAATTTGATTTGTAGACATATTTTTAAACTACGGCAGGCAGTTATCAAACAAATAGTTTAAAACGTTTGAATATACACAAGACAAGGCATTCATATGTGCATATGTGGTGGTTTCCTTTTAACTTTTAAACTTAAGTTTAACAGTTGAAAATCTGTTAACAGATGGCATAAACTAAAGGCGTGCCCTCTCAATGTCAATCCTCAGCTTTCCCTCCATGTCTTTTGGGTCCAGGAAAAAAACGATTCCTGACATTTTTATCTGCAGCCTGGCTGTGGCTGGTCTGGTCCACATCATTGGAATGCCATTTCTTATTCACCAGTGGGCCCAAGGAGGACAGTGGGTGTTTGGGGGGCCTCTCTGCAGGACCATCACATCCCTGGATAGCTGCAACCAGTTTGCCTGTACTGCCATCATGACTTTAATGAATGTGGACAGGTAAGTGAAGAGATTCTGAAATATCTCAACCTAATTTAGAGGTTCCTGTACTTCTTCGAGGTCATCCCAATTTCAGCAACATCAGTGCTGGTTTGTAATAGCAAAGCTCCTCTCCATTCATCTGTTTCATTGTAGGACAAACCAGTTAATATTTTCCAACTTTCACAGAGGTCCATTTTTAATGGAAAACTTAAAACACTGAACATTTCCTCTTCCCCAATCATTCTTTCCAACTCAGTTTTATTTACAATTGACTGCAAGAAAAAAGCCCACAAAATCATGAAATACCAGAAACCAGAATGAATTCACTCCCCCAACCCCTGCCCATCATTATTGCAAAAAGGAAACCAAAGTCCTGAGAAGTAAAGGAAATGGCTAAAGACACACAGAGTCAGTGGCAGAGCTGAGAACTGAAGTGGTTCTCCTCACTCCCTTCAGGGTTCTTTCTGGTAAGTTTCACATCTCACACACCTAGCAGCTTTAGAGAATACATGAAGTAGAGGGCTCCTTTACAGCTATGAAGAGAAGTCAGAGTTACAAGAAGACCATCCTTTGCACTCACTGTTAGGATCAATTAATGCAAATGCTGCCATTTTACATTACCAGACATATCCCGGAACATTGATTGAAGGCAAAAGGAGAAAGGAACAACAGAGGATGAGATGATTAGATTGTATCGCCAGCTCAATGGATATGAATTTGAGCAAACTTGGGGAGATAGTGAAGAACAGGGAAGCCTGGACTGCTGCAGTCCATGGGGCTGCCAAGAGTTGGACCTGACTTAGCAACTGAACAACAATCCCAGAACATGTCATAGCCATGTTTACCAAGCTCGTAAGCTAATGTTACTCAAGGAGATGATGGTGATGGTGAGATGTTTGTGGAGCCAGTGAGTGCTGAAGCCCAGTTCAGAGCCAGGCTGTCCAACTCTAGAGAGGGCAGGTAGCTGGCAACTACCTCACCATCTGGCTTCTTTTAGGAAGCCTGTGAGCTAGGATGTTAGGATGTTCCCTGTGGCATCTAGATGGTATGGACTTTCACACCAGGTCTTAGCAGCATGCCCCAAACAGAAACAAATCCTGAAGACAACAGTAAAAACACAACAGTAATATGCCCACTCAGAGAAAAACCCATGTAAAATCTCCATCCACCTTCTTCCCACCCCAATCCCAACCCAGCACACTTAGTCCCTCTTGCTCTGATCTACTTTTCTTTCTCTCTTGCTTTAAACATATTACAGACTTTAATTTCTTTGGTATATAGAGATAAGTGTGTGTTGTTTATTGTCTAGCTTCCCCCATACATCGAATGTGAATTACACAAAAGCAGGATCTTTGATCACTAGTACATTCTGAGTGTCTGTGTAACAGTGCCTGGCATATGGGCACGTAAACGCTATTATGAATGAATGAATGCTAGTCTTAAATTTCTCTGAGTCCATGGAGGACTCTTTCTTGAGCTCTGCCTCTTTTACCCTTCCAACAGGGCCTTTTAGGGTTGGGAAGTGGTGAGCAGTTCATCAGATGGCTGAACAAAGGAATAGCAGCGTTCATATAAATCTAATTTGCTGGATCATTATTATTCAAGCATGAATAATGATGGTAATGTTTAATACATTTTTTTAATCCTGCTGCTTTTCTACAAAAGAATTCTCAGAATATGTAGAGTATACTTCTCAACTTATAATTAACATCACATTTTTTAATCTACATGCTAGGTAGGTATATCTGGTTAGTTCAGCTGATGCCACCAAAGCTCACAGAGTGTGGAATAAAGCCTGGTAAGTTTAGGGTTCCAACACCAGGGCCAGGGCCCTGTGCAGGGCTGGAACCCACTGCAGAGAAGCAACTTAAAATACGAGCCTCACTGTTGTGATCCGTTCTCAGCAGAATAAAAGCTTCTTCATACCACGTACGTACCATGAAGGCAGAAGAGTATCGGCTTTTTCTTTTAAGAGGGGGAACTGAACCTCTTCTGTAAACCTCTTACTGCAAATAAAGTGAAATCATATTGTCTGCCTTAGAGCAGACCACAGAATATTTCCTAATCATCACAGGATTTTTCTGAGTGTGTATATGTGTGCATGTGTATCTTACACAATTGAATAGCATGTATTTTTTTTTAACCTTGTGGCCACAAAATGCTAAAATTTTACTTTCAAATAAAGACACTCAGGCCTTTATCTTTCTCCCAGAGGATCACATAGCCACAGACAAATGAAGATTTTTTAACACTGAACTTTTTTCCCAGCCTCTGGAATTTCTCGTAGTTCTAACTCTACTAAATTCATAAAAATTCAAGAAAATGTGTAATTTTGTAAAGCAGAAATGAAGTTTTATCTGTAATTCCAAAACTGTCAGTGCATCAGTATGTGATATTATTTATACATTTATTTTAATTTTCAATTTGTTCAGTCCCTAAGTCCATGTCCGACTCTTTGTGACCCTATGGAGTGCAGCATGCCAGGCTTGCCTGTCCTTAACCATCTCCTGGAGTTTGACTAAACTCATATCCATTGAGTCAGTGATGCTATCCAACCATCTTATCCTCTCTACTCTTCTCCTCCTGCCCTCAATTTTTCCCAAGCATCAGTGTCTTTTCCAATGAGTCAGCTCTTTGCATGAGGTGGCCAAAGTGTTGGAGCTTCAGCTTCAGCATCAGTCCTTCCAATGGATATTCACAGTTGACTTCCTTTAGGGTTGACTGGCTTGATCTCCGATTTAGTAGACCATAAATATCAAGTGTTTCCCCAAACTCTTTCATTTTCCTTTCTCTGATTAGTTAATAATTGCAAGTATGTGAAATATTTTAATAGTGGGTTCCTACCTTTAAAGCCATATGAAAAAAATTTTAGACACCCAAAATATTATAAATATTTGCCTCCAGGTGAAAGCTACCTAGACTTTTGTTAGTGGTTACTTTTTTAATTAAATTTTCTGGAACAACAACCAAGTCAGTAAATAGAAGCCAAAATTCCCTATTCATTCATTTAACAAATATTTATTGAGCATGGACCATATGCCAGGAACCATGCAAGACACATGAGATACAGCAGCATTAAACTAATAGCCAAGGCTCCTGCCTTCATGGTGCTTCCATTCCACAGGTGTAGACAGACATTCTGTGAAAAGTCACATGGATAAATGTGTATTATTATTTCCACATAATGATACATCCTAGGAAGGAAAAGTAGAGTCCCCTAATATCCAGATTTATAGTCATGGGCCCTCGTATAGAGTGAGTGGTCAGGGGAAGCTTCTCCAAGAGGGAGACCTAATGGGGATCAGAGGGAAGGAGGAACTAGAGGCAGGTCCTGCCAGATGGGCTGAATAGCAGGTACCTGGCACTGAAAGACACAGAACTTGAGGGAAGGCCAGAGATGGGCACAAACTTCAGCCTGAGTGACAGGAAGGCCAGGTAGAAAAAGACCTCAAGGGTCATGGGGAGAATTCTGAATTTTATCTGAAAGATAAAGAAAAGTCACTGAAGGGTTTTCAGCTGGGAAGGTCATCAGAGACGATTCCCTAACCCATCAATGCCATGACTCCATTGTCTTTAATCCCAGACAGAAAGATGGTGGGGCTGCTGTACAATCACTACCTATTCCCTTCCTCAGCAGGGAGGGAAGGGGACTTCGTCTCCTTAGCGACAGGTGACTGGTAACGCAGATGCAGGGTAGGGAAGGAGGGGTGGCTGAGGTACCTGGGGCCACAAGCCTGTCCCTGCATGCCAAGGGCTCCCTTAACTGAGTGCAAAATTGAAAAGCGAGGAGACAGAGACTTTTCCATTTTCATAAATCTTCTTTAAGAAGCTCTACAAAATCCTGGAGAAAATTAATGGACCATAGACCATATTTCACATTTATTGAACGTCCACTAATCCTGCTTTCCTACAGCCCCCAGCCCCCTCAAAACCGTGCCTCCTCAAATCCCCTCCTCTGAATCTGAGCTCTCTTTTTCATGCTTTAGCTTGTCTCTGAAAAATTATTTTTGGATTTACTGGAGACCAAACATGCTTGCTCTATCAGGATTTTCAAGTCTAATTAACGATTATCTTTCTTCTGGATCAAAATGGGGGGAAAAAAGAAAAATAGAACCCTTTCCCCATGAAATTAGTCCATTTCTACACCCCTATCAGCCTCAAGCCTCAGTTCTCTGAGGAATTTGCATTGTCTGTGCTAGTCATGTTTGATTACTCTGTTAGTTCTGTGACCTGAACCTCTAAGAGCCTTTGGCCCTGACTCTAACACCATCTAAGCAGGATGTCTGTCCTGGGTGCCCAAACCTCATGCTGCTGGGGATCCTCCCACCAGCCTCCTTCCTGTCCTATATCCGTACACCCTCCTGGGAAGTAGGCCATTCCCATCTGGAGGGAATCTCCCTACCCTCATTCAGATACAGTTTTCCAGAGCCTCCTGCACAAGGGAAGCACCTTTGTAAATAAAAAGGTTGTGGGACTTCCCTGGTGGTCCCAGTGGCTGAGACTCCATGCTCCCAACACAGGGGGGCCAGGGTTCGATCCCCAGTCAGGGAACTAGACCCCACATGCTGCATTTTGGATGCTGCAATGAAAGATCTTGCATGCCACATCCCATGTGTCACAACTAAAACCACAACTAAAACCCAGCACAGCCAAATAAATATATAAATATAAAAGGGTCAGCAAACCTAAAAAATTTGCACAGCAGTGTACCATTTTCAGGGTCTTTATGGAAGTGACTGCTGTGTATCAGTGAGTGGTTTATTCAGACTTACAGGGTCAAGAATTGTTTTCTCTACAAGTACCAGCCAGCTCTTTAAAAATATAACTTTCACCCTGATAGAGGTGTGCTTCAGGGAGGATCATAATACTAATAATTTACTCTTGTCATGAACCTTTCATCCTTGGAGCTCAGTGCTTTTATTGATTGTTCCCAAACCCTTCTCCACTGGCTTTGCAGGTTCTTGGCTCTCGTCCAGCCATTTCAACTGACAAGCTGGAGAACCAGGTACAAGACAATCTGCATCAATCTGGGCCTCTGGGCAGCTTCCTTCATTCTGGTGTTGCCTGTCTGGGTCTACTCGAAGGTCATCAAATTTAAAGACAGCGCTGAGAGTTGTGCTTTTGATTTAACATCCCCTCATGATGTACTTTGGTAGGTTGTTAAAACTTAAGAAAAATAGAGTTGAATTAAGTTGTGAAGTGCTTCATCCTCCTTGTGAACACGTGAGCAGCCACACGGAGTGTCCTTAGGGAGCCTCTCCGGGCCCGTCTCTCCACTTAAGTTCTCTGCTTCCCACCATCAAGTCGATAGTTTGATTTTTAAGGATAGGGTAACCTTTAGAAAAAAATTTTGCACTTAATCATGTAACCTCAATGGGTGCAACTATATTTAAATATGCATCTTAAAGATCCATGGAGGCCAGTTTCAGTGGGAACATAGCAATCAAGGGACAGGTGGACATCACAAAAGGGTCTAGAGTTCTGAGATTCAATCCTTGTCAACGTGCAGCTGGAGTTTGGTTGGGTCCCTGGAAAAGATCTATCTGAGTCCCAATTCTCAGCACTTGTGGATATGATCTTACATAGAAATGGGGTCTTTGCAGATATGATCAATTTGAGATGACGTCTTACTGGATTAGGGTGGGCCCTAAATACAATGACTGAGGCCTGATAAGGAGAGAAAGATTTACAGAGACACAGAGAGCATGCAGGTGAAGACAGAGGAAGGGATCGGAGTGATGTGTCTGTAAGCAAGGAACACCAGGCATGACCATAAAACTCCAGGGAGGCTGGGAGATCACATGCTCAAAACCTCAAAAAGGAACAACTCTGCCAACACCTTGATTTAAGACTTCCAGCTTCTAGAACTGAGAGACAAATTTCTGTCCTTTTAAGCCATCCAGTGTGTGGTAATTTGTTACAGGAAGTTCTAGGAAACCAATACAGCAACCAACACAGGCACTTCTTATGATTTAATTTTTTGTTGATTCATGTATTTATTTTTGGCTGTGCTCGGTCTTCATTGCTGCACACGGGCTTTCTTCAGTTGGAGAGTTGGGGCTACTCTCTAGGTGCGGTGCACAGGCTTCTCATTGCGGTGGTTTCTCACTGAGGAGCATGGGCTCTAGACGCACAAGGGCTCAGTAGTTGAGGCTAGCAGGCTTAGTTGCTTCAAAGTATGTGGGATTTCCCTGGACCAGGGATCGAACCCAGGTCAAAATTTTTCTAGTTGAAACTTTCAACAGAGCATTTGTAATCCCTAATTAAATGTTTCGATCTCCTGCCAAGAGCCAGGTATTGTGCTGGTGCTTTTTACATACATTATGGCAAGTCGGTCTGGCAGATTCCTTTTTCCCATACCACCACTTGTCAAATAGAGAAATCATTTCTGCATCACATAGACACAGCCCAAGAGGGATGGAGCCAGAGGCCTGACAAGGCCAAGAATCCAGCAGCAAGAAATTTCTAGAGGAATGCAACAGTAAAATTAATACCATGATTATTTATTTGCTATTTCTCAGACCAGCACTGGCTCCACTCACAGACAGAAGCATCAGCCCATCTCAAGGTAAAGTGATGTTTAATCATGGTGGGCTGAGAGATTAACCTGGGCCCCACCTGTCTAAAAGGAGGGCAAGACCTGAAGCTCACCATACAACTACAAGACTTCAGCCTGTGTCAAATAAACAAAGACTAACTATTTTGCACCTACAGCTGTTTCTGCTCCTTAATGTTGGTTATGGTAAGGGACATTCTGAGGTTTCAGACTCTACTGTTTCTCTCAGAATTAAGTCCTCAAGATGAACAAAAGGCTGGGACTAGTGTGCTATGTTCAGAAGCCCTGTGGTCCCAGAGCTCTTTCTCTGCCACCCTGTCCACACCCACCCAATCCGGGTTGCCTTCTTCCAGAGCCTCCCTGGTAGCTCAGCTGGTAAAGAATCCGCCTGCAATGCAGAAGGATTCAATTCCTGGCTCGGGAAGATCCCCTGGAGAAAGAATAGGTTATCCACTCCCAGTGTTCTTGGGCTTCCCTGGTGGCTCAGACGGTAAAGAATCTGCCTGTAATGTGGGAGACCTGAGTTTGATCTCTGGGTTGTGAAGATCCCCTGGAGGAGGGCATGGCAACCCACTCCAGTATTCTTGCCTGGAGTATGGACAGAGGAGCCTGGAGGGCTACAATCCATGAGGTCACAAAGAGCTGGACATGAGTGAGCAACCAAGCACAGCATACAGCACAGGACACCAGAGTTCTGCCAGGAAGGACCCCTGGTGTCTATGCAGAAACGGAGTGGCGCAAGCAAGAGCTTTCCCTGGTGGAGAATAGGGAAATAATAGCTGATTTGACAACAGGTCCTCCTGGGGCTTCCCTGGTGGCTCAGAAGATAAAGAATCTGCAGGAGACCTGGGTTCAATCCTTGGGTAGAGAAGATTCCCCTGGAGAAGGGAATGGTACCCGACTCCAGTAATCTTGACTGGAGAATCCCATGGACAGAGGAGCCTGGCGGCTACAGTTCATGCTGTCACAAGAGTAAGAAAGACTGAGCAAATAAGCATGCACACCCACCTCCTGAGTGCACATTGAGAGGCCATCTGGAGCCTCAGTTACCACTGGGTTCAAATCTCACCTCTGCCACTTACTGTGTGAGTAACCTTAGGCAAGCCACCTAATTTACTCAGCTAGTAACCTGTGTCTTAGTTTCCTCTTCTGCAACATGAAGATGTTACTGGCATTGCATTCATGGGGTGCACAGATTCAGTGGGTTAAAATAAGTAAAGCACCCAGCACAGCACCTGCTACAGAACAAATGCCACTTATGGCCTCTTGTTGTTAATAACACTAAATATAATAACAATAATAAGCACGCTCACTTGTTCTGTACTCAGTAGCGTTGGCTGCTGAGAAGGGCTGGCGAGGGAAGAGTCGTTGTCTGTGAATAATGAAAAGCATAACTTCACACCTCTGGATGTGAAAGGACCCAGAGATCCTTAACGTTTGCTCCAAGCACCGTTATTCTGGGCCCTGAAAAATCAGAGAATCATAAACTGTGAAAGTCAGTTCTAGCATTGTGAATGTAACAGTCATGTCCTCTCTCTCATTTTATAGGTATACTCTGTATTTGATGATAACAAGTTTCTTTTTCCCTTTGCCCTTGGTTTTGATATGCTATATTTTAATTTTATGCTATACTTGGGACCTATATCAACAGAATAAGGATGCCAGATGGTAAGTGTATGTCTTATTTGCTAAAAGAACAATTCAGAAATCTAAGATATCTACAAAAGAAACTTAAACAACAGTCACTTGAAACATGCCAAGCTCAGACATATGGGCATTAATGTCTATATAAGGCATTTTCAGAAAATAAGTCATGTTCTGAAGCAGAAAATAAGTCATATTCTGAAGACTTATTTTCAGTCATGAAAATAAGTCATGTTCTGAGACTTGAGGGTCTCTCAGTGATAAATATTGAAATTAATGATGTAATGGTTTCATAAAAATGTATGTCATCAGCACTGTTATTTAAATGTTTTATTTGTACATTTTACAGAGTTGTGTACATATGTAAAGATCCTAGATATTGTGTATAATTTATAGCCTTTTCATTTTTGTGATGTTTTTAGTGTAGAGAAGCAGGATTTCATTAATATTTGAATACTTAGAATAAAGTCAATTAGGACTAAATAAAGCCAAAAACTTACCTAAAGACAATAACTTAGGAAGGATCTTTAAATATTTGTTGTTGTTTGTGATTTAGCAACTAAGTTGTGTCTGGCTCTTTTGTGACCCCATGGACTATAGCCCACCAGGCTCCTTCTGTCCATGAAATTTTCCAGGCAAGAATACTGGAGTAGGTTGTCATTTCCTTCTCCAGGAGACCGTCCCAACCCAGGAATCAAACCCACATCTCCTGAATTGGCAGGTGAATTCTTTACCACTAAGCCACTAGGGAAGTCCACCTTTAAATAAACTTATCTCTAAAGCTACATGAATAAATCTAAATTATTTTCCACTGAAATTGTATATATCAAGTTGTTCAAATGAGTCAGTGATTATATGTTAGGTTAAAGATCATTATTAAAATTTGTCTTTAGAATATATCATTGTATTTCTTTTGAAAAGACAAGTTGCTGGGTTTCCCCATACATGATACATAACATGGTGAAGATTTTTTTTTTAAAAAAAAAGAATATGTGAAAAGAAAAAAAAAAGAATATGTGAACAATTTTACCACCATTAGTCAAAATTTGTGGCAGAACCTGGTACCAGAGGTTTAGGTGGTCTATTGGCCCATGACATTTTTATTGACTTCTTTAAATTCTTTGGATATATTATATTATTTTAAAAGTAGACTATTTAGAATGGGAACAGGAAGCAGCCACAGTTACAGGGAAAAAAAATAGTTTCTAAATATATCATGGGGAGCTGAGTTGGTGAAAAGGTTGAAATGGAAGCATATGGAATATTACGACATTGACAGCTGGAGAGGATACTCAAGCTCTTTTAAAACAGTTCTCCAAATCAGATCACTTTGCTCCTAACACTTTTCTCAGAAATGTTAAGAGCATCTTATGAAACAAAGTTCATACTGTCCAGTTATCCTTCAGATGCAATAAGTTAGAGGAATAATGGTGCCTACTCTGATGAGCTGCAGAAGAATCACTATCTTAGAATGACTTTTAGCTACCATACTTTTATTTTATAATATTCTCCAGGCTTATTCATCTGTTTCAGTCATGTCCCAGAGAAATCTCTATGAAATGTCTAAATATGACAGAACAGGACAAAATTTGGAAATTTCAAGTATTTTTAAATTTTAGAATAAAGTTAAATTTACAGACAAGTTGCAAAAATAGTAGAGAGTTTCCATATATTCCTCACCCAGTTTCCCCTTTAACATCTTACCATGATTCATTTGTCAAAACAAAGAAAATTGCCTTGGTATGTTGCTGATGCTGCTAAGTCACTTCAGTAGTGTCGGACTCTGTACGACCCCATAGACAGCAGCCCACCAGGCTCCCCCGTCCCTGGGATTCTCCAGGCAAGAACACTGGAGTGGGTTGCCATTTTCTTCTCCAATGCATGAAAGTGAAAAGTGAAAGTGAAGTCGCTCAGTCGTGCCCAACTCTTAGCGACCCCATGGACTGCAGCCTACCAGTCTCCTCCGTCCATGGGATTTTCCAGGCAAGAGTACTGGAGTGGGTTGCCATTGCTTTCTCCCATTGGTATGTTATTATTAACTAAACTCTACTCTGTATTAAACTGCAGCAGTTTTACCATTAAAGTCCTCTTTCTGCTCTAAGACTCAATCCAGGAGATCACACTGCATTTAGTTGTCTCCTCTGGTCTTTCCTTGTTTTTCATAACCTTGATAATATTAAGTAAGCACTTGAGTAGGTATCCTGTAGAATGTCTCCCAATCTGGGTTTGACTGATAGTGTATCACGATTAGACTTTAGTTAGGTATTTTAGAAGTCTCCTCACAACATGTCAGGGGGTATGTGATAACTACACGACAGCTCTGTTGATGTTAATCTTGATCACCTGGTTAAGGTAGTATTTGCCAGGCTTCTCTGATACAAAATTAGTATTTATCTCTTCCTCTATTCTATTATTTGAAAATGAGTCATTAAGTATAGTCTACCCTCTAAGGGAAAAGAAGGAGGGTGAGAATTAACATTGAACTCCTGGAAAGGGGAATATCTATATATATTATTTGGAATTTTTCTGTAAAGAAGATTTGTCTCTTCTCCCACATATTATTCAATTATTTATATGAATGTAGATTCATACATCTTTATTTGATACTTTGGATTATAATTAAATCCTATGTTATTTATTTTGTTTCTCAAAATTCTCCAGCTTTGGAAAATCAGGGAAATTTTTAATGGGATGAAAAAGGGTATTTTTACAGCATTCTGAATAAGTAGGAAGAAAAATGAGCTTTGCATTTCACTGCAGAGCTATTATGGACTGGCCAAAGAGTTCTGGGAAATCATTGCCCATAATTTCTATGGTTATGTTCTGTCTTTCCAAACTTTTCCTCTACAGCTACAATCCCAGTGTTCCAAGGCAGAGAGTGACGAAGCTGACCACGATGGTGCTGGTGCTGGTGGCGATCTTTATCCTGAGTGCTGCCCCCATCACGTGATGCAACTGGTGACCTTAACAGGTGGAGCAGCCCTCACTGGCTTTCTGTCTGAGATATTACCCCTCCATTTGTCTCAGCTATGCCAGCAGTAGCATCAATCCTTTTCTCTACCTCTTGCTGAGTGCAAATTTCCGGAAACGCCTATCTCAAGTGCAAAGGAGAGTGACTGAGAAGGAAATCAACAATATGGAAAACATTTTGAAACAGAGCTTTGAGGAGAGGACATGGATCATAAAAGTCTAGACAGTACCATTTTTTTAGATTCTGTATATATGTGTTAATATACAAAACTTGCTTTTATCTTTCTGACTTACTTCACTCTGTATAACAGACTCCAGCTTCATCCACCTCACTAGAACTGACTCAAATGCATCATTTTTATGACTGAGTAATATTCCATTGTATCTGTGTACCACAACTTCTTTATCCATTCATCGGCTGATGAACATCTCGCTTGCTTCTATGTCCTCAGATCAGACCAGATCAGTCTCTCAGTCCTGTCCGACTCTTTGCGACCCCATGAATCGCAGCATGCCAGGCCTCCCTGTCCATCACCAACTCCTGGAGTTCACTCAGACTCAAGACCATCAAGTCAGTGATGCCATCCAGCCATTTCATCCTCTGTCATCCCCTTCTCCTCTTGCCCCCAATCCCTCCCAGCATCAGAGTCTTTTCCAATGAGTCAACTCTTCGCATTAGGTGGCCAAAGTACTGGAGTTTCAGCTTTAGCATCATTCCTTCCAAAGAAATCCCAGGGCTGATCTCCTTTAGAATGGACTGGTTGGATCTCCTTGCAGTCCAAGGGACGCTCAAGAGTCTTCTCCAACACCACAGTTCAAAGGCATCAATCCTTCAGCACTCAGCCTTCTTCACAGTCCAACTCTCACATCCATACATGACCACAGGAAAAACCATAGCCTTGACTAGACAAACCTTTATGAACACTGGCATACATGTAAGACACATGTTTCAGTTATGGTTTTCTTAGGGCATATGCCCAGTAGTGAGATTGCTGGGTCATATGGTAGTTTTATTCCTAGTTTTTTTTTAAGGTACTGTTGAACCTATTTGCACAGCAGGAGTAGAGACACAGATGTAAAATACAGACTTTGGATACAGCCAGGGAAGGAGAGGGTAGGACGAATTGAGAGAGTAGCACTGACATATGTATACTACTGTGTGTAAAATAGCTAGCTAGTGGAAAGCTGCTGTATGGGCATGGAGAAGGCAATGGCACCCCACTCCAGTACTCTTGCCTAGAAAATCCCATGGGCAGAGGAGCCTGGTGGGCTGCAATCTGTGGGTTTGCAAAGAGTTGGACATGACTGAGTGACTTCACTTTCACTTTTCACTTTCATGCATTGGAGAAGGAAATGGCAACCTACTCCAGCATTCTTGCCTGGAGAATCCCAGGGACAGGGGAGCCTGGTGGGTTGCCGTCTATGGGGTCGCTCAGAGTCAGACACGACTGAAGTGACTTAGCAGCAGCAGCTGTATGGGCACAGGGAGCTCAACCTGCTGCTCTGTGACAACCTAGAGGGGTGGGATGGGGATGCGGGTGGAAGGAGAGGTTCAGGAGGGAAGGGACATATGTGTACTTGTGGCTGATTCATGTTGTTGTATGGCAGAAGCCAACACAATATTGTAAAGCAATTATTCTCCAATTAAAATTTTTTTTTATTTTTTTTAAAACTTTACATAATTGAGTCTAGACAGGCTTGCCTATGTTATTGGTATTATTAGAAAGAGCAGGTTAAACAGTGTGCTTGCGGTCCATGATTCTTGTGTCCCTGCGACTCAGAAACAGTGCTGTAACGACTCAAATGCAGTGAGTTTAATATACTAACCTTAGTGACACATAAAATAATTGTCTGTGTAGACATTAGGAAGTGTGATAGTCAAAGAGACCAGAGTTCCATGCCTGTGAATGTTATTTCCAGTATCTTATAAACTTGTCACTGATGGATATGGACATCCCTGATCATCAGGTGAAAACTCACCAAGGAAATTGACCGTGCCATGTACACTATGGCCTCACTGTAACAGTGCCCTTGAGGTTCCTAAGAGGGGAGCACCTTACAATGAAACCTGAAATTTGGCCATTTTTTAAATCTATAAAAATGCCAATTTCATGTGGTCTAATCTAATGCCTTCAGTAATTAGCCCTATCTGTTAGCATGACCATAAGCATGTAATGAACACATATAACAAGTAAGATTACATCTGTGCTAAGTCACTTCAATTGTATCCAACTCTTTGTGACCCTGTGAACTATAGCCTGCCAAGCTCCTCTGTCCATGGGATCCTCCAGGCAAGAATACTGGGGCAGGTTGCAGCCCCTTCCTCTAGGGAATCTTCCCAACCCAGGGATCAAACCCACATCTCTTGTATCTTCTGCATCGACAGGAAGGGTCTTTACCACTAGTGCCACCTAGGAAACCCTAACGTGTAAGATTACATGTGACACACCTGGGAGGTTAAGTATTACCTCAGTTTACTCAGGCTCAGAAAGGTTAAGCAGTGGCTGTAACACTGCACAGCACATGAGAGCTAGACTGACATCCAGGTCTACCTGTTTCTTCTTACTGCACCCCTTGGCAACCTGTACCCATCATCTTGAAGAGAGCCAATAATTGGGTTTTATTGTTGTTGGGTTTTTTGCTTTCTCCTACACCCCTACAGGAAAAGAACTAAGTCTGAAAGAAATGAGTTCATATTCTTAAAGAAATAAGTTTATGCATATTATTTTGCATTTAGCTCTGTTCTCTTATCTACAAGTGATAGAAACCAGCATCTGCATTATATTTGGGCTTCCGTAGTGGCTCAGACGGAGAAGGCAATGGCACCCCACTCCAGTACTCTTGCCTGGAAAATCCCATGGACAGAGGAGCCTGGTGGGCTGCAGTCCATGGGGTCGCAAAGAGTCGGGCATGACTGAGGACTTCACTTTCACTTTTCACTTGCATGCATTGGAGAAGGAAATGGCAACCCACTCCAGTATTCTTGCCTGGAGAATCCCAGGGATGGGGGAGCCTAGTGGGCTGCCGTCTATGGGGTCGCACAGAGTCCGACACGACTGAAGCGGCTTAGCAGCAGCAGCGGCTCAGACAGTAAAGAATCTTCCTGCAATGCAGGAGACCCCAGTTTGATTCCTAGGTCAGGAAAATCCCCTGGAGAAAGGAACGGCAGCCCACTCCAGTATTTTTGCCTGGAGAATTCCATGGAGACAGGAGCCTGGCAGGCTACAGTCCATGGGATTGCAAAGAGTCCGTCACAACTGAGTGACTTTCACTTTCACTTTTCAGGATATGAAGCCCACTCAGGCACATTCTCTTTAGGTTAGAGTGTATATTTGGTCAAGACTGCAGAAGGTAATGAGCTTTTAATCTCATAGATGTTCATTATGTCTGTATTTTCCTTTTCTGATTTGTATAAAATATGCCCTTTGATATAGTAAGAAAAAATGCTTTTAAAGCCAACACTCTCAACAAAGGTAAATATTTTATTTTATTTGGGACCGAATCTGTAAGCCCACCTCCTTTGTCTAAATAGTTAAAACTGCTTGCTCCATGGCCATTTAAAACTGATGCTGATTTTTAATAATAATCAGACCTTTATATAAAAGAGTCATGGAAACCAGATTTTTAATAACCTGATCTCCACTTTTATATCTCACTTATCAAGACAGATGACTTTGTACTTGGTTCTAGATCTTTTAGAGACCATTTTGGAACAAGATAATATCCAAATGCATATCTGGATGAAAGGTTGTATAAACAGCGTGAGAACTACAAACGAGACAGGTCATATCTGAAATATTTCAGTTCTGTAACTGAGATCCAGAGAGCCACACACAGAGGCTGGGTGTTCTTTTATAGTTCCCATCAAAAGCTGGGCTGTGGCTACAATTCCTGGAACCTTCATTCTCGATTCTCTAAGCAATCAGGGTTCAGTGAATAACCCTGACATGTGAAGACCCAACACAATGGGTCTTATAAATAAACAGGGTCTGTCACCATTATTATTTGATAATTAGAAGTTATTCTATTAGAAGAATAAGTTATTCAATTAAGAAGAAGTTATTATTTGATAATTGAAAAGCAATGGAAGAGTTTACCTCCATTGTCTTTTTAATATGGAAAATATATGATTCTGTAAATGGCTTTAAACCAACAGACATTTTTCTAATAATATTTCCAATATGCCTCACATAAGTCCAGTATATAAAGTGGTCAGTGAATTATTTTAATTTAATATATTAAGAGTTATATAAAAAAAGTTAGCACTTAATCAAAGTATAAAAGAAAAAGCGTGACAATTAAATTTATTTTTCTGCCTTTATATAGTTTTTCTATGCATAAACATATACATGCAGATTGGCAGAGTTGGTCTGACAGAGATTTTTCTGTGTATTTTGTATTCGTGTTCATGATATGTATACATGTTTACTTGTAAGAGAAATCAATGATTGGTTTCATTTATCTAATTAATATTTAGGTATTTGTCATTATGTAAACTCATAACTGTGTCCCTCCTCCATACTTATTCAATTTTAGGTGACTCATTTAAATTTTGATTAATACAAATCAGTGAATAAAAATTGCTTACATATTAATTTATTTGTAGTTTGTCGCTTCTATACTTAATATTTTCTTATGTAAAAATATTTCTTATTTCCTTAACATAGTTTCTCCTGAACAATGAAGAATTAGTAAAGATTTAATAATTAGTAAAATATTTTATCAGTTCAGCTCAGTTTAGTCGCTCAGTCGTGTCCAACTCTTTGGGACTCCGTGAATTGCAGCATGCCAGGCCTCCCTGTCCATCACCAACTCCCAGAGTTCACTCAGACTCATGTCCATCGAGTCGGTGATGCCATCATCCAGCCATCTCATCTTCTGTCGACCCCTTTTCCTCCTGCCCCCAATCCCTCCCTGCATCAGGGTCTTTTCCAATGAGTCAACTCTTTGTATCAGATGGCCAAAGTATTCGAGTTTCAGCTTTAGCATCAGTCCTTCCAATGAACACCCAGGACTGATCTCCTTTAGGATGGACTGGTTGGACCTCCTCACAGTCCAAGGGACTCTCAAGAGTCTTCTCCAACACCACACTTCGAAAGCATCAATTCTTCAGCGCTCAGCTTTCTTCACAGTCCAACTTTCATATCTATACATGACCACTGGAAAAACCATAGCCTTCACTAGATGGACCTTTGTTGGCAAAGTAATGTCTCTGCTTTTGAATATGCTATCTAGGTTGGTCATAACTTTTCTTCTAAGGAGTAAGCATCTTTTAATTTCATGGCTGCAGTCACCATCTGCAGTGATTTTGGAGCCCCCAAAAATAAAGTCTAACACAGTTTCCACTGTTTCGCCATCTATTTCCCATGAAGTGATGGGACTGGATGCCATGATCTTCGTTTTCTGAATGTTGAGCTTTAAGCCAACTTTTTCACTCTCCTCTTTCACTTTCATCAAGAGGCTTTTGAGTTCCTCTTCACTTTCTGCCATAAGGGTGGTGTCATCTGCATATTTGAGGTTATTGATATTTCTCCCAGCAATCTTGATTCCAGCTTGTGCTTCTTCCAGTCCAGCGTTTCTCATGATATACTCTGCATATAAGTTAAATAAGCAGGGTGACAAAATACAGCCTTGACGTACTCCTTTTCCTATTTGGAACCGTCTGTTGTTCCATGTCCAGTTCTAACTATTGCTTCCTGACCTACATATAGATTTCTCAAGAGACAAGTCAGGTGGTCTGGTATGCCCTTCTCTTTCAAAATCTTTCACAGTTTATTGTGATCCACACAGTCAAAGGCTTTGGCATAGTCAATAAAGCAGAAATAGATGTTTTTCTGGAACTCTCTTGCTTTTTTCATGATCCAGCGGATGTTGGCAATTTGATCTCTGGTTCCTCTGACTTTTCTAAAACCAGCTTGAACATCTGGAAGTTCATCGTTCACCTATTGCTGAAGCCTGGCTTGGAGAATTTTGAGCATTACTTTACTAGCGTGTGAGATGAGTACAATTGTGTGGTAGTTTGAGCATTCTTTGGCATTGCCTTTCTTTGTGATTGGAATGAAAACTGAACTTATCCAGTCCTGTGGCCACTGCTGAGTTTTCCAAATTTGCTGGCATACTGAGTGCAGCACTTTCACACCCTCATCTTTCAGGATTTGAAATAGCTCAACTGGAATTCCATCACCTCCACTGGCTATGTTCGTAGTGATGCTTTCTAAGGCCCAAATGACTTCACATTCCAGGATGTCTGGCTCTAGGTCAGTGATCACACCATCGTGATTATCTGGGTCGTTAAGATCTTTTTTGTACAGTTCTCCTGTGTATTCTTGCCACCTCTTCTTAATATCTTCTGCTTCTGTTAGGTCCATACCATTTCTGTCCTTTATTGAGCCCATCTTTGCATGAAATGTTCCCTTGGTATCTCTAATTTTATTGAGATCTCTAGTCTTTCCCATTCTGTTGTTTTCCTCTATTTCTTTGCATTGATCACTGAGGAAGGCTTTCTTATCTCTTCTTGCTATTCTTTGGAACTCTGCATTCAGATGCTTATATCTTTCCTTTTCTCCTTTGCTTTTCGCTTCTCTTCTTTTCACAGCTATTTGTAAGGCCTCCTCAGACAGCCATCTTGCTTTTTTGCATTTCTTTTCCATGGAGATGGTCTTGATCCCTGTCTTCTGTACAATGTCATGAACCTCCATCCATAGTTCATCAGGCACTCTGTCAATCATATCTAGTCCTTTAAATCTATTTCTCACTTCCACTGTATAATCATAAGGGATTTGATTTAGGTCATACCTGAATAGTCTAGTGGTTTTCCCTACTTTCTTCAATTTAAGTCTGAATTTGGCAATAAGGAGTTCATGATCTGAGCCACAGTCAGCTCCCGGTCTTGTTTTTGCTGACTGTATAGAATATGGCTAATTGTCTGAAGGCATTCATCACACCAGATTCTCAGAAATCTAGGCACTTGCATTACATTTGCCGTCCCAGGAATTACTGTATAGTAATCCTACCTTTTAAAAGGTATGATGTCACAGTGATCATGGAACCTTGGACCTGAAAGATACTTTAGAGACTACCAAATGAACCTTAGTTAGATCAAATAATTTTTAACACAGTCCAATGCACTCCAGTACTCTTGCCTGGGAAATCACACAGACGGAGGTGCCTGGAAGGCTGCAGTCCATGGGGCACTAAGAGTTGGACATGACTGTGAGACTTCACTTTTACTTTTCCTTTCAAGCATTGGAGAAGGAAATGGCAACCCGCTCCGGTGTTCTTGCCTGGAGAATCCCAGGGACGGGGGATCCTGGTGGGCTGCCGTCTATGGGGTTGCACAGAGTCAGACATGACTGAAGTGGCTTAGCAGCAGCAGCAGCAGTGTGTGCCCAGAGACCTGTACCTAATGTGAGCAGAGAGAAACCAGCCCTGAGATTTTCTTAGAACTAGTAAGAAAAAATCCACACCAAATGCCTTAACAAATTGCTGAGGCTTCAGTGAGTAAATTAAGACTGGATTGAATTATGTTTTAGAAGTTATACACTTTTTAAAAAATATCCAAGTCTTCCTGATTGCTTTGGACTTCTTGTCAGGAAGGCAAATATTAATTTTCCATTTACTTCAAAGAGCTCAATGGAATGAGCCCAGAGCAAAATATAAAATTTAACAATCAATATCTTTTTTTAATATCCCATTTTTTGTTGACACCTATCTGTGCTAAGAATTTGGTTCCTTCTATAGGTAGCCTCCTCCCTCACCTAAGGTTAAGCCTACAGCTATAACTCCTTTCTGACTTCACCCAAAAGGGATAGCAGCAAATTGTTTCATTTGCCCTTTCAGCTATTAGCTCAGACACAGCTATAGTCCATGTAAAACGTAGGCTAAATTGGTATTTTGATTTCTGGTGTTTGCAAATTTATCACTCCATATGCATTTACAGAGGGGCTTCCCTAGCAGCTCAGTGGTAAAGAATCCTCCTGCCAATGCAGGAGAGGCAGGTTCAATCCCTGGGTCAGGAAGATCCCTGAAGAAGGAAATGGCAACCCACTCCAGTATTCTTGCCTGGGAAATTTCACGTATAAAGGAATTTGGTTGGCTACAGTCCATGGGGTTGCAATAGACCTGACAACTAAACAACAACAACATTTACAGAACAATTTACCCCCATGCTGGGCTCCAAAGAAATGAAAAAAATTTTAATTGCCTAAGACATCATCTAGTCTCAAGGACTGGATATCCAGTGTCTCCTGTTTCCTGCAGATCAACTCTACCTTCTTGGGTGAACCAGAAAACAATCTACAGCAATTTCTCAACTCTAAATTACATGGAAGGGCATGCCCGGTGGCTCAGTGGTGAACAGTACAATACAGGAGACGCTGGCTCTATTCCTAGTTCGGGACAATCCCACATGTGGTGGAGCAACTGAGCCTGTATGCTACAACTCTTGAACCTGTGCTCCAGAGACTGGGAACCGCAACTACTGAACCCACACACCACAACTACTGAAACCCATGTGCACCACAACTAGAGAGTAACCTCCACTCGCTGCAGCTAGAGAAAAGCCCACACAGCAGTGAAGTCCTAGCACAGCCAAGAGTAGATAAATAAGCAAACAAAATTGAGATAAAATTCAATGGGTTTGTAAAATGTGCCATTGATGTGCCTCTGGGAAACCAAAATACAACAATAAATGTTCACATAACTAGTATACTGCACTCCATCAGAAACACTAACATGGGGAAATGCACATCACAAAGTTGAGGGAAAAAAACAAGATTGACAATCAACATTTGATGCATTTTCTTCTCAGATTACATGTGCTCATCTCTATTACTCAATGAAAGAATTCGCCACCAAGTGATTTCCTCACTGCTAATAAATACTCAATCCAAACACATAAATAAATCATATAAAATGATCAAAATTGATTTAAACACCTCATAAAATGTTTTACTTTTTTCAGGCACAAGTTTGAGGGAAAAAGTGTAAATAATTTTGAAATAAATTATATTTCTATAGCAACAAACCCACAAGCACTTGCTACCTTAACAACTGAAAATCTTAACACTACATCCTGAAAATAAAGCTTTGAGTTTCTTGAGGATGAAAAGCTACCCTGGGTTTCATCACACTATTATTAGGAATGCAATTCTGGGATACAGCTTTAAAGGTATTCTCTTCTATCAAAATCCTATTTAAAAGTATAAAGTCACCCCCTAATCAAAAGCAAAAATATTTTCTAAAATACTGCCTGATTTCTACTGAGAATACATTTGCTTCTGTAGCATCTTAAATAAAGTGGGGTGCTTTCCTTAACTTATAAAACTGTGTACATTTGCTACCTCCCTGAAAAACTTCAAAGCAAGTATCTATCTTTTGCAAATAAATTTAATTAATACTGAGCACTTCGTTTTTTTCAGTTATGTACTCAGAAGTGGGACTGATGGATCATGTGGCAGTTCTGTTATTTCTTTATAACAATTTTATTTTTTATATTTCTTTTTAAAATTTTGTTTATTTTTTAACTGGTGGAAAATTGCTTTACAATTTTGTGTTGGTTTTTGCCATACAATGTGAATCAGCCATAATTATATACAAATATCCCTTCCCTCCCGAGCCTCCCTCCTCTCCCCATCCCACCCCTCTAGGTCATCACAGAGTGACAGGTTGGCTCCTTGTGTAATTTAGCAACTTCCCACTATCTGTTTTACACATGATCATGTATATATGCCAATGCTACTTTTTCAATTCATTCCGCCCTCACCTTCCCCCACAGTGCCCACAAGTCCATTCTCTACTACATTCAGTTCAGTTCAGTTGCTCAGTCATGTCCAACTCTTTGCGACCCCATGAATCGCAGCATGCCAGACCTCCCTGTCCATCACCAACTCCCGGAGTTCACTCAGACACACGTCCATCGAGTCAATGATGCCATCCAGCCATCTCATCCTCTGTCATCCCCTTCTCCTCCTACCCCCAATCCCTCCCAGCATCAGAGTCTTTTCCAATGAGTCAACTCTTCTCATGAGGTGGCCAAAGTACTGGAGTTTCAGCTTCAGCATCATTCCTTCCAAAGAAATCCCAGGGCTGATCTCCTTCAGAATGGACTGGCTGGATCTCCTTGCAGTCCAAGGGACTCTCAAGAGTCTTCTCCAACACCACACTTCAAAAACATCAATTTTTCAGCACTCAGCCTTCTTCACAGTCCAACTCTCACATCCATACATGACCACAGGAAAAACCATAGCCTTGACTAGACGGACCTTTGTTGGCAAAGTAATGTCTCTGCTTTTCAATATGCTGTCTAGGTTGGTCATAACTTTTCTTCCAAGGAGTAAGCGTCTTTCTACTACATTAATCAGTACCATTTTTATAGATTTCATATATATGTATTAATACATGATACTTGTTTTTCTTTTTCTGACTTCTTTCACTCTGTATTAAGAGGCACTAGGTTCATCCATCTCACTTTGAGGACTCACCATACCACTGTCCATAATGGCTGGACCAATTTACATTTCCACCAACAGTGTATAAGGGTTCCCTTTTCTCCACAGTCTTGCCAACATTTATCGTTTATCTTTTTGGTAATAGCCATTTTAACAGGTGTGAAGTGATATCTCATTGTCATTTTGATTTGGATTTCCCTGTAACTAATGATGTTGAGCAATTTATCCTCTACTGTTAATTATTTGTATGTCTTCTTCGGAAAAATGTCTCTTCAGGTCATTGTTCATTTTTTAATCAGGTTGTTTTGAGTTATTTGAATTCCTTATATATTTTGGACATTAACCCTCCCATTAGATACATGGTTTGAAAATATTCTCTCTCATTTAATAGGTTGTTTCTTCACTCTATTGATAGCTTTTTTTTGGTGGTTTTTTGTTTGTTTTATTTGTTTTGCAGAAGCAGTTTTATTTGATCAAACATCAATTGCCTGTGCTTTTGATGTCATATCCATGAAACCAATGCCAAGACCAATGTCAAGATAATTTTCCCATATGTTTTCTTCTTCTAGTTTTACAGCTTCAGGTATTAGATTTAAATATATAATCCATTTTGAGTTGATACTTGTATATGGTGTGAGATAAGAGCCCAGTTTCATTTTTCTGCATGTAGGTATCCAGCTTTTCCAATACTATTTATTGAAGAGGTCCTCCTTTTCCCACTGTGTATTCTTGGCACCTTGCCAAAAATCAGTTGACAATAAATGCATAGATTTATTTCTGGGTTCTCTATTCTGTTTCATTGGTACAAGTACCATATTGTTTTGAATATTATAGCCTTTAATATATTTTGAAATCAGTAGTTATGCCACCAGCTTTGCTCTTATTTAAGAGTGCCTTAGCTATTTGGGGTCTTTGCTATGTCCATATGAATTTCAGTGTTGTTTTTTCCATTTCTGTAAAGAATGTCATTGGGATTTGGTAGGAATTGCACTGAATGTATAGATCACTTTGGGTGATATGGATATTTTAACAATATTACTGTTTCCAATTCATGAACCCAGGATATGTTTCTATTGGTGTTTCATTTAATATCTTTCATCAATGTTTTTAATTTACAGTATACAAGCCTTTCACCTCTTTGGTTAAGATTATTCCTATTTTTTTTCTTTCAGTTGGTATTATAAATGGGATTGTTTTCTTAATTTCTTCAGATAGTTTGTTGTTAGCGCATTGAAATTTCACTCATTTTTGTGTGTTGATTTTGTATGTTCCTGAGACTTTACTGAATTCATTTATTAGTTCTAATAGTTTTTTGTTGAGTCTAGGATTTTATACATATATAATCATGTCATCTGCAAAGAGAAAAAAAATTTACTTCTTCCTTTCTAATTTGGTGTCTTTTATTCTTTTTTCTTGCCTAATTAGACTTTTAGTACTAAGTCGAACAGAAGTGGCCAGAGTGGGCATCCTTGTACTGAATCTTAGAGGAAAAGTTTTCCAAAGTCTAGACCTCGAGAGGCCTTGAAGCTTCCACATTTGCCCTCTTGGAATCCTGCATTAACTAAGACACTGTGTAGAAGAGCCAGTCTAGCCTAGTGGAGGATGAGAGGCTACCCGGAGCAGAACTGTGGTAACCCAGCTGGTAGCTAACACCAACTGCCAGACACAACCAAACCATCTTGGATCTGACAGCCCAGCTGACTGTCCAGCATTTACAGTAAGTGACCCAGAAGAGGGCAACAGAGGAACCACCCAGCCAAGCCACAGAATAGTGAAAAATAACAAATTGTTTACATTTTAAACCATTAGCTTTGGGGCAATTTGTTCTGAAGCAATAGGTAACCGAAACAGCATCCATGAAAGTAAAAATTAATAAAATGGTTCAGTTCAGTTCAGTCACTCAGTCATGTCCGACTCTTTGCGACCCCATGAATTGCAGCACGCCAGGCCTCCCTGTCCATCACCAACTCCTGGAGTTCACTCAAACTCACATCTATCGAGTCAGTGATGCCATCCAGCCATCTCGTCCTCTGTTGTCCCCTTCTCCTCCTGCCCCCAATCCCTCCCAGCATCAGAGTCTTTTCCACTGAGTCAACTCTTCTCATGAGGTGGCCAAAGTACTGGAGTTTAAAATGGTACTTGGTGATAAAAACAAGTGTGAGTCTCTGAAGTGTTAGACTTATTATAAATCTTGAGTCCTTCCTTTCTTCCTTCATTCTATAAATATTTATTGAGCACCTAGCATATTCCAGGTAATATATTGTTTCAGACATAGATTGACAAACAAAATATTTTCCTGCCTTTGCAATGTTTATAAACCAGCTGGCATTAAAAATGCTAACACATAAATACGTACTTAACTATAAAGTGTGATAGGTGCCTAGAGAAGAGAATCACAGAAACAGACCTTAGCTGTATTGGGAAGTTTTTCATTAGTGCTTAGACACAGAGCAGCTGTGAAATAATTTCTCTCCCCTTGATTTTATTCTAAAAGAAATGGTTATTGCATAGAACTCAAAAGGTTGAAAGTATGAGGAAACTGTTGTTCCATCTCTTTTCTATTTAAAAGAGTAGATATAAATAAATTGTCTACAGATATGAAGAAAACAGATGGATTTGAAAATTCAAGCTCACACTGAATATAATTAACTTGGAAAGAGAAGACAAGGATGGCTGAGATCATAGGTGTCCAGGAGACAGGCAAAGGGCTAACTTATTTTTAACACCATAGTAGTTTCAGCAGTAAGGAAAATTCAAACTCCATTAAAGTCTCTGAAAAGGTGAAAGAGCAAGTGAGAAAAGAAAAAAAAAAAATGTGACTACTGAGGAGTAATTAACATTTTGACCCAGTTGCCAGCCTGAGGAGGTATTTCTTGCTGATTAGCAAAGTTGGGTTTCCTAGGTCATTGCAAATGAGGTCCTGTGAAGCACTCTGGGTGTTGTTTACTATTAGATTCTGAAAGAAGTACACCTGAAGAGACAAAGGGAGCAAGAATACAATTTTTTATTTGAAAGTAGTAATGCTAGTAAAGTAATGCTCAAAATTCTCCAAGCCAGGCTTCAGCAATACGTGAACCGTGAACTTCCAGATGTTCAAGCTGCTTTTAGAAAAGGCAGAGGAACCAGAGATCAAATTGCCAGCATCTGCTGGATCATGGAAAAAGCAAGAGAGTTCCAGAAAAACATCTATTTCTGCTTTATTGACTATGCCAAAGTCTGTGACTGTGTGGATCACAATAAACTGTGGAAAATTCTGAAAGAGATGGGCATACCACACCACCTGACCTGCCTCTTGAGAAACCTGTATGCAGGTCAGGAAGCAACAGTTAGAACTGGACATGGAACAACAGACTGGTTCCAAATAGGAAAAGGAGTACGTCAAGGCTGTATCTTGTCACCCTGCTTATTTAACTTATATGCAGAGTAAATCATGAGAAACTCTGGGCTGGAAGAAGCACAAGCTGGAATCAAGATTGCCGGGAGAAATATCAATAACCTCAAATATGCAGATGACACCACCCTATGGCAGAAAGTGAAGAGGAACTAAAGAGCCTCTTGATGAAAGTAAAAGAGGAGAGTAAAAAAGTTGGCTTAAAGTTCAACATTCAGAAAACGAAGATCATGGCATCCGGTCCCATCACTTCATGGCAGATAGATGGGGAAACAGTGGAAACAGTGTCAGACTTTATTTTTTTGGCCTCCAAAATCACTGCAGATGGTGATTGCAGTCATGAAATTAAAAGACACTCCTTGGAAGGAAAGTTATGACCAACCTAGATAGCATATTGAAAAGCAGAGATATTACTTTGCCAACAAAGGTCCATCTAGTCAGGGCTATGGTTTTTCCAGTGGTCATGAATGGATGTGAGAGTTGGACTGTGAAGAAAGCTGAGCACCGAAGAATTGATGCTTTCGAAGTGTGGTGTTGGAGAAGACTCTTGAGAGTCCCTTGGACTGCAAGGAGATCCAACCAGTCCATTCTAAAAGAGATCAGTCCTGGGTTGTTCTTTGGAAGGACTGATGCTAAAGCTGAAACTCCAATACTTTGGCCACCTGATGCGAAGAGTTGACTCATTGGAAAAGACTCTGATGCTGGGAGGGATTGGGGGCAGGAGGAGAAGGGGACGACAGAGGATGAGATGGCTGGATGACATCACCGACTCGATGGACATGAGTTTGAGTGAACTCTGGGAGTTGGTGATGGACAGGGAGGCCTGGCGTGCTGCAATTCATGGGGTCGCAAAGAGTCGGACATGACTGAGTGACTGAACTGAACTGAACTGAGTAATAAAACACTGCCATATCACTTGTGAGTTAAAATACTTGCATACATTTTATCTTTAGTTGGGTCTTAGCAGGGGTTTTCTAAAAAGCAACTAATTTGTACCCCTCAAGATTAAATGTGAAAAATATTTTTTAAAAACAAGATTAAAAGATTTAATGTGGTTTTAAATGGCTTACTGCAAATCTATGAGAATACTATTTAATAAATATATGTGCTTAACTTAAAGCTTGCACCCTGTAAACCAATTTCTAAACTTCAAAAATGCCTACTGCATTTTAAGATCAAATGACCTTTTCAAAATTATACAATTACATCAAGTATCAAGTGGAAAATACTCATTTCTGTCTTTTTCTTTTTAAATCAAAATCCCATAAATGTAATCAAGCAAATAACCACAATTTCTAAAGACAGCTAGTTCTACCTGGTATTTTCTCTGTGTAAGTAAGTTCTTTCCTGCTTCCATAGAATTCTTATAATTTGATGGGTATTTGAAATAAATAAATAATTTTATTTAAAAGAAAATAAAAATAATCCCAAATTCGGCAGTCTAAGTATTGCTAATACTTTATCATAATAACATTTCATTAGAAAAATAATGTACATAAAAAATTTAGAAATACAAAAGCAAAAAATAAAATATAGGATAATTTTTCTACATTATTTTCTAAGTATGTATGTTATTTTAACACAATTTGTACCATAGTATATATTTTTAAACAGAATTTAGATCAGTCCTAGTTTTTTGAGATAATAATTAATACTGCAGTGGACTTGTATGTATTTGAGTTTTCAACTACTATTTTGGAACAGATATAGAAGAGAAATAAATAGATCAAAAAAGCACTTACTGGGTCATATGGCAGTTCTATTTCCAGTTTAGGGTTAGGGTTAGGGTTAGGGTTGCCAGTCCAGGTTCGATGCACAATACTGGATGCTTGGGGCTGGTGCACTGGGATGACCCAGAGGGATGGTACAGGGAGGGAGGAGGGAGGAGGGTTCAGGATGGGGAACACGTGTATACCTGTGGCAGATTCATGTTGATATATGGCAAAACCAATACAATATTGTAAAGTTATAAAATAAAATTTTTTAAAAAAAGGGAAAAAAATTTTTTTTAAAAAAGCACTTACTTTTGAAGACTCTTAACATGTGTTGTAAAAATACTTTCCAAAAACTTGCCACCATGGACTGTCCTACTACAATAGAAAAAGCATCTGTTCCCCATCTCCTCAATAATATTCAGTAATATTATTTTTCATCTCTCTTAATATGAGAGGCCAAAGTTGTTTCTGAACAGTTTTGTGATTTCTTTTATTATGAAGTGAAGTTGGGCGATTCTTCACATGTTAATTGACCATTTGCTCTTCATTTATTGTCAATTAAGCTCCTTGAGGAGAAGGCAATGCCACCCCACTCCAGTACTATTGCCTGGAAAATCCCATGGATGGAGGAGCCCTGTAGGCTGCAGTCCATGGGGTCGCTAGAGTCGGACACGACTGAGCGACTTCACTTTCACTTTTCACTTTCATGCATTGGAGGAGGAAATAGCAATCCACTCCAGTGTTCTTGTCTAGAGAAACCCAGGGATGGCAGAGCCTGGTGGGCTGCCGTCCATGGGGTCGCACAGAGTCGGACACAACTGAAGCGACTTAGCAGCAGCAAGCTCCTTCAAAACAAGAGTGTTTGTCTGTCCCAAGGGCCCCCTTGTCTGTCACATCATAATTACTCAATAACTGCTATAAAAATAATATTTTTATATACTTTGAGCATTTGTTACAATGGTTTTTAATGTTTTTATTGCTGACTTCTAAAACCCTTTTTCATCCTAAATGTTTATTGCAATTATTTTCCCCCAATTTCTCATTTTCCTTTTAATGTTGTTTATGGTATTTCACTTTCATGCACTGGAGAAGGAAATGGCAACCCACTCCAGTGTTCTTGCCTGGAGAATACCAGGGACGGGGAGCCTGGTGGGCTGCTGTCTATGGGGTTGCACAGAGTCGAACATGACTGAAGCGACTTAGCAGCAGCATGGTATTTTTTTGTGAATAGTCTTTCATTTTTATGTAATTGCCCATTGGCCTTTTTGCTTTCTTTTATTCTATTTCTATTTACAGTTCTGAGAGTTGCTTTTATGTTTTATGAAAGTGAAGTCACTCAGTCGTGTCCGACTCTTTGCGACCCTCTGGACTGTAGCCTACCAGGCTTCTCTGTCCATGGGATTCTCCAGGCAAGAAAACTAGAGTGAGTTACCATTTCCTTTTCCAGGGGATCTTCCTGACCCAGGGATCTAACCCAGGTCTCCCGCATTGTAGGCAGACGCTTTAACCTCTGAGCCACCAATTCTGAGATGATTTTCCCATGTAAACATAATTCACCTTTATTGTTGGGGGGGTGGTTGGCATAACTAATACAATTTTGTAAAGTTTAAAAATAAAATAAAATTTTAAAAAAAGAAAATAAAAAAAATTATTGAAATATATTTGATTTACAATATTGTGTTAGTTTCAAGTGTACAGCAAAGTAATCAGTTATACATATATAGATACCTACTCTTTTTTAGATTTTTTTTCCCATACAGGCCATTTACAAACTATTAAGTAGAGTTTCCTATACTGTACAGTAGGTCCTTGTTATGTGTTTTATATCTGTTAATGTGTTTAACTTACACAAAGAGATTCAGTGCCAAGTGAGAATAACTTAAAGATCAATTGGTGTGTTCTGCCAGCTCCTAAGAAGTAAGAATGTGAGACTTTGAAGAGGATACATTTTTCCTTAGAAGGATTCCTAATTTGTGGTGAATTTCCTCTGAGCCTATACTATTTAATATTCCACTTTCCTGGGTAGGATCTGAGAGGATTCTGTACTTCCAAAATTCTTAAGAATCATTAGAAGTTTGTCAAAGAACATTCATGTCTGAGACTATCTGGATTCCCCAGTCTTTAAACTTTAATGACTTGCCTTCAAATCCAGAGCTTGACAGGGCATGAAAAGAAAGAATAAGCTAAAGAAAAGTGACTGAAGATTTCAAGCTGAAGAATAAATTCAGCACAAGCTTTTCTGAAGTTGCTGTCATGATGAACCCAAACTTTACCAGTGATAACTTAGAACACCAGATGCCAGCCTTACATGGATGCCAGCCTGTGTATATGTCATTAAAAATTCAATAAATCCTATGTCAGCCTTTTTACATAATCTAGACTTCAAAAATTTCTCAATTGGTTAAGAATTTACAAGCCTATAAGCCTTTTAGTCTTACATCAGAATCCTCTCCAAAAAATCTCTCCAACAGCCATCAGCAAGTCTATGATTAAACATTTTTAGGGAGAGGGAACTCTTTACTTCTTGAGACAATTCATTGCAGAATTTCTCCCTCCAGCCCTTCTTTCATGAAGATCTAAGTTTTCCATTTATCTTACTGAAACAGTGGAGTCCAGGTAATCGGATCCACCTGCAGGAAATCTGCTGAAACAACTTTTCAGCCTCCTTAAATGGATGAGCTGAGACATAATCAAAACAGCATGTTGCTGCTCTTAACAGATTCTTGCTGAAAGGTTTATGAAACTATGAGATTCTGAATACAGGGTACTCCTTAAAAATCATGGCAGAATTTAAGTTACAAAAAGCATGTAGTAAAGTATGAGCTAGTGTTTAGACTCCCTAACTTGGGGAAACAAGGCTAGTAGCTAATTTCTGTGTAGGTGATCATTAAGACATAAGATCTTGCTATTTTTACAAATCTGTCCCGTCATTTTAACAAAGCTAAACACATGGGTAGAGAGATTCTCTTTTTTGACTTGGAGAAATGTCCCATTGCCAACACAAGCAAATGTCTAAATACTCCCAAGATTGTGACTGAGAAAATGGACTGTCGGCTAGATTCCTGTCAAGCAATGAGGGTGAGGCCTGCAGGGCTGAATGTGTAGCTATCTTCAAGTACAAATATGCATATGGATGCAAAACATGTGAAATAACTTCTATCTCTTTAAATACTTATTTTAAAATAATGTCCTTGTGGTTTGTCCAAAAATAACATAGAGACTAGATATGGGAATTAGCCTATTAATTTCTACATCACTCGCAATGATCAAGAGAGGAAATTTCAATCAGAATTCCATAGAGCAGTGCTGAATTAGGGTGAACTTACTACCATCTCTGGGTCCCTAACGTAAAAAATTTTGCTCTAGTTAAACACTTTTCTGAGTCTTGTGCTCTGCTTTAAAGTATTTTTATAAAAGGTTTTGAGGAACAGATTTTTTAATGCTTATCTGTGTATTCAGGATATGAACTAACAGTGTTTTTTTAAACTACACGTTGTACACAATCAGAGATTCATGAAACCAGGTTAGTAGCTCTCAAGGAGTTGTTTTTCTATTTTTCTCTTGGTTTCCAGAAAATACCACAGTTGTGCATATATACGTGTGTGTGGTATGTACACATGCATACACCAGTATGTGATATAAAATGCATTTCTTATTCTAAGCCAAAAGCAAATATGTTTGAAAGACATTTTTTATAGATTAAATAGAGACTAGATAGATGATAAACAATGATAGATTCTCATTTAAGAATAGATTTTGTTCCTATATACAACATTGATATAACTGATAAAACCACAACCCAGAAATGATTATATTTTTCTTAAAAGGTTTTCTACCATATGCTATCAAAGAAATGTTTTTAATGACTTCATTAATCTTCACAACTCTCCTGTATGGAAGAATACGATTTGTATTAAATGGCACTGTCAACATCACCTCAGTTCAGTTCAGTCGCTCAGTCATGTCCAACTCATTTCGACCCCATGGACTGCAGCACACCAGGCCTCCCTGTCCATCACCAACTCCTGGAGTTCACCCAGACTCATGTCCATTGAGTCGGTGATGTCATCCAACCATCTCATCCTCTGTCATCCCCTTCTCCTCCTGCTCTCAATCTTTCTCAGCATCAGGGTCTTTTCCAATGAGTCAGCTCTTCACATCAGGTGGCCAAAGTATTGGAGTTTCAGCTTCAACATCAGTCCTTCCCATGAACACCCAGGACTGATCTCTTTTAGGATGGACTGGTTGGATCTCCTTGCAGTCCAAGGGACTCTCAAGAGTCTTCTCCAACACCACACTTCACCTCAAGGGAATGGATTTCTACAAGAGCTTGCTGCCAATTTTTATTTGCCAAATCAAAGATGTTTTAAGAACATAGAGTAAGACTTCAGAGTTGGGACTAAAAATGAAATGTTAGCAGTAATTTATTTCCAATGATAACACTTTAGCCCAGGTCAAGGCACAGACTCAGAGAGCATAAAATACCATCTATGTAACAGCATGTCTTCTTAACTTTTGTCTCTCAATAGCCACATCTCAGTTAGCTGGAAGTGGACTATCTTCAGTGTGAATTATTCATGTAAATTTCTCCAAGAAAAAAAAAACAACCAGGGATTGTACATGTATTCTCCATCAACATGCTTCTCTTGCCTCTTTGGTGTGGAAATAACTTGCCTTATGCTTGCTTAAACCACAGCCGAGAATCTAACTTCCTGGATCACCACCTTAGACTTGTCTGACTGAGCCTCTGATTAGACTACTCCACTTTCTATCTGACTCCATACCTGGCCTTCCATACTAAGTAGATTTCTGCCAAGCTCTGTAGTTCTCAGTACTTTTTTCATAAGCATCTTTGACACAAGAATTTTTGCCTTGTAACTTGCTGGCCATAAGGCAATTTTGCTGTAAAATATAAAATAGAGAAAAATAAAAAAGGAACACTTAAAAGAACATAATAAAACATGGGAAATAAATAACAAAATTAAAAAGACTTTATTGTGAGATGAAAAAATATTTGAATACATTTTAAATGGTAGGTGGTTTAAGCGGAAGGTAGGTAGTTCTCTTGTCATATAAAGTAATTGTTTCCAAACCAGTTTCCAGTAATTCACTGGTTACAATAAAAAATACTTTTCAAGTAACAGGGGAAGAAAAAAATTATGTGTTGAAGCGGCCATTTTTACTGAATTTATCATTTAGTTCTGTCAAATATCTGGCCAATTTATTGAAAGGAAAAATAAACAAGTGGTTATTTGGTTCAACTAATTAGACCAGTTTAAATGCTGATTCCTTTGTTCTACATAGAGCTGCCTCTCGGCCACCTCCAAAAATTAAGAAAGCAAGGGTTCATTTCATAGCATTTACTTCTGATGTATTAGGTCCAGTTCTACAAAGTGTGAGCAGGGATGTTCACACCAATTTTTCAGGACCAATACATGGAATGAAAAAGGAATAATCCAGGAATGAGAGATTTTCATAGAAAAGGGTTCTAGAGGCAGAAGGGACCAGCAGGCAGGTTGCCCAGTCAGTTATGAGGACTTCAAAGATATGTTTGTTTGTCTCCAAGGATGTATTGGAGTTTCTTCTCTCCTGAACAGCTGCAGCAGATGAATAAGGACTAATTCATAAACCAGTAGGTTATGCTTTGAATTATATAAAGAGAGAAACTCTAAGAAAAGATTAGACTTTGGATTCATGAGAAGGCTTGCATTCTGTAACTAAAGGAAATACATCAGTCCCACACTGGTGAAAGAAAACATCTTGATTACAGTAGGCAAACCGATTTCCCAAATTCTTCAGGTGGGCTACAACATCCTTGATTCAACAATTTTGAGTAAAAATGTATTATGTCTCAGAAATAGATTTAAGGGACTAGATCTAATAGATAGACTGCCTGATGAACTATGGATGTAGGTCCATGACATTGTACAGGAGACAGGAATCAAGACCATCCCCAAGAAAAAGAAATGCAAAAAAGCAAAACAGTTGTCTGAGGAGGCCTTACAAATAGCTGTGAAAAATGGGAAGTGAATAGCAAAGGAGAAAAGGAAAGATATACCCATTTGAATGCAGAGTTCCAAAGAATAACAAGGAGAGATAAGAAAGCCTTCCTCAGTGATCAATGCAAAGAAATAGAGGAAACCAACAGACTGGGAAAGACTAGAGATCTCTTCAAGAAAATTAGAGATACCAAGGGAACATTTCATGCAAAGATAGGCTCGATAAAGGACAGAAATGGTATGGACCTAAAAGAAGAAGAAGATTTAAGATGAGGTGGCAAGAATACACAGAAGAACTATACAAAAAAGATCTTCACGACCCAGATAATCACGATGGTGTGATCGCCCACCTAGAGCCAGACATCCTGGAATGTGAAGTCAAGTGGGCCTTAGAAAGCATCACTATGAACAAAGCTAGTGGAGGTGATGGAATTCCAGTTGAGCTATTCCAAATCCTGAAAGATGATGCTGTGAAACTGCTGCATTCAATATGCCAGCAAATTTGGAAAACTCAGCAGTGGCCACAGGACTGGAAAAGGTCAGTTTTCATTCCAATCCCAAAGAAAAGCAATGCCAAAGAATGTTCAAACTACCGCACGATTGCACTCATCTCACACGCTAGTAAAGTAATGCTCAAAATTCTCCAAGCCAGGCTTCAGTAATAGGTGAACTGCAAACTTCCAGATGTTCAAGCTGGTTTTAGAAAAGGCAGAGGAACCAGAGATCAAATTGCCAGCATCTGCTGGATCATGGAAAAAGCAAGAGAGTTCCAGAAAAACATCTATTTCTGTTTTATTGACTATGCCAAAGCCTTTGGCTGTGTGGATCACAATAAACTGTGGAAAATTCTAAAAGAGATGGGAATACCAGACCACCTGACCTGCCTCTTGAGAAATCTACATGCAGGTCAGGAAGCAACAGTTAGAACTGGACATGGAACAACAAACTGGTTCCAAATAGGAAAAGGAGTACGTCAAGGCTGTATGTTGTCACCCTGCTTATTTAACTTATATGCAGAGTACATCATGAGAAATGCTGGGCTGGAAGAAGCACAAGCTGTAATCAAGATTGCTGGGAGAAATATCAATAACCTCAGATATGCAGATGACACCACCCTTATGGCAGACAGTGAAGAAGAACTAAAGAGCCTCTTGATTAAAGTGAAAGAGGAGAGTAAAAAAGTTGGCTTAAAGCTCAACATTCAGAAAACAAAGATCATGGCATCCGGTCCCATCACTTCATGGCAGATAGATGGGGAAATCGTGGAAACAGTGTCAGACTTTATTTTGGGGGGTTGCAAAATCACTGCAGATGGTGATTGCGGCCATGAAATTAAAAGACACTTACTCCTTGGAAGGAAAGTTATGACCAACCTAGACAGCATATTGAAAAGCAGAGACATTACTTTGCCAACAAAGGTCCGTCTAGTCAAGGCTATGGTTTTTCCTGTGGTCATGTATGGATGTGAGAGTTAGACTATAAAGAAAGCTGAGGGCTGAAGAATTGATGCTTTTGAACTGTGGTGTTGGAGAAGACTCTTGAGAGTCCTTTGGACTGCAAGGAGATCCAACCAGTCCATCCTAAAAGAGATCAGTCCTGGGTGTTCATTGGAAGGACTGATCTTGAAACTGAAATTCCAATACTTTGGCCACCTGATGCAAAGAGCTGACTCATTTGAAAAGGCCCTAATGCTGGGAAAGATTGAGGGCAGGAGGAGAAGGGGACGACAGAGGATGAGATGGCTGGATGGCATCATTGACTCGAGGGACATGGTTTGGGCAGACTCCAGGAGTTGATGATGGACAGGGAGGCCTGTGGGGTCGCAAAGAGTTGGACACGACTGAGTTGACTGAACTTATCTGAGCTGAACTTAGTCATCATTGAGTCTACCTCCTTTAGTACTTCTCATCTATAAGAAATTTAGAGCCATCATGCCCTAGTCCATCATCAGAGCACTCATCCAACACACTCTGCACATATGCCTTTTTGTGGATCTTTGGATGCCCAACTAGGACATCACATCTCTTCTTACCTCCTGGTAGTATCTCTGTAATTAACAGCAGCAGTTCAGCATCAGGGTGCCACCAGCAGCCATTGCATTAGCAGTTAATAGGGGTGGCACCTGAAGTCTGAGTAACATGCCTTTTTATTATTTGCTTGTCCATCCTTACAACCTATAATTGTGGCCAACTCCCTGCATTAATTCCTCTCTACTTGAAATACCTAAGTTGGTTTCTGTTTTCCTGACTGGACCTAATTAACACAGGCAATATTTATCCTCAAAGCTCATTTTCCCTCATTTATTCCTCATATTTTATTAATTTACAAATTAAATGTTTTGTTCCCATTTATAGGACTCCTAGGAAATTTTTAAAGAATTGAGGACAGGCACATTTCCTTAAGCCTGCCCTTATTACATCATTTCCCAATCCTTCCTCCAAGAAACATTTGTCATTGGAGTACAAGTGTTAATATGTCCTACTATATGCAATAGTTTGACTGGAAGAACTTGTTGGAGACAAATTAATGAATTATTCTTCATTCTAACTGTTTTCCACAAAAATAAAAGTATTCAACTCATTTCAAAGGAGCCACTTAGAGCACAAATAAAATCTTGAACATTTTTTCCCACATGACCTAGCATGATAGTTCTGACTACAGAAAGAGAAAAGAGAACACCCATGCTGAATGCTTAATGCTAAACATCTTCTACTCACGATGATTTAGAAGGATTCTTTTTCCAGCAGAGTAAACATTTATCTTACAAACATGTTTAAAAACATTATCCTGATTACATAGCCTAAGAAGAAACAATCATTTTCACAAGTAAAGAAACTTTAACCAAATAAATTATTCCTTCGTTTTCTCACTCTCAAAAAACTATCATATTGCCCATTTATACCCAAGGAGTTTCCATTGATTGCTCTGAAAATTGACTACAGTCTGTTTTGATCTTCTGATGATAGGATAACCACTTAACAAAGTAAGACCTTTATTCTTTACCAGCCCAATATCTTCCAAAGAACCTACAAAGGGACCATCTGGCAGAAGGAGGCAAGAGTGTTTGAAGATTAATTCTTCTGAATCAATTTAGAACGCTAACTTGGAAGTGTGGCAAAAGCTGACCGTGTAAGTGAACATTAAATGAAATATGGTATTAAATTATCTCTGAGACACTTGTGGGTTCTGAAACTATTGAAACCAAGTCTAAATGTGTTTGGAGTTGAACATGAAATGTTCAGTTGGTAAATCTAATACCACAAAAAAATTTTTTTGTTTAGTTTCATAAAAATGACAATACTAAATTTCCCAAAGGCATCTTTTTTGCCCACCCCAGTTTAAAATTGAACAACTCACAGTATTGTTGCCTGAGGAATCAGAGATTATGGTACAAGTCTGAGAGTCAATTAATGACTTTCTTTGAACTATCAGATATATTTGAAAACAATCTGTTAGAGCATAGTGACAAAATCATGGTCTCATTCTCTGTAAGCACTAGCTAGTTGCATTCAGTTTCATATCAGTGGGCTGCTCTCAAAATGCAAAAAACCACCCTGAAAATATATTCTATCCATCCCAAGAAAATTAAATAATCAATGAATTATGGCATTTTAGAACATCACTGAACTTCAGAAATCTTTTCAAGATATTACAATATTTATCCAAAGTTTTATCCAAAGATTTACCCACATTGATGAGTGAGCAGTCAGGATCAGAACTGAAAAGTTCCAACTCAGTTCACAAAATGAACTGGTTTAGTGAGTTGGTTTAGTCACTAAATCATGTCTGACTCTTGTGACCCCATGGACTGTAGCTCACCAGGCTCCTCTGTCCATGAGATTTTCCAGGCAAGGATACTGGAGTGGGTTGCCATTTCCTTCTCCAGGGGATCTTCCCCCTGGGTTGATCTTCCCAACCCAGGAATCAAATCCAGGTTTCCTGCATTGCAGGCAGATTCTCTACTGACTGAGCTATGAGAGAAACCCTCATTTTGTCTTAAGCATGTGGATAATGATCTTGGAAACATGTTACCACATGCAGAACATTCTCAGAGTATGTTCTGCTCACAGTTAGTTGATCACACATCCTAGTCATTTACTCTTCCTAGGCCTTTGGAATCCACTCTGACTACAAATTCTGAGTTGTGATTGAAAATTAGTCTAAAAGACACTGGATTTGACCTGTGAACTCATTTTCAAAGGGGATAAATGCCTTCAGCTCTGCCATTTTTAAGAAAATTATCACAGAGCTATGGTTTTTATAGTAGTCATGTACGGATGTGAGAGTTGGACCATAAAGAAGTCTGAGCACCAAAGAATTGATGCTTTCAAACTGTGGTGCTGAAGAAGACTCTTGAGAGGCCCTTGGACAGCAGGGGGATCAAACCAGTCAATCCTAAAGGAACTTAACCCTGAATAATCATTGGAAGAGCTGATGCTGAAGGTGACGCTCTAATACTTTGGCCACCTGATTCGGAGAGCCACCTCATTAGAAAAGACCCTGATGCCAGGATAAGATTGAAGGCAGGAGGAGAAGGGGGTGACAGAGGAGGAGATGGTTGGATGGAATCACTGACTCAATGACCATGAGTTTGAGCAAAGTCCAGGAGATGGTGAAGACAGGGAAGTTTGGTATGCTACAGTACATGGGTTCACAATAAGTCAGATACGACTTAGCCACTGAACAATGAACAACAGTAACGGAGTTTACCAAAGCTAGTAACACCATAATAAATTAATAAATAGCAAAAGCGATGAGTAAAGCTCAAGTGAACACAATTTTATATGACGACATTCTAGAAATGTATTTTCTTGTAATAAACATTCTAGTCTAAAGATTATATGTCAACCATTTGAAGAGCTATTTTAAAATCTTTCTTTGTTACAAGAAGGATCTTTCCTTTAATTATAACAGAGGCTTAGAGAGAAATACAATTTTATAGTGATGGGATACAAATAAATATTGATCAAATTTAAACTTTTTAGTGACAGGTATGGTAAAGAATCTGCCTGCAATGCAAGAGACCCTGGTTTGATTTCTGGGTTGGGAAGCTTCCCTGGAGAAGGGATAGGATACCCACTCCAGTATTCTTGGGGTTCCCTGGTGGCTCAGATGGTAAAGAATCCACCTGCAATGTGGGAGACCTGGGTTCGATCCCTGGGTCAAGAAGATCCCCTGAAGGAGGACATAGCAACCCACTCCAGTATTCTTGCCTGGAGAACCCCCATGGGCAGAGGAGCCTGGTGGGCTACAGTCCATGGGGTCGCAAAGAGTCAGATACAACTGAGCAAATAAGCACAGCACAGCACAGCACATGCAAAAGTCACTAACATTGTTCTTATCTAACAATATATAATGGCTTGTTCTCCCAACAAGCCCACAGACTCATTTGTCTGAGGTTCTTCATTTGTGGCCATTTCTGCTATAAAATATTTTCTAGACAAGACTGGGGTAAACTGTATGCGGATTAAAATTCTATGTTTCAAGAATCTCTCTTTCCCTATTTTCACATTTCTAAATCATCATCACCCCATGATGTGGACATGGGAAAGAGACTGCAGGAATAAATTCCCTCAGGCATCTCCCCATTACCTGTGCCAGAAGGAAAAATCTATTCTCCCAGCGTATTCAGGTTAATCCTCAAAACCACATCACAGATCTCTGGTCTTTTCATTCATCCAAATTCTGCCTTTCTCTCCAGGATGAGTTAATGAAATCTGTCTTTACTCTTCAGTGATAATGCCCTCCACTGACTTTTCCATCATTTATTGTCTATATGGCTTGCTACTTTAGGTAGCATCATTCATATTCTCACATGCTAGTTCAAATTCTCACATGCTAGTTCAAATTCTCACATGCTAGTTCAAATATTGCAGTTTTTGACGATGACTTTTCTACTCTTACACTAAAGTAGAAGTAAAACTTCTCTTCTGTGGCCCAAATCACCTTGAATTTATCTCCAAGAGATAGCATTGTCTGATTAATCAATTGATTTTTATGATCCCTTTTGATTTTGAGAGCAATAACTTGTTTACCTTTGGATTTCGGTGCTTAGAACTGTCCTTGACATGAATTCAAGACTCAGGGCATGCTCGTTGGAAGTACTCAGGACATATTTTCTCCATTTTTTTGCCACTTTAGGGTAGAGAAAAGTCTGAAACAAGCAAAATCTAAGGCACTTTGCTTTTCTCTTGGAGAATTCTGGGAAAGGAGAACTTGTGACTGTCATTAGAAGCCTTTTACTCTTTTTTAAAAAAAGATTTTAAATTTTTATTTATTGATTAGGCTGTGTTAGTTCTTAGTTGTAGCTTGTGAGATCCTTTGTTGTGGTGTGCGGACTTCTCTAGTTACAGCACATGGGCTGCTCTCTGTTTGCAGTGCGCGGGCCTGGTTGCCCTGTGGCACATGGGATCTTAGTTCCCTGACTAGGGATCAAGCCCACGTTCCCATGCATTGCAAAGCAGATTCTTAACCACTGGACCACCAGGGAAGTCCCAGAAGCAATTCACTCATAGTTGGCAACTTTTCTCTGATTAACTAAAATCTCTCATGCTGTAATGAAACATTTAGTACAACCCCAGTACATTCCTCATGGAGCTTCTTCATCTTTTCTTGATTATTCTTTTCTGAACCCTATTAAACAGCATTGTAAAGAGAAAATAAAGTGAGCGTGACCCTGTAACTCTCTTGTTGGAGGAATGGCTGTGTGTAACACGGGGATCAATCCTCTGAGCCCTGTACAATGTGTGAGGATTACCCAGAAGTTCCACTAGAGTAGAGAACTGGAGAGCACTTTTTCCTAGAGTAAATACTCCGAACGAGTGCACAGGTGAAATGTCTCAGCAGGATGCCAATGTCTTGGCATGCCTGCTATGCCATCTTCTTTCCTTGCAGAAGACAATGCCTACATAGTTGAAGCCAGAACCAGAGTTGAATTTTGGTAGAGCTGAAACTCACCTTGCTTTAGCCCTGAGTCAAGGAGAAATCAAAGTCCTCTAAGGCCCACACAGTCTGTTTAGGGAGTGACTGTGTGGATCACAACAAACTGTGGACAATTATTAAAAGAGATGGGAATACCAGACTGCCTTACCTGCCTCCTGAGAAACCTGTATGCAGGTCAAGAAGCAACAGTTAGAACTGAATATGGAACACAGACTGGTTCCAAATTAGGAAAGGAGTATGTCAAGGCTGTATATGGTCACCCTGTTTATTTAATTTATATGCAGAGTACATCATGTGAAATGCCAAGCTGGATGAAGCACAAGCTGGAATCAAGATTGCAGGGAGAAATATCAATAACCTCAGATATGTTGACATATGTTGACAGATGATGACACCCTTATGGCAGAAAGCAAAGAGGAACTTAAGAGCCTCTTGATGAAAGTGAAAAGGAAAGTGAAAAAGCTGGCTTAAAACTCAACATTCAGGAGGAGGAGCCAAGATGGCGGAGGAGTAGGACGGAGAGAACACTTTCTCCCCCACAAATTCATCAAAAGAGCATTTAAACGTCGAGTAAATTCCACAAAACAACTTCTGAATGCTGGCAGAGGACATCAGGCACCCAGAAAAGCAACCCAACTCTTCGAAAGGAGAGAGAAGAAATACAGCTCCATCCACCAGAACATCGACACAAGCTTCCCTAACCAGGAAACCTTGACAAGCCACCTGTACAAACTCACACACAGCGAGGAACGCCACAATAAAGAGAACTCCACAAACTGCCAGAATACAGAAAGGACACCCCAAACTCAGCAATTTAAACAAGATGAAGAGACAGAGGAATACCCAGCAGATAAAGGAACAGGATAAATGCCCACCAAACCAAACAAAAGAGGAAGAGATAGGGAATCTACCTGATAAAGAATTCCGAATAATGATAGTGAAATTGATCCAAAATCTTGAAATTAAAATGGAATCACAGATAAATAGCCTGGAGGCAAGGATTGAGAAGATGCAAGAAAGGTTTAACAAGGACTTAGAAGAAATAAAAAAGAGTCAATATATAATGAATAATGCAATAAGTGAAATTAAAAACACTCTGGAGGCAACAAATAGTAGAATAACAGAGGCAGAAGATAGGATTAGTGAATTAGAAGATAGAATGGTAGAAATAAATGAATCAGAGAGGATAAAAGAAAAACGAATTAAAAGAAATGAGGACAATCTCAGAGACCTCCAGGACAATATTAAACGCTACAACATTCGAATCATAGGGATCCCAGAAGAAGAAGACAAAAAGAAAGACCATGAGAAAATACTTGAGGAGATAATAGTTGAAAACTTCCCTAAAATGGGGAAGGAAATAATCACCCAAGTCCAAGAAACCCAGAGAGTCCCAAACAGGATAAACCCAAGGCGAAACACCCCAAGACACATAGTAATCAAATTAACAAAGATCAAACACAAAGAACAAATATTAAAAGCAGCAAGGGAAAAACAACAAATAACACACAAGGGAATTCCCATAAGGATAACAGCTGATCTTTCAATAGAAACTCTTCAAGCCAGGAGGGAATGGCAAGACATACTTAAAGTGATGAAAGAAAATAACCTACAGCCCAGATTATTGTACCCAGCAAGGATCTCATTCAAGTATGAAGGAGAAATCAAAAGCTTTTCAGACAAGCAAAAGCTGAGAGAATTTTGCACCACCAAACCAGCTCTCCAACAAATACTAAAGGATATTCTCTAGACAGGAAACACAAAAATTGTGTATAAATTCGAACCCAAAACAATAAAGTAAATGGCAACGGGGTCATACTTATCAGTAATTACCTTAAACGTAAATGGGTTGAATGCCCCAACCAAAAGACAAAGACTGGCTGAATGGATACAAAAACAAGACCCCTGCATATGTTGTCTACAAGAGACCCACCTCAAAACAGGGGACACATACAGACTGAAAGTGAAGGGCTGGAAAAAGATTTTCCATGCGAATAGAGACCAAAAGAAAGCAGGAGTAGCAATACTCATATCAGATAAAATAGACTTTAAAACAAAGGCTGTGAAAAGAGACAAAGATGGTCACTACATAATGATCAAAGGATCAATCCAAGAAGAAGATATAACAATTATAAATATATATGCACCCAACACGGGAGCACTGCAGTATGTAAGACAAATGCTAACAAGTATGAAAGAAGAAATTAACAATAACACAATAATAGTGGGAGACTTTAATACCTCACTCACACCTATGGATAGATCAACTAAACAGAAAATCAACAAGGAAACACAAACTTTAAACGATACAATAGACCAGTTAGACCTAATTGATATCTATAGGACATTTCATCCCAAAACAATGAATTTCACCTTCTTCTCAAGCGCACATGGAACCTTCTCCAGGATAGATCACATCCTGGGCCATAAAGCTAGCCTTGGTAAATTCAAAAAAATAGAAATCATTCCAAGCATCTTTTCTGACCACAATGCAGTAAGATTAGATCTCAATTACAGGAGAAAAACTATTAAAAAATCCAACATATGGAGGCTGAACAACATGCTGCTGAATAACCAGCAAATCACAGAAGAAATCAAAAAAGAAATCAAAATTTGTATAGAAACGAATGAAAATGAAAACACAACAACCCAAAACCTGTGGGACACGGTAAAAGCAGTCCTAAGGGGAAAGTTCATAGCAATACAGGCACACCTCAAGAAACAAGAAAAAAGTCAAATAAATAACCTAACTCTACACCTAAAGCAACTAGAAAAGGAAGAAATGAAGAACCCCAGGGTTAGTAGAAGGAAAGAAATCTTAAAAATTAGAGCAGAAATAAATGCAAAAGAAACAAAAGAGACCATAGCAAAAATCAACAAAACCAAAAGCTGGTTCTTTGAAAGGATAAATAAAATTGACAAACCATTAGCCAGACTTATCAAGAAACAAAGGGAGAAAAATCAAATCAATAAAATTAGAAATGAAAATGGAGAGATCACAACAGACAACACAGAAATACAAAGGATCATAAGAGAGTACTATCAACAATTATATGCCAATAAAATGGACAACGAGGAAGAAATGGACAAATTCTTAGAAAAGTACAACTTTCCAAAACTCGATCAGGAAGAAATAGAAAATCTTAACAGACCCATTACAAGCACGGAAATTGAAACTGTAATAAAAAATCTTCCAGCAAACAAAAGCCCAGGTCCAGATGGCTTCACAGCTGAATTCTACCAAAAATTTAGAGAAGAGCTAACACCTATCCTGCTCAAACTCTTCCAGAAAAATGCAGAGGATGGTAAACTTCCAAACTCATTCTATGAGGCCACCATCACCCTAATACCAAAACCTGACAAAGATCCCACAAAAAAAGAAAACTACAGGCCAATATCACTGATGAACATAGATGCAAAAATCCTTAACAAAATTCTAGCAATCAGAATCCAACAACACATTAAAAAGATCATACACCATGACCAAGTGGGCTTTATCCCAGGGATGCAAGGATTCTTCAATATCCGCAAATCAATCAATGTAATACACCACATTAACAAATTGAAAAATAAAAACCATATGATTATCTCAATAGATGCAGAGAAAGCCTTTGACAAAATTCAACATCCATTTATGATAAAAACTCTCCAGAAAGCAGGAATAGAAGGAACATACCTCAACATAATCAAAGCTATATATGACAAACCCACAGCAAACATTATCCTCAATGGTGAAAAATTGAAAGCATTTCCTCTAAAGTCAGGAACAAGACAAGGGTGCCCACTTTCACCATTACTATTCAACATAGTTTTGGAAGTTTTGGCCACAGCAATCAGAACAGAAAAAGAAATAAAAGGAATCCAAATTGGAAAAGAAGAAGTAAAGCTCTCACTGTTTGCAGATGACATGATCCTCTACATAGAAAACCCTAAAGACTCCACCAGAAAATTACTAGAACTAATCAATGACTATAGTAAAGTTGCAGGATATAAAATCAACACACAGAAATCCCTTGCATTCCTATGCACTAATAATGAGAAAACAGAAAGAGAAATTAAGGAAACAATTCCATTCACCATTGCAACGGAAAGAATAAAATACTTAGGAATATATCTACCTAAAGAATCTAAAGACCTATATATAGAAAACTATAAAACACTGGTGAGAGAAATCAAAGAGGACACTAACAGATGGAGAAATATACCATGTTCATGGATTGGAAGAATCAATGTAGTGAAAATGAGTATACTACCCAAAGCAATCTATAGATTCAATGCAATCCCTATCAAGCTACCAACAGCATTCTTCACAGAGCTAGAACAAATAATTTCACAATTTGTATGGAAAAACAAAAAACCTCGAATAGCCAAAGCGATCTTGAGAAAGAAGAATGGAACTGGAGGAATCAACCTACCTGACTTCAGGCTCTACTACAAAGCCACAGTTATCAAGACAGTATGGTACTGGCACAAAGACAGAAATATAGATCAATGGAACAAAATAGAAAGCCCAGAGATAAATCCACGCACATATGGACACCTTATCTTCGACAAAGGAGGCAAGAATATACAATGGATTAAAGACAATCTCTTTAACAAGTGGTGCTGGGAACTCTGGTCAACCACTTGTAAAAGAATGAAACTAGAACACTTTCTAACACCATACACAAAAATAAACTCAAAATGGATTAAAGATCTAAACGTAAGACCGGAAACTATAAAACTCCTAGAGGAGAACATAGGCAAAACACTCTCTGACATACATCACAGCAGGATCCTCTATGACCCACCTCCCAGAATATTGGAAATAAAAGCAAAAATAAACAAATGGGACCTAATTAAACTTAAAAGCTTCTGCACATCAAAGGAAACTATTAGCAAGGTGAAAAGACAGCCTTCAGAATGGGAGAAGATAATAGCAAATGAAGCAACTGACAAACAACTAATCTCGAGGATATACAAGCAACTCCTACAGCTCAACTCCAGAAAAATAAATGACCCAATCAAAAAATGGGCCAAAGAACTAAATAGACATTTCTCCAAAGAAGACATACAGATGGCTAACAAACACATGAAAAGATGCTCAACATCACTCATTATCAGAGAAATGCAAATCAAAACCACTATGAGGTACCATTTCACACCAGTCAGAATGGCTGCGATCCAAAAGTCTACAAGTAATAAATGCTGGAGAGGGTGTGGAGAAAAGGGAACCCTCTTACACTGTTGGTGGGAATGCAAACTAGTACAGCCACTATGGAGAACAGTGTGGAGATTCCTTAAAAAACTGGAAATAGACATGCCTTATGATCCAGCAATCCCACTGCTGGGCATACACACTGAGGAAACCAGAAGGGAAAGAGACACGAGTACCCCAATGTTCATCGCAGCACTGTTTATAATAGCCAGGACATGGAAGCAACCTAGATGTCCATCAGCAGATGAATGGATAAGAAAGCTGTGGTACATATACACAATGGAGTATTATTCAGCCATTAAAAAGAATACATTTGAATCAGTTCTAATGAGGTGGATGAAACTGGAGCCTATTATACAGAGTGAAGTAAGCCAGAAAGAAAAACACCAATACAGTATACTAACGCATATATATGGAATTTAGAAAGATGGTAACAATAACCATGTGTACGAGACAGCAAAAGAGACACTGATGTATAGAACAGTCTTATGGACTCTGTGGGAGAGGGAGAGGGTGGGAAGATTTGGGAGAATGGCATTGAAACATGTAAAATATCATGTATGAAATGAGTTGCCAGTCAAAAAAAAAAAAAAAAAAAACTCAACATTCAAAAAACAAAGATCATGGCATCTGTTCCCATCACTTCATGGCAAATAGATGGGGAAACAATAGACAATGACAGACTTTATTTCCTTGGGCTCCAAAATCATTGTTGATGATGAAGGACAGGGAAGCCTAACATAGTGCAGTCCATGAGGTCACAATGAGTTGGACATGACTTAGTGACTGAGCAACAACAACATTATAACCAAATTTTCCAAGATCAAAGAACAAGAAAGAATTTTGAAATCACCAAGAGAAGAACTCATGCACAAAATAATCCTCATAAGACTATCAGGGGAGTTTTCAAAAGAAACCTTTCAGGCTATAAATTTTGAAGATTTCACAGAGGGAGGGAGCTGCTAAGTCAGTTGTGGTCACAGATTCCCATATATTCCTCCTTCCCATAGAGTTTCTCTTATTTGTTAACATCTTGCATTAGCGTGATATACTTGTCACAGTTAATGAGCCCACAGGAATACATTATTGCAATATAAATACATTGAGCCAGATTGATATACTGTTACATTATACTGACATACTGTATACAATTAAACACTGTTACATTATAATATACACACATTGAGCAAATATTGGTACAAGTGATATACTATCCACATTTATTCAGATTTCATTAGTTTTAACCTAATGTCCTTTTTCCTGTTCCAAGACCCCATCTAGGACCCTGGACCCAGGGCCACATTACATATACTTGTGTCTCTCTAGGCTTCCCTTGGTTGTGATGGTTACATTTTTCTTGTTTTGATGACCTTGATAATTTTGAGTATTAGTCAATATACATTGTAGGATGCCTCTCTATTGGAACCTGATGTTTTTCTCAAGATTAAACTGGGGTTATGAGATTTGGGGAGGAAGTTCACAGAGGTAAAGTGCCCCTTTCATCACCTTATGTCAAAGAGACATGCTATCAACATGATTTTTGACTGTCAATATTGACCTAGTCTCTCCCCCCACCCCCATTTTTTTGACTTTTTAAAAAAAAATTATTTTATATTGGAACATAGTTGAATAACAATGCTTTGTTATAACAATAACAACTGAAAAATGTTGCTAGCCAAACTTGGTTCTGTCCACTGGAAAACCATTGCCTTCATAAAGAAAAAGTAAAAAATTGCCAACTGTGCCTTCAGATTTTATACATGCTGTTTATTTTGATGCCCAGCATTAAAATTGGCTTTTAACTTTTATTTGGATTTGTGCTCTTGTATACATGTCATTTCTCTTTAAAAAAAAAAATCACAATTTTTTTTCTGAGAAAGCCAGTTGTGGAAGAGAAATTGTTTTATACGTATTTTGACATGAATCTAGGTTTTGTAAACAATCTAAGTAAAAATGTACATTACTAATCTAGCTTCCCCCTATGTTTAAACAATCATTTGTATCCTGTATTATCTGAGTGCCTGCAGCCTAATGCTGTGCAGTGGTTCACTAAAACCAGACTATAACAAATTTTCATTGACTCTCAGTAAAATGTGGCTGCTTGCTCCAGGATCCTAGCCCATGCAGATGAACGTGGGTCATGGTTCCCTCTGGCTTCCCCTTGGGTTCGATCAACAGGAAACTGGAGAGAGGGAGGTAAGGTCAGGGTGTTTATTCCCTAGGTTCGCTCCCCATGAAGTTATCTCAGGCCATATTATGCCTCTTAAAGAAGGTCATCACTCCTCCATCTACTCCCCTTTTTATTCTGAGTTTCAACAACCTCTCCCATCCCTGCCCCTTCAGGCCTGAGGGGTTACACCTACACATGTTCCAGCCCCATCTTCCTGTACCATCCCTTCAGGTTTTCTTAGACTACATTCACACCTATATAGTGAGTTCATAAACAAACTCTCCTAGAATTATAGTAATTAGACTATGCCTTTGGTTTTCTTTTGAGACTTGAGCAGAATCAAGAGTCTCTGAATAAATAATATTTTCCCCCAGAAGGGGAGAATGTAGAAAGAAGTACCAGCAAAAATACTGCATGGGAATCCTTTGTACTTAAGTGGGTGGGGAGTGGGGGAGCCACCGCAAAGGAAACCAACTGTGAGAGAAGACTAGAGAGAAAAGGATAGGGCAAGTGGTGTGTAGACTCAGGCCAGCCCCCATCCTGGCCCATTTGTTGAAAAAGATGTGATGATAACAGTCATAAGAAGGAGAGTAAAGATAAAGATGGCTACTTTGAGGCTGAATGCATCAATCTACAGCTTTCCAAATCATACCTACTCTAATTTCTCTTAGCACTAAGTGAAGACTTAGGGGTTGAGTGCACCCCACCCATTGTCAGCCACTCTGCCAGTCACCACCACCCACCAGGAACACCAGTCAACTACCCTCCATCCTGCCACCCTACCCTCCACTAATGACCAAGACTCTGCTGTTGGGTGGAAGGACTTATTGCCCAGCTGCTGTGAGTCCTGACAGCTGAAAGTGCTCAGCTGACAGTCCTCTGCAGAATTTTCTATGCAATCATCATTACCGAAAGATTGCTGGACCAGTGCGAGAATGCTTCAGTGTTGTGTGTGATGGTTCCATGAATTGATTTTTCAGTCTAAGTGCCTGGGATTTGGAAAATAGAAGTTGACGCCCCAAAGTTGCATTACAATACATATTTCCCAGTTGTTTGCTAAGCCATACGACTGGAATCTGGGCTTTCATTACTGCAAGTTGTTCAACTAGAAATGTAAAATGATTCATTTATGGAATATTTGACGTCAATCTATGTCTTCATAAAACAAGCATTTCTGCTTCTAATCCAGATAATTTCTGCACCTGCCAAAGACCAAATACCCCTAAAACTCTCCCTGGTTTCTCAAAGTAAATATGATCCAATGATAACACATGAAAATTTTGGCTTCTATGACATGATATGGATATGTCACTGAATGACACAAGACACAAAGTAATCAAAAAAAAATTTTAAGTATTTATTTATCCTTAAATAATTCATGCAGGAGTTAACCCAAAATTCATACCACTTATTAAGTATACACTCTGAGCCAGGGAGCATCTAGGCATCTTATATTATGCATTCATTCAAAAACAGTTATAACGTGTTAATCCTCAGAAAAACACTTCGAGGTGAATAATTTTCCATTGTTCATTTGTTTGTGCTTTCAGTAAATATTTATTGATTACCTACTATATATAAGACTGTTCTAGGAAGTGGGATACCCAAGGTGAACAAGAACACATGCAATTCCTGTATACATGGAGCTTATGGCTTTGTAAAAGCAACCAGCTCTATTAAATATCACACAATTAACTGCAGAGCTGTGATAAGTGATATGAAGGAAAAGTATATCTTGCTGAGAGATGAAGAAAATCGGGGTCTGAGAGATTAAGCAATGTCTGGCATCCTGCCTCTTTTAGTGCATGACCTGTTTCACAGCATTATGGTGGTTTCTTTGGTCTTCCCAAGCTGCCCCACTCCCACCACCAGCAGCCCGCGGTACCTTCCGTGGGAGAACAGCCACCCAGAGTTGCTCTGCTCACACTGAGGCCCAAGCTACCAGCTCATCAGCCTTGCTTCTGAGACATGATTAAGTTGGAGGGAGTGTCATCTATCTCTCAGGGCACAAAATCTGGTCCCAGGACAATAATCTAAATAACACTGGCTTGGAGCTTATTTTGAATCAACTCGGCCATCCTGAGAATCACAGAAGCACATTATGTTAACCCTTTCAAAGCAGTCATCACTTTATGGCTTAACATTACAGCAGTCTGCATCCATGTCAACCTATTCATCTTTATAGCCTCACCAAGAAACAGCAGCAAAGTAAGTCTTTGTTGGTAGAAAGGAAAAGTTAGAGAAAAGAAAGTGGGAGGGAGGGAAAGAGGAAAAGGAGGCAGAGAGAGGAAGGGAGGGAAGCAAGGAAGGAGGAAAGAAGATGGAAGGAAGGAAGGAAGATGGGAGGAAAGGAAACAAGAAAGGAAAGAAGGAAATCAGCCTCTGCCAATATTCCCACAGCTATACACCAACAAGGAAAAAAATGTAGTATAACAACAGGGAGGATAATTTTCAGGAAAAAAAACAAATCAGCAAAATTAAATACTATTTCTACTCTGACACAAAGTTGTAAACCTAATTCAAATATAATTAATGAACAATAAGTGGTATGAGTCCTAGCCATTTATACACAGATATAGTCTTCCATTGGACATCAACATCTTGCAACTGGTATGTGTGAAAGATGTAATAATCAGATTTATTTTGTAAATATTCCAACATTCCTCAAAAATAAAACTTATCTTTTCAACTTTACCAGGTAAATTGCATATCTTATTTAATCCAAATTATTAGGCTAGATACTCTCTTTCTGTGGCAAGGTGCCTAGCTTGATTGTAACACTTGATTGTGACACAGACATGTTATCAGGGCTGAATTTTTCACTGTGCAAAGCATGTGTGCTGTTTTCAGCACCTGTTACAAAGTATCCCGCCACATCTCAGACCTGGCAAATTGGGGATCAGGCAAACCATGACTCTAGGAACATGGTCATGTACTGTGTATATCACCAGAATATTAGAATGTAGGAATGTTACACTTGTTCTCAGCATATAAAATATTAAATTATGATGCATTCCACAAAAATATAGGAAAATAATGATCAGCAATTTCTCTGAGTAGCCCAAGCTCCTGATTTGTTCATGGGAACATGTCTCAATGCATAAACTTGGGAATAGGGCTTCCCTGGTGGCTCATTGGGTAAAGAATCTGCCTGCCAATGCAGGAGATGAGGGTTCAATCCCTGGGTTGGGAAGATCCCCTGGAGAAGGAAATGGCACCCTACTCCAGTATTCTTGCCTGGAGAATCCCATGGACAGAGGAGCCTGATGGGGTCACAGTCCATGGGGTCACAAAGAGCAGGACATGATTTAACAACTAAATAACAACAACTTGGGAATAATAACTACAAGCTTTCTTTGCATGACCTTTGTTGTTCATTTGCTCAGTCGTGTCAGACTCTTTGCAACCCCATGGACTGCAGCACACCAGGCTTCCCTGTCCTTCACCACCTCCAGGAGTTTGCTCAAACTCATGTCCATTGAGTTAGTGATACAATCTCATCCTCTGTCACCCCCTTCTCTTCCTGCCTTCAATCTTTCCCAGCATCAGGGTCTTTTCCAATGAGTCGGCTCTTTGCATCAGGTGGCCAAACTATTGGAGATTCAGCTTCAGCATCAGTCCTTCCAATGAATATTCAGGGTTGATTTCGTTTAGGATTGACTGGTTTGATCTCCTTGCAGTCCAAGAGACTCTAAAGAGTCTTCTCTAACACCACAGTTTGAAAGCATCAGCTCTTGGATGCTCAGACTTCTTTGTGACCTTAAAGATTCAAAAAATGAAGACTCTAGACAACTAGCAAAAGGTTCTGTCACTTTCTGGTTTTATAAAATTTCTTGGTGGTTGCCCCCTGAGAAATAGAGGAATCATTATTGAATTATTTTGACTCACATTCATCTGAAACTACAGGTTATGAATTGGTGTCAGGCTATGACGACTTTGCCATCTGTTCTAATCACTCATCAAAGAATAAGAAAGGCAATTATAAGGTTGTTACCATAATGAATAGATCAATAGGAAAGAAAAACATAATTTGTCTTAGGAAATTTTCTTCTAGCAAATTATGATTTGCAACATAATACCAACTTTGTAACTTTTGTAATTTTCTTACATTTGTTTGAGCCTTTATTTGTAAGTCAGATTTTTATTTAGCAGGCAATAGGAAAAAAAATAGACTTCAGTATATAAAAATCCAAAACAACAACTATGACAAAAAAATTCCCATAATATAATATAAGCTCTTCTTAAGCTGCTTTGACTACTTATCTGATCAAGGATGCAACACAGGAACCAACCTGAGAAGAAGGTCCCTTGGCTGGTGCTCCATGGAAGCTGACTACAGTTCCATGAGGGGGAAAGGAACCTTTGATGAGGATACCTCTGGGTGGAAACCTCTTTCTTTCCCCAAGGGAGTCTCCTTCTTTGGCTTCTCCCTAATGAACACAGTGTTAAGAAGGACTCTGAGGCCTCATTTCAGCTTGGAGAGAGCATGTCATCATTAATTGTCACTGTCTTCCTTGCTCACAAAATGCCAAGAATGTGCCAGGTATGAGTTCTGCCCATTATGTCATTTCTGATCTTTTTCCAGAGTAATTCTTCTGTCCTTTGATGACTTGATCCTCTGAGGTAACACATTCTTGTCTTAGCTGCTAAGAATCACTTGGGAAACAACTTTATCACTCCCTTGGTCTTAAAGTTTACTTTGGCAATCATAGAGATAAAAAAAAAAAAAAACTTTTCCCATTAATTGCTCTAAACTTAAAAAGTGGGATAAAACCTAGTAACATCTCTTGGTTAGGCAACATGTCATAAAAGCTGAGAAATTCCAGCAGTTGTTTGAAGTAAAGAAAAAGGAGGAAATGCATAATACCCACATACTTATTTCAATTACTCTTCATAATAATTCTTCAAAGAAGTTTTTACCCTTGTTTTGCAGTTGAAGAAACAGTCTCAGACATACCGAATAAATTCTTTAATGTCTCAAAGCTAAACTATGACCCTAGGTCCATCCATTCCCAAATTACACATGCTTGAGTGAATCACACACAAGATTTGGGGAATATCTTTGGCAATATCAGCGACCCCTGACATTTTTGGTACCAAGTACCAGTTTTGTGAAAGACAATTTTTCCATGGACCAGGAGTGGGGGGTGGGATGGTTTGGGGATGATTCAAGCCCGTTACACTTATTGTGCACTTTATTTCTATTATTATTACATCAGCTCCACCTCAGAGCCTCAGGCATTTGATCCTAGAGGCCGAGGACCCCTGTTAGTGCCTATGGAAGCTGGCTTATGCTGGTGCTGCTGTCACTGTACACGTTTCAGAAGTACTCCTTCCACCTGTCCAGATGAACTAAATGCTTTCTCTTTAGGTCATTCCACATTTTTCTTTTCACTCTTTGCCTAGTTAAGTCCAACTAGCCTTTATGATGCAGATCAAATTAGCCCTTTCTCCAGGAAGTCATTCCCAAGTTTTCAAAAATGCACCCAATAGAATCCAGTAGCCATCTCTGTTACCTTTAATAATTGTCTTTTCTGTATACTTCATTGTACTATAAACTCCTTGAGAGCAGGTCTGTGTCTTTCTCACCTTTGCATTTCAATGTCTAACATGGTGCCTAGCCCGTAATAGGCCCTCAAAACTGGCTGAAGGTAATTAAGAAAAGAGGTAAAGTGTTTTAATCTCAGTATCTGACTGTGTAAAATTGTTTCAGCTTTTGCCAGCCTAAATAATAAAGTGGCTGATAGGACTGTTGCTGAAGCTGAAATTCCAGTACTTTGGCCACTTCATGCGAAGAGTTGACTCATTGGAAAAGACTCTGATGCTGGGAGGGATTGGGGGCAGGAGGAGAATGGGACAAGAGAGGATGAGATAGCTGGATGGCATCACCGACTCAATGGATTTGAGTTTGGGTGGACTCTGGAAGTTGGTAATGGACAGGGAGGCCTGGCGTGCTGCGATTCATGGGGTTGCAAAGAATCGGATACGACTGAGCGACTGAACTGAATTGAACTGACTGAATAATTCCTAAAGACTGAACTGAGGCTGTTGCTCAGTTAGTAATGTAACAAGTGTCCGTAAGCCTCTTTTCAGTGTATAGTGCCTTTGGGGGTCCTGTAATTACTTAAAAAAAAAGGCCAAGCATTTGTCAAGCTCACAGAAACTTACGAGATTTAGCTCGTACCATGATACCCACAATACAACAGGAGTTAGGGATGAATATAGCCTGCCTAACTCTAAAATCAGAGAAGGCAATGGCACCCCACTCCAGTACTCTTGCCTGGAGAATCCCATGTACAGAGGAGCCTGGTAGGCTGCAGTCCATGGGGTCGCTAGGAGTCGGACACGACTGAGCAACTTCACTTTCACTTTTCACTTTCATGCATTGGAGAAGGAAATGGCAACCCACTCCAGTGTTCTTGCCTGGAGAATCTCAGGGACAGGAGAGCCTGGTGGGCTGCCGTCTATGGGGTCACACAGAGTTGGACACAACTGAAGCGACTTAGCAGCAGCAGCAACTCTAAAATAATCCTTTATGAAAAGGAACGAGGAAAGACTTCTTTTTTCTAGTTCTACATTTCAGTTTCCTCTAGTTCAGCTCCCTAACCACCACAGTTCCCAAACCACCTTCATATTCCAAGGGCTTGGGAGAAACAGATGCAGTCATTGTAATGGGAATGCAGATTCACTCATTACCACGTCCACTATCGGGCAAAAACACAGCGCACGTTGTTTCTAACTGATACAGCCTCCCTCCTAAGCCACAATATACTGAGGAATAGTCTAACCTTATTTACTATATTATCCAATCTAATAAACAAAGCAACCCTTTATTAGGTATCATCTTTTAAGTGATACATTCAGTCTATCTTATTCCTGCCCTTTTTCTTATTTGAACACACCACTCTGCTCTCCAAGTTGACCTCGGGGTTCACAGTAGCCACTGAATGAATGCGTGAATGAATGACCTCATACAGGCAGGGTGAGGGGCTGTCACAACCTCACGGTGACCTCCACACATCTGCCGGCCCCACTGCGAATGGCTGGTCTGGCACACACGTGGGCTGTGGTTGACCAGCTATCTCTGTGGGTATTCTGCCAGTCTCCATGCTGATATCTGCAGTGGTAAATTTGTGGACTTTCTTCCTTGATGTGGCCAGGGCCTGGTGGGATATTACTGCTGACTCAGCATATTAACCACATTTCTAGCCTCTGTAAACTTGACGCTTTAACAACTGCCCTACATGCATATGCCAAAACACTTTGTCTTAGACAATTTGATTATATGTTTGAGTCACCCCATCTTGGCCTTCTGTCTCACTTGTCACCTCTCCCCTCCTAGGGAGGGAGTCCTCCTCTTGGGGTTGTGGAGTCAGGATGTTCAGATACAAACCAACCAACCCAGAGTCCACACCTGCAACCTTTATTGGGCTCCTTTATTAGGCTGTCACACTCCAGGCCACTGTGTTGTTGTTATTTACTCACTAAGTCATGTCTGACTCTTAGCAAAGACGTGGACTATAGCCCTCCAGGCTCCTCTGTCCATGGGATTTCCCAGGCAAGAATACTGGAGTGGGTTGCCATTTCCTTCTCTAGGGGGTCTTCCTGACCCAGGGATCAAACCCATGTTTCCTGCATTGGCCAGTGGGTTCTATACCACTGAGCCACCTGGGAAGCCCTAAGCCACTATACATCTGTCCTAATTACCCCAAGACCAGGTACTAAATAACTGAGACAGCCTCTGTGATGAGAAACTGCTGAAATCATTCAAACTAGCCAATTCTAAGCTTTTTATCCTGTTCCTTTTAGCAGAAATCACACACCCAAAAATTCTTACCCACAGTTCCTCTCTGCTCCTCTCCCCTCCCCAACTCCTCAACCATACCCCCCAGCCCACCTCCTGACCTGAGTCATTGCTTCCCACGTGGCTGCCAATGCCATAGCATGCCCAAACTGTTTTGTCAATGGCCATGGTCTCCTGACCTGCTGAACTTACTATATCTCAAATCTTCTATTAACACACTACATTTTTAAACACTCAGCTTACTTCCTCTTGACTCTCAACGGCCCCATTCTAAGTCTCTGGTGCATTTTCCACGTGGTCCCCCAGACCTGGATATTCCCACCTCAGCTTCTACTGTGAGATCACCTTGACCCTGCACAGGTGTATGGTGGCTCAAGGAAGGCTTTCTAATCTCAACTCAATGTCTATGCCACACCGGGATTGAGGGAAATTCAATAGTTAAACCAGACTTGCTGTCAGGCCACACTCTCCTGTCGAGCTGCTATACACTGGTTATGGGCATTCATCATGAGGTCCCAAACAAGAAGTGAGTATGTCATTCCTAACTTTGAAACTGCCTCAAATTTTAAAAAACATCATCTGTGCTCTGGCTGAAAGCCTGGGGCAGAGAGCTGTCTTCCTTCTCTTTTCTTCTTTCTACATTTATTTCTGTTTCTTACCATTCCTGGGCCCAAGAGAGATGGGCTTTCCTTCTTTCTCTTCCTGTTTACACTTATACTGTTCTAAAACTCTATGTTCAAGGCCATCGAGCCTGCCTCTTGATATGTTAAAGAGGGAGATCAAAATAAAGAAAATTAAGCCTATCTTCATCTTCTTTCCCTTCCCTCTCTCTCCCCTCCCTCCCTCTTCCCGCCCTCTCTCTTTCTCCATCTCTCTCTTAATCAAAGATCTAACTTCCCTGTGTATTATACTATTCTCTCCTACACAGAAAGGTAAGCTTCGAGGCTTAGATTAAAAATGGAAGAGATCAGAAAGTGATAATTTAAGTAGGAATTTTAATCATTTTATATTTGCAACAATGTTATATTAGCTTGTGATTACAATCTTCAATCTTAACTGTAGGTATATGTCTTAAGACCTCCAAGCAGTGAGCATCACTACCCAGAAATAAAATCCCTCTCCCATTTCTAGTATAAAAGGTCAAGAAGACAAATGCCCCGAATTACAAAGAATATATATTAGTATACATTAATTACAGAATAGATAATTAGTACATATTAACTAAGTAAAGGTGAAAACTATTCTATAAAACAGGAGTGTAGGTCATTAGAAAGTAGTTCTATTCATTATATAAAGAAATGCTGGATGTGTGGCTATAATATTACATAATCCCAGAGCAAATTCAACTCACGCCTCAATTTTTAGATAGAGTCTAGAAATCTCACCTAAGTCTGACTTACACTGTCCTCAGATATAACATTAGTACGCCCCCCCCCCCCCCACTTTATAGCTGAGCCATTGTAATGGTTTTGGGAGAGACTTTCAAAGGCTGGTACATGGAAGTCATTATTTAAAATACATCTCTTCATTTTCTGACAACCTAAGATACTCTTACCGCTCCCCCCCCAAATATATTCAAATCTGTGCTGAGAGCTTTTCACACATTACAATCCAGCTATCACTTTCACATTTTTTTTTCTGCTGAGAGTTGCCTAGAAAATAGACTAGCCACACACTAGGTGTGAAAACATAAGAAATGTGAGAAAAGTGAGATTTAACATTAAAGTTAAGCAGTGAATTTTTTCTCTTCCATTCTGTATGTGTGTGTGCACACATGTGTGTGTGTGTGTGTGCACGTGCACATGTGTGTGAGAGCTGGTGCCACCGAGCTTCTCTGCATACATAGGAGTCCCTATGTATGTACTATGTGTGGGTTCTTATTCTTACTTGAGATTTGAGGGAAAATAACAGGTTTTCCAGTTTTTTAAAAAGGGCCTACAATAAAAAGCTAATTTGGATATGCACAGCAAGAAAGGCTGCAGTGAAATGCCATAAGATGTTAACAAAGGTCATGAAGGGAGTTAGTACAGATTGTGTTTCTATGGCCTCTACTTCCAAATTTACCACGTTACACTAAAACATCTTTAAAACACTATTTTAAGACATTCCAGAATAAGAGCTCCACTGAAGTTATCAAATGCTGATTTAGGTTATTTATTAGGGCAGAACAGGTAGAGTGCACACGTTTAGGACTGTGCCTGTAGGATGAGTTTCTAAATGAAAGGCACGGAATTGTATTCACGTCAGATTAAAGCATGGAAGTTGGCGAAGTATAATGTGGTTTTTATGGGCTCAAGAGTGGAATTCCCAGTTTTACAGATCTTGGCTGCCTGCTCAGTCGCTAAGGTGTGTTCTCTCTTTGTGACCCCATGGACTGTAGCCCATCAGGCTCTTCTCTCCATGGAATTTTCCAGGCAAAAATACTGCAGTGGGTTGCCATTTCCTTCTCCCAGGGGATCTTCTCCATCCAGGGATCAAACATGCATCTCCTGTGTCTGTTGCATTGGAAGGCAGATTCTTTACTAGACTACCAGGGAAGCCTTTAAAATATCTCAAAATCATGTTTTTCAAACTTCAGGTAATGACTCATTAGGGGTCATGAAATCAAGTTAGAGGGTCAAGACTCGTGCTTTTTTAAATAATAAAATAGAATGGGAAATATTAGAATATAGCCATTCCAATAAAGACTTGCTTTTGTAAAATATATGCATATGTGTATTTATGTATGCACAGTAAATATTTGCACACCTATATTCATAGATATGTGTATATAAAGACATTTTATAGATTGTAAAGTAAAATATGTTCCTTCTGTAGTTTATAAAATATTTTCCAAAAGTTTAGAAAATGATATTTTAAAATATGCATCACAGGGCTTTAAACATAGCGAGTGTAGCCCAGTGGGTGCATGCACACACACACACACACACACACACACACACACTTGCTCAGTTAACTACAACTATTTCTATCCCCTCATGTTTTCCTCTAGAGGAGATGGTGTTTTATTTAACAAAGCACCTCACTGCACCATTTGCTTCCAAAAAGATGAGCTTTTGGAAAGTTGGAAACAAGGAGAATGCCAATTGCTTTACATAATGAAAAGCATTTTGGGGTTCCAGGTCACAATGCAGAGGTGGAAGGAGGGGTTCCAAAGAAAAGAAGAGAGAGATGGGGGGAGAACACTACAGTGGCTGCTAAGGGGTATCTGGAGAAAGGATACCAAGGAGAAAGGAGTGAGCAGATGACATTATACTTCGTGTTCAATTTCAGAATTAACTCCTTTGTGGCCATGAGCTCTGATGCTGTTCTGTGTTGTAACTGACTCCAAAACCACGAGTGAATTCGGCTGCAGACACAGCCCTCAGTAGGTGATATCTTCAGGTTTAAAGAACTGACACAGGCATGGATATGAGATATCCTTTTCCCAGTGTGCTAGAAGGAGCTGATTCTTGGATTTCAGAGTTACTCAGATATTTGTTGAGTGGAAGAGATAAGAGGCCAAGAAGTAACTTCCCTAACATTCTGGGTCTGGCACCCCAGCTGGGTGGTCAAGGTCTACGACTTCACCAGCAGGAAAAACCACAAAAGTCATGAGGTTGCCTTTCCTGCTCTCTGAGTGCTACTTAGTGGGTACCTTTTCAAGAGAACTTGCTGTACAGGTTCAAAACAGAAACCACAGTCTAATACCACACAGACTTCTTCTAACCAACTGCCTCCTTTTCCATGCAGCTTTCTGACCATTCTGAGCAGGACAGATCACCCCAGTCACCCACTAAGATGCTGAGTCCTCCATGATGCAAGTTCTCAATCTGGGATATGGCTCAGAGGTTGGCCTCTTCTTTCAATGAAGAATGACAATGAAAGTGTCACACGAGTGTATGTTCCTCGGTTCTTTGTCTCGTCACAACAAAGATTTGGAGTGGTGGACATTAAAGCCCTCGGCGCGTCACAGCTCTCGGGTCTTGGACAAACCGTGCTACAGCTCTTAGGCAAATCAGTGTTACAGCTCTATTTTATTTAGAAGATAGCAGCAGAGTGAGAGAGAGAGAGAGAGAGAGAGAAAGACAGAGCGTGCGCGCACGCGGGAGATAGAGTCCGAAAGAAAGCGCTTTGGCTCCTCCTTTTATATGTTTTTTCCTCCACCTGGGCCTGCCCTATGCAAATTGGGCTTAGCCAGGAGTGCTGTTTGTTGTGTTTGTTCTGCCTGAAGTCTTCACTCTGGTCCTCAGACCTTCCTTGTCTTTTAGCCACTGCCATTTTGGACTCCTTTTCCCTATTCTACCTACCTAACATTCCCCCCTCAAGAGATGGGAGGCCCAATTCTTTGGGAATTGGGGCGTCAAGGTCTTTCTGGCTACTTCCTGCTGAACTGGGGCGGCGAGGGGTATTGGGCCTCCCCCTTTTGCTAGTCTCAATCCTCAGAGTCCTTATATCGGTGTCCAAGGGTGTGTGATATTTTCCATGGTCAGCTGTAGTTTTATATCTTTGTTGAACTGGCACTGCATGTTGTAGCTGGTTGACCTGGGCAGAAACAAAACAGGTTAGACAATTGACAGTACATGGAATAATCACAGGCATCATCAATATAGCATAACGAGGACTAGTAGGGACATTGGTCAATTTTAAATTCACATCGCCAGGATAGCTCAAGTCCCTCCTTGTTCAGGGATCAGAAGATCTATCTCCTGTCTGTTTTGGAGTACAGTCTCTGTCAAGCTGTATTGGCTCCTTAGAGCTAACCTGAGAAATCTTATCCCCAGAAACCAGATTTTGGGGGTGTTCATTAGAATGACACTCATTGGTAGTTCTGAATAGGTATCTGAGATCTCCCAGGGGCTCACAGGTGTATTGAGTGTCCTCTTTTAGCCTCTCCAGAAAGGCAATGGGGTTCACATTGGGCTCCTGAGTTATTGCTGAGACTGGGCACAGTCCCACAAGTAATAGGCTTCTTAATGTTTCCATGGGTGGACTTCCTTAGGGGTGAGTCTTTCTGAAGCTTATCCTACCCAGAACTGTTGCAACCTGAGAGCCAGGCGTCCCCGGGTCAGGGTGCAGATCCCCAGGCAGGCTGAGGCGTGACAGCCTCCTAGAGATCGAATCCCCGGGCAGGTCGAGGCGTGACGGACTCCCAAGGATTGGGTCCCTGGGCAGGTCGAGGCGTGATGACCTCCTGGGGCCCCTGGGACTAGAGGATCCCTGAACAGGTTGAGGCGTGACAACCTTTTGAAGACTGATCCCTAGGTAGTTCAAGGCATGATGACCTCCTGGGATCCCCCGGACTGGAGTTTGGGCGTCCCCAAGATCTCCAGTGTGACCAATGCTGGGTAGAATTAAGAGGTTTGTTTTGCCCACTGTGGATGGGAATAGATATGATGTAAGTTCATCCTACCTAGTACTGTTGCAACCTGAGAGCCAGGCGTCCCCGGGTCAGGGTGCAGATCCCCAGGCAGGCTGAGGCGTGACAGCCTCCTAGAGATTGAATCCCCGGGCAGGTCGAGGCGTGACGGACTCCCAAGGATTGGGTCCCTGGGCAGGTCGAGGCGTGATGACCTCCTGGGACCCCTGGGACTAAAGGATCCCCGAACAGGTTGAGGTGTGACAACTTTTCGAAGACCAATCCCTAGGCAGGTCAAGGCGTGATGACCTCCTGGGACCCCCCAGACTGGAGTTTGGGCATCCCCAAGATCTCCAGTGTGACCAGTATTGGGTAGAATTAGGGGTTGGATATTATAGAGTATTTCCCTCCCAAGGCCAGCTATTTTCTGGTTGTCTCTCCAGAAGATTGTAGAAACCTTGTGGGTCTGGATGGGGCTCAGGAAAGGAGCATGAAACAGGAGGGAAGGGGGCAGAGCACAACTTTTGAAAGAATTACATAGCACAAGGGTATAATGTAAACCAATTAAAATCAATTGGGTCCAAGATGACAAGTCAAATTCAAGTTAACCTTAATCCCCAATCTATAAGCCAACAGACACACCCAGAGGTGGCAGGACAGCTCCAAGGCACAAGGTCAAAAGAGGGAGCAGTAGGTGGTTCCCCAATGGCTGGGATGATCCTCTCACTCACTAGCATATGAATTCCATCCCCTCACAAAACCTAGCCAGGCCTAATACCATGGCCGAAGCCCTTGCCCTCGGCAATGGTTCACACCCTGAAGAGTGGCTTCTCTCTGGATCCTAACAAATCGACCTCTTATCGTTTTGTCTCTCAATGAATTTTTGCAATGAGACATCAGAGCCTGAGTTTCATTAGTTTTGGCCAGGTTTGAGTCCCGGGAGAGAGCTGAAGGACAGGAGGAAAAAGCAGTGGGAAAAACATGCCAAGGAATCCCCTTCATAGCCCGCTGGAAAATTTGCTAAATATCTGACTGGTGCTCACAGTTTCATTGGTCTGATCTTTGGCACAGAGAACAGAAAGGACAGAAGAACCCCCACCAGCTTGTGTAACAGCTACTAGGGCTCAGCAGATAGTGCCGTTGAAACATATTGAGGAGTAGCCCTTTGAGACATACTGAGGAGTAGCCTCTCCAGAGTCCCTAATTGTGCCCCCTGCTGCCCGCCTGTTCGCAGGAGGTTCGAGGAAACAAGAAACAGGAGATTGTAAACGTCCCTCCAGCTATAGGACCAAGGACCGCTTACCTTAACCTGAGGTCTTCTGGAATCTGAGACTGGGCCGCGTAAGCTTTCTGCTGAGTTCATTTTTTGCTGTCCTGGTTTCCAGCACGATGGGCCTTCCCCTGCACTGGGTTTCTTTGCCTTCCACTTCTAGCACCAGAGCTTCGGTGAGTTGGGCTCCTGTTGTGCTCAGCCTCTTCCACGCAGAGGTTGTTTCAGCCAGGTTATATCCGAGTCACAGCACCATAGATGTCACACGAGTGTATGTGCCTCGGTTCTTTGTCTCATCACAACAAAGATTTGGAGCAACGGACATTAAAGCCCTCGGCGCATCACAGCTCTCGGGTCTTGGACAAACTGTGTTACAGCTCTTAGGCAAATCAGTGTTACAGCTCCATTTTATTCAGAAGATAGCAAGAGAATCCAAGACTCGAAGAGAAGAGAGTGGAGGAGTGCGTGGGGAGGGAGAAAGAGAGAGAAAGAGAGAGAGAGAGCGCGAGCATGCACACGGGAGAGAGAGTCCGAGAGAAAGCGCTTTGGCTCCTCCTTTTGTATGTTTTTTCCTCCACCTGGGCCTGCCCTATGCAAATTGGGCTTAGCCAAGAGTGCTGTTTGTTGTGTTTGTTCTGCCTGAAGTCTTCACTCTGGTCCTCAGACCTTCCTTGTCTTTTAGCCACTGCCGTTTTGGACTCCTTTTCCCTATTCTATTCTATTCCCTATTCTACCTACCTAACAAAAGCATGACACTTTTTGTTCTGTATTTACAGGTAAATGTGCCCTGATGTATTGCTGCTGCCGCTGCTGCTAAGTCACTTCAGTCGTGTCCAACTCTGTGCTACCCCATAGATGGCAGCCCACCAGGCTCCCCCGTCCCTGGGATTCTCCAGGCAAGAACACTGGAATGGGTTGCCATTTCCTTCTCCAATGCATGAAAGTGAAAAGTGAAAGTGAAGTCGCTCAGTCGTGTCCAACTCTCAGCGACCCCATGGTCTGCAGCCTACCAGGCTCCTCCTTCCATGGGATTTTCCAGGCAAGAGTACTGGAGTAGGGGACCATCGCCTTCTCTGGATGTATTGCTATAATATGAAATAAAAGAATCATAAAATGATAACCCCATCTTTAAAAATCATCATTAACTCAGCCAACATGAAAAAAACTTAAACCCCAAATTATTCAGAAACTTCATTTTTACCAGCTGCCAACTCTTTCTCCAACCTCTGCCTCAACCCTACAACCTCTACTGGTTACAAACAGCAAAACAGAAGTGAATGGGTTTCATCTCCTTTTATTCCTAAATTCAAAATGAAAATTGAAATGAAAGAAAGAAAATGGATGAAAGCTCCAAAATGGATAAAAGTCAAACAGTGAAAATTAGGAAGAAAAAAAGTCAAGGACATGAATAATCAAACGGAGATCAGTCCTAAGTAACCAGGAGTTTCAACTAGCACTCACAGGTAGAAAAGCAGGTAAAAAAAAATAAATGTATGTGTGTGTGTGTGTGTGTGTGTGCTCAGTCATCCAAGTCTTTGCCACCCCATGAACTTAGCCTGCCAGGGTTCTCTGCCCATGGGATTTCCCAGGCAAGACGACTGGAGTGGGTTGCCATTTTCTTCTCCATATATCTTCCTGACACAGGGATCGAACCCACATCTCTCATATCTCCTGTGTCTCCTGCACTGGCATCTAGATTCTTTAGTGCTGCCTGAGTAAAGTAAATCCAAACATTCATGTTTTTATGCCTGAAAGTAAAAGCACTCCCATATGCAAAGACTGTGCTAAATGAGGCAGTATGTCCATCCCTGAGGTATACACAGAGTAGCTGATGGCATGAAACATGAAGGTTAAAAAAAAATAAAAAATATTTTTAAATAATTACCAAAGGTTTAGAAAAAATTAATAAACATTGTAGAAGTTGAGAATACAGGATCTATTCTGATCAGTGAAACATTTTTCCAATTTCCAGTATACAAGTTTTCCAACTTTTCAAGATACCTCCTAGCTTGCTCCTAGATATCAGCTACCAGCATATTCAGGGATGTCCCACAAGAATCCCTCCACTTGGTTCTAAACGTCCTCTGAATCCGCCTTAACTAGCATACGCTAATTTGTTTTGGTGTTCCATCTCAACAATGGTACAAAGGAGAGAAGAAGAAAGAGTAAGTTACCGGGAGAAGAAAATTTCAACAGAAGGAACTGAGAACTAAATCTGAGCTATTCTGCCAAAAGGGGAATAGACGCTGGATGAGGGATTGTTACCACAGTTGAAACTTGGTGGCAAGTGGGGCAGAAGGCAGTCAAGTTGTTGGTGGTCAGAAGCAATCTGTCCCCAAGTCCTCAATTCACTTTATATAATATGCATTCCCTGGAGGTGGGGGAGGGGGCCTTAGTGCTATGGGAAAAAGCCATTGGCCTTAGAGACAGAAACGGCCTTGAATCTCTCCTCTGCCATCCACCAAATAAAGCCACACCTGGCTCTGCATTTGCTTAAATGGGCTTGCACCACTTCTCCCTTCCATTGTTCCCTCCCCTCCCTTGCTCTCAATTGTTCCCTCTTTCCGTTATCAGGTCATCTGTTTCACTATTCACTTGCTTTTTCAAAGACACTTGTGTTGTGTCTTTTACGTCACTTCCCCAGGGAAGGCTGCAAACTGGAAGGAGAACCATAGAATCAAAGGATGTGAGTGAAGGAATGAATCTCAATGATCATCCGGCCCAAGAACCTTAGTCTAAGATAGGGAACCGGGGTTTCCAAGAGCAGAAGCAACTGACAAATGTCTCCCAAGTCCACAACTGCCCACTCTCAGCCCAGGGTTCTTCCCACTGTAACACACTCATGTCCAGTGTCCAGTCAAGCCTGTACAGAATTAGATCCCCAAATCGGAGGCACAGCTGAAGAAAATAAAGTCTAAATCCGAAAGACAGTTGGGTCATTTCTACAGGCAAATGCCAATTATGAAAACGTGAAGTGTTAACTGTGATACTACAGGGTGCTCAGGCGGAGAAGGCAATGGCACCCCACTCCAGTACTCTTGCCTGGAGAATCTCGTGGACGGGGGGAGGCGGGGGGAGGGGGGGCTGGTGGGCTGCAGTCCACGGGGTCGCGAAGAGTCGGACACGACTGAGCGACTTCACTTTCCCTTTTCACTTACATGCATTGGAGAAGGAAATGGCAACCCACTCCAGTGATCTCGCCTGGAGAATCCCAGGGACGGGGTGCCTGGTCGGCTGCCGTCTATGGGGTCGCACAGAGTCGGACACGACTGGAGCGACTTAGCAGCAGCAGCAGCAGGGTGCTCAGGATTTGCATCAACTCTTGGGAAGCAGATGGCCTCGGAAACGTCTCTTTATCACGTAAAATGGGCGCAGAGCGCCATCTGCTGGATGCCTGGGCTTCAAGGCACCTGCCAGAGTAGGAATAGGAAAGGCTTTAATTAAGCAGTTTATTTCTTGTTGGTCATTCCCAAACACACACAATAAAACCTAGCTCCATATTACTCCATATTTATTACTTTTTCAAATTTACAGTGGTTTTTTTGCCCTTAATATCTTATGGCTATCTCTCCTTATTAGTAACATAAATTGAGCTAATTTCTTTTTTAAACTTCTTTTAAAATTGTATTATGAAATGTCCACGTATACACAAAAGAGAATGGCACGATAAACTCCCATATATTTTTACCCAAATTTAAAAATTGTCAAAATTTTGCCATACTTGCTTCTCTATCTCCCTTTATTCTTTGCTAGTTAAGGCAAATCCTAAGTATCATACATGACTTCAAACTTCAGTATGAATCTCTTTTAAAAATGAGATTTTTTTCATAAGCACAATATCATTATCAGAGTTAATAAAATTATTAACAATTCTTTGTTACTATCTAATGCCCAGTCCACAATCAGATTTGTCTGGTCATCTAAAAACAATTTGTACGACTGGTTGGTAAATTCAGAATCACAAAGCGTATTTAAAATCCATGAGTTCCTATACATCTAAAGGAAAATGAGAAAGTTTGCCACCCGAAAGAAGGAAGGAGGGAGGGAGGTGTCGGGGTTCAGGGCAAGCCACCCCAAAATATGCCTTACCTGTATATTGATAATTTTGAATTAAAGTTACTTAAGATATGGCCAATGCAAGAGGGACACTCTGACCCTCTTGTCTGTCTCCCTGAAAACAGGAAATCAGTCTCCCATGTGGAAGGTGCACTTTATACCTCTGGAGGTAAAAGGACACCCTTAGATAGCCAGACGTAGGGGACACAGGGGAGAAGGCAATGGCACCCCACTCCAGTACTGTTGCCTGGAAAACCCCATGGATGGAGGAGCCTGGTAGGCTGCAGTCCACGGGGTCGCACAGAGTCGGACACGACTGAAGCGACTTAGCAGCAGCAGGGGACTCAGGACTGAAAAGTCAATATTTACAAACATTGTTATGTCTTTTATTGACTATTCCAAGCCCAAACTGTTTGAGATTCTTCACTAATTGAACACGCAAAACCTGTGCTTCTTTGTCCTGTCATTTTCTCACAAATTTATTGTTTTTTGTTTTTGTTTTGTCTAAAGAAAAAGCTCCCGGCTTTGGCCACTTGGGTACCACTTCTATAGGACCTGCATGTGCACAAATTAAAATTTGTATTTTCCTTCTGCTTATCTGTCTTGTGGCAATTTTACTACTAGTCCAGCCACAAGAACTCAAGAGGGATAGAGGGGAAATTTCTCCCTCTAGCAGAGGGAACAAAACAAACCTTTCTCATCAATTAATGCAAGTAGGTCACAAACTCCTTACACTGAAAATTGGCAACTCAAGAAAAGAATTAAGGAAAAAAATACATACCCTGCCTTTCATGAATGAACTGTACTTCGGTGTCAAAGTAGCTCTACTTAGTGAAGGACAATCTGCTTTACAGAGAATCTCATATAATAAAAGTGGAAGGAATGATAGAGTTATAAAATCTGCATTTTGCAATTCCCGCTGAACTGGTTGATGCTCATAAGTGGATGAAACCATGGAATAAAAGTAAATGAAATGTTGATGGGGAAGTAAATGAAAGAATTTTTCAGTGGTGCTTCATATATAAATGCAGCATATAAAATGCTGTGTGCAGACAAGTAAAATTTCTTTTTCTGAGCAATAAAATGTGATAACACCATCTCATCATCTTTAACTTGAAATCAAAACTATAGATTTTATTTTATTTATTTTTTATAATTTAAATAAGGTGAAGTTAGGGAACTAGAAGACTTCTAAATTGGCCTCTACAGATCCAATAATTTAAATGTAACTAGTTTTTGTTGGGACTTTATAAAATTATCAGATCAGATCAGTCGCTCAGTCATGTCCAACTCTTTTCGACCCCATGAATCGCAGCACACCAGGCCTCCCTGTCCATCACCAACTCCCGGAGTTCACTCAGACGCACGTCCATCGAGTCAGTGATGCCATCCAGCCATCTCATCCTCTGTCGTCCCCTTCTCCTCCTGCCCCCAATCCCTCCCAGCATCAGGGTCTTTTCCAATGAATCAACTCTTCGCATGAGGTGGCCAAAGTACTGGAGTTTCAGCTTTAGCATCATTCCTTCCAAAGAAATCCCAGGGCTGATCTCCTTCAGAATGGACTGCTTGGATCTCCTTGCAGTCCAAGGGACTCTCAAGAGTCTTCTCCAACACCACACTTCAAAAGCATCAATTCTTTGGTACCCAGCCTTCTTCACAGTCCAACTCTCACATCCATACATGACCACAGGAAAAACCATAGCCTTGACTAGACGGACCTTTGTTGGCAAAGTAATGTCTCTGTTTTTGAATATGCTATCTAGGTTGGTCATAACTTTCCTTCCAAGGAGTAATTGTCTTTTAATTTCATGGCTGCAGTCACCATCTGCAGTTATTTTGGGGCCCAGAAAAAATAAAGTCTGACACTGTTTCCTCATCTATTTCCTATGAAGTGGTGGGACCGGATGCCATGATCTTCGTTTTCTGAATGTTGAGCTTTAAGCCAACTTTTTCACTCTCTACTTTCACTTTCATCAAGAGGCTTTTGAGTTCCTCTTCACTTTCTGCCATAAGGGTGGTGTCATCTGCATATCTGAGGTTATTGATATTTCTCCCAGCAATCTTGATTCCAGCTTGTGTTTCTTCCAGTCCAGCGTTTCTCATGATGTACTCTGCATATAAGTTAAATAAACAGGGTGACAATATACAGCCTTGACGAACTCCTTTTCCTATTTGGAACCAGTCTGTTGTTCCATGTCCAGTTCTAACTGTTGCTTCCTGACCTGCATACAAATTTCTCAAGAGGCAGATCAGGTGGTCTGGTATTCCCATCTCTTTCAGAATTTTCCACAGTTTATTGTGATCCACACAGTCAAAGGCTTTGGCATAGTCAATAAAGCAGAAATAGATGTTTTTCTGGAACTCTCTTGCTTTTTCGATGATCCAGCGGATGTTGGCAATTTGATCTCTGGTTCCTCTGCCTTTTCTAAAACCAGCTTGAACATCTGGAAGTTCACGGTTTACATATTGCTGAAGCCTGGCTTGGAGAATTTTGAGCATTACTTTACTAGCATGTGAGATGAGTGCAATTGTGTTGTAGTTTGAGCATTCTTTGGCATTGCCTTTCTTTGGGATTGGAGTGAAAACTGACCTTTTCCAGTCCTGTGGCCACTGCTGAGTTTTCCAAATTTGCTGGCATATTGAGTGCAGCACTTTCACAGCATCATCTCTCAGGATTTGGAATAGCTCAACTGGAATTCCATCACCTTCACTAGCTTTGTTCGTAGTGATGCTTCCTAAGGCCCACTTGACTTCACATTCCAGGATGTCTGGCTCTAGGTGAGTGATCACACCATCGTGATTATCTTGGTCATGAAGATCTTTTTTGTACAGTTCTTCTGTGTATTCTTGCCACCTCTTCTTAATATCTTCTGCTTCTGTTAGGTCCATACCATTTCTGTCCTTTATCGAGCCCATCTTTGCATGAAATGTTCCCTTGGTATCTCTGATTTTCTTGAAGAGATCCCTAGTCTTTCCCATTCTGTTGTTTTCCTCTATTTCTTTGCATTGATCACTGAAGAAGGCTTTTTTATCTCTTCTTGCTATTCTTTGGAACTCTGCATTCAGATGTTTATATCTTTCCTTTTCTCCTTTGCTTTTCGCTTCTCCTCTTTTCACAGCTATTTGTAAGGCCTCCCCAGACAGTCATTTTGCTTTTTTGCATTTCTTTTCTATGGGAATGGTCTTGATCCCTGTCTCCTGTACAATGTCACGAACCTCATTCCATAGTTCATCAGGCACTCTATCTATCAGATCTAGGCCCTTAAATCTATTTCTCACTTCCACTGTATAATCATAAGGGATTTGATTTAGGTCATACCTGAATGGTCTAGTGGTTTTCCCTACTTTCTTCAATTTCAGTCTGAATTTGGCAATAAGGAGTTCATGGTCTGAGCCACAGTCAGTTCCTGGTCTTGTTTTTGCTGACTGTATAGAGCTTCTCCATCTTGGGCTGCAAAGAATATAATCAATCTGATTTTGGTGTTGACCATCTGGTGATGTCCATGTGTAGAGTCTTCTCTTGTGTTGTTGGAAGAGGGTGTTTGTTATGACCAGTGCATTTTCTTTGCAAAACTCTATTAGTCTTTGCCCTGCTTCATTCCATATTCCAAGGCCAAATTTGCCTGTTACTCCAGGTGTTTCTTGACTTCCTACTTTTGCATTCCAGTCCCCTATAATGAAAAGGACATCTTTTTTGGGTGTTAGTTCTAAAAGGTCTTGTAGGTCTTCATAGAACCGTTCAACTTCAGCTTCTTCAGCATTACTGGTTGGGGCATAGACTTGGATTACTGTGATATTGAATGGTTTGCCTTGGAAACGAACAGAGATCATTCTGTCATTTTTGAGATTGTATCCAAGTACTGCATTTCGGACTCTTTTGTTGACCATGATGGCCACTCCATTTGTTCTGAGAGATTCCTGCCCGCAGTAGTAGATATAATGGTACTTGTGTTTATAACTGTTAGGGGCTTCCCCAATGGCTCAGCGGGTAAAGAATCCACCTGCAATGCAGAAGACACAGGAGATACACGTTTGATTCCTGGGTTGGGGAGATCCTCTGGAGAAGAAAATGATAACACACTCTAGTATTCTTGCCTGAAAAATCCTGTGGACAGAGGAGCCTGGCGGGCTACAATCCATGGGGTCACAAAGAGTCAGACATGACTGAGTGGCTAAGCACGATATAACTATTACCTACTCTGTAAACTGCAATAAATGTATTTGCAACTATTAAATGTTACTTGATATTTTGATTCAAAAAAAAGTTGATGGGGAACCTGCAGAGGACAGCTCAGGCTGTCATCACTACTCCCATTCAGTAAACTAACACCACTAAAAGTTAATCTCCCTGGTTTCCTTCTTAAGTTGTTTACAGTCTGTTTATAGTCTGATTTCAGCTCTTTTGGAGTTTTTTCAGCTTAATTTTCTCAGTTGAATACTTACATCTCTATTTCTTATTTTACAACATTATGCAGTATATATACATTATAAATTATTCCTCTTCTCCCTTTTTCTCCATAAATGAGCTTATTTATAAAAGAGAAATATACCTACATACATAGAAAGCAAATTTACCATTACCAAAAGGGATGGGTGGAGGATAAATTAGGAGTTTAGGATTAACAGATATATACTACAATACATAAAATAGGTAAACAACAAGGGCCTATTATATAGCACAGGGAACTATACTCAACATCTTGTAATAACCTATAATGGAAAATAATCTGAAAGTATATATGTATATTACTGAATCACTTTGCTATAACCTGAAACTAACACATTATGAATTAGCTATGATTCAATTAAAACATACACACACACAATACCATTTAACCTAATCTGTAAGCCCTACATACTCAGGCCCCAGTGCCTCTCTAGCTTCAGTCCATACCAAGGTCAGCCCGCCTTGATTTCTCCGTTTCATCGGTGAATGGGTCCCACTTTGGCTCTGTCAACCTCAGATGACAAACACTGCACAGAGGCGGGAAACCCTCTTAGCTCTTCTCTTTGCCTAGTTAACCCTTAAGCTTCCTTGAAACTTCAACAGAAAGTTGCTTCCTTAAAGAAGACTTCCTTGACATTCTCATCACAATTTTGAGTAAAATTTGAGTGGTTATCTATCTGTCTCCTACATTAAACTCTAAGTTCTAGGGTTTAAATTTGGCTTTGCTCACATCACAACCCCTGTATGTGTAACACTGTCACCTGGCACCAAGTAGACAATTGGTAAACGTTGAGTAAGTAAGTTAATGAGTTGCTGGAGGAAAGCGATGTCCAGGCTGAAATCCGAAGGACCACAGGATCTAGAATAGCACTGAGGGGGACTGGGCACTCCTTCACTGTTGCTCTGACTTCTTTTTTTTTTTTTTTTTTGCTGAATTTCTCACTTTGAGTAGCACTTAAAATGGTAGCTTTCTTCCACCCAAACTGACAGAAGCCATCTGGAGCAAAACGTTAGAAGTTTTACTGTCAGGACCTGACCAAGACATGATAATGAACAGCTGCAAAGTTGGGGAGAAAATAAAGCGCTATATCTGCTATTGGTTGCTGCATCTCCCATTGTGCCCGTAGCAAGTCAGAAGCCATCAAATAATTCCAATCGTGCTCCGTTGGCATTTTGTAAAGTAAAACCCTATCAGCTGCTTCTTCAAGTTTTTACCTCCAGTCTCACTGGGTGAGACTCATTTGGGTGCACACTGCATCAGTGATGAACTCTGTGTGGCACATCTTGAAATGGTAGTTTGTGAAAAAAGTATTATTAAGGCTCAGAAAAAAACAACAACTATATAATTTCTCTTTCCAAGCATAGGGAAGGGGACACTGTTTCCCTGTAAAGAAGGATCTTCCAAGCACTGAGCCAACTCCCTGCAATTACATTGTCTCCCCAAAACAAATAAAAAGGATTGCCCATCCAATCACACAATTGTGAGAAGAAATGAATTGCTGTTTCAAGCCACTAAATTTAAGGGTGGCTGATTATGCAACAATAGGTGGCTGATATTTTTTCAGTTTTTTAAATCTTATTAGATGGGTTATAACCTCCAGGACAATGTAAAGGGCGATAGCAAACAACTTCCCATGGCTATCAAATTTTGAAATTTGCATCCAATCTTGGATATATATCTGGAAAAAATAAAAACTCTAAAGAGCAGCACTATTTACAATAGCCAAGATAACAAAAGCAACCCAAGTGCCCATCAATAGATTATTGGCTTAGGAAGCTGTGCAACTCATATTTATATCTATATAATATAAATGTATATACATATGAATATTACTGACCCAAAATGGAATACTATTCAGTCATAAAAAATAATGAAATATTACCATTTGCAATAATATGGATAATATGGATAGAGAATATAATGCTTAGTTGAATAAGTCAGACAGAGAAAGATGAATACTATATAATATAATTTATATGTGGAATATAAAAAATAATCTAGGTGAATCTATACACAAAAAAGAAACAGACTCAAACAGAAAACAAACTATACTATACCTACCAAAGGGGAGAGGAAAAGTAAGAAAGGACTAAAGAATATGGGATTAACAGATACTAAGTACTATACATAAAACAGATAAACAACAAGGGTATACTGCATACCACAGGGAATTATACCCACTATCTTGCAATAATCTATAATGGACTACAATCTGCAAAAAAAAAAAAAAAAAAAAAAGAATCACTATTCTGTACACCTGAAAGTAACACAATTTAGTAAATCAATTATAGGTAAGGTGAAATTGCTCAGTCGTGTCCAACTCTTTGCAACCCCATGGACTGTAGCTTACCAGGCTCCTCCGTTCATGGGATTTTCCAGGCAAGAGTACTGGAGTGGGTTGCCATTTCCTTCTCTGGAGGATCTTCCCAACACAGGGATCAAACCCAGGTCTCCCGCATTGTAGGCAGACGCTTTACCATCTGAGTCACAAAAATCTTATTATTTATTTCCAAAACGTTGAAATACATATTGAATTCCATGCTCCAATATTCCATCCATCCTCTTTTCAGGTCATCTGCAAACTTAATCATCATGATTACACAGTCAATAAAGTATTTTTAAAATGCTAAATTACCAAGAGGTAATACAAGAGCACATTAAAAATTGAAAGTTTCACTCTCATTTTTATAACCACTTTTAACATTGTATTTTCTCTGTCAGACAATATAAATATTCCTTCCCTTTTTGTCCCAGATTCTCAGTGCTCTTACAAGTCCTTACCAACATATTTTCAATTGCTTTTGAGAGCATCCTTCCATTCCATGTACAGTTGGGCTCTCTTCCCATCTTCCCCTCGCCCAAATACATATTCTCTTGTTCTCCTAATTTAAATATATTTACATTTTACTGTCTAGTTTTCATTTTTTGAGCATTGCATTTTCTTCCCGAGATACCTTCCTAATTCACTCATTTATTTATGAAATAAAACTCTATTCAGCAATCAGTATATGATTGGCAATGTTGTAAGCTAAGCAATGAGACCTCAAAGATTAAAAGACACATTCTTCAAAAGGCACAGTCTAGTGGGAAAACAGGCACATAAACAACTAAAGCACAATGAGCTGAGTTCAGTAAAGAAGAATATGCAAAGGGTTATGGAAGTAGAAGTATGCAAAAGAACGATTACATTGATGGTCTCCAAATTTAACCCAGGTAAGGAAGGCAGCGAGGTCTAGAGGGCCTAGGGAGAAGACAGAGTCTGAAAAGGTAATAGGGTCCTGGCAGTAATGTGCCAGAACTAGCTAATATCAACTCAAGAGAGTCACACCTCTTCCCAATCCTGTTTTCAGAGACTTCAAGTTGGTAGTTGAAACTGCCCATGGAGGAAGTACTTACATGACAGAACTTGGCAAATGCTATGGACCTAGGCACTTTGATGGGAGAGCCAGTTGTTAAATATCTTACAGCACACCACAAAATCAATGGATTGGAGGAGCTGTTATAATTTTTTTTTTAATTATTAGAGTCCAAGTTCTAGAGGAATGAGCTGGAAAGATAGGAAAAGGGAGTCAGGGAATGGATCGCGGATGCTGCTTTCAGCAACTGGTCTAGGATTCCTCTTTTCCCTCTCTATGCCCTTCCCACAACCACCCTCGCTTTGCCACATTTCTCTGGATGGACCTGAGTTACTCCTCTTCATGTTCATTTCCTCCTAGGAATATTTCTTCTCACCTGCCCAAGAAATCAAGTCTGAGCTAATAATAGTCATCATTTTTGATACACTAAAATTACTGTCTACATTTGGACAGAATTTCCCTGGCCACTTCTGCATAGAAATCTGAGAAAACTCATTTGTAAAAAGGACTTTCTTCAGAATCCTCTATTCAACCACTAATGGCTTAATTGGTATGAACACTACAGAGGGAAATGAGAGGGAAAGTGGACAAGGTGGCCTGAGTGATTATACCGTGACCAGTAAAAATTGATCCGGAGAGTGAATCCACAATCAAAACTGACATCTCACCTCTGCTGTACCCTAAGGGAGCCCAGGACCTTTGGAGCATATCATCGATTAAAAATTACTGTGCAGTTACAAAATATACCGTGTCTATAAGAATGAAAATGACAAATAGAATGCCTGGCAGTCCCTTTTGTCCTGGTATCTGATATTGCACTAATTTTCTCTGATGTTCATTGGTGCCCCTGGGCATTCAGAAATATTTTCTTTCTGTTTATAAATATGTCAAGTATTCCCTTCTGTTGCTTTGATCATGCACAGCTGTTAAGTTAGGGCTGGTTTCAGAAAATGGCACTACAGGGTGAAAAGGACTGCCTTCAGACTTTATCAACCATCTGGAATGGTGAGCCACTTTGATGTCCTAATATCTCTCTGATTTGATTTCTACAAAGTAGGAAAATTTCTAGCAAAAAGTACATCAACATAGATGTAACTGAGCGATGCTCATACCTCTAGAAACTTGTGCTTTCAGTTTTTGCTGCTGCCATATTTACAGAATTATCAAGTGAGCCCCTTTACCCTATTCAAGAAGGATGTACAGAAAATGTTTCAAAGACTTAACAGTAGGTCGTGCTGCCATTGACAGAATCTTCTTTACATTATCCATTCTTTTTATTTCATATCAGCTTGGAAACTTCTGTAAGAAGGTCCAGGAAACTTGGATTTTATATATTGGAATGAAACCTATGGTGTGGTAGTACTTTTAAGTCAAGTAAAGACACCCGCACCACCCCTTGCCAATTCTTGAGAGTACTTCATCAGAAAAATAAAACATGAAGGATAATGAATGGCTTCAGTCCTTGTGAATGAGTTCATTCCTTTTCCTTCATGATTGAAACTGTAGCCACAGTAATTACCTCCTCTATTAACAATTAGGGCTTCCCTGGTGGAAGCTGTCAGGGATTCTTTTCAGTGGAAAAGAATCCACCTGCCAATGCAGGAGACGCAGGGTTCGATCCCTGATTCAGGAAGATTCCCACATGCCATGGAGTAACTAAGCCCATGCACCTCAACTATTGAGCCTGTGCTCTAGAGCCCGTGCTCTGCAACAAGAGAAGTCACCACCATGAGAAGCCCATGCTCAAAACTAGAAAGTAGCCCCCAATCACCCACAATAAATAAGATCGTTTAAAAACAGAACTGCAATTAATTTCATGCATGTCTATGTCATTAACTCAAAATGAAATTAAAAATAACTTCATAAATTCCATTTTAAAGAAGTAAAGATGTCAAGTGGTATGCCTTGGTTTCCCCCAGTCCTGATGCTTCTCAGTTTTATCTCACTTGTAAGATGTCTACATATATTCTGAGCACTGTACATTGATGGTACAGATCTTTACAAACATAATAAATATGCAGTTACCTAGAATAATGTACCATTTCAAATGTTTTCAAAATCACATAATAGAAATCCCAACTTAACTGGCTTCCATGAATACGAAAACCAGCTATCCCACTTGACAAGTCCTGAGGCTGGACAGCTCTAGAACTGGCTGTTGCCAGGGATGCCATCGAACACCCAAGTCTTTTTATCTTTCTGATCTGCATTCTGTACTGGGGTGTTACCATCGTCATCCTTGGGGTCTAGCAGAATTTTAATTCCAACCCAGCCACACCATCCCACAGGTACTCAAGTTCAGTTGGCTTCCAGCTGTTGTTTTGCAGCTGAATATTTTATTCTAAATGTTAAAAGGACAGAAACTGCTCCCAGCACTCTATTGAGTTCAGTGTCTCACTAGACACAGAACAATGTATGTTGGTTACAAGTTTGTTTATTCTCCCCCCACCTTCTAAATGCTCTTTGAGGTCTTGTGTTCTGTCTGATCCTAGAACCCCCAACCACCCAATATAATGTTTTCCACTTTGAGAGAATTCACTAAATATTGCTGTTATCTGATGACTGGTAATTGTAAAATCTGGATAACATTTAAGGTAACTGTAAATCACATTTGTTTAGTACTTTACAGTTTACTAAGCACTTTCTCATGAGTATCAGAAGAAAGGAGAATATGCACTCCAGCATTTCAGGCAAAGTCCAATAGATAACAATGCAATGCTATATACATTTGGGTTTACTCCTTCTAAGATTAATAGCTTCTTCATTTGAGAAAAAAGGTAAAAATAACAAATAAATTCCAAGAGTTTTAAAAAGAGGAAAAGGGAATTTCTCCTCTGTACAATCAGATCAGATCAGTCTCTCAGTCGTGTCCGACTCTTTGCGACCCCATGAGTCGCAGCACGCCAGGCCTCCCTGTCCATCACCAACTCCCGGAGTTCACTCAGACGCACGTCCATCGAGTCAGTGATGCCATCCAGCCATCTCATCCTCTGTCGTCCCCTTCTCCTCCTGCCCCCAATCCCTCCCAGCATCAGAGTCTTTTCCAGTGAGTCAACTCTTCGCATGAGGTGGCCAAAGTACTGGAGTTTCAGCTTTAGCATCATTCCTTCCAAAGAAATCCCAGGGCTGATCTCCTTCAGAATGGACTGGTTGGATCTCCTTGCAGTCCAAGGGACTCTCAAGAGTCTTCTCCAACACCACACTTCAAAAGCATCAATTCTTCGGCACTCAGCCTTCTTCACAGTCCAACTCTCACATCCATACATGACCACAGGAAAAACCATAGCCTTGACTAGACGAACCTTTGTTGGCAAAGTAATGTCTCTGCTTTTCAATATGCTATCTAGGTTGGTCATAACTTTCCTTCCAAGGAGTAAGCGTCTTTTAATTTCATGGCTGCAGTCACCATCTGCAGTGATTTTGGAGCCCCCAAAAATAAAGTCTGACGCTGTTTCCACTGTTTCCTCATCTATTTCCCATGAAGTGATGAGACAGGATGCCATGATCTTCGTTTTCTGAATGTTGAGCTTTAAGCCAACTTTTTCACTCTCCACTTTCACTTTCATCAAGAGGCTTTTGAGTTCCTCTTCACTTTCTGCCATAAGGGTGGTGTCATCTGCATATCTGAGGTTATTGATATTTCTCCCAGCAATCTTGATTCCAGCTTGTGTTTCTTCCAGTCCAGCGTTTCTCATGATGTACTCTGCATAGAAGTTAAATAAACAGGGTGACAATATACAGCCTTGATGAACTCCTTTTCCTATTTGGAACCAGTCTGTTGTTCCATGTCCAGTTCTAACTGTTGCTTCCTGACCTGCATACAAATTTCTCAATGCCTCTATACAATAAGGCATTCAATTACAAAAGATCTTGAAAACTACATCTATGTTTCCCTAGCACAAAATAATGTATTTAGTTTAGAAGTCCTACACAGTAATAACATAAAATAAACTTCATTCTGCCCAAACCTAAATTCATTATACCATGAACTAAAGTCCTTAATCTCCCCCATCAACCTCTGCTCAGCTTTTCTACCCCATTTATGGCACCTCCACCTGGTCACCCAAGCTAGGACCTATGGAACAACAATTAGAGGTATGACTGACATTTCAGTCAATACTTTCAAAATGCTGAAACATATGCAAAATATTCATTTGATTAAGGCAGTTGACAAATCTATGAATTGAGAGCTATTAAAGACAATAGATTGGATTAAACCAAATTGAAATAAAACCTCTGTATTCTGTTACAATCTTTGTCATTCTTTCCCTGTTAATTGATTATTTGGTGAAATGTCTTTTGATAAACTAATTTTTGACAAATTAATTTCAGAGGATTTGTTTCTTTCAGCTAATTAACCTAGAGGTGTAGACCCACTCTGAATACCTGGACCTGAAAATCCACCTAATTCAGATTCTTTAATAAATTTTAAAATGGTATTTTAATTTGACACTTTATAAAGACAATAGGGTCTCTGAAAATATGTATACTATGGAAGAATGCAATACAGTAAAAGCTAACTTTAGCACAATTATCACGTACAATAAACCATACAACAAGGATTTACAAAACTCAGCCAGACAACTGAGGAAAACATTTCTGCTCTAGTCTTGTCCAGATCTTCATTACCTTTGCCATTCTAGTTCTCATTTTCCACTTTCCTTGTTCTATGTTTGAAGATGCTCCACAGTCTACTCTGTTTGCAATATAATGATCCCTTGTTTATACATTTCAGTGATTATTGTGAATGAAAACTTGTATAAGAATTATCATCTCATGTAAGAATTCACATATAAAAACATTAATTTCCACCTGATTTTGTTCAAATTTCATATTCTAAACTCAGTGTCATTCTATAGTTTCATGTTTTCTATTGCAGGGACCTACAGAATGTCTGTGCTTCTCTGGTGGCTCAGTGGAAAAGAATCTGCCTGCAATGCAGAAGACTTAGGTTCAATCACTGGGACAGGAAGATCCCCTAAAGAATGAAATGGCAAACCACTCCAGTATTCTTGCCTGGGAAATCCCATGGACAGAGGAGCATGGCAGGCTACAGTCCATGGATCACAAAGAATTGGACACAACGACTAAACAACAACAGAATATCTGCTCACATTCCGGTCCTCAAGGATGCTGTCTCTGGGTGTGCTGTGCTGGACTCAGTGCCCCTGTTTTGGGAGTCCCCTGGTCTTCTTTGTGTTTCAGTGGAAGTGCCATAAAATCCTGGGTTTAAGAAGGAAAGGGTAGTTTCTTGGCTGGGTTCTCTCCAGACTGGGAAACTTCTGTGTAGCTCTAGTAAATGTCATGTCTGGTTAGAGCACCCCCAGGTATCATGGAGACCCTATTATAGTCTGTCATGCAACTGAGGCTTTTATACAACAATGTGAATCTTTGCAGGTTCTCTTCAAATAGAATTTAGCACTTCCCACCAAGACATACAACATATGTGGTGTTGGATAGTAGCACCAAAGAGTACAACTGTATATGAGGAAAAAGAAAAGAAAATTCAGAAGAATTTTGCCTGGTATCTCACTCAAAAAGCAGGATAACTGCAAACCTGATCTCTGGCAGTAGTGTCTGGAACTCTGTAAGTCCAAATGGCATTAGATTGAGAATGTACTTGGAACTGCCCACTAGAAAGGTACTGCATAAAAATCAGAGCTCATCTGAAAGTGACTTATTATAAGTCAGGCATTTTGTTATAAGAATGCCTGAGAAAATACAAATAACAATATCCTTGAAGTAACCTGTAGACAGTATCAGCACCTCAGCCAAAAGGAAAACTCCCAATAGCCAGGCATTTGGAGAGTTTCCAACATTCCCACAGTCAGCTCTGGGTTGTGCTCTCAATATCCAAAGGTAGAAGTTTTCATGCCAATCCACCTCCTTGATGTGGCCCCCACCCTCCATTTACAACAGAGCATTGTGGAAACCCTACTTATTACAAGGCACTGTTTTCATGATGACCACTTTGGAAATTATGTTTTTTTAAATACCAATAAAAAAGAAAATTAGGTTTTTCAGAGGTGAGTGCATAACACCATGAACCATGCAGACCTTTGGTAGAAACTAATCTCAAACACCCTGGAAGATTAATCCATTTTTAATGAAGCTGAAAGCAAGGATGCTGATCCAGTTGTATGAGCTCCACATGTGCACATTAATCCTAAATACACTTTTGGCTTTGTTTGGGAAGCAATTTCCACTTTCAAACTTTGGAAAATGTATCAGAACCAAAGGAGATATTTGCATTTAAATTATAGTACATGCTTTTCATATCAATTACTCTGGGGGGAAAAAAGACAGTCCTGATGAGATGACCAAAATAAAATTTACACAATATTACTTATACAGCTTGTTTTCAACATCCATGGAGCAAAAGAAAATAAAAGGCTGCCAAGAACAGAACATTTACTATAGTCACATAAAGAAAATGTGATGTGGAAACAGGATATACTTTCAATGCATTTCCAGAACTTCATTACCAGTTAACAAAAGATTCCTATGGAATGAGTCAGCAATGTTGACTTGTTGTTCAATCCATAAGTCGTGTCCAACTCTTTACAACCCCATGGACTGTAGCCCACCAGGCTCCTCTGTCCAGGGTATTTTTCAGGCAAGAGTTCTGGAGTGGGTTGCCATTTCCTCCTCCAAGTGATCTTCCTGACCCAGGGATCCAACCCATGTCTCCTGCATCACTTGCATTGCAGGCAAACTCTTTACCACTGAGCCATCAGGGAAGCCCCATCTAGCACCTGTGCTGTGCTGTGCTTAGTCGCTCAGTCGTGTCCAACTCTTTGAGACCCCATGGATGGCAGCCCGCCTGGCTCCTCTGTCCATGGGGATTCTCCAAGCAAGAATACTGGAGTGGGTTGCTATGCCCTCCTCCAGGGAAGCCCCATCTAGTGCTTGCTTCCCTATAAATACCTTCTCTCTCCCATCTTTAAAAATATAAAGTATACTTTTTGAAAGTATTAAATTTATACTTTAAAAATAAAATTACCAGTTCCCTGAGCCCCATATACTATCCTATTTTTTCCTTCCCTTCATAGCTAAGCTCTCTTAGTAACAGCCTCCACTCACTTTAATACTATTAACACTTTTTTCTTACACTTTTATTGAGTAATGTGATTATAAAAGTAGTAAGTGCTAACTATTACAATTTAGTATATATCTTCCCAAAATTATTCATTGTGTTTATACAAATATATAGAGGGCTTTTTAAAGGCATGCTGCTGCTGCTGCTAAGTCGCTTCAGTCGTTTCCAACTCTGTGCGGCCCCATAGACGGCAGTCTACCAAGCTCCTCCATCCCTGGGATTCTCCAGGCAAGAATACTGGAGTGGGTTGCCATTTCCTTCTCCAATGCATGAAAGTAAAAAGTGAAAGTGAAGTCGCTCAGTCGTGCCCAACTCTTAGTGACCCCATGGACTACAGCCTGCCAGGGTCCTGCGTCCATGGGATTTTCCAGGCAAGAGTACTGGAGTGGGTTGCCATTGCACACTATGCTTATTATACTACAACTTTTCCTTTTTTATTTAATAAAATGTTGAAGATATCTTCTGAGACCAAATATTCAGATTTACTCCTTTCTTTTTAATAGTTGCATAATATTTCATGGTATGGATGTACTATATTTTATTCAACCCTCTTGATAGACATTCAGATTGTTTCCAGATTTCCACTACTATAACCATACTGCAATAAACTCATTCATACATATGCCTTCACATAATCACACTTTTATTTATGTTGCATAAACTCCCTGTTCAGCCTTAAACTCGCTACAATTAATCTTTTGCCCATTATCCCAGCTCCAGTCACACTGCAACAGCAGATGTCACCCAAAACCCTACCACTAACTCCTTCCTGCCCTGGAGTTCTATAGGAAAAGCACACAAGTAGGAGCAATAGCCAAATGGGAACCAGAATTTGATTATTTCGATAGTTAGATAAGCACTCAGTACCTATCTAAGTGCTTGCAGATTGGGTAAAACTCCTGAGCTTTATCTAACCCATTCAAGTCAAGTTAGTGAATTCAGCTAAAGCCAGGAGGCCTAAGGAGGCCATTGAGAACTGTGAAAGCTCGCTAAGGACTTCCCTGGTGGTCCAGTGGTTAAGAATCCATCTACCAAAGCAGGCAACAGGGGTTCAATCCCTGATCAGGGAAGATTCCACACGCGGCAGAGCAGCTAAGCCCATGTGTCATAACTAGTGAAACCCACGCGCCCCAGAGCCCACGTGCTGCAACTAGAGTAGCCCCTGCTCACAACGACTAGAGAAGGCCCACAGGCAGCAGCGAAGACCCGGCACAGTCAGAAATAATAACATAAATTTAAAACTGTGAAAGCTCAGGAGTTTTACCCAATCTGCAAGCTAATATGTTAGCCTGCTGCAGTGTCATGGATGCTAGCAGAACATGCAAGACTCTTATGTCAGAGACTAAAGATATATCATTTCACTGCAGAGCAAACAACCTGAGCTTCATGGTCATGTCAGTTACTTGTCCCTGGGTCCCACAGGACACCACAAAGTCACCCAGAAAGATGCTGCTCACATAGGAGGTTGCATCACTGCTGAGAAAACTCAACTTAGGGGACCCATATCTTTTATAATGGACTGCAAATAAATCTGCCTGAACCTTGCCCAAAGGAAGACTATCTTTATTGTACTGGAGAATAAAAACCTTCCCTTTCCTCCAGAGGAAGACACTATCTTTGTGTTCCAAGGCTTTTTCACTATAGAAATAGCCTTTAAAATATATTCAGTGCCTCTTCTTTCAAGAGGTGTAGAGATGCAAGAGACCCATGTAGAACTGTCTCCAGTAGCAGCTCCCTCCCTCCCTCCAATTTTAAGAAGGTCAATTTGACGGTACAAAAGTTGACCTCAAAGAAGAGTCAAGAAAAAAGAAAGAAACAAAGAGAGTGGAGGATAGCTCAATTTAGCACAGGGAAGCAGATCCTGACCAGACGTGCTTACCACACTAGGGAAAGCAGTAACAAGAAAGAGCCTGTCACACATAGGCTCAGGAAACACAAATCTTCCTCATGCCCAAAGTAGGTTAAATGGTGCCCTCCTCCAAATCTATCCATTCCCTAATTCCTAGAAACTGTGAATGTTGCTTTGGAAAAAAAAAAAAAAAAAAAGGTCTTTTGAAATGTGATTAAGCTAACTTCTGGCCTCCAGAACTGTGAGAAATAAATTGCTGGTTTTTAACTCGTCATGCTCAGTTGTGTCTGACTCTTTGCAACCACAATGGACTGTAGCCCACCAGGCTCCTCTGTTCATGGAATTTTCCAGGCAAGAATACTGGGGCAGGTTGCCATTTCCTACTCCAGGGGACCTTCCAGACCCAAGGATCAAACCTGCATCTCCTGTGTCTCCTGCATTGGCACGCGGATTCTTTACCACTGTGGCACCTGGGAAGCCTCTGAGTTTTAAAGCCACCCAATTTAGGGTAATGTTATGGTAGCCACACAAAACAATAATTTCTGACCAACACTGTATCTGTTATTTCTTCCCTAGCTTGGGTTTCTAAAACCCAATAAAGTCCAGGAGGCCTTCCTACCATTTTTGAATATTCAGAGCCCAGACTAAGTCATACTCTTTCAACGGCTACACTTTAAATACCTTTTGCCACATTTTCCCTATATGTCCCTTTTTCCTCTGTTGTTCTCAAGAGTCCTTCCTGAAACAGCTAGCTGAATTTTAAAATAAGCCGTTGGGAGATTTTTCTTGATTTATATAGCTCTATTATTGTTGGTTGGATCAGAATGCCTCTCTTCTTTCTTTCCCTGGGACCTTTGCTTTCTGACCTAGAAAATTTTTTTTTCCTAACATCTATCTACAGATTCCACCTTTGTTGACTTCTTACAGAAAATAATACAAGATGAATGGGTTTCACATCTGCCAAAGCAAATCCTGCCCACTTTCCCTTCCCCAGAAAGGGTAATTCTCATACCCAGGTTCACCATCCATCAGTCCCATCCCTAATCCATGCCTGAGCACATTGTATTGGAATGCTATCTGACTCCCATTTAATACATCTCACGGTCTCTCTTTCTGAGAGTCCTATCACCATAAATCTCCCAAACAGGCTCCCTCCGGGCAAAGAGCCAAATCTGCCTCTCTACATGTACTGACCACAACACCTTAGGACTCCCTTATTAATAACTGACGGATTCTCTGCTGAAATTCCCAGCTTTCCAATATCAAATTTTCTAAATCTTATATAACCTCTAGTGGCTGTCCTAGTCACCAAGGGTATGTTCCCCAGTTTTTCTTTTTGTTGACTCCTTGCCTTCAGCTTTCAAGAGCACTTTTCAATAGTTTTGTGTGTTCAGGTCAGAGAGAGAAGTCTTCCCAGTTCATTCTCCAAAATCTTGAATTTTCTTCCCTAGTTCTATCTTTAAGCATATTTTGATAGGCATACATTTTCTTCTCCCTTTCATCTGTGACTACCCTGGACTCAAAATTCAGTCCTTTTCATGAGAAAGTGTCTCTTTTTTCATTATTTCTCAATCAACTCATTTTCTCTGTCATCTTCCACTTTTTCTTGAAGCAAGATCTAAAGCTCTAGTGTTTTGATAAGTGTGTCATTATTCTCATTGTCTCTGAACAAACCTGACTCTTGTAGACAATGTTTCATAAATGGGCCTTTTAAATTTCCTCTTAACCCCTGGGTTTTGTAAAATTCTTTATAAGACTTTTGTCTATCATGGACCCAAGAACATAACATCTTCGCTATATAATCCCCTTTCCTCTTTATCTCTTTATTAAAAGATACTCCCATCCCTCTGTGATTAAATCCACAGTCTGAGCTCCTAAAATCCTCAACCCAGGTAATATTACCATTCAGAGTCAACATGAGAACATGTGGGATGGGGGGATAAGGCAGCTCCAGAAGCCTTTGGATAGATCAGAGCCCAAGTCCCTCATTGGCCTGGAATTTGGTTAAACTAAAATAAGGAAGGGCAACTTGGGAAAGCAGCCTAGTGTAGCTACCTACGCCTCACTATGGCCACCTCTGCCTATGCCTAAAGGTGATATTTGCTCAAACACAAAGAATCTAGTTTTTATACTTTAAGGGACTTATTTTTCCATCTTAACACAGGAAAAAAGATAAGGAGAAAATAAACTTTGGTATCAACATTTATTCTATTCCCAAATGCCTTCTTAAAAAGAGGAAAAAAGAAAAGGCTTATATTGCTTACATGCTCTCTCTTCCCAATAATCTAAGTATCAGCAGCATCTAGGATGCCACGTGCCTCAGCTGTGCCAGGAATGCCAATCTCTTTAACTCTTTGATCCCTCAAATGCTCTTTCTTATGTATATGCCTATTTGACCCTACCCACATTGGACACTCAATATAATTTGGATAAATTGACAAACATTTGCCCATTTTACCTCTAAAACTCAATAGTAAGATTTTTATCTAATAAACAAGCAAAAATATATACGCAAATTGAAAAAATGCTATGAAAGCCCTGACTAGAGAGTTGTGGTACAATAAAGGAAGAGACCTACTACATATGACCCAGCAATTCCACCCCTGGGTATATATCCAACAGAAGAACAAAAACACTAATTTGAAAAGATGCGTGTACCCTCAATGTTCATAGTAGCATTGTTTACAACAGCCAAGATACTGAATAAATCCAGGTGTCCATCAACAGATGAATGGATAAAGATATACCTATATACAATGGAATATTACTCAGCCAGAAAAAAAGGAGATTTTGCTATTTGCTGCAACACGTATGGACTTGGAGGGCATTATGCTATGTGAAATAAGTCAGAGAAAGACAAACACTGTATGATATAATTTATATGTGGAATTTTAAAAATACAATAAATTAGTGAATATAATGAAAAAAGAAGTACTTACAGATACAGAAAGCAAACTAGTGGTTACCACTAGAAAGGGTGTGGAGGGGCGGCATGGGTTTGGGGAGTGGGAGGTATAAATTACCAGGTGTAAGATAGCCTTGAGAATGTATTGTATCAAACGTCATATTCTGGGACAAATCAACTGTTCTTCAAAATAGTTTCAGAGCTATTTCTTGATAAGGAAGTTACTCATACTCACCAACAACTCCAGTGGACCCTGTTTTGCAGAGATGGATTCATCCAGAATGAAGATTTCCCAGTGAAGTACACTCTCGTTATCTGATCGTTTGGTCTACAAAATATATGGGTCTTTTTCAGAGCACTTTAGAACACTAGTTCTTCATTATTACCTGAGAAAGAAGAAATTATAATGTTTAGTACCTGGACCTGTTCACAGCCAGCAATGTCTGAGGAAAAGAACATAAAGAACTATCCATCCATTTCTTTAGAACTATCCTCCTACCAGATATTAACAGATTACTATCAAGCTGTACACATGAAAGTCTCTAAGATTGCTCCGTACAAAAAACATCTTTAACAAATTACATTTTAAAACTGTGCTCTCAGTTTTTGTTTGACTAATACAAGAAGTGGTAATATGAAAGAAGCTTCTGAATTTTCTCTAACACCATTAAAAAAGTTTTACATGTATATAGTTTAAAATATATATAAACACTGTAATATACATAAAAATTATGTGTGTTTATATATATATGCATATACATGAAAATATTTATAAAAAGGGCAACATTTTGCTAAATGGACTGATTCCTAAATTGATAAGAATTTATATATTCAATTCTTCTACAAGTTTTGGTGAGGAACCATTTTATATGTACCCATATAAACAAACCATCATTGTAGCTAAAAATATAGAAATGGTCTTATTATACAAATAATACATCAGATCCACTAAAATAGGATCCAACTTGTAAGCCACTTCTATTTTCTGTAAAAGAAATATAATACTGAAATAAACAATATCAAGAATAACAAGATGAAAAATAATTGAAAATTTGAAATAAGATTGTCAGATGGAAAAAAAGCTGCATGTTCAAATAATCTTGTGTCTGCTACTAAAACGAATGTATTATATGACAATTTGGAACATGTTTCTAACCAGATGAAGCTCTATTTATAGGTTGGCAAGTTCATGTGCGTGCATGTATTTTAATATTTTAGAATAATACTGTCCTTTCTGGGAACATGAGAGATAAAAATACTGAAATTATTCCATGAAACAGATGCCTTCCCTTAGAACCTGCCTATGTTAGAAGCCACTAATTCATGAGCTGACACCTTCAATTTACTTTGAAAGAGGATAACAATAATATCTACTACTTATTAAGCATCTAACTTGTCCCAAGCACTTTACAAACTTTTTAATAATAGCTCTATTAGATGGGCAATATCACCCAAATTTTACAGATGAGGAGACAGAGGTTCAGAGAGGTAAATAGTCAGCATCTCTGATGGGAACTGAGATTGAAACCAATCTGTGTCAGTACATTCATGAGATGACGTGGCTCCACCCCTGTCACCTGTAACACTGTCTCATGAAGTCACAGTGATTCTCCCGAGTTGCCTCAGAGGAAAGGACGACAAAATTTCTGTTGAGGCAATGTCGCAGGTGCCCCACCCTGACATCGATTCAAACAGCTTTCAAAAAATATTGAGCCCCATTGCTCTATACATCCCATTCTGACCTGAACATTCCCAAACCCCAAACCTGCAGTCAGAGGTTGCTATGGCTCCTCCACCAGCACCCACTTCATCCATTCATTCATTCCTTGAACAAATATCCATGTGAATTCATGTGTGTGCTTAGCAGGAAAATTAAAAATAAGTAAGACATAAGGTTGAGATTTTTTTTTCTTGTTTCCTGAGCTAAGTTTGTATTGCTACAAACTTCCCTCCTAGATGTGCTTTTGCAGCATTTCATAGGTTTTGGATTATTGTGTTTTCCTTCAAAAAGAACACAAGAAATGGTGAGGATGTGGAGAAAAGGGAACCCTAGTACACTGTTGGGAAATGGTATGGAGGTTCCTCAAAAAATTAAACACAGAACTACCATATGATCCAGAAATTCTACTCCTGGACACATATTTGGACAATATGAAAACTAATTCAAAAAGATATATGCATTCCAATGTTTATAGCAGTATTATTTACAATCTCTAATCTCTAAGATATGGAAACAAACTGTGCATCAACAGATGAATGGATAAAGATGTGAGATACACACACACATACACACATATACACACAGTGGAATACTACTCAACCATAAAAAGAAGGAAATTTTGCCATTTGCAACAACATGGATGGACTTGGAGGGTGTTATGCTTAAGTGAAATAACTGAGACAGAGAAAGACAAATACTGGATGATACACTTACATGTGGAATCTAAAAATACAACAAACTGGCAAATATTGAATATATTAATTATAAAAAATAGAAACAGACTCACAGATACAGAGAACAAACTAGTGCTTACCAGCAGGGAGTGGGAAGAAGGGAGGGGCAATATAGGAGTAAGGCAATGTAGGGTAGGAGATTAATGGATACAAATCATTATGCATAAAACAAACTATAAGGATATACTGTACAACATAGGGAATATAACCAATATTCTATAATAACTATAATTGGAGTATAACCTTTAAAAATTGTGAATCACTATGTAGAACAACTGTAACATATAATATTGTACATTAACTATACTTTAATTTAAAAAAAAATAACTAAGACATAGACAAGCCCTTCAAACATTTATATGCACTCAGACCAGGAATCTGAAATTCAAGTGCCTTTGAAGTCCATGTAGATAATAAAAATGATTGAAGCCAGCCAGATGTAAGTAGAAGGCAGTGCTGAAACATGAGGTGATGAGGCATCCCAGAAATTAAATACTACAGGAAGCTGCTACCTCCCATCTGACTAGGAGCAAAGGGAGAAGGTGTCATTTAGAGCCCCCGAGCCTAGACCTGGGGGTGGGAGCTGGACCTGCAAGGGGGACACCAGCAGGGCCAGGAACTACAAAGGAGACACAACCAATGGTTTTCCTCGCCCAACTCCCTCAACTTCCTCCCATTGGCCAAGCCTACTCTGAAGCCAGTAAGTAAGGAAGTCTGAGTGGGCGGGCCTTGGGACACAGACCAGAGCTGGGGAAGGGCATGGTATGGCTCTGACAGCACACAGGCAAGTGACCCATGCAATCTAGATTCACTATAGCATTCCTGATTCCCAGACCTCCAGGGGTCCCATCTTCTTCCGTGTAATCAATGTCCCTGCCTTGTTCTGCCTTTGTTTGCTGCAGATGTCAAATCGTAATGACTGCTTGCTCCATAAAGCCATTCTCAGCTTGACCCGCATCGCCCTGCAAAACACACGGCTCTGAAGCCCAGTTCCACTTTGCGATCGACTCCCAGGAGGCCCTCCTTCTCAGTGAGCCATGCCTGTGAGTTTTTCAATCAGGTTTTAAACTGTTGGACCTGGAGACTGTCACAGCTCCATGCTAGTTCTCAGCATGCTGCCAGCGGGCATTGCTCGAAGGCTAACATTTGGTAATATTCATAAGTAACTAAAATAAAAATTAATTCTTCCTCTCCCTCACCAGGGCATAGTAGGAAAAAAAAGTGGCATAATATAACCATTTGCATTTAATGAATAATTTATTTACTTCTGAAACTAGATTAGAATCTGGACTGTGATAAATCTACTAATTACACATGAAAATAAGGCTCATTTGTTTCTTCAAAATTGGTCCAAACTGCTTAGCACAATTTTCATATGAACTTTGACCTTTAATATTACATTGAATAGCACTGATGGATCCTTCAAGCAAGAAATGTCACATTAATTATTTTACATTAATAAATGCAAAACCAAACCAGAGAAGGTAGACATTTACTTTTTTCAAAGTCTATTGAATCATAAATCAAAAAGCTTATTAGCAAGTATTTTCAAATTTCACATGCAAAAATGATGTCATCCAATATCTTTTCATAAGAGAAAATGTGTCTTGTTCTCACCTTAAAGAATATTGAAATCAATTCCTTCTAATTGTCCCTCTCATGGGATGTTCAGTTCCTAACAACAGCACTCCAAGCACAGACCACTTCTTCAAATTCCAGTTTTATAGCTTTCCAATTTTTAATTACTTTTGGGTTTATTGAAACAAAAACTCCTTCACAGGTGCACTGGAATTGTGCCTAGTAGAAAAAGAACATGGACAGGAATGATCAGACTGCATCATCATCAAGAAAATTCTAGAAGGGCAGCTCACTGATGAGTGAGAAGCACTGAAATGGAGGCAGTCACCCACAGATTTAAGAAATTAGTATTAACTGACTTCCTGCATTATCAGATCTTCGCTGATATTTTTGGAAGCTTACTTTTAGAAGGGAATTATTCAATGGTATTTAGATTCCTTAATAAAGTCATGATTATGGTGTTTGGGACTCCAATGGTATAACTACAAATTAAATATAAGTTCCCTTGGTATCTGGTATGGGGGATTCCCAGGTGGCGGTGGTAAAGAACTCGCTTGCCAGTATAGGAGACGCAAGAGACACAAGCTTGATCCCTGCGTCCGGAAGATCCCCTGGATAAGGATATGGCAACCTGCTCCAGTATTCTTTCCTGGAAAATTCCATGGACAGAGGAGCCTGGTCCGTGGGGCTGCAAGAGTCGGACATGATTAAGCAGCAAGCATGGCATGGCCCTTGGCATCAGACCTGTTTTCATATATAATAGTTGAGTGAGATAATATAATAAAAATGCTTTATTTGATTCCAGTGAAGGCAAATCCACCGAGTGCATTGATTTTTCTCCTTGAGTTATTCATCCTTGTAACACTTATGCAGCCCCTCTGAGGAACACAGGTTTTCTCAGTGAGATACTTCCTGGATCTCATCGTGTGCCCTACCTGTGGGGGAGACATTCACCCCACTCTTTTAATCATCCAAGAGGAGCATTCCATAGGACCCTGGTGTCTCAGGATGTTAACAGTTACTTTACACACCTTCAAACACACACACATTAAGCAGTGCAGTCAAAACATTTTGAGAAATGCTGGATCAAATGAAGCTACAGGACTTTCTTTTTTTTTTTTTCCTTGCAGGACTGCTCAGAGAATTTAATATGCTAATGTGTACTATGAGTCTCCACCAATAGAAAATAATTGGCTTTGTTAATTATCAAGATCATGTAAACACAGACCTTTTATCACAAAGGAGCTCTTAGGACTAAGTTGCTACAGAAGCATACTTCGGCAAATGATGCTCTGAGGCCTTCTTCAAGGAAGATCAGCTCCATGATGTAGGAGAAAGATGCTCACACAAAAATAATGGAAGTCAACCAAGAGACACGCCAAGTAAAAGAAGCTAGAAAAACATGATCAGGCCTGGAAGTAAATGAGGACAAATTAGGAATATTGAAAAAGAGTTACCATTTATTTACTCTCTCCTATATGCTCAGCATTTTGAGTTACCTTTTTTTTAAATTGAGGTATAATGATGTACAACATTATATTAGTTTCAGGTGTACAACTTTATTTTGGGGGGGCTCCAAAATCACTGCAGATGGTGACTGCAGCCATGAAATTAAAAGACGCTTACTCCTTGGAAGGAAATTTATGACCAACCTAAACAGCATATTAAAAAGCAGAGACATTACTTTGTCAACAAAGGTCCGTCTAGTCAAGGCTATGGTTTTTCCAGTGGTCATGTATGGATGTGAGAGCTGGACTATAAAGAAAGCTGAGTGCCGAAGAACTGATGCTTTTGAAATGTGGTGTTGGAGAAGACTCTTGAGAGGCCCTTGGACAGCAAGGAGATTCAACCAGTCCATACTAAAGGAAATCAGTCCTTAATATTGATTGGAAGGACTGATGCTGAAGCTGAAAATCCAATGCTTTGTCCACCTGATGCGAAGAACTGACTCGTTTGAAAAGACCCCGATGCTGGGAACGATTGACGGTGGGAGGAGAAGGGGACGACAGAGGATGAGTTGGTTAGATGGCAACACAGACTCAATGGACATGAGTTTGAGTAAACTCCAGGAGTTGGTGATGGACAGGGAGACCTGGCATGCTGCAGTCCATGGAGTCGCAAAGAGTCAGAGACAATCGAGCAACTGAACTGAACTGAACTGTACAACATAATGATTCGATCTTTGTATGCAGTGCAAAATGATCACCACCATAAGTCACTATATTTAGTTACAGAATTTTTTTTCCTTGTAATGAGAACTTTTTAAAATATACCCTCTTAATGACTTTCAATTTTAAAGACAGACTATTGTATTAAACCTAAAAACAAAGACTTTTAACCATCTTTACTATTTTTATTAACAAAATAATAAAAAAGTATATAACAAAAAAAGTATTATTTTGTTTAATTTGGTAGACAGTACAAGAAATACCTAGCTATCACTACTACTACTACTACTAAGTCACTTCAGTTGTGTCCGACTCTGTGTGACCCCATAGACAGCAGCCCACCAGGCTCCCCCGTCCCTGGGATTCTCCAAGCAAGAACACTGGAGTGGGGTGCCATTTCCTTCTCCAATGCATGAAAGTGAAAAGTGAAAGTGAAGTTGCTCAGTTGTATCTGACTCTTAGCGACCCCATGGACTGCAGCCTACCAGGCTCCTCCATCCATGGGATTTTCCAGGCAAAAGTACTGGAGTGGGGTGCCATTGCCTAGGACTTCATTAAAACTTGAACATTTTAATTATTTTCCAGGAGCCAGTATTGTGGATCTCTTCCCAAATCCATGTTCACTGATGCCAGACTGGTAGCTTGACATTGGCCACAATGGGAGTATTTACACAGTGGAATTTGACAAACACTACAAAACAGGAAATTTGTGATGGAATTTTTTTCCAGGGAGCTAGTTTATTTATATATCTCTAACTGAGTCTTAACTAAAAGGTGGAAGAGATTAAGAAGTGGCAAGATTTCCATATAGTCAAATCTATGGTTTTTCCAGTAGTCATGTACAGATGTGAGAGTTGGACCATAAGAAGGCTGAGTGCCGAAGAACTGATGTCTTTGAATTGCAGTGCTAGAGAAGACTCTTGAGAAGCCCTTGGACAACAAGGAGATCAAACCAGTCAATCCTAAAAAATCAACCCTGAATATTCATTGGAAGGACAAATACTGAAGCTGAAGCTCCAAAACTTTGGCCACCTGAAGCAAAGAGCTGAAAAGGCCCTGATGGTGGGAAAGATTGAGGGCAAGAGGAGAAGCGGATGACAGAGGATCAGATGGTTGAATGGCATCACCAACTCAATGGACGTGAATCTGAGCAAACTCCAGGAGACAGTGAAAGAGAAGCCTGGCGTGCTGCAGTTCTTGGGTTCATGGGAGTAGGACACAACTTCGCAACTGAACAACAAAATTTCCAGCTAAACAAAATACCATTGTAATTATCTTCCTTAATGTCAAATTCAAATATTAATCATCTGTATGCTGCTGCTAAGTCACTTCAGTCACGTCCGACTCTGTGCAACCCCATAGACGGCAGCCCACCAGGCTCCCCTGTCCCTGAGATTCTCCAGGCAAGAACACTGGAGTGGGTTGCCATTGCCTTCTCCAATGCATGAAAGTGAGAAGTGAAAGTGAAGTCACTCAGTCGTGTCTGACTCTTAGTGACCCCATGGACTGCAGCCTACCAGGCTCCTCCATCCATAGGATTTTCCAGGCAAAATCATCTGTATACACTTGTGCTAATGGAAATCAGTGTCATGTATAATGAGAGATTTGCTTTTTTTTTCCCTGCTATCCTCTCATAAGCTGTACAGTGTAGGACAAAGTATAGAACTACCTGAACAGAAGCCATCCGTGGCCTCATCTCCTATCCTGGTATAACACTGCCCAAGCCCTGGGAGTCCGAGTTACTTGTTCTAGCCCTCAGCACAGTACAAATGGGACTACGTCTCACTTCCCTTTCTGACATGTATCAATGAACCCCAGGCTACAACCCTGGCTCCCGTAGAGCTCAACAGGAGCAGGAATGAAGATGCAGAGATGCACAGGCTACTTCCAATATTCAAAAGGTCTAACATAAATAATATATTAATTTCTAATAAAACCACACAGCCCAAGTAAATCTTTGAAGTTTTACATTTGTTGTTGTTTTGCTTTTGCTTATAACAACTCAGTTTGGTCATATCTTTCCAACTGAAACCCACGTTTAAGAAATTTTTAAAAATTAGACAATGAACTAATTCTGCCATAGGTGATTTTTGTGTGATAAAGGCTCCTAAACTGAAGTGGGACCGTGAAGAACCACTGAACGTACATAATAACATTTGAAAGGTAAAACTTGGCCTTTGAGCAAATTAGACTTGCTCAGAGGAAGAGACTCCCACCAGACATTGAAAACCCCGATAAAGTATCCCATTTTCCTCCTAGTAATACTTATAACGGGCTGCCCAGGTGGCGTTAATGGTAAAGAATCCCCCTGCGATGCAGGAGAGGCAGGTTCGATCCCTGCGTGCGGAAGATCCCCTGGAGGAAGAAATGGCTATCCACTCCAGTATTCTGGCCTGGGAAATTCCATGGACAGAGGACCTGGCAGGCTACAGTCCGTGGGGTCGCAAAAAGTAAGACACGATTTAGCAACGAAACAACAATCCTCTTAACAGGCTTTACGTGTGGGAATCTTCAGCATCTGCAACTACTTAGTGAGAGCCCAGAGCCTTAGAGAAGAAACTTTTCACAGAGTGAGACAGAAACGCTGCACCTAATAACTCACAGGCCACCTGCCCGCACCATCCCCACTCTCTCTAGGGAACTCCTGGAGCCACCCGAGAGATCCCCCCTGAGGACAGCAGGAGGAAAGCTGTAAACTACACTGCAGGGGCGTCGCCTAAAAGAAAACCCCCTGAACCCCTGCCCGGCGCTCTTGTACACAAACCACCAGCAGATGGCACCCTCTGCTAATCCAACAGTCCTCCTGGGGCCTGGTTCAGAGGTCTGTAAACACTGAAGTCTGGATTTCAGGCTCACACTGAATTCCCATCATCATTAGGATTACCTCACTATTTTATTTTGTACAGAAGCATGCTGGAAATATCTCCACAACCAGACAATAGTAAAATTAAGATGAGTTTTGTTAGTATTAGAGACAATACTTGATGTGTTGCCCTTATATTGTCCAGTGTGTGAAAATGGTGCTTTCATTCATTCATTCCATTGAATATTAAGACTTTGTGAAATAAAAATATCTCCTGCCATATTAATCAACAAGAAATGTCACAGCCACCAGCGATTTCCTCCAAATGTGAAGGAGGGCCCCCATAACTGCAATCCAGCAGATCCTGCCACCCCCCAGAGTGATTGCTGAGGAGCTGGGGGAATGCAAGAAGCAAGGTGAACAAGGAAACAGGATTAGCCCCAGATAGTAAGTAAGTAAGTAAGTAAGTAGAGTCACTCAGTCGTGTATGACTCTTTGCAACCCCATGGACAGTAGCCTACCAGGCTCCTCTGTCCGTGGGATTTTCTAGGCAAGAGTACTGGTGTGGGGTGCCATTGCCTTCTCCAAGCCCCAGATAGCTGAGGTGCATATGAAAAGAATGAATTCAGTGAACCCAGAGGTCTGCATCTTCCCATACATAGAATGCTAAATTCCTTAACTTTAGATCTGATCTTTGATGTTCAGACTGCCTGCTCCCTTTGTTGCAAACTTGTATATAGCCTGACTTCCCCTCCTGCCTCCTTGGAGGGGTTTTCTCAGAGCTACCGAGATGCTGTCTCCTGACTAGGAGTCCTAAACATTCCCACCAAATGAAATAAGTCTCTACTTTCAGGTTGTGATTATATTTTTTAGTCGACAACCTGGATGTGTTGTGAGAAACATCATGTTTGTTCTCTATGAAAGTTTATGAAAGTGAAGGTCGCTCAGTCATGTCTGACTCTGCGTCCATGGAATTCTCCAGGCCAGAATACTGGAGTGGGTAGCCTTTCCCTTCTCCAGAGGATCTTCCCAATCCAGGGATCAAAGCCAGGTCTCCCGCACTGCAGGAGGATGCTTTACCAGCTGAGCCATAAGGGAAGCCCAAGAATACTGGAGTGGATAGCATAGCCCTTCTCCAGCAGATCTTCCCAACCCAGGAATCCAACCAGGTCTCCTACATTGCAGGTGGATTCTTTACCAACTGAGCTATCAGGGAAGCTCAGTTGTTCTCTATAAATCAACCTAATATTGATTTGGGGCTCCAACTCATCATGCTGCAGGGAAATTCAGTAATAAGCAGGGGTCCCTCAACCCCCAAATTCAGGGTCCTATAAATGTTCAAGTGAAGTGAAAGTCACTCAGTTGTGTCTGACTCTTTGCAACCCCATGGACTATACAGTCCATGGAATTCTCCAGGCCAGAATACTGGAGTGGGTAGCCGTTCCCTTCTCCAGGGGATCTTCCCAACCCAGGGATTGAACCCAGGTCTCCCACATAGCAGGCGGATTCTTTACCAGCTGAGGCACCAGGGAAGCTGAAGAATACCTGGTAGCTCAACAGGTAAAGAGTCTGCCTGCAATGCAGGAGATCCTGGCTCAGTTTCTGGTTCGATTCCTGGGTCGGGAAGATCTGCTAAAAAAGGGATAAATGTTCAAGAGTTTGTGCACTTTCAAAGGAAAAGAAAGCATGAAGAGGGGTATAGCTCTGGACATTGGTCGCCTCTTTGGCAAAGCCACCAGGATGTGTCTTATTGGTTCTTTCTCTGCTCCCTCTAAACCAAATGTGGGATAGAGGAATCATCTGAGACCGGAAACCTCCTGAGACCCATCCGGTCCTATGTCCCTAAAGAGGGCAGGACACAGCCCTCCTTCTCTGGGGTGTTGCAGGAACACAGCCAAATTCCCTGCTTCTCTGGGAAACATAGGCCTCTCTCTTCCCAGCTCTGCAGAAACTCATTTTTAAGTCAAAATGCTTTTCCCTTCCTATTTCCCTTAGAGTAATAGTCATCAATCTTAGCAATACATTGGAATCTCTTAGAGAGCTGTTAAAAAAAAAAATGTTAATTCCTGGAACCCACCTCCAGAGATACTGACCTCAATGGGACACAGTCTGGCTAGGACAATGAGTATTTTAAAACTCCCTGGGTGATTCTAAGGTACAGTCGAGGTTGAGAAGTATCCCTTTTCTCATGACTTTCTTATCAAGGGCTCACTCTCCCCTTAGTGGGCTTGACATTTAGAAGCATAAACCAGACAGATAAGTGCCTTTTCTTCTTTCCACCCTGAAAGGATACTACTACATTCCTAACTAGGCAAAAGGGAAACACTGGGTATACATATATATCATAATTGCTAAACCACTAGCTTATGAAATATACTATCCAAAATAAGATTTTAATTCTATTAAATCTTTTTTAAAAGTGGTTTTTAAATATTTGTATTTAATTATTTTTATTTATAATGAAAAATGCTCTCTGCATAGTTCAAATGATAGATTATGTGGGTCAGAAATTCTGACCAGCAAAACCCTAATGCAGATATGTATAAAATGGACAAAATGACTTAATATCTTGGTGTCACAAGGTTAAAATTCTCTGTAATTTGAAACAGAGGAAAAGGTGAATCTTCAGTCACAAAACATGTTGGGCAAACACTAATTTCAGGGGAGTTGCTTTATTAAAGATTTTCTTCCATCTTAATCTATAACATGGTTATCTAGAACTCTGCAAAAAATTGAGGATGTGAGAATTCTGTAGCATAGTTACTCTTCATCTATCTGCCATTTTGAGCATTAAATGTGATTTCCAATTTATTTATGCCATCATTTATATTGTTAAGTTTTCAGTTTTTTATCTTTCAGTTCAGTTCAGTTCAGTCACTCAATCATGTCTGACTCTTTGCAACCCCATGGACTGCAGCACGCCAGGCCTCCTTGTCCATCACCAACTCCCAGAGCTTGCTCAAACTCACATCCATTGAGTTGGTGATGCCCTCCAACCATCTCATCCTCTGTCGTCCCCTTCTCCTCCTGCCTTCAATCTATCCCAGCATCAGGGTCTTTTCAAATGAGTCAGTTCTTCACATCAAGTGGCCAAAGTATTGGAGCTTCAGCTTTAGAATCCTACTTCCAATGAATATTCAGTACTGACTTCCTTTAGGATTGACTGCTGTGATTCCCTTGCAGTCCTAGGGACTCTTAAGAGTCTTCTCCAACACCACAGTTCAAAAGTACCAATTCTTTGGTGCTCAGCTTTCTTTATACTCCAACTCTCACATTCATACATGACTACTGGAAAAACCATAGCTTTGACTAGACAGACCTTTGTTGGCAAAGTAATGTCTCTGCTTTTTAATATGCTGTCTAGGTTGATCATCGCTTTTCTTCCAAGGAGCAAGCATCTTTTAATTTCATGGCTGCCGTCACCATCTGCAGTGATTTCAGAGCCCCAAAATATAAAGTTTGTTTCCCCATCTATTTGCCATGAAGTAATAGGACCAGATGCCATGATCTTAGCTTTCTGAATGTTGAGTTTTAAGCCAACTTTTTCACTCTCCTTTTTTACTTTCATCAAGAGGCTTTTTAGTTCTTCTTCACTTTCTGCCATAAGGGTGGTGTCATCTGCATATCTGAGGTTATTGATATTTCTCCCAGCAATCTTGATTCCAGCTTGTGCTTCATCCAGCCTGGAATTTCACATGTTATACTCCGCATATAAGTTAAATTAGCAGGGTGACCATATACAGCCTTGACTTTCTCCTTTCCCTACTTGGAACCAGTCTGTTGTTCCATGTCCAGTTCTAACTGTTGCTTCTTGACCTGCATACAGATATCTTAGGAGGCAGGTAAGGTGGTCTGGTATTCCCAACTCTTTAGGAATTTTCCGCAGTTTGTTGTGATCCACAGTCAAAGGCTTTGGCATAGTCAACAAAGCAGAAGTAGATGTTCTTCTGGAACTCTCTTGCTTTTTCGATGATCCAACGGATGTTGGCAATTTGATCTCTGGTTCCTCTATTTTTTTCTAAATCCAGCTTGAACATCTGGAAGTTCATGGTGCATGTACTGTTGAAGACTGGCTTGGAGAATTTTGAGCATTACTTTGCTAACGTGTGAAATGAGTGTAATTGTACGGTAGTTTGAACATTCTTAGACTTTCTTCACATTCCAGCTCTCACATCCATACATGACCACTGGAAAAACCATAGCCTTGACTAGACAGACCTTCGTTGGCAAAGTAATGTCTCTGCTTTTCAATATGCTATCTAGGTTAGTCATAACTTTTCTTCCAAGGAGTAAGCGTTTTTAATTTCATGGCTGCAATCACCATCTGCAGTGATGTTGGAGCCCCAGAAAAAAAAGTCTGACACTGTTTGCACTGTTTCCCCATCTATTTCACAAGAAGTGATGGGTCCAGATGCCATGATCTTAGTTTTCTGAATGTTGAGTTTTAAGCCAACTTTTTCACTCTCCACTTTCATTTTCATCAAGAGGCTTTTGAGTTCCTCTTCACTTTCTGCCGTAAGGGTGGTGTCATCTGCATATCTGAGGTTATTGATATTTCTCCCGGAAATCTTGATTCCAGCTTGTGCTTCTTCCAGCCCAGCGTTTCTCATGATGTACTCTGCATATAAGTTAAATAAGCAGGGTGACAATATACAGCCTTGATGTACTCCTTTTCCTATTTGGAACCAGTCTGTTGTTCCATGTCCAGTTCTAACTGTTGCTTCCTGACCAGATAAAATAGACTTTAAAACAAAGGCTGTGAAAAGAGACAAAGAAGGACACTACATAATGATCAAAGCATCAATCCAAGAAAAAAGACACAACAATTATAAATATATATTCACCCAACACAGGAGCACCACAATATGTAAGACAAATGCTATAAGTATGAAAGGGGAAATTAACAATAACACAATAATAGTGGGAGACTTTAATATCCCACTCATACCTATGGATAGATCAACTAAACAGAAAATAAACAAGGAAACACAAACTTTAAATGATACAATAGACCAGTTAGACCTAATTGATATCTATAGGACATTTCACCCCCAAAACAATGAATGTCACCTTTTTCTCAAGCGCATACAGAACCTTCTCCAGGATAGATTACATCCTGGGCCATAAATCGAGTCTTGGTAAATTCAAAAAAATTGAAATCATTCTAAACATCTTTTCTGACCACAATGCAGTAAGATTAGATCTCAATTACAGTAGAAAAACTATTAAAAATTCCAACATATGGAGGCTGAACAACACGCTGCTGAATAACCAACAAATCACAGAAGAAATCAAAAAAGAAATCAAAATTTGCATAGAAACGAATGAAAATGAAAACACAACAACCCAAAACCTGAGGGACACTGTAAAAGCAGTGCTAAGGGGAAGGTTCATAGCAATACAAGCTTACCTCAAGAAACAAGAAAAAAGTCAAATAAATAATCTAACTACACCTAGAGCAACTAGAAAAGGAAGAAATGAAGAACCCCAGGGTTAGTAGAAGGAAAGAAATCTTAAAAATTAGGGCAGAAATAAATGCAAAAGAAACAAAAGAGACTATAGCAAAAATCAAAAAAGCCAAAAGCTGGTTCTTTGAGAGGATAAATAAAATTGACAAACCATTAGCCAGACTCATCAAGAAACAAAGGGAGAAAAATCAAATCCATAAAATTAGAAATGAAAATGGAGAGATCACAACAGACAATACAGAAATACAAAGGATCATAAGAGACTACTATCAGCAATTATATGCCAATAAAATGGACAACTTGGAAGAAATGGACAAATTCTTAGAAAAGTACAACTTTCCAAAACTGAACCAGGAAGATATAGAAAATCTTAACAGACCCATAACAAGCATGGAAATTGAAACTGTAGTCAGAAATCTTCCAGCAAACAAAAGCCCAGGTCCAGATGGCTTCACAGCTGAATTCTACCAAAAATTTAGAGAAGAGCTAACACCTATCCTGCTCAAACTCTTCCAGAAAATTGCAGAGGATGGTAAACTTCCAAACTCATTCTATGAGGCCACCATCACCCTAATACCAAAACCAGACAAACATGCCATAAAAAAAGAAAACTACAGGCCAATATCACTGATGAACACAGATGCAAAAATCCTTAACAAAATTCTAGCAGTCAGAATCCAACAACACATTAAAAAGATCATACATCATGACCAAGTGGGCTTTATCCCAGGGATGCAAGGATTTTTCAATATCCGCAAATCAATCAATGTGATATACCACATTAACAAATTGAAAAATAAAAGCCATATGATTATCTCAGTGGATGCAGAGAAAGCCTTTGACAAAATTCAACATCTATTCATGATAAAAACTCTTCAGAAAGCAGGAATAGAAGGAACATACCTCAATATAATAAAAGCTATATATGACAAACCCACAGCAAACATTATCCTCAATGGTGAAAAATTGAAAGCATTTCCCCTAAAGTCAGGAACAAGGCAAGGGTGCCCACTCTCATCATTACTATTCAACATAGTTTTGGAAGTTTTGGCCACAGTGATCAGCAGAAAAAGAAATAAAAGGAATCCAAGTTGGAAAAGAAGAAGTAAAACTCTCACTGTTTGCAGATGACATGATCCTCTACATAGAAAACCCTAAAGACTCCACCAGAAAATTACTAGAGCTAATCAATGAATATGGTAAAGTTGCAGGATATAAAATCAACACATAGAAATCCCTTGCATTCCTATACACTAATAATGAGAAAATAGAAAGAGAAATTAAGGAAACAATTCCATTCACCATTGCAACGAAAAGAATAAAATACTTAGGAATATATCTACCAAAGGAAACTAAAGACCTATATATAGAAAACTATAAAACACTGGTGAAAGAAATCAAAGAGGACACTAATAGATGGAGAAATATACCGTGTTCATGGATCAGAAGAATCAATATAGTGAAAATAAGTATAATACCCAAAGCAATCCATAGGGATTCAATGCAATCCCTATCAAGCTATAAATGGTATTTTTCACAGAGCTAGAACAAATAATTTCACAATTTGTATGGAGATACAAAAAATCTCGAATAGCCAAAGCAATCTTGAGAAAGAAGAATGGAACTGGAGGAATAAACCTGCCTGACTTAGGCTCTACTACAAAGCCACAGTCATCAAGACAGTTTGGTACTGGCACAAAGACAGAAATATAGACCAATGGAACAAAATAGAAAGCCCAGAGATAAACCCACGCACCTATGGACACCTTATCTTTGACAAAGGAGGCAAGAATATACAATGGAGAAAAGACAATCTCTTTAACAAGTGGTGCTGGGAAAACTGGTCAACCACTTGTAAAAGAATGAAACTAGAACATTTTCTAACACCATACACAAAAATAAACTCAAAATGATTAAAGATCTAAACTTAAGACCAGAAACTATAAAACTCCTGGAGGAGAACATAGGCAAAACACTCTCAGACATAAATCACAGCAGGATCCTCTATGACCCACCTCCCAGAATATTGGAAATAAAAGCAAAAATAAACAAATGGGACCTAATTAAACTTAAAAGCTTCTGCACAACAAAGGACACTATAAGCAAGGCGAAAAGACAGCCTCAGAATGGGAGAAAATAATAGATAATGAAGCACCTGACAAAGAATTAATCTCAAAAATATACAAGCAACTCCTGCAGCTCAATTCCAGAAAAATAAATGACCCAATCAAAAAATGGGCCAAAGAACTAAACAGACATTTCTCCAAAGAAGACATACAGATGGCTAACAAACACATGAAAAGATGTTCAACATCACTCATTATCAGAGAAATGCGAATCAAAACCACAGTGAGGTACCATTTCATGCCAGTCAGAATGGCTGCAATCCAAAAGTCTACAAGCAATAAATGCTGGAGAGGGTATGGCGAAAAAGGAACCCTCTTACACTGTTGGTGGGAATGCAAACTAGTACAGCCACTATGGAGAACAGTGTGGAGATTCCTTAAAAAACTGGAAATAGAAATGCCATAGGACCCAGCAATCCCACTGCTGGGCATACACACTGAGGAAACCAGAATTGAAAGAGACACGTGTACCCCAATGTTCATTGCAGCACTGTTTATAGTAGCCAGGACATGGAAGCAACCTAGATGTCCATCAGCAGACGAATGGATAAGAAAGCTGTGGTACGTATACACAATGGAGTATTATTCAGCCATTAAAAAGAATACATTTGAATGAGTTCTAATGAGGTGGATGAAACTGGAGCCTATTATACAGAGTGAAGTAATCCAGAAAGAAAAACACCAATACAGTATCTTCTTCTTCTTCCTCTTCTAAGTCACTTCAGTTGTGTCCGACTCTGTGCGGCCCCAGAGATGCCAGCCCACCAGGCTATGCCATCCATGGGATTTTCCAGGCAAAAGTACTGGAGTGGGGTGCCATTGCCTTCTCCACCAATACAGTATACTAACACATATACATGGAATTTAAAAAATGGTAATGATAACCGTGTATGCAAGACAGCAAAAGAGATACAGATGTATAGAACAGTCTTTTGGACTCTGGGAGAGGGCGAGGGTGGGATGATTTGGGAGAATGGCACTGAAACATGTATAATATCATATGTGAAATGAATCGCCAGTCCAGGTTCGATGCATGATATAGGATGCTTGGGGCTGGTGCACTGGGATGACCCAGAGGGCTGGTATGGGGAGGGAGGTGGGAGTGGGACTCAGGATGGGGAACACGTATACACCAGTGGTGGATTCATGTTGATGTATGGCAAAACCAATACAATATTGTAAAGTGAAAAAAAAAAAGAAAGCACAATGCAATATTGTAGTACAGTCAAAACCTCCACTAAGTAGATGAGGTTATATATCTGGAAATTATATTGACTGCTTTGTACTATATTTGATTTACTTAATTTAAATGCTTCCACTTATACATGTCATCAAATATTTTTCACCATAAAAATAAAGTTAAAGAGGGCTCCTTGAGAAGTATATGTGTGTGCTACGTCATGTCAGTGGTGTCCGACTCTTTGCGATGCTATGGATGTGTGGCCCGCCAAAGGATTTCCCAGGCAAGAATTCTGGAGTGGATTGCCATGCCCTTCTCCAGGGAATCTTCCCAACCCAGGGATTAAGCCCAAGTCTCTTAAGTTTCCTACACTGGCAGGCGAGTTCTTTACCACTAGCTCCACTGTATGGAGGACTGAAAACAAAATTCTACTTCTACCCCTTTCCTCTAATCTTTGATCCCTGAGGCAGGGCACCCTCAGAGTCCAGACATCTCTCTCCTCAACTGGTAAAAGGCTGAGGGATTGCGTTGAACCCTAAGATATCAACCAAGACAGCAATCTCCATTGGTGCAAGCATTCAGTCCTTTTCTACAGAGAAGGGTCAACTCTCCAGGCTCCACTCACATCAGAATGGATGCTGGCTTTCATTGGCACATTGACTTCTAAGACCCACACAGAAAAATAGGAGTTTGATTTATATTATTAGCTCAGCTGCTTTACTTTACTTAAGGAGGTGAAGTTTACTGCTGCTGCTGCTGCTAAGTCGCTTCAGTCGTGTCTGACTCTTTGCGACCCCATAGACGGCAGCCCACCAGGCTCCCCTGTCCCTGGGATTCTCCAGGCAAGAATACTGGAGTGGGTTGCCATTTCCTTCTCCAGTGCATGAAGGTGAAAAGTGAAAGTGAAGTCGCTCAGTCCTGTCCGACTCTGAGCGACCCCATGGACTGCAGCCTACTGGGCTCCTCCGTCCATGGGATTTTCCAGGCAAGAGTACTGGAGTGGGGTGACATCGCCTTCTCCGAAGTTTACTACCAGTACTCAAAATTTATGTGACCAGGTTATGATGACCAGTACGAAATTATCTCTGACTCATGTTTTTCAAAACAGCACATTCTAAACCAAGCAAATTCATTGACTTTTCATTTTTATCCTTAAAAAAAGTAACATTTTTTAGAAAATCCCTCCTTAGTTACAATTTTCTAGGACTCCCTTCCTTTGTTTGTATTGTATCATGAGTGTCTCATTTCTGAATGGATTGCTTATATGTTCCAGAAATTCCTCAACACCTCTTCTGACATTTCTTCTCTTCCTGTGGTCATTCCTATGACGGGTTTGTTTGCACCACATATTTTCTCTGTTGTTTCAAAGGTAATTTGGGGAGACAAAGAGGTCAGTGCAGGTGCCATCTGCTGATCTGGGAGTAGTTGCTCCTCATTCAGAGAGAACTCTGGCAGCAGTGAAAAGAACGAATGTAAGACTGGAGATGTGGTCATCTGGATGATGAGAAATGGTGAAAGCCAGAATCAGACCCACACCCCTGTGATAAAAAGGAAGGAATATATTGATCCCCTCTTTTTGAGGAACTGTATTATGTTGGTGGAAAGACAAACACAACCTGACTTTCTCAGGCTTTATTAACCTATTAGAAGTCATACAAAGAGCATGCAAAGAGTAATATCTCAAATTTTGCTGATTTTCCCATCTGCTTAAACAGGACCCCAGTCCTTGATAACATCCCCCTTTCTTATTTGAGAAGTTGCCAAGAGGTGCCTCACAATGTGTTTATCCTGCCAGACTCCACTGCTCCAATGAACACCTCTAGGGATCAAGTCCTTATAGAACCACATAGTGTCTTAAAATAACACCCAAGCTATAATCAGGCTGAATCCCTTGACAAATAAACCTTTCTTACTGGGTCAAGCTCAGTATCTCCTTTTTCTCCAACTGAATTCTCAAAAGAACTTCAGTTCTCATATAAATAGACCTCTGGTATGATCATATCCACTCCCCAATCTCCACAGGATTTATGTGTACATAACTGAATCCCATTTGAATTCAAACGGTGACCTCTCTGCTCACCACTCCCATTATCCCTCAAGTAAACATTTAAAATGATAAAGTAGCAATTTGTGAAATTCTTAAAGTATATACATATTCACAGATAAGAAGATTACTATAGTTAAGGAGAAAATGTCTGAAATAAAGGAGAATCATAGTGGATCCTTGAAGGTCCTTGAGTGACTGGAGACCCAGAGCGGATAAAAAGCAAGAGGGGTTCCAGGAAAACTGATCAGCAAGAAGAGAGCTGCAAGGCAGGATGATGTTCACACATCCGGTGAATATGTGCAAGGTGCTATGACAAAACCTGGGGACACATACAGATGATTACGGTAGGCTCTGCCCCCTTAAAATCTAGCTTAGATAATAAGATCTCTATATAGTCTTTACAACTCTTAAATGCAGCAAATGCTATATTCGCCATACTTAACAGAGTGTTAATATTCAAACAGAGGAGGAAGTGATAGAAAGCCTTGAGGATGAGGTGATATTAGAGTTGGACCTAGAAGAATGGGTAGCACTATGTCAGGCCCAAATGGGAAAAAGGAAATCCCAAGCAAAGGAAAAAGTACAAGCAAGTATATAGGGCATGTGTTAGTCACTCAGTCGTGTCCAGCTCTTTGTGACGCCACGGACTAGAGCTTGCCAGGCTCCTCTGTCCTTAGGATTTTCCAGGCAAGAATCTTGGAGTGGGTTGCCATTCCCTTCTCCAAGGAATCTTCCCAACCCAGGGATCAAACCTGGGTCTCCTGCATTGCAGGCAGATTCTTTACCATCTGAGCCACCAGGGAAGTCCAATATATGTAGGGTATGTTCCAGAAATTATGCCTGTTGCTTAGCTGGACCAGGAATGTGCTAGGAGATAGGACAAGAGCATTAGGACAGGCTCAGGCTGTGGAAAAACTTGAATCCCAGGACTGTGGACTTGGTTCTGCAAGCACTGGGGATTCAATGACAAGCAAGCTATAGAGTTTGAGCTGAGTTTTGGCGTGAGGAGGGGCGGGGGAGTGAAAACAGTGTGTGGTACGGAAAACAAGAGTAGAGAGGACATTTATCTACAGATACAAAGATGAGTTAAGAATCTTGTTTAAAAAAATTAAAGTAGAAAAACAAGGCTTTGAAAGACATCAAATGAATAGCCAGGAGGTGAAGAACATGAAAGATGTTGCAGAGTAGATAAACCAGGATTCAGCAACTGGTTGAGGTAACAGGTGAGAGATAAGGATGAGTCAAAAAGAATGACATGGTTTCCAGCTGGGTGACAAGGAGGTTGCTGGTACAATTAAGAGAAATGACTTAAAAGAGAGGAGGGAAGAGATGATAAGGACTTATTGAGGCCCATTTTTAGGGACTCAACTCCTAGAATGGACTTCTCAATAGAACCTTTGGAAATTCATGGATCTCCAAAGTTCATGCAAATTTTGACTGTTTAATGTTATTTTTGTGTGAGGAATTTTGTTGTTGCTTTCATTCAGATTTTTGGAAAGAATGCTCACACACACACACACACACACACACAAGTATAAATAGACTGTCATCTGGACTCCCCTACCCCCGCCACCCCAGAATTGACTGGTCTAAATGAACAGAGATTTCATGTTGAGGAGTGAACGATTTAGAGGTGAATATGAAAGGGTTGATGGACTGGAGAGGAACTTAAAAGCCAGATGGGGGATCTTGAAGAAAAAGGGGAACTGGTATTTTTGGAATTGGTGCAAAAAAGCAATGAAAGTCGTGTTTGAGAAGATTAATTTGAAGTGGAATGCAGAACTGAATGAAGAAAAATAAACCAGAAGTTAAAAAACCAGTTAAGAGGATGCTGCAACAATCTAAGTAACAAGAGAGCACTAGTGAGAACAGTGAGGGAAGAGCCTGGAGATAACTAGAGAAGACTAAGGACTAAGTGAACAACTCAACACAGTGGTGGGGGGAAAGGCAAGCCTGGCCTGGTGATCATGATGCCATTCGCAGACATAGGGGCAGCAGGAAGAGATGGGTCTTCGTGAAGAGATACGTTGACTGTTCTCAGTTTGAAGCAATGATGGGACACAAAAGCAGAAGTTTTCAGAAAGCCATAGGAGTTAAAAGTAGCACTCAGGGCAAAGCTCAGAGGTGGAGGTTGGGATTCAGGCATCAACAACACCAATAAAAACCCTGAAAGAGCAGTCATGAGAAAGTGATTACTAAGAAAACCAGACTCAAACTTGAATCAGAATAAACAGGAAATTATTGGAAACATATAAATAGAAACACAATGGCAGAGATTAGCTAGGTCCCAGTCCACAAAGTCCACAACCTTCCACTGAATAAAGACATCCCTTCTGGTGACCCTATTCAGCACTGTCAACCTCTTTTGAGGAAAATAATAGAATGTCAAAGCTACAAAAAGTGTTCAAGGCACTTTTTTTTCCTAAATTGACATCTTAAAGCCTTGAAAAAAGATCACCTCATCTGAAAGTCTTGCTTCTCTGTAAACAGCAGTGTAGCCCTTCTGGGTCTCAGGGGGAGGCCCTGAATTACACACATTTCTCTCAAGCTGGGCATACCCTGAATATTAGCCAGAAGAGGGGATGGTTCAAAATAACCAAAAGACAAGTTGGAAACATTCGCTTTTGCCCCTTCACAGGCCTCTCTCCCTCTCCCTCTCACGTCTATCCCAGCACCATTGTTCACTCTCTGCGAAGATCCATAATTGCTCCAGCCCCAACCCAGCTGTCAGGAAACAACAGGCCCAGCTTACATGGCACCTGAAAGAAAGCACACTTCAGAAATCCTTGGAAGATGAGAACACGGGCACAGAAGTCATTTCAAGATGCTGCAGCCATAACCCACATTTACCGACAGAACTGGTGCTGAAGCAGAGCCAAACTTGCCTTGTTCTTAGTCCACAGGTTCTTCTTCAACGTCTGCTTTAGAATTAAGCAGTGGGGGTGAGAGAGGGAGGGCAGTACCAGAGAGAGTACTTGGGGGAAAGAGGGGGAAAACTACTTTTATTTTTTCCTGCGGCAAAGAGATGATGATGAAGAATTCTCATGCAATTCACTGATCTTAGCTCTTCAGAGATTCTTTCAGGAGTAATTAGAAGCTTTGTTCATAACCAACAATTCTGCACTCAAGGAGAGCTGTTTCCTAGGTGAAGTGAATTGATCATTTTGAAGGAGCCAGCTTAGCATTTTTAGACAACTTTAGGTTGAAAAAGTCAATTTGATAGGATGTTCTATTTCAATCACGTGATGAAATACAATTTTTTGGTTTGGGTTAGTTTGGTGTTTTCCATATGAAAATGCAGCAAGGGATTCTTTAAACTGTTTTTTATAGATAAAAGAAACATGAAAAACCATGTCCTTTAGAATCCATGCCTTTTAGAAAGTGATTCTTTGCAAATTTCTTGGAGTTAGGCTGGAAAAGAAACAAAAGCCTACTCATTCCTAAGGCATTTTTGTTCAAATGTATTGTATTATGATATACAATATAGAGGGGCATCCCTTGTGGTTCAGAAGTAAAGAATCCACCTGTAATGCAGAAGACATGGGTTTGATCCCTGGGTCGGGAAGATCTCCTGGAGGAGGGTATAGCAACCCACTCCAGTATTCTTGCCTGCAGAATCCCACTGACAGAGGAGCCTGGTGGGCTACAGTCCATATAGTTGCCAAGAGCAACTGTAGTGAAGTGACTGAGCACACATGCAATACACACACACACACACACACACACACACATATATATATATCTATATATGTGTGTGTATATGTTAGTTACTCAGTCATATTCAACTCTTTGTGACTCCATGGGACTATAGCCCACCAGGGTCCTCTGTCCATGGAATTCTCCAGGCAAGAATAAGAATACTGGAGTGGGTTGCCATTTCCTTCTCCAGGGACAATACACAAGTTTACATAGAACACCTCACAGAGACACAAATTGCTGGAGTATTCTTGGGAGTGAATTCTACTTTAAATTCTTAGCAAATGTCATACTAATCTAGCATCCCACCAGTAGTCACCCCCTACTGGTTGAGAAGAACTTGAGAAGAACTAAAGAAGCCAAAAGTCACGTAAAATTAAAGTATAAAAGAAGTAATAAAGTCAGCCTGGTATTGGTGCTTAGAGAAGCCAGAGTCCAGTCAGGAAACAAATATACTAGCTATTTTTAGTGAAGAGAATTTAATATAAAGAATAGTCAACCAGGCAATGGAGAATTAGAAATCCAAGAGGGACAACACTGAGGTGAAACAGAGATATAACTGCAAGGAACAGTGACCATCCTCAGGGTGGGGGGACAAAAGGAGGAGGTTGGAAGTATTACAACTGGAAGTTTGAAGGAGGGACCCCAGACAGCTGGCACCCAGACCTCCGAGGGTGTTATAAAGAGAAATAACACTTGCTTCCTGACCTCAAAAGCTTGGTTAAGGAGACACACATGTGCATCTAAAATCCCAGCAAAAATATGATCTATACACTACTAACAGAGAAGGGAGCACAAAGTCAATGGATGGTATTCATTCAAGGGAAGAGACATTTATGCTGCTGCTGCTGCTGCTGCTGCTGCTGCTAAGTCGCTTCAGTCGTGTCCAACTCTGTGCAACCCCATAGACGGCAGCCCACCAGGCTCCCCCGTCCCTGGGATTCTCTAGGCAAGAACACTGGAGTGGGTTGCCATTTCCTTCTCCAAAGCATGAAAGTGAAGTTGCTCAGTCGTGTCCGACTCTTAGCGACCCCATGGACTGCAGCCTACCAGGCTCCTCCATCCATGGGATTTTCCAGACAAGAGTACTGGAGTGGGGTGCCATTGCCTTCTCCAGGAGACTTTTATACTTTGCCTCAAAACATGGGTAGCAGTAGAGAAGAAGTAATCAAAGTAGGGAAATTGAGTCGAGAGGAAAGGATTCAAAGCAGAGGGACCCACACGGCCAGTGTAGCAAGAACATACTGGCAAGTTCAAGGAAGCAATGCTAGTTCAGCTGAGCACAAACACATGAAGAGAGAAAAAGAAAAGGAAGGACAGAACTTAGCATATAGGAGCTCTCATAAAGTCCTAAGGGCACCAGGTCCCAAGCCTTGGTTCCTTTGTTTCTTAAACGAAGATAGTAATATTTACCAAATTAGATTTTTGTAAGGGTTAAAGGAAGCAATGTATATGAAATCACTCTATAACAGCTTTATAAGATGTATGATTAGGATTAATCCACAGAGGAGTTGAAAGTTATACCATGACAAAGATTGAAAACTCATGGCCCATTAACTGTTTTTTCCCCCATGGCATGCAGACGGAAAAATGCTCTTTCTAAAATAAGAGCATTTCAAATGAAAATCCATATTTTCAGCTTCTCTTGAATAATATCAAGATCTGATCTGCTGGCCTCTCATACGCACATGGCAATGACGGGCTAAGCTAAGAAGCAGCTGGTCCTTAGATTCTGACCTCTCTAGTCTGCAACAGAACATCCACTCCCTACTGTCCTAATTCAGACCACTTCATTTACATCACTGCCCCATCATGGGGTTTGCTGACCTCTGTGATAAGTGGTTATCAATTTAGCAATGGTTCTATCTGCCCAGCCATCATCAGAGACATCATGACATCTTCAGTCAGATCCTAAGCCACTGATAACCAGCAAAGCAGTGTACTGGGAGCTCCCTCCTCATAGTGGTTGAGTTTGGTGGGTTTATAGTCATCTGCTTAAATCTGAGTAGCCAAATAGTGCTGGAGATTCACACAACCATGCTGACAGAACTCACTTCAGATTTCTGCCCACAAATCTCAAACAGGTTGAAATTGCCAAAAAAAAGTCTTCTTCATTTCCTAGTAGTTCACACTTCTTCTCTCTAAGATCTTTATATCTACCTTGCTGCTGCTGCTGCTAAGTCGCTTCAGTTGTGTCTGACTCTGTGCAACCCCATAGACGGCAGCCCACTAGGCTCCTCTGTCCCTGGGATTCTCCAGGCAAGAACACTGGAGTGGGTTGCCATTTCTTTCTCCAATGCATGAAAGTGAAAAGTGAAACGGAAGTCGCTCAGTCGTGTCTGACTCTTCGCGATCCCATGGACTGCAGCCTACCAGGCTCCTTCGTCCATGAAATTTTCCAGGCAAGAGTACTGGAGTGGGGTGCCACTGCCTTCTCCTATATCTACCTTAGTCTTCCTTTAAATCACCAAGGCACTGTTAACCACACCTCATAATCACCCTTACAATTTCACCAGTCTTTCTGCATGTGCTGGACTCTCTCCTCTGATAGAACAGAAGTAATTCTGCTCCTAAATTCAATCCCACTTCTAAGACACAATCCCACAATCCCTTCTAACCTGCATTTATTCAAAACGAAACCCCTTCAAAGAAGTTTCTCCACTTTCCAAACCTCCCATTTTTCCCTCAACCTACTCCAACTAGGAAATATGGGTTTTGTCTCATTCATCCCAATGCAATGAATTCAACTAACAACTACTCTGATGCTTTCATCTTGTCAAAGTAAATGTTGAGTTCCTAGTATTCAACTCACCTGACTTCTCAGTGAGAGTTAACAGAATTGATCACTCCCTCTCTAGGCGTCTCTGATGCTTAAAAGTGAAAATGAAAGTGTTAGTCTCTTAGTCATGTCCGACTCTGCGACTCCATGGACTGTAGCTCGCCAGGCTCCTCTGTCCATGGGATTTTCCAGGCAAGAATACTGGAGTGGGTTGCCATTTTCTTCTCCAGAGGATCTTTTCATCTGAACCACCATGGAAGCTCCTCTGATGCCTGTCAGGAAGCATTTAACAGGAGGCTTCCTGTGTGCTGTTTTGGATCTGTCAGGAATTCTCTGTTCCTTATTAATTCCTGAATACTCAGGAATTAAGAGGAGAGGCAAGCCTCTCCTGGGGGCTGAGGAATCCAGGCATTTCCTTCGTTGGTGTTTATATATGGTGATAAGTACCCTCTTCCTTCTTGTGAGCCATACGGTAAAACTGATTGTTTACAACTCTCTCTCTCTTTAATATGCATTGCCTATGTTTTGTAAGTCTGGAATTTTAATCTTTATCTTTGCTGAGAATAACTACCTTGTAAGACAGTATATATGCCCACATCATGTTGATTAAAACACCTTTGCTCCATCAGAGCTCTGGTCCCCATGTCTGTCTGTCTGTCTTTCTTTCTCTCTCTCTCTCCCTCTCTTTTTTTCACGCTGATCCCCTGGAGCACAGAGGCCCTCTGAGTTCACTTACCTGCCCGGGCTTCTAAGACCCTCTCGAGAAAGTGCTCTGTGCCTTCACCCCATCGAGAGGGCGCCTGAGGCCTCCGTGAAGAGAGCAAGCCCCATGCCAGGGACTTTATTGGCTTTCTGCGTAAACCAAGGAATATCAGCCTCTTTCTCTCCTTTACTTTCTTATCATCGACTCCGGACTACCAGGTTCTGGTCCATTAAAGGACCTCAACAGATGTCTAATTTGATCTGCTTTTCATCTTATTCATTGGCCATTCTTTCTCATTCTCTTTTGCTGGACTCCTGGATCCCTAAATGGTATAAGACCCATGGGCTCGGTTCTCAGGTCAGTTCTCTACATATATTTTCTTCTTTAGCTTCACAGAATCATTCTCAAATTTATATCACCCTCTCCAGATCTTTCTCCCGACTTCCAGACTTTCACCTGCCCAACATATCCACTGAGTGCCTAATAAGAACCTAAAACTTATGATGGATAGATGTTTATCTTTTAAGTTATTTTAAATAACATGGACAGATGTTATTTTTATTCTTAACATTAATAACTATAGCACTATCTAAATACTGTACTTAATTAAAATGCAAAAAAATTAAAACATACTTTTATTTGTCACTGTTACTTGGTCATTTATACCCACGTGCTGATTATAATGATAGTAGAAGAATTTTTACTATATTTCAATAAGTAATTCCAGTCTAACAGTGGGACTTTATTAACATAAATGTTTGTATTCTTAAAGGCATTTTTCTAATTAACTAGGAGACCATATATCTAGCTGTAGTAACTCTGATTTTTAAAGTCACACTAAGTCTTCTGACTAGAAATTGTTTTAAGTTTTATATTATGTCATGGAAAGGATAAGATCAGTTCTTCAAAGTCACTTTGCATTTAATTATGCTAGTTGTCAAAGGAAGCAGGTAAAAGCACTTAATCTTTCAACTTGACTATGCATTTAAATGCATGCACTGCCTAACCCAGAAACTATTGCTAGTGTTTCCTTTAGAAAACAGATTGCTCTATCTCTTTATTCCAAAGAAAGTGAAAATTATTTCTGGCTTACTTAACAAATGCAATCAGAGTATTTCATGCTGAACAACCTGATTCAGATACATGATTTGCAATCTGAAAATTGTAGAGATGCACCAATCATCCTTGCTATTCAGCCAAAAATCTGCTTGTTGGCTTCAGCTCTGGCTGCAGGCTTTGGAAGTTTGAAGAGCCAAATGCTCACTTGAGCATCATTTCAGTTATCCCTGAATTTGTGCCTGGTCAATGATCACAAGATGACATAGGTTAATATATCTAGTCATCATGACAACATCAGTAATAGTTATAAGGCATGTCATTCTGTTTTATCGTTATTATCTGTGTATTTACTTTCAACTATAGATAAGCTTTTTAGATATAAATCAAAATGAAAATATATGACTTATATGTTGAAATTCTACCTAATTGAATAAAAAATGCACAGTACTGCAAGAATAAAATTTTGCAATAATTAATGAAAATTAAGTAGGCTGTTAATTTTATGCATGAAAATAATCAGACTGTTCAGACATCAAAACTGATAAGGAAATTGATCTATAGTTAATGTAAATATTAAGAAAGTATATTAACAATTGATTTAGTAAGAATATATCTATTTTTGAGCCAACAAATATTTATAAGACTTTAATAAAGAATGACTAAGCATAGACATCAGATATAATCTAATCTTCTGGTATATCAGCATGAATAACACAAAACATATATTTTAAGAAACATACTTTATTTACAGTTTTTAAAATGTTACTTAACGCATGAGTATCTTAATAAAAAGTGCTTTTTAGAATTCTTCACCTCTTGTAAAAATAAACTTGGAGCAGAACAATTTGTTACCTCAAAACTTTATATGGAAGAAAAAATTGCAAAGTCATGTATAACATACATGACTAATCATTTTTGGCCCAGACATCATAAATACTATAAGGAATATGGAGAAAAAAGGAAAGGAAAGAAAGTGCTAGAAAAGAATGAAATTACAAAATTATTTCTTCTCTTCTATCAGCCTCACTTGGACGTGAAAGACTTTATTTTGGGGGGCTCCAAAATCATTGCAGATGGTGACTGCAGCCATGAAATTAAAAGACATTTGGTCCTTGGAAGAAAACTTACGACCAACCTAGACAGCTTATTAAAAAGTAGAGACATTACTTTGCCAACAAAGGTCTGTCTAGTCAAAGCTCTGGTTTTTCCAGTAGTCACGTATGGATATAAGAGTTGGACTATAAAGAAAGCTGAGTGCCGAAGAATTGATGCTTTTGAACTGTGGCATTGGAGAAGACTCTTGAGAGTCCCTTGGACTGCAAGGAGATCCAACCAGTCCATCCTAAAGGAAATCAGACCTGAATATTCATTGGAGGAACTGATAATGAAGCTGAAACTCTAATACTTTAGCTGCCTGATGCAAAGAACTGATTCATTTGAAAAGACCCTGATGCTGGTAAAGATTGAAGGCGGGAGGAGAAGGGGATGACAGAGGATCAGATGGTTGGATGGCATCACTGACTCGATGAACATGAGTTTGAGTAAACTCCAGGAGTTGGTGATGGACAGGGAAGCCTGGCATGCTGCAGTCCATGGAGTCACAAAGAGTCAGACAAGACTGAGTGAACTGAACTGAACTGAGCCAGCCTCACTTGGATGTAAAAGTCTATTTACTTATCACCAGTGAAACTACAAAAGGAATTTAGCAGCAGGTAAATGGCTATCCTGCATGTTAATGTCAAAGGTTTTAATTCTGATTACCAAAGTTCTTTATAATAAAGATAATAGTAAGCACATTTATTATGAAATTTTAATTTTAATAGTAGGTACAGTTATTAAGAAATTTCAGAATTATTTTTGTATCCCAGAAGTTCATTCTGATTGGCTTCAACCAAATATTCCTTTCATACTCAGCTCCTGGACATAGTAAACTACACAACTACTTCCACCAAAGAAAAAAATGTCCTAAAGAACAAAGTCACATGGGCAATATTCTCTTTCTTTATATGCTCACCCGGATTCTAGACCCTACTGTGGAGTACCTTAGAGTTACTGAGTGAAAAAGAAGCCACACTGTAGATAAAGCTCCATAAGAATATTTATTTCTCTGCTTCTTTACAAATCGTTATACAAAGAGGTAGAAATTTGCCAAATTCAGGTTCCTTCAGGGCTGGAAAGTACTTTATCATGGATTACTCACTGGCTAAAGACTTTCCATAAGCGAAAGCTTCTTCAGAGCACAGAACAGGAGACATCAGAGTACTTCCCCAACAGAAACATCAACTTAAACCACTACCAATGGTCAAAGCTACTTTCACAAGAAGTGAGAAGAGATTACAGCGCCTGGAGAGACCACAGACATAGAAAAGACATATTGACAAGGATGGAAGGACAGTGCCACATTCCTGTGTCACGTTTCCTCCAGGCCTGCACAACGCAGCACAGAAAGGGATACTCTCCTCCAAGAGGAAGGACAGTGAAGTCAGCACCCAATTTTGCTGCAGAGTCTAGCTCTAGACCCTCCCCCAGTGAATCCCAGTAGCCCCAAAATCCCAGCCAGTCCCTGTAGACCCAAGTTCCCAGCCTACCCCAGCTCTGAGCCATACCCTATGGACCCAGACTCCAGGACTGCCCAAACATCAGGCCATCGCCCCACGACCTCAAGCTCCAGGCATGGACCCAGGAACCAGGCTTGCCTACCCACATTAGCTCCAGGCCTGCTCCCTTGGCCCATGCACCAGCCCTCCCCCTGTGGATCCAGACACCAGGCTAACCTTGGTGGACTTTGGCATCAAGCTGGCCCCCACAGACTCAGAATCAGTCTCATCCCCATGTACCCAGACTTCATGCTGGTCCCTACAGACTCAGTCACCAAGCCTACCCCAGCACCAGGCCAACCCACTCACTGATGCAAGCACCAGACAAGCCCATCCTAGAACTCCAGAATTAAGCCCACTCTAAGACCCCACCAGCTAGCCACCCAGAATCTCTGGCTGCATTAACTGGTTACATGCTTTTCCTATTGAAGCGAGTCTGTAAAGACTGGAAAAGATGTCAACTTTTTCACAGAAATTACCCCTCCCTCCTTCTGTAAGGATTCCACTGAGCTCAGTCTTCTGGTTATTTATATGCCAACAATGAGTAGATAAAAAGGTATTCCATGGAAATGGTAACCAAAAGAAAGCAGGGGTGACTATACTTATACCAAACAAAATAGACTTTATGTCCAAAAATGTAACAGGAGACAAAGGAGGTCATTATATAATGATAAAGGGGTCGAATTATAAGAGAAAATAACAATTTTAAGTATATATATATATACGCCCCCAACATTGGAGCAACTAAATATATAAAGCAAATATTAACAAAATTAACGGACTTCCCAGAAGGTGCAGTTGGTAAAGAATCCACCCACTCAATGCAGGAGACACAAGAGATGGGGTTCCATCAGCAGATGAATGGATAAGAAAGCTGTGGTACATATACACAATGGAATATTACTCAGCCATTAAAAAGAATACATTTGAATCAGTTCTAATGAGGTGGATGAAACTGGAGCCTATTATACAGAGTGAGGTAAGTCAGAAAGAAAAACACCAACATAGTATATTAACGCATATATATGGAATTTAGAAAGATGGTAACGATAACCCTGTATGTGAGACAGCAAAAGAGACACAGATGTATAAGTCTTTTGGACATTGTGGGAGAAGACGAGGGTGGGATGATTGGAGAGAATAGCATTGAAACATGTATATTATCATATGTGAAGCAGTCCAGGTTCGATGCATGAGACAGGGTACTCAGGGCTGGTGCACTGGGATGACCCAGAGGGATGGGATGGGGAGGGAGATGGGAGGGGGGTTCAGGATGGGGAACACATGTACACCCATGGCTAATTCATGTCAATGTATGGCAAAAACCACTACAATATTGTAAAGTAATTAGCCTCCAATTAAAATAAATAATTTTTTTTAAAAAAGAGAGAGATGGGGTTCGATCCCTGGTCAGGAAGATCCCCTAGAGGAGGAAATGACAACTCACTCCAGAATTCTTGCCTAGAAAATCCCATGGACAGAGGAGCCTGGTGGGCTACAATCCATGGGGTCGCAGAGTCAGACACAACTGAACATGCACACACGCACCAAGGGAGAAAGAGACAGCGACAGTAAGTGTCAAACTTCAATACCTCGCTTTCAACAATGAACAAATCACTCAGACAGAAAATTCGTAAGGAAATAGTGGACTTGAACAACACTATATATCAATGAACCTAACAGATACAGGACATTTCATCCGACAGCACCAAATTACACACTTATCTCGAGCGTACATGGAACATTCTCCAGAACAGATCAGATTTGGAGCTCTAAAAGAAGTCTCAACATATTCAAGAAGGCTGAAATCATAGCAAGTATTTTTTCTGATCCCAAAAATGGTATGAAACTAGAAATAAATAATAGGAGGAAAACTGGAAAATTCACAAATATATGAGACTCAAGCAACATACTCCTGAATAATCAATGAATCAAGGAAGAAGTCAAAGGGGAATCAAAAAATACCTTGAGACAAAAATGGAAACACAACATACCAAAATTTACAGGATGCAGTAAAAGAAGTTCTAAGAAAGAAGTTAATGGCAATAAATGCCTACAGTAATAAAATAAGAAACATTTCAAATAAACAACCTAACTTTATACCTCAAGTATCTAGGAAAAGAAGAACAAACAAATCCTAGTTAGCAGAAGGAAAGAAATAATAAAGATTAGAACAGAAATAAGTGAAATGAAGGCTAAAATATATTGAAACATCACATTGTGTACCTTAAATATATACAATTTTTATTTGTCAATTATACCTCAATAAAACTGGAAAATATGAAAATTAAAAATAATTTTTTAAAGTTTTCATTAGCAGAGAAGTGGTAATGTTAGGAAAAATATTTAGAATGTACAATAAAGGAAAATCTACATCTTGCAAAGGTAATAAAAGGAATTTAACATAGCTTTCTAAAATTAATTTCTTTTTTATTGAAGGATAATTGCTTTACAGAATTTTTCTGTTTTCTATCAAACCTCAACATGAATCAGCCATAGGTACACATATATCCCCTCCCTTTTGAAACTCCCTCCATCTCCCTCCCCATCCCACTCCTATAGGTTGATACTGAGCCCCTGTTTGAGTTTCCTGAGCCATACAGCAAATACCTGTTGGCTATCTATTTTACATATGGTAATGTAACTTTCCATGTTACTCTTTCCATACATCTCACCCTCTCCTCCCCTCTCCCCATGTGCATAAGTCTATTCTCTGTCTGTTTCTCCATTGCTGCCCTGTAAATAAATTCTTCAGAACCATTTTTCTAGATTCTGTATATATGTATTAGAACACAGTATTTATCTTTCTCTTTCCATATATATGTGTTAGAATACAGTATTTATCTTTCTCCTTAAATACCATAATGATATGGTATTTATCTTTCTTTAAATAAAGAAAGATATTTATCTATCTTCTCTTTCTGACTCACTTCACTCTATAATAGGTTCTAGGTTCATCCACCTCATTAGAACTGACTCAAATGTGTTCCTTTTTATGGCTGAGACCAACCTAGACAACATATTAAAAAGCAAAGACATTACTTTGTCAACAAAGGTCCATCTAGTCAAGGCTATGGTTTTTCCAGTGGTCATGTATGGATGTGAGAGTTGAAGTATAAAGAAAGTTGAACGCCAAAGAATTGATGCTTTTGAACTGTGGTGTTGGAAAAGACTCTTTTTTTTTTTTTTTTTTTACCAACTCAATTATTCTATTTATTTTGAAACAGTTTTAAACTTACAGAAGAGTTGCATGAGAAAAGTACAAAACAAAACTTCTTTACATGCTTCATCCAGAGGCCAGTAAGGATTTTGATAGCCAATGCTATGTGCTCTTTTTTTTTTTTTTTTTTTAATTTTATTTTATTTTTAAACTTAACATAACTGTATTAGATTTGCCAAATATCAAAATGAATCCGCCACAGGTATACATGTGTTCCCCATCCTGAACCCTCCTCCCTCCTCCCTCCCCATTCCATCCCTCTGGGTCGTCCCAGTGCACCAGCCCCAAGCATCCAGTATCGTGCATCGAACCTGGACTGGCAACTCATTTCACACATGATATTTTACATGTTTCAATGCCATTCTCCCAAATCTTCCCACCCTCTCCCTCTCCCACAGAGTCCATAAGACTGTTCTATACATCAGTGTCTCTTTTGCTGTCTCGTACACAGGGTTATTGTTACCATCTTTCTAAATTCCATATATATGCGTTAGTATACTGTATTGGTGTTTTTCTTTCTGGCTTACTTCACTCTGTATAATAGGTTCCAGTTTCATCCACCTCATTAGAACTGATTCAAATGTATTCTTTTTAATGGCTGAATAATACTCCATTGTGTATATGTACCACAGCTTTCTTATCCATTCATCTGCTGATGGACATCTAGGTTGCTTCCATGTCCTGGCTATTATAAACAGTGCTGCGATGAACACTGGGGTACTCGTGTCTCTTTCCCTTCTGGTTTTCTCAGTGTGTATGCCCAGCAGTGGGATTGCTGGATCATTTCTTGAGAGTCCCTTGGACTGCAAGGAAACCCAGTCAGTCCATCCTAAAGGAGATCAGTCCTGGGTGTTCATTGGTAGGACTGACAATGAAGCTGAAACTCCAATACTTTGGCCAACTCATGCGGAGAGCTGACTCATTTGAAAAGACCCTGATGCTGGGAAAGATTGAGGGCAGGTGGAGAAAGGGACGACAGAGGATGAGATGGTTGGATAGCATCACTGACTCAATGGACATGGGTTTGGGTGGACTCTGGGAGTTGGTGATGGACAGGGAGGCCTGGCATGCTGTGGCTCATGGGGTCGCAGAGTCAGACACAACTGAGCAACTGAACTGAACTGACTGAATATTTCATATATATACCACAACTTCTTTATCCAGTCATCTGTCAATGGACATCTAGGTTGCTTCCATGTTCTAGCTATTGTAAATAGTGCTTCTATGAACAATAGGATACATGTGTCTCTTTTGATTTTGGTTTCCTCAGGATATATGCCTAGAGTGGGATTGCTGGATCATATGGTGGTTTTATTCCTAGCTTTTTAAGGAATCTCCATACCATCTTCCATAGTGGCTGGATCAATTTACATTCCCACCAACAGTACAAGAGTGTTCCCTTTTCTCCACACCCTTTCCAGCATTTATTGTTTGCAGACTTTTTCATGAAGGCTATTCTGATCGGTGTGAGGTGATATCTCATTGTAGTTCTGATTTGCATTTCTCTAATAATGAGTGAGGCAATGGCACCCCACTCCAGTACTCTTGCCTGGAAAATCCCATGGACGGAGAAGCCTGGTGGGCTTGTGGTGCATGGGGTCGCTAGGAGTCGGACATGACTGAGCGACTTCACTTTCACTTTTCACTTTCATGCATTGGAGAAGGAAATGGCAACCCACTCCAGTGTTCTTGCCTGGAGAATCCCAGGGATGGGGGAGCCTGGTGGGCTGTCGTCTATGGGGTTGCACAGAGTTGGACACGACTGAAATGACTTAGCAGCAGCAATAATGAGTGATGTTGAGCATCTTTTCATGTGTTTCTTAGCCATCTGTATGTCTTCTTTGGAGAACTGTCTGTTTAGGTCTTTTCCCCACTTTTTGATTGGGTTGTTTGTTTTTCTGGTTTTGAGTCGTATGAGCTGCTTGTATCTTTTAGAAATTAATCCTTTGTCAGTTGTTTCATTTGCTATTATTTTCTCCCATTCTAAGGGTTCTCTTTTCACCTTGCTTATTGTTTCCTTTGCTGTGCAAAAGCATTTAAATCTAATCAAGTCCCACTTGTTTAATTTTGTTTTTATTTCCATTCCTGTAGGAGGTGGGTCATAGAGGATTTTGCTTTATCTCATTGAGTGTTCTGCCTATGTTTTCCTCTAAGAGTTTTATAATTTCTGGTCTTACATTTAGGTCTTTAATCCATTTTGAGTTTATCTTTGTGTATGGTGTTAGGAAGTGTTCTAATTTCATTCTTTTACATGTAGTTGTCCAGTTTTCCCAGCACCATTTACTGAAGAGGCTGTCTTTGCCCCATTGTATATTCTTGCCTCCTTTGTCAAAAATAAGGTACCCATTGGTGCATGGGTTTATTTCTGGGCTTTCTATCTTGTTCCATTGGTCTATATTTCTGGTTTTGTACCAGTATCATACTCTCTTGATGACTGTAGCTTTGTAGTATAACCTGAAGTCAGGAAGCTTGATTCCTCTGGCTCCATTCTTCTTTCTCAAGACTGCTTTGGCTATTTGGGGTCTTTTGTGTTTTGATATGAATTGTGAAATTTTTTGTTCTAGTTCTGTGAAAAATGCCATTGCCAACTTGATAGGGATCACACTGAATCTATAGATTGCATTTGGTAGTATAGTCATTTTCACAATATTGATTCTTCTTACCCAGGAACATGGAATATCTCTCCATCTGTTTATGTCATCTTTGATTTCTTTCATTAGTGTCTTATAATTTCTGTGTATAGTTCTTTTGTCTCCTTAGGTAAGTTTATTCCTAGATATTTAATTCTTTTTGTTGCAATGGTGAATGGGATTGATTTCTTAATTGCTCTGATTTTTCATTGTTAATATATAGAAATGCAAGTGATTTCTTTGTATTGATTTTGTTTTCTGCAACTTTGCTAAATTCACTGATTAGCTCTAGTAATTTTCTGATACTATCTTTAGGGTTTTCTATGTACAGTATCATGTCATCTGCAAACAGTGAGAGCTTTACTTCTTCTTTTCCTATCTAGATTCCTTTTATTTCTTTTTCTTCTCTGATTGCTGTAGCTAGGGCTTCCAGAACTATGTTGAATAATAGTGCCAAAAGTGGACACCCTCGTCTTGTTCCTGATCTTAGGGCAAATGCTTTCAGTTTTTCACCATTGAGAATTAACATAGCTTTTTGAAGAGGATAAATGTAGCTTCCCTAGAAACTTAGAGAGCAAGCCAACAATAACAGAGGTCAAGCAAAGATATAACATCAGAACAATCAGTACTACTATCTGAAAGCAATCTGAGTTTCTGTGAAAAAAAAAAAAAAATCCAAATACCCTAGAAAGAAAAGTAATAAACTGGTTAAAAAGATTTCAGTGAGAATTCTAAAAGTGCATCAGATCAAAACCTTAAAAAATAGCTACACTGAGAAACTTAACTGATCTATTGTTCTTAATTACAAAAAATCTTTAATCTGGGGACTTCCCTGGTGATCCAACGGTTAAGACCTCACCTTCCAAGCCATGCAGGTTTGATCCCTGGTCAGGGAGCTAAGATCCCACATGCCATGTGGCCAAAAAAGAAAACATAAAACAGAAGCAATATTGTAACTGATTCAATAAAAACTTTTTAAAAATATATTTAATGTGGAATTATGTTCATAATAGTGAGCATCAGTCAGATTGTCAAGACTGTGTGTAGAGTGACTGTGTATAGGTGGGGGAGAGCATATGGAAAATGACCAGGCATGGTAGACCACAGGGAGCTCAGCTTGGTGCTCTGTGGTGAGCTGGGAGGGTGGGAGGGAGGCTCAAGAGAAAGGGGATAGATGTATACATACAGCCAATTCACTCTGTTGTACAGCAGAAAGTAACACAGCAGTGTAATGTAATTGTACTTCAATTTTTTAAAAAAGAAAATGGCCAGGCATGAAGAAAGAAGATCTGAAGTGCCAGTGTGCACAGAACCTGCTACTTCCTCCCTGAGAGGTGGTAGCTTGAATCAAGGACTCTGAGGTGCTGAGGAAGGATGCAAAACAATGGAGATCCCTCTTGTCATAAAGCAGTCTTGTTCCCAAGTCAGAGAGCAAAGCCTTAGGTAAGCCCAGAGAACTTTCTCTGAGTCAATAAATAAGGGGAAGGAATCAGAGTCTCTGAGCAGAAAGAAAACAAAGATTGAGGAAGTGTAATAAAACTGGTCAAAAATGAATGAGAAAGATACCAATTATATTTAAGTGGGAATTTTTTTCTTTAAATTATGCTATTCGTGTACAGTATTAAACATAGTTTTGAGTTCACTATACAAAATTATTACTTGCATTTCAGTTAAAAGATCTATGACTCCGAAAAAAATAAGCATGGTGTCTTCACCTCGCTGATTTCGTAAGCAGACCAGTCAAGCCATTTATTAAGGAACTAACGCTACCTTCCCAAGATCTTGCAGGCCTTCAAGATCATCCATAACACCACCATGAAACCCTTCTTTACCAAGAAGTAGCTCTCTTTTCCCCATGACGGCCCTTGCCCTCCAGTCAAGGTCTGCCCCTCCTGCTCTTTGTTGTGTAGATCTGCAGAGGGACGCCCTGGATGTGTGGGAGGAAATTCCTAGAAGACAGGAAACAACCACTGGAACTGAGAAAGCGGAGTAATTCCGAGTTTACACGCGGCCAGAAATAGATCGTGCGCTTTCCCTACTCGCCAACCCTGTCCCACTTCCAGCCAGAGTGGAAAGACCTCCTATAGACCAGCATCAAGTGAAGTCCTCCAACAGGTATTGCCTCAATGTCCTGTGCTTATTCACTCAGTTGTGGCCAACTCTTTGTGACCTCATGGACTACAGCCCACCAGGCTCCTCTGTCCATGGGGGTTCATCAGGCAAGAATACTGGAGTGGGTTGCCACACCCTCCTCCAGGAGATCTTCCCAACCCAGGGATCGAACCCAGGTCTCCTGCATGGCAGGCAGATTCTTTACCAACTGAACCACCAGGGAAACCTTCAATAGTGGGGCCAAGTTAGCCTTTGACTAAAGACTGTTTAAACATTAAAAGCCAGGTTCTAAAGGTCTAAAGGGTGCTGTATTGGGCGTCCCAGGTGGCTCAGTGGTAAAGAATGCACCTGCCAATGCTGGAGACTCGGGTTTCATCCCTGGGTCAGGAAGATCCCCTGGAAAAGGAAATAGCAACCCACTCCAGTACTCTTGCCTAGAAAAATCCCATGGACAGAAGAGCCTGGCAGGCTACATTCCATGGGGTTGCAGAAGAGGTGGACATGACTTAGCAACTAAACAACAACAAGGATTAATGGTTTTCATGTAATTTAATTGCATCTCAGAGCAAAGCCCCCAAATATTCAGTCATGCCAAAAACCCTCAGCATCCCCAAACACTTCATTTACCGTGTCTGGTAAGCAGTCAAAATTGCCAACATGTAAGTAAAAATCACTCAGATGTAATTAAATGACCATGAATATCAGTAAGTCCTAAAGAAAATCTACCCAGAAAATTACGCAAGAAAGAAAAGAGAAAAGAGATCACATGTGAGGAGAAGGCAAGTGAACAGGAACAAAGTGTTCTTTCTTGGTACTTGTGGCCTCAGCCTATCACAAGAGAGTAGATTCAGCTGTGACTTAGAAGAGCCCAAGGACCAACTTGCTCAGGATGAGCCAGGAAATTCTCTGGGTGGTATTTAACTCCGAAATAATGATAGGAGTTCAGTAGTTAACTGACTTAACAGTGTAAAGGAAGGGAAGGAAAAGTAACAAAGAAGAAAATAAATGTCAGCAAACACACTGGGGAAACTAATTTGCTTGAGGAACAGGAAGTTAGAGTTGAGAGCACCTTCCTAGTACAGTCGCGAGTCCCTTCAGCCTGCAAGCGTCTGATTCTGAGTTCTGCTCCCTTTTTTTTTTTTTTTTTTTTTTTTTGGTTTTCCTGAGAATATCCTGGGGAGGGAACTTGGGGTTTCTGTTGGAGGCAGAGACTTTCAGTAACTAATTGACAAGAAGAACCTACCAGAGAGTAGTTAACGGGAAAGGAGAAGGGGGCAGGGGGAATGGGAGGGTGAGGACATAACAGATGCTTCATTCTCACTATAGTTTTCCTCCTACAAGTATAGAAACTTCCAGGCTCCTAATGCGAGGGCTTTTGCAGTATTTCAACAATGACTTCACAGTCTTACATGTGTGGGTAGAAATTGTCAAAAGTTCACAGCATCCCTGTGACTGATGGCTAAGAATATAAAATATTTAGCTTTCCTCTCTGCCTTTTTCATTAAAAAAAAAAGTTTTCTAAAGGAAAATAGCTTAAACTCTCTGTAAGACATTGACAAAGAAGCCTTTTCACTCACATTTAGCCTAGCTCTGTTCCCATTTACTACCAGTGTGACATGGGAAGAAAAACCCATTATTAAATCCAAAAAGATACTGTATCTGTGAGCTGTTTTGTTTTTTTTAAAGGATGCTCCTAGATTTCCAGAATATTTAGGACAGATAGACATAATGAGTGAACTGGGTGGTGAGACAGGCTAGATTCAATTGAGACCATAACATTTTATATCAAATTGGTTACAGAGTGCTTTTTAAAAGCCTTCAAAGGTGGGATTTCAGGGATGGATTAAAAGGCTGATAAACTTTAGTGGTATGCCCTACTGAGGAATTTTGTCAAACAGACATGCCAAGAGTCGTTGGCTCACAATCCAAAATACTATATCACCACCTCTCACCGTTACTTTTTGAGGACAGAAAATCATTCGGCTGGTTTTATCTAGCCCTGCTTCCTATTTATCTTATGTTAGTATCTAAAACTTCCATTTATTTTGCCTTTATTTTACATCATCTGCAATTGTAGAATGAAAGTAATTATCGCCCCTGAGGCCCAGTTATTTGCTAACATTTCACAGTAGTTTTGTATAGTTCAAGTAATAAATCCTTCACTAAAATTATCAAGCCTTATCTCTCCACCTATTTGAAGTGATTTCTCCTCAACTGCGTAATATTTAGCTCTGACAACACCCGTAAGATGAAACAAGAAAAGGCAGGTTATCCTGTCAGCAACACACAGAGTGGTTTATTGGAGCGTACGAATTAGCCTATCATCCTATTTATTCTTGTGCCAATGGTGATAGATAGGGCTACAGAGAAACTGGCTTTGCTCTTATGGGGGTTAACTGAGGGAGCCAGCAGTACTTCAACATTATATAAGGTACATACCGTGGAACTTTTATCTTACAGGACTAGCTGTTCAGTTCAATGTCAAATTTACTGAACTCCTGCATGGTGCTTGGTCCTGGGGCATAGAAAGGGTGGGTGGACATAGTCTCTGCCCTCAAGAGGTTGTCAGACTCACAGGGTAAGGAAATCATTACAATGCAATACATCTAAAATTATAAAATGATGTGCAAGATGAGAGCCAGCAGAGATGAGAGGCCTATGAGCTACCTGAGAGATGGAAAGCATCTCAGAGGAGGTGAGTCCTGAAAATTATAAAAGAAATTGCAAAATTGCTAAGAGTGGTTCGGGCTCAGATTCCAGGCAACGAGAACAGGATGTGTAAAAGCGCAAGGGTGTGAAAGGGCCCCCAGCTTGTTCAGAGATCTACAAATACTCACATACTGATGGGACTATGATACGGAGGGTGCCCAGAAGAGATAAGGGTGGAAAGAAAATGAAATGAAAGGTGGTGTTGAACAGGCCTAGGAAAGCTGATCATGAAAGGTCTTGACTGTCAAGATGCAGAATTGCCTTCATCACAGAGGTTATGGGACACCACCAAGGACTTTATGCAGGGGAGTGACATGATTGGATTTGCATTTTAGAGACAATAGTGCAGAGGGAGAGCTGGAGACAGAGTCAGACCAGAGTCAGCTGGGGACTGATGCAATAATTCAGGAGAGAGACTGTGGGCTTGAACTAAGGCAATGACAATAGAAGAGAATAGGAAAGAGGGGATGGAGAGATCTTCAGAAGCTGGAATCAAAATTATTTGGTGACTGGTTGGACACTGGGGGTCAGGAAAGAGAATCACTGGCAACATCCAAGTTTCCCTCTTGGGAGACTCTGGTGGGGATGGTGGTACCAGCCTACAGGTTGGGAACAAACAGGATGTATCCATCAGGTTGCACATGGAACAGCCAGGTGAAGTGGATAGAGGGCTCTAAGGGCTTCCCTGGTGGCTCAGCTGGTAAAGAATCCACCTGCAATGTGGTAGACATGGGTTCGATCCCTGGGTCGGGAAGATCCCTGGAGGAGGGCATGGCAACCCACTCCAGTACTCTTGCCTAGAGAATTCCATGGACAGAGGAGGCTGGCGGGCTGCAGTCCATAGGGTCGCACAGAGTTGGACATGACTGAAGTGACTAAGCAGCAGCAGCAGCAGAGGGTTCTAAAGCTCAGAGATGATGTCAGGACTAGAAATTTAAATCTGGAAGTTTATCTTATAGGAGAAAGCTAGAAGCACTAGGAGTAAAGGCACTTAGAAAGAGGGACTGGAAAAGGGGACAGTCAACAAGGTTCTCCCTGAGAATCTCAACAATAAAATATGTGAACAAAGGAAGAGGAACTAAGACAGAGGGTCATACCCTTAGCTCCTAAGGATGTTTTTTCATTAGGCCACATTCAATAACATTGCATGCAAAAATATGTTTCTCAAAATAAGGTACTTGATTTCTCCTGCAAAAAAATGGAGAGTGCCCGTTAAGAAGATTCAATCATCAGAGGAGAATCAGGAGAAAGTAGTCAGCATCATGGTGGTGAATGAAGTTTAACTTTTTTTCCCCACAAAAAAACAATGTTAGGAGATAATTAAACTGCGATTCCTCCAATGGAAAAACTTTAGAGCAAGGAGTTAGCAAGGGAAGAGAAAGAGTGTACAGCAGCTTCCTATCATTGCAATCACTTTCTGTCTACCCTACTTCAAGTTCAGATATAATTAAAAAAGGAAAATGTGATTGCTCCATGCATATCTGGACTGAGTATGAATGAAAACAGAAACTCATAAACACAGGTTGGGCCACCTCTAAAAATGAAGAGCCTGACCATTTTTTTAAACTAGAAAAATTTTCAGATGCTACAAAACTGACTAAATTGTACTCCCAAATACTCCACTTCTATGCAATCTCTAAACTGCCTGAAATTTTTTCCTTCTCTGGCCCATCCTGGGGGTCCTTTATTCTCCTTATGTAACATAAACCATGTACCCTCCTGGTTTTCAACCCTGCCAGCTTGTTCTTTTTAACAGAGATCAAGAATACAAAGCACTTTTCCTTACATTTTATTTCATCTTCATTTTATTTGTGTAGTTGAACAAGAAAGAAAAAATGATTGGTGTTTAGGATTTTAAGTGGAGAAGCATCTGGAGTAGGACAGGATTCAGGGGTTCAGAGGGTCTTGAATCTCTGACCCAGCCATCAATCTGTCTAGCTATAACTATCTGCTCTTCTACCCAGATTATTCCTCAACTATTTCTTTGCTCATAGCATTCCCACTAGAATCTAAACTCTATGAAGAGAGATTTTGCACTGTTTATTCTCAACATTACTTCATACATAGTAGATGCTCAATAATAACATGCCAAATAAGTAAGTGAATAATTTTAGGATGTCATCAGAAGGAAATTTTATCCCTAAGAAAAATCACTGCCATGGTAATACCTCATAACCATGGACTTCTTTGTGGGCTTTGAAATTTTGCTTTGCATTCTTGTCTTGCATGGGAGTTTTTATTCCATTCAACTTTTTCTGTTGGACTTGGGTTTGCCACACAGCCTGACCCACTTGGATAGGCACAGACCATGTAACAGAGTCTGCGATGTTGCCCATTTACAGACAAAGCATCTCAAAGGCTCCTCCCACAAGAAGCACAGGCATCCCCTCTATTCTGATTCAGGTACTTCTCTTTCCTATGGGAGGCACAGGCAGGGCTCCATTTCTAGCTGCAGCTTTTTCTAATACCTAACTTTTGTTTGCCTTGCTCCCTGCCTGTTTGTGTCTTTTTGAGGCATATCTTTCCAACTCTGTGTTTGACTCCTATTCACCATAAAGCTGAAAACAAACCCAAGAAGTACTACTGTCATTTTCACTGCAGATCTGTTTGCCTGATGTCAAATAAATTCAATGTAATATACGCAAAAAAACAACCCTCTATGATTGGGGTGGTATGTTGTGAAATATTCTAGAATTAAGTGGAAATAAATAGAATTATTTATTATTATTAAATATTACTGCATTCCATATGTCAATTTTTTTTAATTTAAGGACTATGTTCCTACATGAAAAGGACCCAGAGTTTTCTTTGTTGTGGCACATTATTGTTCAGTTTGATATTACAGTTTACTAGACTCAGAAAATCAGCGAGGTAATTTCCAACTTCTACGCTATGAAATAATTTAAATAGCATAGAATTAACTATTCATTAATGATTTAACTGAACTTGCCCCCAAAATTATCTTTGCCTGGTGGCTTCATTCACCACAAATATTTTACTGACTTTTCAACTTATTTTCAGTTTATTCTTTGCCTTTTAGGCTATTCATTTCCTATACTTAATGTGACATTTTCCATTTTTAAGCCTGTTAAAATACTGTAAATATTGGTTTTTTTCATTTATACAGAGAGTTAACAAAGAAAAGCTAAAGCTATGATAATTCTCTTGTTATCTATTGCCTTAATGCTGATTAAAAGAATTTAAACAACATTAATATTCAAATGGGGCTTCCCTGGTGGCTTAAATGGTGAAGAATTTGCCTGCAATGCAGGTGACCCGGGTAATATTCAAATAACTTCATAGCTATTAAGAACTAATCAAGGTCTATGCTATGCCATTTTAAAATCTACCAGAAGATGGAGCTCCAATATTAAATCATATAATCTTTGACAGCATGTACTTTTTTTGTTCCTTGCAATAATCTAAATTTGCATGTTATTAAAAAAAACTATATCCTAAATCAAAATTGAAAACAAGATGATATTTTATAATAATTTTGGAAGTATACTATATAAGTAGAGATTAAAATGTAGTTTTTAGAAAAATAAATACCTGCAAAAGAGTCACCTACATGTATAAAAGGAAAACAAATCACTATTCATTACATATATATACTTGAAACAATTTAAGTATCTAGAAACAGAAACGTTAAATAAATTACAGTACATTCATAGGAAAATGCTCAAGGAAAAAAGTAAAATACAAAACTAATTTTACCTGATTTTTATAAAAATTATACATATGCACAGAATAAGAACCTGGAAAGATACCTGGATCGTGAAATCACAGGTGATTTTCATCATTTTTTTGGCACCTCTTTTTATGTCCCAATTCTCTATAAGGACACTAATTGGCTTTCATAATTTAAAAAATTATTTAGATTAATAATTAATTAATTGTTTAATAATTAATAAGAATATTATTGCCATTTTTGTAAGAGTGGCATTTCATTAGTAATAAATAATTATCAGATTAATTAATGATATAGACAATGACCTTCTTACTTAAAATCCTTGAATGTGTTTTTTCATGGCACTGTAAAAATTCAAGCTTTAACATCTCCCCATTTCCCCCTTAGTTTCACTTATCCAAAATGAGTAAGATCTACAGATCTAGTGTACAGCTTTGTGACTACAGTTAAGCATACTGTATTGTATACTTGAAATTTGCTAAGGTAGATCCTAGGGTGCTCACCACACACACACAAAGTAACCATATGAGATGAGTATGTTAATTAACTTGATTGTGGTGATATTTCATAATGTGATATTTCATAATGTATACATACATAAAAACATCAAGTATTACATCCTGAAACTGAAAATGAAAGTGGAGGTCGCTCAGTTGTGTCCAACTCATTGTGACCCATAGACTACACAGTCCATGGAATTCTCCAGGCCAGAATACTGGAGTGGATAGCCTTTCCCTTCTCCAGGGGATCTTCCTGACCCAGGGATTGAACCAGGGTCTCCCACATTGTGGGGGGATTCTTTACCAGCTGAGCCACAAGGGAAGCCCAAATAAACACAATTTTTACTTGTTGTTTATCCCTCAATAAAGTTAGGAAAAAATTCAAACTTCAAAAGGGAGAGAAAAAAAGAGATCAAAAGAAGGAATAGGGCATAAGAAAAGGTATAGACAGGGGAAACAATATAAGTATCTGTCAATCGATGAATGAATAAAGAAAATGTGATACACACAGAAAGACACACACACACAAAAAAAATAGATTATTCAGGCTTAGAAAGGGAAAGTCTGCCATTTGCTACAATACATGTGAAATCTGAGGCCATTATTTAAGTAAAATAAGTCAGAAAGAGAAAGACAAATACTGTATGATCTCATTTTCATATGGCATCTTAAAAAAAAAACTCATAGAAATAAAGAATAGATTGGTGGTTGCCAGTGGTGAGGGGGTGCAGGAAACATATGAAGGTGGTCAAAGGTATCCTTTCAGGTAAACTTCCAGTTATAAAATGAGTACATTTTTAGGATATAATTTACTAGTGACTATAGTTAATAATACTGTGTTTTATATATTTGAAAGTTTCTAAAAGACCTTACTTACCTGCCTCCTGAGAAATCTGTATGCAGGTCAAGAAGCACAGTTAGAAATGGACATGGAACAATGGACTGGTTCAAAATTGGGAAAGGAGTACGTTAAGGTTGCATATTGTCACCCTGCTTATTTATATGCAGAGTACATCATGAAAAATGCTGGGCTGAATGAAGCACAAACTGGAATTAAGATGGCCAGGAGAAATATCAATAACCTCAGATATGCAGATGACACCACCTTATGGCAGAAATCGAAGAGGAACTAAAGAGCCTCTTGGGGAAAGTAAAAAGGAGTGAAAAAGTTGACTTAAAATTCAACATTCAAAAAACGAAGATCATGGCATCTGGTCCCATCACTTCATGGCAAATAGATGGAAAAACAACGGAAACGGTGAGAGACTTTATTTTCTTGGGTTCCAAAATCACTGCAGCTGATGACTGCAGCCATGAAATTAAAAGATGTTTGCTCCTTGGAAGAAAAGCTATGACAAACCTAGACAGCATTTTAAAAAGCAGAGACATTAGTGACAAAGATCCATCTAGTCAAAGATATGGTTTTTCCAGTAGTCATGCATGGATGTGAGAACTGGACCATAAAGAAAGCTGAGTGCCAAGGAATTGATGCTTTTGAACTGTGGTGTTGGAGAAGACTCATGAGAATCCCTTAGAGTGCAAGGAGATCAAACCAGTCAATCCTAAAGGAAATCAGTCCTGAATATTCATTGGTAGGACAATGCTGAAGCTGAAGCTCCAATACTTTGGCCACTTGATGCAAAGAACTGACTCATTGGAAAAGACCCTGATGCTGGGAAAGATTGAAGGCAGGAGGAGAAGGGGACGAAGGGGACGACAGAGGATAAGATGGTTGGATGGCATTACCAACTCGATAGACATGAGTTTGAGCAAGTTCCGGAAGTTAGTGATGAACAGGGAAGTCTGGCATGCTGCAGTCCATGGGGTCATGAAGAGTCAGACACAACTGAGGGACTGAACTGAACTGAACTGAAAAGATCTTAAAAGTTCTCAACATATACACACACACACACAAAGTAACTATGTGAAGTAATGTATATAATATATTGTGGTAATCATTTTGCAACACGTGTATCAAATCATTATGTTGCACACTTTAAATTTAAACAATGTCATATGTCAATTCTACCTCAATAAAGCTGGGGGAAAATAAATTTAAAAGAAAGGGGACAAACATTCTTTACTGTAACTGGAGGTTCACTAATGGAAAGATTAGTGAACTTCTTTCCTCCTTTAGTGCAGTTCACTTGTTCCTGGAATGCGTGAGTGGGTTTATAGGTACACCTATAAACTTAATGTACCTATAAACTTAATGCTTTAATGCTTTAAGCTTTAATGATGAGAGGAGATTCTCCAGGTTCCTAAGAGTAAGGGAAGGAGCTCTGTAACCTGGGCTCCCAGTGCAGTAATTGGCTGCAGAGAGGACCCTAGAACCTTCAGATGAAGAACGTGTAGCCTTTCAGCAGCTGATCAAGCTGGATTGAAAAGATCAAGATGGGGTATTGCTCAGTGGTACAGTATTTGACAGCAGGTCAAGATGACTGAGGATATTTTTATCACTGATACTTTTGTTAAAAGGCATGTCATAAGTCACTGCACTGATATTTTATCCTTTGCCACTCTGATGCATACACTCCGATTTCTTTTGAGAGCAGGGATAGGCAGATGTCCTGGGGACCGCTCTCTGAGCTGGCAGGGGAAAATATAAGGACATCACAGGTCACACACTAGTTCTCAGAAAAGATGAAAAGCCTGAAAGGATGAGAATGCACAAGGACAATCTACTCCAAATGGCAACTTTTAGTGGGCAGGCAGCCACAGTCATTAACATGTTGTTTCTAGTTTATATTCTTAGTCACTTTTTTGGAAGTATAATTGATGTGGAATAAAACTCATCCATTTTAAAAGGTATATTTGATAAGTTTTGACAGATGTATACAGCTGCATAATCACCACCACGCATTATCACTTTATTGACTATGTCCATCATTCCTGAAGTTTCCTCCTGACACTTGACAGTCAGCCCCTTTTCCCTGTACTTCACATTTCAGATGGCTACAGTGCCCATATGTCCGAAATAGGAAGTTGTGACTCATGATTGACAGCTACAAAGACACTCATGGGAATAATATGGGAATGATAACTTAAGACTGCCCCCAAAATGCTGGGACACCCATTTCCATTCAGATGGAGATTAAGTAATTTCAAGTTTTAGAAAAACAGAGACATAGGATACAGCAGAAGACAGTGAAAAATTGGACAATATAGAGATAGAAGCAGAGATGAAATATTAATTAAAAAAAGATGGAAGGACTCACTGGTGGTCCAGTGGCTAAGACTCCACACTCCCAATGCAGGGGACCTGGGTTTGATCTCTGGTCAGGGAACCAGAGCCTGCATGCCACAACTAAGAGATTTCATGCTGCAACTAAGACCTGGCACAATACACACACACAAAAAAATTTTTTAAGAGAGATTGGAAAGGGTGGTGATAAGAACAAGAGAAGAGTTGATCAAAACATAAGTATGTATTTTTAATTATTTCTACACTTTCCAAAATAATCCATATACTGAAGTGGGTAAGGGAGTAACCACTGAAAATAGAATGAAAAACTCTAGTAGGGGTTAGAAGGCAGAGAAATTGAGGGGGGATCCAGCTCATTGAAACAATGGAGAAATGCTGGAACCCCCCTCCATTTCTCCATTGTTCTCATTGAAATCCCGAGCAAATCTATTTCCCATGCACATCTATCCAGGCTATGCTTTGAAATAGTCACCATTTACCTCACATTCCCAAAGCCAGTAGTCCTCATTCTGTTGTGTACATGTCTGTCCCTGGAAAACTCTCAAATACCAGGGTTTTAATCAGCACCCTTGAGAGGGCAGATCTGCCCCCACTGTGTTAACTGCACACTCCGGGGATCTTCAGCAGGTGGAGGGAACTGTCTGAGTGTGAAAGTCTGTACCCTGGGCTCCTGCAGCCTCCAGAGGCAAACGAGCTCCTTCTTCAGCACCTGCATGACTCAAACTGTGCCTCCTACCTCCCACCTCTCATTCAGAGCAAACGGCGGGTTGCTTCACCTACTCAGCTCTGCCTTCATCTGGGAGGGGGCAACATAAATATATGCCTGCTCAGGCCTTCAGTGGTGGTCCAGGAGCTGAGATTCCAAGCTCTCAATGCAGGGGGCCCAGGTTCGATCCCTAGTCAGGGAACTAGATCTCTCATGTGGTAACTACAGATCCCACATGCGATAACGACAGATCCCACATGTGGTAACTACAGATCCCACATGCCACACTTAAGACCTGGCGTAGCCAAATAAATAAATATTTTAAAATAACAGTAAATAAGTAAATATATGCCTGCTCGATTAGAATTTTGCAAGTTGACCAATGCTTGTCCCCTTGCCTGTAAAGGCTTTGCAGGACAGGAGTGTCCCTCGGCAGGCTGAATGACTCCTCACTTCTCTTGATGCTATTCTCCCCACTTGGCCATCTCACTTCTCTCACTTTGGGATGCAATTTCTAGGCTGCACTAGCTCCCAGGTGCAGTGTTTCCCCACCACACTTTCCTTGCCCTGCACTTCCCTGTTTTTATTCATCAGCCAGATCCACATCCCATTCCTGGTCCAGCTCTTAAGCTAGAAAATCAGGCATCTGATGGATGCTAAGGTGTTCTTGGTTGAAGTAGTGGATTTTCCTACCAGGTAACATGTTTGCATTTGAACAAGGGCTCTTTTGAGGGCCTTTAAGATTCTCTTAAAGCAGTAGCTCTCCACCAGGGTGATTGTCTGTGATTGTCCTGCCGGGGGATATTTAACAAATGTGTGGAGACATGATTGTTCACGACTGCGGTATGGGGAGTTGCTGTTGCATCCCCAGCAGGTAGAGGACAAGAGTGCTGCTAAAAACCCTCACAGTGCACAGAACAGCTTCCATGACAAAGAAAGATCAGGCCCTGACCATCCATTGTGAAGAGACGGTGAAACCCTGCCTTAAAGAAATGGCTCCACCAGAGGAGACTCTGTCACGCAGGCAAAAGGAAGTATTTTGAGGCAGTCCAGGTTTGTGGTATTCTTCAGCTCATACTGATCTATGCCTATTGTGCGTGCTAAGTCACTTCAGTCATGTCTGACTCGTTGCGATCCTATGGATGGTAGCCCACCAGGCTCCTCTGTCCATGGGGATTCTCCAGGCAAGAATACTGGAGTTGGGGTGTGGTCCTAAGATGGCGGAGGAATAGGATAGGGAGACCACTTTCTCCCCCACAGATTCATTGAAAGATCATTTGAATGCTGAGCAAACACCACAAAACAACTTCTTAATGCTGGTGGAGGACACCAGGTACCCAGAAAGGCAGCCTATTGTCTTCAAAAGGAGATAGGACAAAATATATAATGATAAAAAGAGAGACAAACGAGTTAGGGACGGAGATCCATCCAGGGGACGGAGTCGTAAAAGAGGAGAGGTTTCCAAACACCAGGAAACCCTCTTACTGGCAGATCTGTGGGGAGTTTTGAAATCTCAGAGGGCAACATAACCAGGAGAAAAAATAAATAAATAAAACCCACAGATTATGCACCTAACTGCAACTCCCAGTGGAGAAGTAGCCCAGACGCTCGCATCCGCCACCAGCAAGCGGGGGCTGAACAGGGAGGCATGAGCTGCATTGCTTAGGGTAAGAACTGGGCATGAATGCCCTGAGGGCAATCTGAGGGAGCTAACATGAGACAGCAACCCAAACCTTGGGATAGCCAGAGAGAGAGAGAAAAAAAAAAAAAAAAAAAAAAAGAGGAGAGAGAGATAGAGAACTTTCCCGTGAAAAGCTCTAGCCTAAGGCACTGCCGGGCCACTCACAGAACAAAGGACTGAGCAAATACCAGAGGAGAGCTAGATGGCAGCAGCCCAGCCCATCCTCTGCTGGAGGCAGGGAGGCAGGTGGGCCACAGCGAGAGCCAGAAAGCAAGGGACAAACTCGGCCCCAGAGACAGCATCATCTACCAAACCGCGAGCAGGCTCCCAGTTGCTAACCAAGTCTTCCTGGGATCCTGGATGGTTGACATCTGCCAGGAGGGTCGCAGCCAGAGATCAGCTCCCCAGAGGAGACACATGGCACACCTGAGCCGGTGCTCCCACTGCACACCCAGGAAACCAAGTGGCTGCCCCACCTGGGGAGTGTGCACTCACCAAGCACTTGGTCGCCTGAGCTGCTCCAAACTGGGAAGGGCACAAAATGCAGGCCCAACCGACTCTGTGCCTTTGTGGAGTACACGAGAACCTGAACCTGAGCAGCTTAGACCTGGGAAGTGCATGCAACCCAGGGCCTGCTTTAGACAGTTCCCCTGCAGAGCAACCTGGAGCCTGAGCAGTGTAGACCAGGAAAGCACACATGCCGTGAGCAGGGGCAAACCCAGTGTGGCCGAGACACTGGGAGCACTCCCCACACACGCCAGTGATATTTGTTTGCAGTGTTCCTCCCTTCCCGCAGCACAACTGAACAAGTGAGCCACCTTTGCCCCCTTGTGTCAGGGCAGAAGTTAGATACTGAAGAGACCTGCAAACAGAGGGAGCCGAAATAAACAAAGAAGAGGGAATCGCTTTGGAAGTGACAGGTGCAACAGAAAACCCTGTAGTTAGCATTGGCTACATTGGAAGGGACCTATAGACCTTGAGAAGAAGTATAAGCTATAACGAGGAACTATCTGAAACTTAACTGACCCCACACTGCCCTCAACAGCTCCAGAGAAATTCCTAGATATATTTTACTATTATCATTTTTTTATTTTTAAGTTCTTTATTACTCCTTTAATTTTCATTTTTAAAACCTACTATTACCTTGCAAAAAAAGACCCTATTTTTACAGCAAATTTCATATATTCTTTTATAACTTTTGTAATTTTGTTTTGTTTTTTAATATTGTATTTTTCAGCGTCTAACCTCTACTCTAGACTTTTAGTCTTTGCTTTTTGGTATTTGTTATCAATTCTGTACCTTTAAGAATCCAATCTTCAGTACCCATTTTTACTTAGGAGTGTGATTACTGGCTTGACTGCTCTCTCCCCTTTTGACTCTCCTTTTTCTCCCCCAGGTCACCCCTGTCTCTTCCCTCCCCCTTCTCTTCTCTACTTAACTCTGTGAATCTCTTTGGGTGTTCCAGGCTGTGGAGAACACTTAGTAACTGATCACAGGCTAGATTATTCTCTCTACTTTGATTCCCCCTCTTCTCCTCCTGGTCACTTCTATCTCCCACCTCCCTCTTCTCTTCTCCATGTAACTCTGTGAACCTCTCTGGGTGTCCCCCACTGTGGAGAACCTTTTCACCATTAACCTAGATGTTTTATCATTGGTGCTGTATGGATGGAGAAGTCTTGAGGCTACTGTAAGAATAAGACTGAAAGCCAGAGGCAGGAGACTTAAATCCAAAACTTGAGACCACCATAAAACTCCTGCCTACAGGGAACATTAATCAACAAGACCTCACCCAAAAGCCTCTGTACCTACACTGAAACCAAGCTCCACCCAAGAGCCAACAAGTTTCAGAGCAAGACATACCAAGCTAATTCTCCAACAACACAGGAACTTAATTCTAAGCACAAAAATACAGGCAGCCAAAAGTCACACCAAACCAATAGACACCTTAAAACTCACTACTGGACACTTCATTACACTCCAGAGAGAAGAGATCCAGCTCCACCCAACAGAACATTGACGCAAGCTTCCCTGACCAGGAAACCTTGACAAGCCACTCGTCCAACCCCACCCACAGAGAGGAACCTCCACAATAAAGAGGAACCACAAACTTCCAGCATACAGAAAGACCACCCCAAACACAGCAACCTAAATAAGATGAAAAGGCAGAGAAATATTCAGCAGGTAAATGAACATGATAAAAGCCCACCAAACAAAACAAAAGAGGAGGAGATGGGGAGTCTATCTGAAAAAGAATTCAGAATAATGATAGTAAAAATGATCCAAAATCTTGAAAACAAAATGGAGTTACAGATAAATAGTCTGGAGACAAGGACTGAGAAGATGCAAGAAAAGTTTAACAAGGACCTAGAAGAAATTTTAAAAAATAAGAGTCAATCAATAATGAATAATGCAATAACTTAGATCAAAAGCACTCTGGAGGGAACCAACAGTAGAATAACTGAGGCAGAAAATAGGATAAATGAGGTAAAAGATAGAATGGTGGAAATAAATGAAGCAGAGAGGAAAAAAGAATCAAAAGAAATAAGGAACACCTCAGAGACCTCTGGGACAATGTTAAACACCACAATATTCAAATCATAGGAGTCCCAGAAGAATAAGACAAAAAGAAAGGCCATGAGAAAATACTTGAGGAGATTAATAGTTGAAAACTTCCCTAGAATGGGGAAGGAAATAGCCACCCAAGTCCAAGAAACCCAGAGAGTCCCAAACAGGATAAACCCAAGGTGAAACACCCCAAGACACATATTAATCAAATTAACAAAGATCAAACACAAAGAACAAATATTAAAAGCAGCAAGGGAAAAACACAAATAACTCACAAGGTGATCCCCATAAGGATAATGGCTGATCTTTCAATAGAAACTCTTTGGACCAGAAGGGAAGCAGGACATACTTAAAGTGATGAAAGAGAAAAACCTACAACCCAGATTACTGTACCCAGCAAGGATCTCATTCAAATATGAAGGAGAAATCAAAAGCTTTACAGGCAAGCAAAAGCTCAGAGAATTCAGCACCACCAAACCAGCCCTTCAACAAATGCTAAAGGAACTTCTCTAGATAGGAAACACAGAAAAGGTTTATAAACTCGAACCCAAAAGAACAAAGTAAATGGCAACAGGATCATACTTATCTATAATTACCTTAAATGTAAATGGGTTGAATGCTCCAACCAAAAGACAAAGAGTGGCTGAATGGATACAAAAACAAGACCCTTATATATGATGTCTACAAGAGACCCACCTCGAAACAAGGGACACAAACAGACTGAAAGTGAAGGGCTGGAAAAAGATATTCCATGAAGACAGAGACCAAAAGAAAGCAGGAGTAGCAATACTCACATCAGATAAAATAGACTTTAAAACAAAGGCTGTGAAAAGAGACAAAGAAGGACACTACATAATGATCAAAGGATCAATCCACAAAGAAGATATAACAATATTTATATAGGCACCCAACATAGGAGCACTGCAATATACAAGGCAAATGCTAACAAGTATGAAAGGGGAAATTAACAGTCACACAATAATAATGGGAGACTTTAACACCCCACTCACACCTATGGATAGATCAACTAAACAGAAAATTAGCAGGGAAACACAAACTTTAAATAACAAAATGGACCAGTTAGACCTAATTGATATCTATAGAACATTTTACCCTAAAACAATGAATTTCACCTTTTTCTCAAGTGCACATGGAACCTTCTCCAGGATAGATCACATCCTGGGCCATAAATATACCCTTGGTAAATTCAAAAAATTGAAGTCATCTCAAGCATCTTTTCTGATCACAATGCAGTAAGATTAGATGTCAACTACAGAGAAAAAACTATTAAAAATACAAACATATGAAGGCTAAACAACACACTTCTGAATAACCAACAAATCACAGAAGAAATCAAAAAAGAAATCAAAATATGCATAGAAACGAATGAAAATGAAAACACAACAACTCAAAACCTATGGGACTCAGTAAAAGCAGTGTTAAGGGGAAGGTTCATAGTAATACAAGCTTACCTCAAGAAATAGGAGAGAAAGCAAATAAATAAACTAACTACACCTAAAGCAACTAGAAAAAGAAGAAATGAAGCACCCCAGGGTTAGTAGAAGGAAAGAAATCTTAAAAATTAGGGCAGAAATAAATGCAAAAGAAACAAAGGAGACCATAGCCAAAATCAACAAAGCTAAAAGCTGGTTCTTTGAGAAGATAAATAAAATAGACAAACCATTAGCCAGAAAAAAAGGGAGAAGAATCAGATCAACAAAATTAGAAATGAAAATGGAGAAATCACAACAGACAACACAGAAATTCAAAGGATCATAAGAGGTTACTATCAGCAACTATATGTCAATAAATTGGACAACTTGGAAGAAATGGACAAATTCTTAGACAAATATAACTTTTCTAAACTGAACCAGGAAGAAATAGAAAATCTTAACAGACCCATCACAAGCATGGAAATCAAAACTGTAATCCAACAAACAAAAGCCCAGGACCAGATGGCTTCACAGCTGAATTCTACCAAAAATTTAGAGAAGAGCTAACACCTATCCTACTCAAACTCTTCCAGAAAATTGCAGAGGATGGTAAACTTCCAAACTCATTCTATGAGGCCACCATCACCCTAATACCAAAACCAGACAAAGATGCCACAAAAAAAGAAAACTACAGGCCAATATCACTGATGAACATAGATGCAAAAATCCTTAACAAAATTCTAACAAACAGAATCCAACAACATATCAAAAAGATCATATACCATGACCAAGTGGGCTTTATCCCAGGGATGCAAGGATTCCTCAATATTTGCAAATCAATCAATGTGATACAACACATTAACAAACTGAAAAATAAAAGCCGTATGATTATCTCAATAGATGCAGAGAAAGCCTTTGACAAAATTCAACATCCATTTATGATTAAAAAAAAAAAAAAAAAAAACCAGAAAGCAGGCACAGAAGGAACATACCTCAACATAATAAAAGCCATCTATGATAAACCCACAGCAAACATTATCCTCAATGGTGAAAAATTGAAAGCATTTCCTCTAAAGTCAGGAACAAGACAAGGATGCCCACTCTCACCACTACTATTCAACATAGTTTTGGAAGTTTTAGCTACAGCAATCAGAGAAGAAAAAGAAATAAAAGGAGTCCAGATTGGAAAAGAAGAAGTGAAACTCTCACTGTTTGCAGATGACATAATCCTCTACATAGAAAACCCTAAAGACTCCACCAGAAAATTACTAGAGCTAATCAATAAATATAGTAAATTGCAGGATATAAAATTAACACAGAGAAATCCCTTGCATTCCTATACACTAACAATGAGAAAACAGAAAGAGAAATTAAGGAAACAATTCCATTCACCACTGCAACAAAAGAATAAAATACATAGGAATAAATCTACCTAAAGAAACAAAAGACCTATATATAGGACTTCCTTGCTGGCTCATACGGTAAAGCATCTGCCTATAGTGCAGGAGCTCCAGGTTCAATCCCTGGGTCAGGAAGATCTCCTGCAGAAGGAAATGGCAATCCACTCCAGTATTCTTGCCTGGAAAATACCATTGACGGAGGAACCTGGTAGGCTACAGTCCATGGGGTCACAAAGAGTCAGACACGACTGAGCAACTTCACTCATTCACTCACTCATATATAGAAAACTATAAAACACTGACGAAAGAAATCAAAGATGACACAAATAGATGGAGAAATATACCATGTTCATGGATTGGAAGACTCAATATAGTGAAAATGAGTATACTACCCAAAGCAATCTATAGATTCAATGCAATCCCTGTCAAGCTACCAACGGTATTTTTCAATGAACTAGAACAAATAATTTCACAGTTTGTAGGGAAATACAAAAAATCTTGAATAGCCAAAGCAATCTTGAGAGAGAAGAATGGAACTGGAGGAATCAACCTACCTGACTTCAGGCTATACTACAAAGCAATAGTCATCAAGACAGTATGGTACTGGCACCAAGACAGAAACATAGATTAATGGAACAAAAGAGAAAGCCCAAAGATAAATCCACGCACCTATGGACACCTTATCTTTGACAAAGGAGACAAGAATATACAATGGAGAAAAGATAATCTCTTTAACAAGTGGTGCTGGGAAAACTGGTCAACCACTTGTAAAAGAATGAAACTATAACACTTTCTAACACCATACACAAAAATAAACTCAAAATGGATTAAAGATCTAAACGTAAGACCAGAAACTATAAAACTCCTAGAGGAAAACATAGGCAAAACACTCTCTGATGTAAATCATAGCAGGATCCTTTATGACCCACCTCCCAGAGTAATGGAAATAAAAGCAAAAATAAACAAATGGGACCTAATTAAACTTAAAAGCTTTTGCACAATGAAGGAAACTATAACCAAGGTAAAAAGACAGCCTTCAGAATGGGAAAAAATAATAGCAAATGAAGCAGCTGACAAATAATTAATCTCAAAAATATACAAGTAACTCCTGCGGCTCAATTCCAGAAAAATAAGCGACCCAATCAACAAATGCGCCAAAGAACTAAACAGATATTTCTCCAGTGAAGACATACAGATGGCTAACAAACACATGAAAAGATGTTCAACATCACTCATTATCAGAGAAATGCAAATCAAAACCACAATGAGGTACCATCTCACATCGGTCAGAATGGCTGCTATCCAAAAGTCTACAAACAATAAATGCTGGAGAGGGTGTGGAGAAAAGGGAACCCTCTTACACTGTTGGTGGGAATGTAAAGTAATACAGACACTATGAAGAACAGTGTGGAGATTCCTTAAAAAACTGGAAATAGAACTGCCATAGGACCCAGCAATCCCACTGCTGGGCATACTTACCGAGGAAACCAGAATTGAAAGACACACATGTACCCCAGTGTTCATCGCAGCACTGTTTATAATAGCCAGGACATGGAAGCAACCTAGATGTCCATCAGCAGACAAATTGATAAGAAAGCTGTGGTACATATACACAATGGAATATTGCTCAGCTATTAAAAATAATGCATTTGTATCGGTTATAATGAGGTGGATGAAACTGGACCCTATTATACAGAGTGAAGTAAATCAGAAAGAAAAACACCAATATAGTATATTGATGTATATATACGGAATTTAGAAAGATGGTAACAATGGCCCCATATGCTAGTCAGCAAAAGAGACACAGATGTAAAGAACAGACTTTTGGACTCTGTGGGAGAAGGTGAGGGTGGGATCATTTGAGAAAATAGCATTGAAAAACATATATTATCATATGTGAAATAAATCACCAGTCAAGTTCGATGCATGAAATAGGGTGCTGAGGACTGGTGCACTGGGATGACCCTGAGGGATGGGATGGGGAGGGAGGTGGGAGGGAGGGTCAGAATGGGGAACACATGTATACCCTTGGCTGATTCATGTGAATGTATGGCAAAATCCACCACAATATTGTCAAGTAATTAGCTGCCAATTAAAATAAAATTTTTATAAAAAAGAATACTGGAGTGGGTTGCCATGCCCTCCTCCAGGGGATCTTCCCAACCCAGGGATCAAACCCACATCTCCTAAGCCTCCTGCATTGGCAGGCAGATTCTCTATCAGTAGCGCCACCTGGGAAGCCCAGGCATATTATAACTCTCGGCAAAAAGGGAGCAGTCTAGAATCTGCCATTACTACTCTTCAGTATGAAAAAGTAGCCTTTGAGTTACCTGAGGGCGAACCTCCCAGTCCAACCCTCTCACTGAATGCAGGAGTCTCCCCAGACTTTAACAGTGTCACAACACAGCCGCTTCTAAAAACCCTTCTCCTCAGAAACACACAGCTACACAAACTCACGTCCAACTGACATTTGGACACAGGATGGACACCGGCCTCTTGTTCCAGTCCATTCATCAGGCTCTTATTCTGAGTTGCTGTTTTTCCTGAGCATGTGATTCAATTCACATTAAACCCGTCTGTGTCACGGAGGGATACAGTGATGCATTTCCACTCGACAAACAGAAAAAGCATAATACTTCACTATCTTTAATAGATTTGGCCCTAAAACTGGAAAACAGTATATTTTGCAAATGTATTCACACTAAAACCGAAAACCGTTATTTTTCGACCCAGACCTGGTGAGGCACATTTACACTTCAAACCTGTGGTGAAAACCCCATCAGAACCATTTGATGTTTACATGAAAATGGACTTCAAAGACTACACTGTGTTCCTGTCCATTCTACAGGCGCAGCTTTCCAGCAGAACGTGATTATATCTCTGATTACCTGCGTCTATTGTCATGGCAGTTTCACCTAAAGCTTTTGTAGAATTTAATAATTGCCTTTTGTTGAACAGGATAATAGTGCAGAGGGTTCACAGCACATGTGAAACAACCGGGCATAATACCCGCAAGTAAGTGGCCAGGGTAATCGAAAAACAGATGAAATCCACTGGACTTTTGTGATGAAATAAACTCTGAATAGAAGAATAAAATATCATCAATGGCTGGATGTGTATTGTTACTTTGAAGCTTTTCCCAGCTACTACCACTATCAAATCAGAATGAGTGGAAGCTAACACCCACTACTTTAAATAATTATTGGATGATTTTTTCTCATTATTTGTCATTCAGACTGTTCTGAACACCACCCCACTTAGTGTTATAATTAGTTCTCTGATAAACCTTTTGCAAAATAAATGGTTCTGCTTTTGTAGTAACAGAGGTATAAGAATTGGGTAGGTAAGGCAGGGAAAACAATATGGTCTCCACTTCATGTGCCAGGAAATGAAGCTGTGTTTCAATACTGATCATAGACTCAGTAAATCATGTTTCTCAAATTTGCTTGGAAATTATGAAATTCATCATATATACATGCAAAGAACATTATCACCAGAAATGTTTACTACCATTTTAGATTTAGATTCCCATTAAGGATTTGATTATAAATATTAATATCACAAAAGTTAATTGAGATAAGCACATACACAAGCAAATAAACATACCTCCTCGTGGCCATAATGAATAGATTGATTCTTGAGAAAACTACTTCAGAAGGAGGGATAGGGAAGAAAATTAAGTCACCAGTTACCAACATTACTGGGTAAAATATTAACACTAGGAGAGGCTCTATAAACTATATTGTACCAACTCATTCAACCTAAACCCCAGAGAGATTAAGCAATTTTCTTAAGATCACACAGCTAGTGAGGAGCAGAAATTTGTTTCCAAACAGTTAGGGACAGTTGTTGTTGTTCAGTTGCTAAGTCGTGTCCAACTCTTTGTGACCCCATGGACTACAGTACACTAGGCTTCCCTGTCCTTCACTGTCTCCCAGAGTTTGCTCAAAATTAGGGATAATTTGAACTTTTAGCAAGTTGGTGTTAAAGAACTCTGAAGAACGCTTCAAGGATAGAGATCACAAAGACATACAAGACAAACTCAAATTTATCAGTTCTTCATTCCCCAAGTTGAGTGTTTCACATTCTTTTCAGATATTGAAACCCCATTCATCCTATCTTCTATTTTGATCATGTCATTTGATGACATAAGAGATAATGGGTTATCTTCTTAACTTTCAAAGGCTCTTTCCATCTGGCCTTGACATGGTCCCTCTCACTTATCATCACTACTCCACCCAGTGAAATCATATTTTGAAATGAGTACCTCTGTTATTCCAATATCACTGCACAGAATGCTTGGCCCTCTGCTCTCTGCCTTTCTCAAAGACAGGTGCCAAGGCATGCTCTTACCCTGTCCATCTCCCCTGTCCCTTCCACAGAGGATGGCACTAGCTCTCCACAGCACTCTCCCCACTGAAACCACTCACCCCAGAATGTGTCTCAACAAAGACTTCCATGTTGCCAAACTGGTAGAAGTCAATTTGTCATTCCTTGTTGGGTTCTCTGGGCTTCAATGTCCAGCCAACTCAAGTCTCCTGCACCCAATTCAGTTTCTCTAAATACCTGAACCCATGAAACTCTTTCCTTCCTCTGAATTTTTGTTGTGTACAACTCTTATTTTACACTTAATTACTCCCTATCTTCTTGCTCATAACATTCATGAAAACAAGAATCACTTAATTTCATTTTTCAGTAATTAGAATGTTATATGCACATGATAACAACTCAATAAAAACTACACGATCAGCAGTATGTGATGCATGATGTGTGTGCATTTGTGTATTCTGAATATTAAAATAACTGTCTAGATTGGTTAATACTGAGGTAGAATGCCAGTTAGAAAAAAAGTTGGTTTATCTGCTATTAGAAATAAAGGAAGATTATCTTCTATTAATTATACATGCATGATAGCCATGTACTTTATTTTCTCTATCCTTAGTGACCATATAATTAGTATGGTTTTCAAGTACAAAAGTTAGGTGGAGATAGGTAACTTTCTGGACACCACTATAATTTTATTAACAGTTCGCAAGTCCCTATTTCTACCTCATAAAAGAACACATACTGGCCAATTCAAAATAACCCAAACTCTTCCCACAAAAACTTGGCCTCTTAAAATTTTTGCCACTCCCACCCAGCCCCCGGCTCCTGCTCCCTCTTTTCTCCTTGCTGGGTAGTGGAGTGGCTTCCATGACATCAGCAAACGGGGGCTTGAGGGAACGATGCCCAGTTCCATGCCAACCAGTTTTATTGGCCCTCCACTGATTGTCTTAATTAGATTTGGGCCACAGCATCTTTGTTTGGTGCCTCTTTGTTAATGCCCTCCATCCTGACATGAACCTTCAGGCTCCAGTCCACACAGCCTTCATCCAATTCCTTCCAACCACACAGCTCCCACTAGTGGCTGGATATCAGTTCTCTCAGCCACTACCACAGCAGTCCTGGGGCAGAAGGAGAGAGCAGATCGCTCAGCTGCTTTCCACACACACTAGTATTTGACGGACTGGAATTTGAGGTTCTCTGGCCCATTTGTCTATACAGGGATCCAGCTATTACTACTCTTTTCTCTCTTATTTTCCATTCTCTTGTCTATTTCCTTTATCAGAAGACATGTCAACTTCATCATCCAAGCTGCCTAGAGAAATTCTTATATCTATATAATATTTTTAACTGATAAGAATTCTTTCTTATCCTCTGAATCTTCGTTTTTTCCCAAAGCACATGAATTTTACCTTTTTATTTTATACTGGAATGTAGTTGATTAACGATATTGTGTTAGTTTCAGGTATACAGCAAAGTGATTCATATATATATATATATATATATAATGTACTATTCTTTTTCAAATTATTTTCCCACTTAAGTTATTACAGAGTTTGAGCATAGTTCCTTGTGCTATATAGGTTCTTGTTGGTTATCTGTTTTAAATAGAGCAGTGTGTACATGGCAATCTTAAACTCCCAATTTTTCCCTTCCCCTACCCTTCCCACTTGGTAACCAACCATAAGTTCATTCTCTAAGTTGGTGAGTCTTTTTCCATTTTGTAAATAAGTTCATTTGGATTATGTTTTTGCGAATCTTCCTTTTTTAAAATTGCGCTTTGTTCTTGTTTCAGTGACAAAATGTCATCTGAGAATATTAATTATAATTTGTCTTTTAGTTTTCTTCTGTCCCCTGCACTATCTATTTCTCCTCAGTTTCCTTTTTCTTTTTTATGTTTGGTCAGTGTCAAACATGTTAGAGGCATTCTTCAAATGACTCTGATTCTTGGATGTCCATATTTAAGAGAGAGATACAGCACTTTAAAACTAAATTAAAAGCCCATGTCTGGAGAGAAGCCTCATTGAAATTTCTGGATATTCCACAGGAGGTCCTCAATATATTATGGACCTGTCTTTGTCCTCGTAGTTTGTGCCCTTTTATTCATTAATGTCATGAATGTAGGGAGAAAAATTGTCAGCGGTATAGTAAGCACGTAAATTTAGGTGTTCAGTCAATCAGATTTTCCCTGGCTTGTGTTAATATAAAACTATACGGACACTAGGCTTAATGATCACCAAGCAGACAAAATCAACAAAGCTACATTCGTTTCCTAAACAAAACTTAATCTAGCTAATGTCATGAATATATGTAAAACTTATTTTGTGTTAATGCCTCCAATGATCATAAACAAAACTTAAGTCATCTTCCTAAAATTTTATAATTACTTTTAACTGATTTTCTGCCATCTGGAAATCCACAGTGTAGTAACCAATCATTGTAAAGGTTAAACATCCTCTTCATTTGCACTTTATAAGCCATCCTGTAACACTATGCCTCAGAGCTTCATAACAGTTTCAGGTTTGAAGTGTCTCTGTTCACAGTTTCTTTCTCACTCAATATTCATATCAAGTCTCTGAATTTTCCTTTGACACTGGAAATATCCTGGGTAGTCAAGTAACATTCCCCATGACTAAGGGCTCCTCTTGTTCCTCCACCCTCCAAGCTGTGGAATCAGAGTTCTCATCCTTTGATATCTAACATCTATTCACAATACAACCCCTTCCATTCATAAGAAGTTTAAAAAAAAAAAAAAGTTTCCCCACTCACTGAAGAAATTAATCTCTTTTGAGCCCAATAGCATTTGCTCAATTTGAAGATTAAATTTTCAGAATTCTAAACACCTTTTCTCTCTCAAGGACCTGACTCTTATAAAGCAATAGTACACTGCCTTTCCATCTATTATTTCTGCTGTGGGCATTTAAATGCTTTTTTGGAACTCAGACAGAGCTCAAAAATACTATTTAGTTTTGGGTTGAATCCACCCTCCATCTAGGACAACAAATGCTACTTTAATGGCAGGTGTAAAGTCTCTTTGTCCATGAAAACAAGAAAAAAAGGAAAACCAGAGTTAAAATTGTCAAACTGTATTCCATTAAAAAAAATGTAATTGAAAGGTTGTAAATCAATCATATATAAAACTAGAAGGAAGACTAAAAGACAAAATTAGTAAAATCATCTATATCTACAACAAGCAGTCAAGGTGTACATACAAAACAAAAAGATATAAAATATTATGTCAAAACAGTAAACATGGGGATAAGAGAGTAAAAACACAGAGGTATAAAAATGCAGGTGAACTTAAGAGATCAGCAACTTAAAATAATCAAGTATATAGATTGCTATATATAAACCTAATGGTAACTACCAACCAGAAATCTATAATAGATACACACACTCAAAAAAAGACCAAAAAAAAAATTCAAACACAGCACTAAAGATAGTCATCAAATCACACTGGAAGAGAGCAAAAGAAAAATGAAAGAATAAAAAGGGTCTACAAAAATAACCAGAAAACAATTAATAAAATGGCAATAAGTATATACCTATCAATAACTATTTTAAATGTAAATGGACTAAATGTGCCAATCAAAAGACATACAGTGCCTGAATGGAAACAGAAAAACAAGATCAATATACATGTTGCCTACAACAAAGTCACTTCAGATCTGAAGATACACAGAGAGACTCAAAGTAAGAGGATGGAAAAAAAAAAGATCCCATGCAAATGGAAATGAAACGACAGCTGGGGTAGCAATACGATATCAGACAAAATAGACTTTAAAACAAAAACTGTAACAAAGAAGGGCATTACAGAATGATTAAGGGATAAACCCAAGAAGATATAACAACAGTAAATATATATGCATGCAACAGAGGAGACCTAAATACATAAAGTACCTCCTCTCTGGTGATTTCTTCTCACAAAGAAGCACTTGAGTTGGAATTCTCAGGGTCACACAATGAAATGTTAAAATACCAAGACTTACAAACACACTTTTATACCAACTGAATGACAATGGAAATGGCTAAGATATTTCACCAACGGTAGCATTTAGTTCCATGATGGGGAAGATCCAACCTAGTGCAAATTCAGCTCAATAGAACAAGTACATGAGGAAAAACAGCACTGGGTAAAATTGAAGATGCAAAAATTTCCTATTTATCCTCAAAATAGAAACTCTGTGATAAAATCTTCATCTAAAAGAAAATTTAGTTTTTACGGTCCAAACTAAATGTCTGTATTTTACAAGGCTGCCTCTAGGATGTGCAGGGCCCTGGCCAAATATTTCTTGTGGACCTCTATGTATAAAAATAATTTGATTTTAAAATGTATAACTAAATTCATGGGACCATGTAAAGCACAGTAATTTATCAATGGACATTTAGAATAATGGGTTGAGAAAGGTACTTATGTATTTAGTGTCTATTGAGTACATGAAGATATTAATAATTCAAAATGTCCAGGCACCATATTTTCTCGTTCAGGTTCAGGAATCACCTCTGTGTTATTGTTGAATGCATCTTTGCTGGCTAATTTTACATCTCCCACTGGGGAAAAAAAAACCGTAACAGTGTTATTTCTACTCATAATAACCTAGCTTTTCAGAATATGTTTGCATTGAAACAATACAGGTCTTCTTGATTCTGTAGATCCCTAACACTACTAACTAATAATGGTCACACCATTAGACATGATGCTGATATATTTACCATGCCACATGCCATGCGAATATAAGCTTCAAATGACCCTCTTAAAATTTGTTACTATTCTTATTGACAATAACCATGAATGCAAATCTTAACCAGAACACATAGGAAAATTTAACTTCTGACCATTAAAAAATTATTTCTTGGAATTTTATAGGATAAATGTAAAACAACATATCTTCCAATCATATCTTAACTCCAGGCCATGATCACTGCATTCCGAGAGTATAGAAAGAAAAAAGAAAAAGAAAGTCGCTCAGTCATGTCCGACTCTTTGCCACCCCATGGACTGTAGCCTACCTACCAGGCTCTTCCATCCATGGGATTTTCCAGGCAAGAATACTGGAGTGGGTTGCCATTTCCTTCTCCAGGGGATCTTCCTGACCGAGGGATTGAACCCAGGTCTCCCACATTGTAGGCAGACGCTTTACCATCTGAGCCACCAGGGAAGTCCTTCCGAGAGTATCAGATCAGATCAGTCACTCAGTCGTGTCTGACTCTTTGCGACCCCATAAATCGCAGCACGCCAGGCCTCCCTGTCCATCACCAACTCCCAGAGTTCACTCAGACTCACGTCCATCGAGTCAGTGATGCCATCCAGCCATCTCATCCTCTGTCGTCCCCTTCTCCTCCTGCCCCCAATCCCTCCCAGCATCAGAGTCTTTTCCAATGAGTCAACTCTTCGCATGAGGTGGCCAAAGAACTGGAGCTTCAGCTTTAGCATCATTCCTTCCAAAGAAATCCCAGGGCTGATCTCCTTCAGAATGGACTGGTTGGATCTCCTTGCAGTCCAAGGGACTCTCAAGAGTCTTCTCCAACACCACACTTCAAAGGCATCAATTCTTCGGCGCTCAGCCTTCTTCACAGTCCAACTCTCACATCCATACATGACCGTAGGAAAAACCATAGCCTTGACTAGACGGACCTTTGTTGCAAAGTAGTGTCTCTGCTTTTGAATATGCTATCTAGGTTGGTCATAACTTTCCTTCCAAGGAGTAAGCGTCTTTTAATTTCATGGCTGCAGTCACCATCTGTAGTGATTTTGGAGCCCAGAAAAATAAAATCTGACACTGTTTCCACTGTTTCCCCAACTATTTCTCATGAAGTGATGGGACCAGATGCCATGATCTTCGTTTTCTGAATGTTGAGCTTTAAGCCAACTTTTTCACTCTCCACTTTCACTTTCATCAAGAGGCTTTTGAGTTCCTCTTCACTTTCTGCCATAAGGGTGGTGTCATCTGCATATTTGAGGTTATTGATATTTCTCACGGCAATCTTGATTCCAGCTTGTGTTTTTTCCAGTCCAGCGTTTCTCACGATGTACTCTGCATATAAGTTAAATAAACAGGGTGACAATATACAGCCTTGACGAACTCCTTTTCCTATTTGGAGTATAATCCCTGTCAAATTGTATTCCTGCCTTTCTTACAGGCCACCAGCCAGGAAAATAGGCAAGGGATCCTTGAACAAAGCAGAAAGAATGGTTCAATTTGCTCAGAGAATATCTGTCCATCGTTTGGCATGGCTTACAACAGGCTTGGAAGAGCAACATCACCAAATCAATCAGCCATGAAAGGACACCCACTGAAGGGCTTGTGAGCCTTGCAGAGTTATAATCTTGAAAGGAGATAGACAGGATCACCCACGAGGGCTGCCTGACACGTAGCAGAGTCTTCAGAGTAGGTAGGCACCACCTGGGTGCCAGGTTCAGTGAACAGACAGGTTATAGGATGCCTGCCACTAGACCTGCCACCCTTGTCCTCAGGAGATGTAGCTAGAAAACAGCACTGCAATCAGAACACAGGTGAGGACTGACATATGGGTCCATACATGTCTAAGAGTTGACAGTGGGCCATGAGTAGTCCTGAGTCTTGAACTCCTTCCGTGTCCACTGGTTACTATCTTGTGAAATACCATACCAGCCAGAGGAAGAAAGAAAATTAATTTTCACAGGCCAAGCCTCCTTTCTGGAAAAAGCCCAACCACAGGGCCCGGAGATGCCACCATAGATGCAATTTCCGTAGTCCTATGGACATCACCTCAGAGGTGGACGCTGTAGGGGAAGGAAGTAGAGCGTTTAAGAGTGTCCTGAAGGAAGAAATGGGACAGGGTCCCTGGAGAAGGACTTTGAAAATTTCCAGGAAGACACACCAAAACAGCAGGCCTTCTGAGACCCAAAGCCTAGGGCAAGGATCCACCTGCCCATGTCTAAATATGGTATTGGTTATTATACTAGGAATTGTCACTTAGGGGAAAACTTAAGACTTTCTGATGGATATGAAGCTTTTCTCAAAGAGCTATGTTTTATTTTCATGATATCCCATCTAGGAACAATATCTCATCTACTAATATCTGGGTTCTTAAAAATATGTTTTTTCCTATGAAAATCCAATCCTTTTTTAAAATTTTTAGATGGAGTCAGTTATCCCATAAAGACTAAAATTCAAAAAAATTTCTACTGAGGTTACCTTGTCGCCAGAAGGATGAGTTGAAATCTTGACTATTCCCTACAGGATATATAGCTTTGGGAAGTTCAATTCACTTCACTGAGTCTATTTCCTTATCTGTAAAATGGGGACTATTGCCTCCTTCAAAGACTCAAGAGGATTAAATAAATGCCCACAAAGCACCTTACATAGCCCGTGCCATAGAAGGATTCAATAACTGGTTCTGTTTTCTCTTCTTTTAGAGAAGAGGGATTTTTAATGAATAAAACAGTATAGAGCCAAAATTAGTATTCCTGTCACATCCAATTTTGTCCCTAGCATGTGTTCCCATTTGCTTTTCCATGTGTTGTTTCCTCACGATACTAATTAGGTCACATCAAATGCACTGTAATTGACCATGGCACTTGTGCAGGTTCACATTTTCACACACAAAAACTGAAAATAAATTAATAACCAGCAATTTTGACAATCATGGTCAATTAAATTGTCAACATAACATTTGACATATATACTTTCTGTTTACAAATAAAGAACTGTCTATTAAAATGCAGATTAGCAACCAACCACAAAGTTCTCATACTTTTCATATGAAAAGGGAACTAAAGATGAAAAGCATACATGCCACTGCAATATCATCTAAACTTTTTGCCCCCTTTGCCCCCCCAAAAAAATTCCTCTCAGTTCTCAGTAAAGAATCAAGTATTTATTATGTATTTTAATTGAAATTATTTATAATATATTTTCCTTTTAATAGAAATTAAATACAAGAAAATGCATAAAGGACAGAGATTGAGAGGCAGATACTTGAAACAAATATGACAGTGAGAGATTTCTTAATTATATAATTTAAAAATAAAAATAATAAAAATTCCAATAGGAAAAAACAAACAAAGGACACAGAGAGATAATAACCATAAGCAAATACATAGCTTGCTTAAAAACACAGTAAACTAAAAAAAAAAACACACACACAGTAAACTAGTCTATTTAGTTGTCAAAGAATTATAGATTAAAACTAGAAGGTATCATTTCTGAACAATTAACTAATTTAAATACTTTGAGGATGTTGAAATTGGCTGTCTCATAATTACTGCTAGAAGTATAAACTTGCAACTTGTTGTTGAAAGTGCAACTCTTTCAGAAATTTATTAGTAATATTTATAACCACTTTAAAGGTGTGTAACCTTTGATGTAGTGATTCCACTTCTGAGAACATACCCCAATAAAGTAATCCAAAATATGAAAAAGGCTATTTAATTAAAATGAGATTCCTACTGCTTTTTAAATGACATAAAGTTACAAAGAACCTAAATATTAAGTAGTAGGAGTATGTTTATATATAGTATAACACAGTCATTCTGTTGAATTACTAGCATTAATAACACCTTATAATGAGAAGGAAAGTAATCTGGAAATATGGTTATCCAGAAATGTTTGATTGAAAAAGAAAAACACAAAAAGTATATAAAGAGATGGAGAAATGGAGTTGTCAGTGGAGAAATGACAACAAATGAAGTAAAAAATTGAGTTACAAGTTAATATGTACAGTGATCTTAATTTATGTTATATTTCATATATGTATTATCTATTATTTGAGCTTTTACTTTCCAACTTCCTTCAGTGAATTTACATTATTTTTAAATCAAAAAATAATAAATTATTTTAAAATAAAAATATAAGAAAGAATTAGAAGAAAATATTCCCCCAAATACCAGTATTTATTTTAGGGTAATGGGATTAGATTTTTTTTTAATATAAATTGATATATAGTGATGACGCTGAATTTCAACCACAGATACAGGTCCGTCTTAAGTCCAGAAGTCTCCTGGGAGAAGCTGGGGCCCCTACAACTCTGGCCTGCCCAAGCCAGTCTGGACTCACTGCGCATCCTGCCCAGTGCTTTGGCCTGTCTCCCATGCCCAAAGGAGGGAAAGCAAATGCCTCTTTCCATGGCCACCTCACAGATCCACATGGAGAAATGGCTGGATATGCCTTTAAGAGCTTTCAAGCAAGCTAAAAAGTGTATTTAATATTAGAGATAATTTTGATATAAATGGCAATAAAGTATGTTTCATTAAGTAAAAAACATAAAATAATCCAAGCAATAGGAAATCATCACATACACTAGCTACGACATTTAAACAGAGCCTCTTATAAATTGTGGGATTTACTGATGTTGGAAATAAACTCAGTTAATGAATTGCTACAATAGCTACTAGTTGGTAATAAAAAATGAAATGAAAATGACAAGACAAGCAGATGTCTGTGTGACCTTTCTCACTGATCTTCATCATATGCATCACGAGACAACAGTAGCAACAACAAAACTTTGCCATGAGTTAGCATCAAGTCTCAGAAATAGACCCCATACTCCTATCAGAGATACTTTAAAAAGCACAAGTTTAGTATGACACTATGCCTCTAAGACAGAATTCCCATTAGTACTACCATGCACAGACGGCAAAATAACGTTATACAGAATATCTGGTGCAAGTGTGTGGAAAGTCTACCTGCATGGTTACTTACTGAGTGGCAGGCTTTTCAGTTGCATTATTTCATCTTCCAAAACCCCATTTTTAGGAGATACCCATTTTTTCACATAAGGAAAGTGAAGCTTAAATAGAGCAAATTAACCAGAACTCAGCTGATGAATATGGAGCCAGGATTTGAATTCAACCCAGGATATCCAGCACCAGAGCACTCGCTGTCAGTTACAGTGATATAATGCCTTGATTTTTAACTCCAGAATAGCCTATAATGAAGATTCAGATAGAAAGATTATTGAAGTCTAGCCTCAGCACTCACTAGAAGATAGGCTAATAAAGATTAGAGTCTTTATTTGCTGGTATTTATGAATGCACATGTTTTAGTCATATTGGACTGTACACTATCTCACAAAACTGTGTCTGCTTGTAACAATTCCTCCAGCTGGAATCCCCTTTACCCTGTCCACCCACATCAGACTTAAACCCTGCTCATTGCTCAAAGTCATTCTCAAGTGTCCCCTTTTCATTAATCTCACCAACTGATGAATTTCTCTTTGATCCCATAGTATTTTGTTTGTATTCTGCCTTGTATCTTAGTTATGTTTTCTTATTTACTCTATTTTTATATTATTATAGTGGAGCTACACCTTCTTCATCTTGGTATTAATAAATAACCTCAGAACCCCTGACACTCCATTGACAAGTGGGATCCATGTTCCCACTGAACAAATCTTAAAGGCAAGTACAACAGGATAAATGCTTCCAGGTAAATTAACTGTATCCCAAAGCAAAACTCAAGTATATTTACTGGATACAGAGTGTCTAGCACTCTTTACAAGGGAAAATTCAGTGTTTGATACTCAATCAAAAATTTCTGGATATTCAAATGAAGAGAAAAATTAATTAACTGAAACCAACCCAGACTGGCACAAATACTGAAATGATCAAACAAGAACATTAAAATCAGCTCTTAAAACTCTATCACATATAGGGCCACATTTATGACCGTGAGACCTGTGCAGTCACATGGAACCAACCAACCTCTTACTAGAAAGACCCCTTTGGTTTAATGCTCTGCTATTACTATCTTGACATTTTTAATAATTTTGAACAAGGGGACTCAAACATTTTCATTTTTCACTAGGACCCACAAATTACATAGCTTATCCTGATTCTGTATGCTCAAAAAGATTTACAGAAATGGAAAATATTTTCAAAGACCCAAATTGAACCTTTAGAAATGAAAAGTATAATGTTTGAGATAAAAAATATATTGAATAGGAATCATGATAAGCTAGACCTTGTAGCAGAAAAGATTGAAGACATAGTGACAAAAATAATCCAAAGAAAGAAAGAAAGAAAAGTGAAGTAGCTCAGTTGTGTCCAACTCTTTGCGACCCCATGGACTGTAGCCTACCAGGTTCCTCCATCAGTCAAATTTTCAAAGCAAGAGTACTGGAGTGGGTTGCCATTTCCTTCTCCAGAGAATCTTCCTGACCCAGTGAACGAACCAGGGTCTCCCGCATTGCAGGCAGATGCTTTACTGTCTGAGCTCTAAGGTTTCCTTGTGGCTCAGCTGGTAAATAATCTGCCCACAATGCGAGAGACCTGGGTTCAATCCCTGGGAAGATCCGCTGGAGAAGGGAAAGGCTATCCACTCTAGTATTCTGGCCTGGAGAATTCCATGGATAGTCCATGGGGTCACAAAGAGTCAGACACAACTGAGCAACTTTCACTTTCCCTCTTTCCCTTTAAAACTAATCCAAAATGTAACACAAATAGAAAAGGAAACTGTAAAAATAAACAATATATAGGTTAGCTGCAGCAAAGTCACAATAAATCTAATTATGTGTAATTTAAGACTTCAACGTGGAAGACATAAAAAATATTTAAAGAACTAGTAACAAAAATTTTTCCAAATTGGATGAAAACAACAAGAACACATATTCAAAAAGGTATATTGTGTGTGTGTATATATATATATACACACACACACATTTATATGAAACACTTTGCTGTACACTTGAAACTAACACAACATTGTAAATCAACTATACTTCAACATAAATAAATAGATAAATAAAACCAAGTTACAAAATCTTAAAATAACACATCACATAGGGCAAAAGGTAGATTTGACTTGGAGGGTGTCACGCTTAGTGTAATAAGTCAGACAAAAAAGACAAACATTAATACTATATGTCTTCACTTATATGTGAAATCTAAACATAAAACAAATGAATAAATATATCAAAATAGAAACAGACTCACAGATACAGAGAACAAACTGATGGTTTCCTCTGGGGAAAGCAGTAGGGAAAGGGGCAAGATAGAGGATGAGAATTAAGAGGTACGAACTACTAGGTATAAAATAAATAAGATAAAGGATACAGCACAAAGACTATAACCAATATTTTATAACTTTATATGGAGTATAATCTATAAATATATTGAATCACTATGTTGCACACCTAAACTAATATAATATTGTAAGTCAATTAAACTTAAATTTTTTTAAAAGACAGATTCAAATCTAACCATATATAATTACATGTATTCTAAACACCAATTAAAAGCAGAGATGGTCAAATTACATAAAAACATAAGACCCAACTATATGCTACCTACAAGAAACAAACTTAAAATATAAAGACACAAATAGGTTAAAATTCCAAGCATGGAAAATGATATATCATGGTAACTGCAATCAAAACAAAGCTAATAAGCTATTTTAATATTAGACAAAGTAAATTTCAGGTCAAAGAATCTTACCAAAGATAAAGAGAGTCATTTCATAATTATAAAATGGTCAACTGATCACAAATATATTAAAAATTCTAAATATTTATATACCTAATAACATCTTCAAAGTACATGAGGAAAAACTGATAAAACTGTACAGAGAAATAGACAAACCCACAATGACTGTCAGAGTTTTCAAAACCTTTCTTTCTATAATTGATACAACACATAGACAGAAAAATCAGTAAGGCTATAGAAGATTTAAACAATACTAACAAACAACTTGACCTATTTGACATTCATAAAACACTCCACCCAACAATAGCAGAATACACTTTCTTTCCAAGTGCACTCAGAACTTTTACCAGGATAAATCATATTCAGGGCCATCATACAAGTATTAGAAATATAACAGGATTCAAATCAAGTAAAGTATGCTCTCAAATAACAATGGGATTAAATTATAAATCAAATGCAGGAAAATGTCAAAATCCCGAAATGTTTGGAAACTAAATAATACACTAAAGAACCCATGGGTCAAAGAAATCAAAAGTGAAATTTTAAAATATTTTAAACTAAAGTTAAATGAAAACACATTTCTAAATTTGTGGATGCTGCTAATACAGTACTTAGGTGAAATCTTAAAGCAATAATTAGACAAGAAAAGTCTCATAAGACAGGTTTCTCAAGAAAGAAGGAGAAGAAAAAGAGGAGCAAATTAAACCCAAACTAAGTGGCAAGAAAATAATAAAAATTGGAGCAGAAATCAAAAAAATATAAAACAAACAAAAACAATAATAGAAATCAATGAAGCCAAAGATATTTATTTGAGACTATTTTTAACTGATAAACCTCTAGCCAGACTGATCAGTATCAAAAATAGAAAAGACAGTAATGAAAGAGGTGAAATCACTACTAATTCTATGGATACTTCAAGGATAATATGGGAATATTATGAACAACTTTATGCCAATAATTCAACAACATGAATGAAATGTACATATTCCTTGAACAACACAAATAACAAAAGCTCACTCAAAAAAAAAAAAATAGGACATTAGTGGGACTGGAGAATCAAGGACCTCCAAAATTCTCTACTCTAAATGCAACAAGAACACACAAAAATCAGTATTTCAGAACTCTGGCAATTAACCAATCTGCAGAGCATTTATTCAAGACAAATAACAGAATATCAGTAAGGACAGTAAGGTTTGTGGCATTTTAATTTGCTGTACTTCCCTCCACCTCTCTCCAGTTCTGCAGTAGCCTTGAAAACTAACTGTACACAATCACACCTGAAGTCAGTGGAGGGGGGTGGAAGAGATTTGGAGCTTCTCCAAAGTCTCATTCTCAGAGAATTATTTTACCTTTCTGCTGGTTCACTGAAAGACCCACCTCACAATGGATCTTGACTTCATATGTCCCGAGTCAGAACTCACCTATTGTAATCAGCATTCTTACCAGGAGTATTTGACATCATGGCTGCCTGATAAAGTTAGACTACAGCTGAGCAAATAATATACTAATCAAAACACTTAGAAGGGAAAGCTAGGGAATGACATTTCCATAAGGGATGTTATGAACTGAATTGTGCCCCTCCTCCCAATTCATATGTTGAAGTCCTAACCACCTATATCTTAGAATGTGACTCTATTTGGAGACAGGACCTTTAAAGAGGTAATTAAGGTTAAATGAGGTCATAAGCATCAGACCCTAATCCAATATGACTGGTGTCCTTATAATAAAAGGATGTGCACACACAGACCAAAAGGTCATACGAGGACATAATGAGAAGTCAGAAATCTACAAGTCAAGGAGAGATGCTCTAGAGGAAATCAAACCTTCCAACACACCCTGGTCTTGGATTTCTAGCCTCTATAGCTATGAGAAATAAATTTCTGTTGTTTAAGCAACCCAGTTTATGGTATTTTGGTAAGGCAGCCCTACCAAACTAATACAGGAGGATTTGGAAAAGCCATGCACACGTGTAAAGCTGTGCACATGCCCAGAGCTGTGTATATGCCCAGGAAAAACCTCAGAAGGCCATAAGGTCTCATCCCTGGCTGCCCTTGAGTGCAAGAAGGGAAGATTGAAGCAGAGTTGTAAATTGCACGGGTGTTGAAGGTATGCCCCAACATGCATACAGAATCCCTTGGGGAAAACAAAGATTTATTGGTTCCAGGCATTTAAAGAACTCACCATTCAATTACTAGCTGAACCACTGAGTTGAGTAGAAATTTCAGAGGTGACACATGACAAAGAATACAGACTTTACAGAATTAGTTCATAAAAGTCATTAAACAAGCAGCAATAACAATAAACTCTGATGGCATGGCAGGAGGGAATCTGATCTCCAAACTTGACACATGATATTATTTACAATGTATAATTTTCAATAACAACAACAAAATTACAAGACATCCAAAAGAAACAAGAAAGATTTCACACAGAGACAGAAAAAAGAAATGTTAAGTAGAAACTGTCCCTGAGGAAACCCAGATACTGAACTTACTAGACAAAGACTTTAAATCAACTACATTAAAGGTGTTCAAATAACTAAATGAAATCATGTCTAAAAAAACTAAAGGAAGTATGAAAATTTTGCTTCACCAAAGAGAAAATATCAGTAAAAAGATAGAAATTACTTTTTAAAAGAGCTAAATACAAATCTGTCATTGAAAAGTACAATAACTGAAATGAAAATTTACCAAAAAGGCTCAACAGGCTTAAGGATCAGTGAATTTGAAGTTACATCAACTGAAATCCAGTTTAAGAAACAGAAAGAAAAAAGAATAAAGAAAATAAACAGAGTCTGCTCCTAGATTTTCAGGGCCAAAAAGAAGAAACAATCCAAATGTATACCAACTGATGAATGGATAAACAAAATATGGCATATCCATACAATGGATGGTTATTCAGATATAAAAGGAATGAAGTACTGATATACTCTATAATACAAAAAAGCACAAAAATTTTATGTTAAGTGAAAGAATCCAAATATAAAAATGTCACATACTGTATAATTCATTTATTTGACATCTCCAGAATAGGCTAATCCATAGAGACAGAAAGTAAAAATAAATTAGTTGTCTCCTCAGCCTGGAGGTGAAGGGAAAATGGGAACTGACAGCTGATGTGTGTGGGGTTTCTTCTGGGGGTAATAAAAGTTCTGGATTTAGATAGGGATGATGGTTGTATTACTTTGTATACATACTAAAATCCACTGAACTGTATACTTTAAAAATGTAAAACTTGTATGTGAATTATATATCAGCTAAAAGTATGTGAATTATATATCAGTTAAAAACTTGTATGAGAACAAACTGATTAAAATATAAAATAGATAAAATTATTAACAGATAAAACAGATAACCTGAAGAACTCCATACCTATTAACCAAAGAGAACTTGTAGTGTAAAAGTGGATTCTATGGTGAACTCTACTAAATATTTATGGAAGAATTCAGCACAAACTCTTCCACAATGTTATTAAATATGCAATACTTCCCAACTCATCCTATGAGGCCAACATTACCTTGCTACTGAACCCAGACAAAGACATTACCAAAAAAGAAAACCAGAGACCAATATCCCTCATCAAATGAGATGTAAAAATTTAGCAAGTTGAATTCAACAATATATAATAACGATAATACATCAAGATAAAATGGGGCATATTATACGAATGCAAGATTGGTTAGATATTCAAATATTACTAAAATTCATCATATGAGTAAACTATATATTTAGGTATATTAATATATAGAAAGATACAGATATATATCAATAAGTATAGGAAAACTATTTGACAAAACATCCATTCCTTATTTTTTTTTTAACTCAAAAAAATAGAAATAAAAGAGTACTCTCTAAATCTAATAAAGGGCATCCATGAAAAAACCTACAGCTTATATCATACTTAATGGTAAAAAACTAAATGTTTACCTCCTAATGTAGGAATAACACAACATTTTATCTCCCCACTACTGTTCAATATTGTACTGAATGTATTGGCCATCATGAAAAGAGAAAAAGAAAGTGAAGGAGGGAGGGAGAGAGGAAGGAATGGGGGAGGGGAGGAAAGGCATCCAGATTGGAAAGAAAAAATTGAAACTGTCTTTATCTGCAGATGATGTGATTGCCTATATAAGATGAAATCTATCCAAAAAAAAACTATTAGAAATAAGTAAATTTAGCAAGGCTGGAGGATACAGGTTCAAGATACAAAAATCAATTGTCTTTCTGTGCTGCCTGCACGCTAAGTTGCTTCAGTCATATCTGACTCTTTGCAACCCTATGGACTGTAGCCCACCAGGCTCCTCTGTCCATGAGGATTCTCCAGGCAAGAATATTGGACTGGGTTGCCATGCCCTACCCGAGGGGATCTTCCTGACCCAGAGATCCAACCCACATCTCTTACATCCCCTGCACTGCAGGCAGATTCTTGACCACTAGTGCCAACTGCTTTTCTATATGCCAGCAAAAGAATAGATCAATTAAAAAAAAAAAACAATGTTATTTACAATGCCATCAAAAATATGAACTATAAAGGATATATTTAACAATAGTTGTGAAATACTTATTCACTGAAAACTATAAATATTGCTCAGAGAGGACCTAGATAAAGAGTTATACCATGTGTATAAGTTGAAATACTCAATTTGTTAAGATGTCCATTTTTCCAAATTAATCTATAGATTCAAGGCAATCCCAGTCAAAATCCAAGAAGGCTTTTTTTGTAGAAATTGACAAGCTAACTCTAAAATCCATTATAATGCAAAATACATAAAATAGCCAAAACAGCTTTGAAAAAGAACAAAATTAGAGAATTAACATGAAATTTTGAAATTTACTACAACAATACAATAATCAAAATAGTACAATGACAGATTAATGGAACAAAATACAGAATCAAAAAGTAGACCAACATCTATATGAACAATTGGGTTTCACAGAGGTGCACAGAAATGCAATGCAGTGGTAAAGAATAATCTTTTTCAACAAATGGTAATAGGCCAATTAGATACCTATATGCAAAAATGAACTGTAATCCATACCTACCCATACCTCGTACCATGTAAGTGATTGACTCTGATTGGATAATTAACCTAAATAGAAAACCTTAAACTATAAAAATTCTATGAGAAAACACAGAGGTAAAAAACTTTGTGACCTTATCATAGGCAAAGATGTCTTAGACAAGGCACCAAAAGCATAATCCATAAAAGAAAAAAAAATGGATAAACTGGCCTTCATCAAAATTAAAAACTTCTGGAAATAAATGAAGTTCTAGAAACATACACCCTTCCAAGACTGAATCATGAAGAAATACAATATCTGAATTACTATTATGGAGATTAGAGCAATAATCAAAAAGCTCCCAACAAACAAAAGCCCAGGACCAAGTGGCCTCATTGATGAATTACACCACACAATTAAAGATTTAATACCTGTCCTTTTCAAAACTAAAACTGAAGAGGAGGAAATGCTTCCAAACTCACTTACTCTAGCCAGCATTATTCTGATACCAAAACCAGATAAGCACAAAAAAATAAACTTTATAGGCCAATATGCCTGATAAACAACAAAATGCAACATTCCTCAATAAAATACTATCAAATCAAATTCAACAATACATTAAAAAGGATCATACACCAAGATCAACTGGGATTTATTCAGCATCCATAAATCATTAAAAAGTGAAAGAGAAAAATATGATCATCTCAATCGATGCAGGAAAAGCATTTAACAAAATTCAACATACATTTATAACAAAAACTCTCAACAAGGTGGGTATGGAGAAACAATACCTCATAATAATAAAGGCCATATGTGACAAGCCCACAGCTAACATTATGCTGCTGCTACTGCTGCTAAGTCACTTCAGTCGTGTCCGACTCTGTGACCCCATAGACGGCAGCCCACCAGGCTCCCCCTCCCTGGGATTCTCCAGGCAAGAACACTGGAGTGGGTTGCCATTTCCTTCTCCAATGCATGAAAGTGAAAAGTGAAAGTGAAGTTGCTCAGTCATGTCCGACCCTCAGCGACCCCATGGACTGCAGCCCTCCAGGCTCCTCTGTCCATGGGACTCTCCAGGCAAGAGTACTGGAGTGGGTTACCAATGCCTATACTCAGTGGCAAAAAGCTAATGTCCATACTATTTAAGGAGTCTACAAATTCAATGCAACCCCTATCAAAATGCAAAATGACATGTTTCACAGAACTAGAAAAAATAACTCTAAAATTTGTATGGAACCACAAAGGACCCTGAAGAACCAAGGCAATTTTGAGAAAGAACAAACCTAGAGATATCATGCTCCCTGGTTTCAAACTATACTATAAAGCTACAGTGATTAAAAAATATATATAATACTGGCATAAAAACAGACATGTAGATCAATGGAACATAAATGAGAGCCCAGAAATAAACCCACACATACATGGTCAATTAACTTACAAGGGAACTAAGAATATACAATGGGGACAGTTATATAAAGGATAATATACAAATATACAAAAGAGAGTCTCTTCAGTAAGCAGTGCTGGGAAAACCAGACAACCACAGGCAAAAGAACAAAACTGGACCATTCTCTTAAACTATACACAAAAATTAATTCAAAATGGATTAACGACTGAATGTAAGTCCTGAAGCCATTAAAAATCCTAGAATAAAACACAGGCAGTAAGCTCCTTGACATTGGTCTTAGCATTGAGATTTTGGATCTGACTCCAAAACCAAAGCTTACAAAGCAAAAATAAACAAGTGGGACTACATCAAACTAAAAAGCTTCTGCACAGAAAAGGAAACTTTCAACTATATTAAAAGGCAACCTACTGAACAGGACAAAATATTTGCAAATCATGTGTCTGATAAGGGATTAATATGCAAAACACATAAAGAACTCAAACATCTCAATAGCAAAACGAACAAACAATCCAATTTAAAAATGGAGAGAGGATCTAGACATTTTTCCAAAGAGGATATACAGATGGCCAACCAGCACATGAAAAGATGTTTGACATCACTAATAATTAGGCAAATGCAAATTGAATGTACAATGAGATATCACCTCACACCTGTTAGAATGGCTAGTATCAGAAGAAAAAAAAAGGGGAAAGAAATAATAAGTGTTGGAGAAATTGTGAAGAAAAGGCAGCCTTTATACAGGAATCAAACCCACATTTCCAGTGTCTCCTGCATTGCAGACGGATTCTTTACCCACTGAGTCATCAGGGAAGCCTATATTATTCTAAGGACTATAAATTCCTGCAACCACTGTGGAAAGTAATATGGAGTTTCTTCAAAAATTAAAAATAGAACTACTATGTGGGCATTTATCCAAAGAAAACAAAAACACTAATTTGAAAAGATAGCAACTATAGTCCAATAAAAAAATTAAAATTAAAAATTTTTTTAATTTCAAAAAGAAAAGATATATGCACCTCTATGAAGCAGGGCAAAGGCTAATAGAGTTTTGCCAAGAGAACACACTGGTCATAGCAAACACCCTCTTCCAACAACACCAGAGAAGACTCTACACATGGACATCACCAGATGATCAACACCAAAATCAGATTGATTATATTCTTTGCAGCCAAAGATGGAGAAACTCTATACAGTCATAAAAACAAGACAGGGAGTTGACTGTGGCTCAGATCATGAACTCCTTATTGCCAAATTCAGACTTAAATTGAAGAAAGAGGGGAAAACCACTAGACCATTCAGGTATGACCTAAATCAAATCCCTTATGATTATACAGTGGAAGTGAGAAATAGATTTAAGGGCCTAGATCTGATAGACAGAATGCCTGATGAACTATGGAATGAGGTTCGTGACATTGTACAGGAGACAGGGATCAAGACCATCCCCATGGAAAAGAAATGCAAAAAAGGCAAAATGTCTGTCTGAGGAGGCCTTACAAATAGCTGTGAAAAGAAGAGAAGCAAAAAGCAAAGGAGAAAAGGAAAGATATAAGCATCTGAATGCAGAGTTCTAAAGAATAGCAAGAAGAGATAAGAAAACCTTCCTCAGTGATCAATGCAAAGAAATAGAGGAAAACAACAGAATGGGAAAGACTAGAGACCTCTTCAAGAAATTAGAGATACCAAGGGAACATTTCATGCAAAGATAGGCTCGATAAAGGACAGAAATGGTATGGACCTATGGTATGGACCTAACAGAAGCAAAAGATATTAAGAAGAGATGGCAAGAATACACAGAAGAACTGTGGAGAAAAAAAAAAAAAAAAAGAGCTTCATGACCCAGATAATCACAATGGTGTGATCACTCACCTAGAGCCAGACATCCTGGAATGTGAACTCAAGTGGGCCTTAGAAAGCATCACTATGAACAAAGCTAGTGGAGGTGATGGAATTCCAGTTGAGCTCTTTCAAATCCTGAAAGATGATGCTGTGAAAGTGCTGCACTCAATATGCCAGCAAATTTGGAAAACTCAGCAGTGGCCACAGGACTGGAAAAGGTGAGTTTTCATTCCAATCCCAAAGAAAGGCAATGCCAAAGAATGCTCAAACTACCGCACAATTGCACTCATCTCACATGCTAGTAAAGTAATGCTCAAAATTCTCCAAGCCAGGCCTCAGCAATACATGAACCACGAACTTTCAGATGTTCAATAGGCAGAGGAACCAGAGATCAAATTGGCAATATTCGCTGGATCATGGAAAAAGCAAGAGAGTTCCAGAAAAACATCTATTTCTGCTTTATTGACTATGCCAAAGCCTTTGACTGTGTGGATCACAATAAACTGTGGAAAATTCTTCAAGAGATGAGAATACCAGACCACCTGACCTGCCTCTTGAGAAACCTGTATGCAGGTCAGGAAGCAACAGTTAGAACTGGACATGGAACAACAGACTGGTTCCAAATAGGAAAAGGAGTATGTCAAGACTGGACATTGTCACCCTGCTTATTTAACTTCTATGCAGAGTACATCATGAGAAACGCTGGGCTGGAAGAAGCACCAGCTGGAATCAAGATTGCAGGAAGAAATATCAATAACCTCAGATATGCAGATGACACCACCCTTTGGCAGAAAGTGAAGAGGAACTCAAAAGCCTCTTGATGAAAGTGAAAGAGGACAGTGAAAAAGTTGGCTTAAAGCTCAACATTCAGAAAACGAAGATCATGGCATCTGGTCCCATCACTTCATGGGAAATAGATGGGGAAACAGTGGCTGACTTTATTTTGGGGGGCTCCAAAATCACTGCAGATGGTGATTGCAGCCATGAAATTAAAAGACACTTACTCCTTGGAAAGAAAGTTATGACCAACCTAGACAGTATATTAAAGGCCAGAGACATTTCTTTGCCAACAAAGGTCCATCTAGTCAAGGCTATGGTTTTTCCAGTGGTCATGTATGGATGTGAGAGTTGGACTGTGAAGAAAGCTGAGCGTCAAAGAATTGATGCTTTTGAACTGTGGTTTTGGGGAAAACTCTTGAGAGTCCCTTGGACTGCAAGGAGATCCAACCAGTCCATCCTAAAGGAGATCAGTCCTGGGTGTTCATTGGAAGGACTGATCCTAGAGCTGAAACTCCAATACTTTGGCCACCTCATGTGAAGAGTTGACTCATTGGAGAAGACCCTGATGCTGGGAGGGATTGGGGGCAGGAGGAGTAGGGGATGACAGAGGATGAGATGGCTGGGTGGCATCACCAACTTGATGGACATGAGTTTGAGTGAACTCCGGGAGTTGGTGATGGACAGGGAGGCCTGGAGTGCTGTGATTCATGGGGTCGCAAAGAGTCGGACACAACTGAGCCACTGAACTGAACTGAACTGATGTTCATTGTAGCATTTCCACAACAGCCAAGGTATGAAAATAAGCTAAATGTCCATCAATGGATGAATGAATAAAGAAGATATGGTAGATAGATACTAGCACTCAGTCGCCGAAAAAAGCAGGAAATCTTACCATTTGTGACAACATGGATGGACCTTGGGGATATTATCTAAGTGAAATAAGTCAGACAGAGAAAGACAAATGATTTCACAAATATGTAGAATCTAAAAAACAAAACAAAAGAACAAACAAAACATATATACAGAGAATTCTGCCAACAGACTGCCTTTGAACTCAGAATCTCCAGCCTGCCAGCCTACTACTCCATTAGATTTTGGATTTGCCAAGTCCCTACAAACATAATATTTTTGGAATTCAAGCATTTAGAGACCTAGGAGGATCGATAAATATAGCAGAGTAGGGGGACATGGAAGTCATCTCCCACCATGAACACATCTAAACTACATCTACATGTAGAACAGGAGGGTGCCTATCTACACCAGACATATTTACTCAGGGACCTAGGATGAAGGGTCAGCAGCTAGCTCAGAGCAGGTGCTCAGTGAATTCATTCCTTCATCAGGCAATATGGGAGATAAGAGCGGGAAACAATATGATAAAGTTTATGTACATAACTGGAAGATGATGTGATGGAACCCAACAGTAACAAGGATCAAGCACAGTCTAAATCCAAGGAAGGTAAAATAAAACCACACCCATGACTGAACGATGTAGCATTCAAGACAGGTGTTAGAGGACAAACAGGGGGGCGTGGGTACAAAAGTCACTGAGAAATTAACAAAGTAAAAGGTGATACAGATCCTTTCATAATCTCTGGGAGAATGGGGCCCAGACATTGTGGCAAAATTCATTACAAAATCAATGCCATTTCATCTTTGCATTTAACAGTTTTTCTTCTCTCTCTCCATCTCTCTCGCATTTTCTTTTTCTTTTTTTTTTTTTTTTGCATATATTAGTGGAAGTAGAAATACTATTTGGAAAAGCATAAAATCGTTATACTCATCTGTCTGAACCAAAGTCGAAATGAGAACTACCATGAATGTTAGCATGTTTTTCAAATTCTATGTGGAATTGAATGTATCGTGCTCCAATGGAATTCTGAAATGAGGTCAACTTCTGGCAGGTCACACGACTAACTCTATTAAGCCACTGTTCTGTGATCAGCTCCATATGCGTCACCCTTCTGCTGGGTAATTTTGTGCTCAGTCTAAAGATGTTATGAAAAATAGCAAAATTTTGGTATGTTGTCAAAGGTCACACAGTATTTCAAAAATCAAGATATAGATGTAAAAACGGTTCAAAATCTGAGAATAAAATATCACCTCACTTAAGAGTTTATCATAAAATTATTTCTTCTCCCAATGAAAATCAAGGGGAAAAAGGTCTATTCTTGCAATTCATGAACCTTGATTGTACCTTGGGTCAGGAAAAAATTTTAAAGCTATAAAAGATATTTAGGAGTTAATTGAGAGATATTTAAATATGAGATAGATTGGTTTATGGAATTACGTTCATTTCTTAAGTATGATAATGATTTTAAAGTTACCTAGGAGAATATCTTTATTCTGAAAAGATGTAAGTGTCATGATGTCTGTAACTAACCTTAAACACATATAGAGAAGAGGGTATAAGGGGACAGAGGAGGAGAGAGAAGGAAGGGAAAGAAAAGAACAAGAGGGGGAGGGAGAAATACAGAAACAAGAGTATTCAAATGTAGCAAAATGTTAACAATTGTTGAATTTAGGTGAATACAAATGTTCATTCTACTATTTTGCAACTATTCATTTTACTGAAATTTTTTGAAATAAAAACTTAAGAAAATAAAAAATACTCTCTTCTTTATTAAATCTAACTTTAACTCAAATCGAATGACAAGATTTAGAAGAAATTTCCTGCTTAAATGACAAATAGAAGGGATTCATGAACAACCTTTGCATACTTTCTGATAAGTACTACATATGAGTGGTGGGAAAAAAAAGTCTGAGCTTAAAAATTGTGTACTCTTTGTCTTCCTTCTGCTTCATTAATGTCACACATGTTGATAGAGTTTGGTAACAAATATCAAACTTGATGTAACCATCTCACTCTGTGCTGTGTGCAGTTTTGTGTGCTGATATTTTAGTTTGGATTTTGCTATGAAATTACCACACACTATAGTATACTACAAACATTTATCCAACAGAGATCAATTTTTCTAAGAGAAATCAACATTACCCACAGATGTTCTTCGGTGACTAGCCGAAAGTTAGGATTAGATCAAATCATGAAACAAAGGGGTTTATGCAACAAATGCACAGGAGAGAGGAGAGAGATGAAGCACAGCGTTCAACCCTGCACACCTTTGTCACTTTACAATGTTGGTGCAGCTACACCACAGCGCAAGAGCCAGTGTGGAGGTACAGATGCACTCATCTGCGCACGTATTCCTCAAGGTGTATATTCCCTCCTGCACAGTAACCAATGCTGCTAATGCTGTAAGCACTACGTACAGATATATTTGCTTTGCATATAGAGCTTTACTCATAAAGTTGTATTTCAGTTTATTCATTAAAGTTTATTTAAGAATACAGAGATCAAATTTCTGAATTCTTTTTATTATAGAAAATGAATTTCAATTAAGGGAACAGACAAATGTTAGCATAAAATAGTCTTTGAGGAAAATGATATAAAGGTCAGAAAAAAGTAATGCTTCATGACAGTATTCTAGAATTCCACAGTTCACTTTAAAATGTATAAATGTAAAAATTTATGTTCAATAGTCTCACATATATTTTCAGGCTAATGTGCAATGAAGTTTGATTTTGTTTAAAATATCTAAATACACAGGAGTGAAAAAATGTATCATATTATTCATTTAAGATATAAATTATTAAAAAGATATGATTCAACTCTCCATAAATTCATGTTCACAACCTTTTATTAAATTATCCAAAATAACTCACAAATAACAGCACAACAGTGGAGTACACAAAAATGCTATGGCATTTCTACAGTTCTGTTCAGAAAAATGACTCGTCTGGATAGAAATCCTTCATGAGGCTTTTGGAAGTCATGACTGGCAGCCTGAGTGCCGGTTGTTTGCACATGTGGCATACATGATATTCCCTCACTCAGGATATCCTTCGCCTAGAAATGTCAGTTTCCTGAGACTGTATACTTAACATTTGGATAACTCTGGGTTTAGTCAGAAAAATCATAATTTTCTGTGCTCCCAAACAGAATGACCTGCATCAAGAAGTTGTGACTTCCCTTTCACAAGCAGTGTTCAAGCGAAGACCAGACAATGTCTTAATTATAAGGTTGTGGTGGGCACGTAAGCACCAGATGGGACATTGGATCACATCCCTAAAAACTCTGTAAATCTCTCTGAGATTCTTATCAGTCTAAAGATATAAAGTGGTGGGCTTTTCTGGTTTTGAAAATCTAGATATTTTTCATTTTTAGGAAATGGAAAGGTTGCCTCAATTTTCTAACTTGCTTTTCTTTTCTTGAAAGAGGATAAATCTGAAAATGGTCTTTTCTTTTAACTTCTTGACATTAATTGTACATATTTGGGAAATAATAAATATGCTATTTTCTCATTTTACAATGCTATCATATAATGATGGTGTCAGAAGTACAATAATACACTGTAAGAGTAGACCTCTGACTTGCAGATACTGACCTAAATGAATTTACATGTGAATGAGGTCTGCTATCACATAAGGAACAAGTAAAACCTGCCTCCTTTACTGGTTTTGAAAAGTGATTATTATTGCACCAGCGGCGCTTCAGGGACTTTCCCGATGGCTTAGAGGGTAAAGAATCTGCCTGTAATGCAGGAGACACAGGAGATGCAGGTTCGATCCCTGAGTCAGGAAGATCCCTTGGAGGAGAGCATGAAAACCCACTCCAGTATTCTTGCCTGGAGAATCCCATGGACAGAAGAACCTGGCATGCCACAGTCCATAGAGTCACAAAGAGTGGGCCATGACTGAGCACGCACACATGCACACATATCTACACTAGAAGAAAAGTGTGTCAATATAAAGTGAAAAGCATAATCACCTTGGATTCTGACTTCAAAGATCTCAATTGCTTGAAAATAATTAATGATGAACTTTTTTACCTTTCATCTTGTTTAGCTACAACCAGGGAAGGGGTAACCATTCAGCCCAGATAGGTTGTTGGGGCACAAGACAACTGATTCAGCTGACCATACAGAGATTTAATTATTTTTCTAGCTTGGTTGCCTCCAGAAATTTCTTCCCATGTGAATAATGATTTGGGGGTTTTGTTTTTAACATTTCATCTTATAACTTGTCAGTTTTCTCTTTACCATACCTTCCTCTCAAACTATTTTTCCTAGAATCATCTCACACATCAAAGTCAGAACAGCTAAATTAATTCTAGTTTGCCATTTTCTACATCTGATCATTCCATGGAAGGATTTAACTACCTGAGATTTTAAGAAAATATGTCAAAAACCTACTTAGTTTGGCTTTTTAAACACTAATAGGTGGTTTCATTTTTAAACTTATCAATTCATTGATATTTTTATCTCAAAGACAATTTTCATTATAATATCTGATATTTGTGTTACAAATTGCTATGAAATATGCTATAGCAGTTTGTAATCAAAATTTATACATATATCATTGTAAGATATTAGAAATATAAATGTGTACTTGAATTTCAATATGAAATACTCATTATACTTATTTTTGTGTCAATAAAAAAATGTTTATTTCATATCTCTTCTATACTTACTATTTCATTAAGAATTCTTAATAAATAGATGTAACATCTAAAAGCTAGATAATAGTAAACATAAATTCAGTTCAGTTCAGTCACTCAGTCATGTCCGATTCTTTGCGAGCCCATGAATCGCAGCATGCCCGGCCTCCCTGTCTATCACCAACTCCCGGAGTTCACCCAAACAAAAATTACTATATACTAAAGGAAGTTAAAATTATTTTATTATTTTTAAATTTTAGGCATAAAACAAAGAAGTCTACAATAAGATGATAACCTTCATATTCATTATATTGTATATTATTATATATTACTCTATATTAATTATATATTATTACATATTATAATATAACATAGATACTGACCCTATGTTATTTGAAAATGATTCAATTACCTACTAATACTATCACAGAAATTTTTCCTCTCATAAAGTTATCAAGAAATTCAGTGAGCTTACTAATTAAAAGTGAAAATTGTACTCACATTCATATACCAACAGGTAATAATCATTATGTAGCAATTTGAATCCCAGGGACAGCAGAGCCTGGTGGGCTGCTGTCTATGGGGTCACCCAGAGTCGGACACGACTGAAGCAACTTAGCAGCAGCAGCAATTTAAATACTCTTTATAATCATCCCCAACTCAAGAATTTATATCCTATGAGGCAAAAGATTCAGAAGCTTTTCTTTTCTTGCATATTTGAACACCACTATATACATCCATAACCTGATAACTTTAGAAAATAATAAAATTTTAAGCAATTCTATATTTAAGAAACATATTATTCAAGTTACCAATAATCATAAGAATGTAAACAAAATTAATTTAAAAACTCTTTTATCTATATTTCTTAAGTATTCCATAAGAAGCTATATTTTCCAAGTATATTTTTTAATATATTATTTGAGGAATAGGATGCATGAGACTCAAAACTAAGATTATCACCATGAAAAACGAGACTCTCTGAGATTCTAACAATTAAATTTTTATGACAAAGACCTTTACATATGTTCGGTTCACACACAGTTTATAATTTTGTTTTAAAAAATAATAACATACTTTTGATTTGCAGATTTAAAATAACATGGAATTTGTAAGCATAAAACAGAATACATGCATAAACATATATAGCCTTATTTATTTATATAAAAATATTTAAATATATAAAAAGTACAAAATTAAATTAGACTTTTAAAAAAGCAATCATACTCAGAACTTGCACAGTCGAAATTCTGCTAGCATTACACAAAGTTGTCTGAGGAAGCTGCACTTGATGCAATGATTTGCCATTGCACAAAATACTGGGGAACATTCTTAAATAGTGGCAAGTCTCAGTCTTTGAAAGAGGATTTGATTTAGAGAAAATCATACATCTTTGACAACTAAATTTGATGGAACAAGTTGTCAAATACCAATTTTTATACTGAAATAAGGTACAATTGATTTTTGTTTGCTTCCTAAAATTGTTTTAAGGCATTTCTAAAAATGTTTTGAGACAATTTGCACTCTAGAATAAGTTTTTAGCTTCCTAAAATGGTCACCTTGAAAAGCATATTAATCTGGAATCTTGTCTTTAAATTTCATTACCTTCCATCTCAAACAAATGCATACCACTTTTTATGTGTATTAAGAATGAGGAAAATGAGATAAACATCCTCTGATATTTCCTGTAACTATGACTTATTGGTTTCCTAAATTTTGAAACTTATTTTCTCAGAAGAGAGATGAACTACATAAAAGATGGGTAGCTAGACCAAGTTACTGTCTGCCATTCTCAGTACTATTGACATTTGGGGTTGAATCATTGCTGAGGGAGCTACCTTCTGGATCGTAGGTTGTTTCTATGTAACCTTGGCTTCTACCCATTAGATACCAGTAGGAGCCCCTCAGATGTGACTATCGAAAACGTCTCCAAATGTTACCAAACATCCCCGTGGAGACAAAATCACCTCAAAACGAGAACCACTGAATTGAGTAACTGGAAATGTCCTTTCAATCCCAAGAGCCTATGATTCATAAAACAATATAAAATACATAGAGATAACAGTGTTACACATTCTAAATATCTAAAATTAAATAAATAAGTATAAAGAATATCATTATAGTTTTTCTAGTTATACACATTGTCAAAGACAACTTTGTAATAAAATGATAGGGTGAACATGTTTATAATGTATTATCATACGGCACAGCCTGGTAATATACTAAAAATATTAAGGTGTATATTAATACATATACATTTAGAGATAAAAATAAAATAATACTTGTGTAAATCTATAAATCTATGCATACTCACAACAGAGAATGCCTCAAAACACCATAACCATTTAATTTCTATTTGACAACTCTCAGACTCTAAAATAATATATACTTTGTTACAATCAATCAATAAATTTATGATAAAAAAATGACTTCTCATAAAGGCAAACTAGATAAAAAAACATGGTGGTCTTTCACACAGAAACTTCCTATGCCTTTTAAACTCAATAAATAGTGTCTTGAGTTACTTGTTTTCCCTGTAACATTTGAATTTCTGTAGAAATGCCATCTTTTTATATCTACCATCACAGTTGCTCTGTCAGGAACTAGATTTCAATCAAGTAAGCAATACATTTCCTAAGATTTGAAACTGCTTTCCAGTTACCAATTTTTTTCTAAAAATGCACTTAACATAAAAATCATTTGTGGCAAATTAACATTAAAGCACTATTAAATACCCAACTGCAATAAAATTTTGATGAAATAAAATAATAAAATAGAATGCTTACAAACAGTAATAGCCCAGTATTTTTTTCTTCAAATCAACTTACCTCACCTCTGATTTAGCCAATATAATAAGTCCACAGATTACCATGCAGGGCATTTCTACTGAGCTAAGACCAACTACACAGCACAGTTTAGATCTACTGATTATTGAGGAAAACATCACTATTAAACCCCTATTATAAATGAGTAAGAGATTCCCAATAGTTAGAATGCCTGGTTTACTGGAGAATACCATAAAGCATAAATTATTAAGAGTATAGCATTATGGATCATGAGTGTCCCTAAATAAACTTGAAAGCTTGTCATAAAGTTGAAATGATAAATTGACAAAATTAATATATAATTTTAAGTCACAACTGTTTAACCAAAAAGAAGGATCATGGGTGTGCTGCTTTTCTTTTAATTAAATTTATAAGTCTCCTCTGTAGTTATTGATGTGTGAACATAGTTCCATAGAGAATTATTTAAATGAAGAGCAAAGCATTCAAATATAGTCACATATAATTGTTTAAAGATACTATACATTCATTCATTAGCAGAGTATTCTAATATAAAATCGAAAGTAAAGCATGCCATAGGTAATTATTACTGGCTTAGCTGTCAGTTAGTCAAATCAACTAAAAGGCCAATTATTCTGAGGATACCCAGGATGGAAAGCTCATGTTGGCATTAGGTCATTTTGAGGTACTTATGGCTCCTTTTTATAGTAAATTAATTTCCCAGCAAAAGCATTTGGCATGTAACTTCAAATGCTATGACTTATCCTTCTATTTTAAATCTTTAACATTTGAAGAAAATGTAATATTATCTATAAAATAAAGTAAGATAGTAAAATAAAAATAGATAATAAAGATTTCAGTTTGTTAGAATAGTTCCTTTTTTCCTAGTTTCATCACCAATATGACTCAAGAAACTCAAAATCAAAGGACAAGTTTTCATTCAACTTAATAATCATATCCATGGTTGACTTCTCAATACAGAATTCAACTTGTGTGTATATGTTAAAATAATGCATTAGAAATACTAAAAAAAAAATTTAGAAAGTGTTTTCAAAGTTGAAAAAGCACTAAATTACCAATATTAGAAAGCTTGTAGTAAGTATCAAGAGGAGAAAATGCCACGTGTCTAAAAGTGAGATAATATATTTATAAATACAGTCTGCATCTCATAATTTAAATTGTGCAGTAGCCCTGGAATATCAAGTTCCTTCCCTAGACTCTCCCTGTATTCAGCATCAGGTCATTTTTAATACTAGCACAGTAAGAAATTGTTTTGGATGGTCCTTTCCTTCTGGATACTTCCTGGGGTCCTATTCACTACTCCACCGTGGCCCTTAGGACCAGATTATCACCAAGTGCCTTCCTGTCTTTCTCCCTTATGGACTGTATCCCAGACAGCAACAACTGTGACTTATTCCTTGCTCTAACTCCAGCATTCCAGCTCTTAAGATGAATGTATTTGGGTTAAATGAAATAAACACCTAAAATACATGAGACTCAATATTTCTCAAATCTAGCTGCACAATAGAATTACCTGGAGAACTTTAAAAATATTTATGCCCACACCACTTAAATCAGAATCCCTGGGGTGGGAGACTCCTGGGATCTGTTTTAAAAATCCTCCTAGATAACAGGGGCTGCAGGAAGGTAGGAAGAGGAGATTGTTATTTAACAGGTATAGAGTTTCAGTTTTGCAAGATGAAAAGTTCTGGAGATCTACTTCACAATAATATAAATACATTTAAAATATTGAAAGTGAAAGTATTAGTCACTCAGTCATGTCCAACTCTTTGCGACCCCATGGACTGTATCCCTCCAGGATCCTCTGTCCAAAAAATTCTCCAGGCAAGAATACTGAGTGGGTAGTCATTCCCTTCTCCAGGGGATCTTCCCACCCCAGGGATTAAACCACGGTTGCCTGCATTGCAGGAGGATTCTTTACCATCTGAGCCACCAGGGAAACCCTCACTTAACTGTACACTTAAAAATGGTTAAGATGGTAAAAAAAATTTTATATGTGTTTTTTTATATTACAACACACTTGTTCCTTGGAAGAAAAGCTATGACAAACCTCTGGGGGTGTGTGTGTGTGTGTGTGTGTGAAGTCGCTCAGTCGTGTCCGACTCTTTGCAACCCCGTGGACTGTAGCCCACCAGACTCCTCTGTCCATCGGATTCTCCAGGCAAGAATACTGGAGTGGGTTGCCATTTCCTTCTCCAGGGGATCTTCCCAACCCAGGGATCGAAGCCAGATCTCCTGCATTGCAGGCAGACGCTTTATCCTCTGAGCCACCAGGGAAGCCTAGACAGCATATTAAAAACCAGAGACATTACTTTACCAACAAAGGTCCATCTAGTCAAAGCTATGGTTTTTCCAGTAGTCATGTATGGATGTGAGAGTTGAACTATAAAGAAAGCTGAGTGCCAAAGAATTGATGCTTTTATTGTGGTGTTGGAGAAGGCTCTTGAGAGTCCCTTGGACTGCAAGGAGATCAAACCAGTCCATCCTAAAGGAAATAAGTCCTGAATATTCTTTGGAAGGAAGATGCTGAAGCTGAAACTCCAATACTTGGGCCACCTGATGCGAAGAGCTGATTCATTGGAAAAGACCCTGATGCTGGGAAAGATTGAAGGTGGGAGGAGAAGGGGACGACAGAGGATGAGATGGTTGGATGGCATCACCAACACTATGGATATGAGTTTGAGTAAGCTCCGGGAGTTGGTGATGGACAGGGAAGGCTGGCATACTGCAATCCATGGGGTCGCAAAGAGTTGGACACAACTGAGTGACTGAACTGAACTGAACTTACAATAAAAAAAAATTTTTTTATTTTCCCAAGTAATTCTACCATGTTAGTTTCCCCCACAATCAATTTTGCTTTTTGAGTGGGAGGGAAGGAGAGGAGAGACTTCAGTCTTATCTTTTTTTTTTTTTTTTTTTTTTTTTGCTTTTCAAAAATAGTGTTCTGCTTTTTATAGATCCCAATTACATATACAAGCTTTGCATGCATGCATGCATGCATGCTCAGTCACTAAGTCATGTCCGACTCTTTACAACCCCACAAACTGTAGCCCCCCAGGTTCCTCTGTCCAGGCAAGAACACTGGAGTGGGCTGCCATTTCCTCCTCCAGAGGATCTACCAAACCCAGGGATCATACCAGCATTTCCTGTGTCTGCTGCATTGGCAGGTGGATTTTTTACCACTCAGCCACCTGGGAAGCTTTAAGCTCCACAAACTACTGACCTGCCTCCACTCTAAAGCTAGACCTTTTATTTCTTCTTTATTGATTTCTTGATCTTAGCTCTTTAAGGAGCCTTGAGTCTTTTTAAGTAGCTGAAGTCCCTGCCTGTCTCTCTTTTTGTGAAAATCAGGTTAATTTCACAGTACTTCCAGTTCCATCTACTTGAGGACACCCACCCCTCTGTAGTAGCTCATAGCCTTGCCATGTGGTCTCCCCTTTCATCTCCTCTCCTTCTATGACTTCTGGTCTTGAGTAAGTTGTCTCCTTGGAATCCTGAATTTCCTATGTAACAAGAGCTTGCTGTTTCCTTCAATCCTTGTAAATTTCTTTCAGTATTGTTTACCAGTTCTGCAACCTGGATTCTCACAGGGCAGTCTTTTCTAATCAGTTTCCCAAACTGTGTACCAAAAACCACTTGTTCCTAAAAGAAGGAGTCCAGAACTAAACACATTTCAGAAAATCTAAATCCTTTGAAGGCATGCGTGCTAAGTTGCTTCAGTCATGTCTGACTCTTTGAGACCCTATGGACTGTAGCCTGCTAGGCTCCTCTGTCCACAGGATTCTGCAGATAAGAATATTGGAGTGGGTTGCCACTCCTCCAGGAATGGGTTGCCCTGGATCTTCCTGACCCAGGGATCGAACCCAAGTCTCTTATGTCACCTGCATTGCCCAGCAGGTTCTTTACCCCTAGAACCATCCGGGAAACCCTCTAAATCCCTTACCTAGAATCAAAAAACATGTTAGAACACTTAAAAACTTAGGAAATCCTGCATCAAGAAACTTGTTCAACTTGTTTCCATGATTTATTTGACTATATAGATCTCCCTCAACTTACACTGGGGTTACAATCAGGTAAGCCTGTTGTAAATTGAAAATATTATAGTTTGAAAATGCATTTAAGTACCCTAACCCTACTGAACATCATAGCTTAGCCTAGTCTACCTTAAATGTGCTCAGAATACACACATTATCCTACAGCTGGGCCAAATCAACTAATACAAAGTCCATTTTATAATAAAGTGTTGAATACTCATGTAATTTGCCAAATGCTGTACTGAAAGTGAAAAGTAGAATGGTTATATGGAAACAGAATTGTTGGGAAGTGTATCAGTTGTTCACCTCCCCACCCCAGCGTCAGCCCCCTCCCAGGGAGCACATGGCTGACCGGGGGCTGAGGTTTGCTGCCACTGCACAGCATCACAAGAGGGTATCTTACTGCATACTGCTAGGCTGGGGAAAGATCCAAATTCAAAGTTTGAAGCACGGTTTCTACCAAGTGCATGGTTTCTACTGCATGTATGCTTTTCACACCATCACAAAGTCAAAAACTTGCAGGTCAAACCATCCCAAATCAGGGATCATTCTGTATCATTATAAAGAACACTTCCCATCAAAATGGTTTCTAATACTTGAATATGATAGCAGCACAGAGCAACGCTAGCTCAAGGAGCAGGAAAAAAGACAGCAATGATCCCAAACCATCACTAACGCAACACACTAAGTATAGTGTCTAAACGTACACTCACAGATACCACATCGTTTTACTTTATTCCTCTCAGATGCTGCTGTTTTGTGGTGGAGATATCTACTGCTCTCACCTCTGTATCAAATATTCACCAGGCAAGGTTCTCACATGTCCTAATGAACAGGGCACAGGCTGACCAGAAACGATGCTTCTTACCCTCACTCACAGCGAGTTGCATACCACACTGCATCCTGTTTCAATTCAATGTTCCCTTCTACACACATCACAGCACAGGGTCACACATGCACTCTGTTGTTAAACAATACATTCCACATTCTAATCAAAATTTGTGGGGGTTCTAGGGTTTTTTCAGTCCTATTTTTTATTTCATATTGGTGTATAGTTTATTTACATGGCTGTGTCAGTTTCAGGTGTACTGCAAAGTTATACATATACCTATATCTATTCTTTGTCAGATTCTTTTCCCATACAGGTTATCAAAGAACACTGAGTAGAGATCTCTGTGCTATACAGTAGGTCTTTATTGATTATCTATTTTATATATTGTAGTGTGTATCCCTCTCCCCCACCATTCCCCTTGTGAGACACACCTTGAGAACTATCGCCAGAGGAGGCTGGACCTGTTTTAGATAAGGTTGTCCCCACCCCCGTGTGTATGTGTATAATATACACTGTGGGTGGTCTGGAAACACAGGCCTTATATCTGTCCTTGCTACCCTTAAACCAGCACTTTTGTGACAAGCAATTCTGTAACCATTTCTTGATTCTATGTAATATCTCTCAGTTAAAGGAAACAGCATTTATATCCTAAAACCAGAAGCAATGTAGCCATGAAAAGGAATCTATTTTAATGTTCTACATAAATATTTTATTATCTTTGAATGCAAAAGAGATACAGACATTTTTCAAATTTTATTTGGTTAAGGCATAAATTTGATGGAAACTACAGGACAGAATAATATTATTATAAAATCTGTGTACTGCTAAATTCTGTGGTGTATTTGAGAGGCACATAATTGGTTCCTTTAATCCAGGCTGCAACCCATTGTGTTCTTTCTTTCACAGTGAATTGCACGTCAGAATAGCCACCAAAAAAAGAAAAAAGGCATCATGATAGCCCTGGTTTTCTCTGTTATTTTGAAACATGCTTGATAGTACAGTCAACTTTGCAGTCTGATTATTAGGTAGAAGTGAAAGTATAACGTTGCAACATGAGTCCCAACTTGCACAAGAAAAAGCAATCCCAAAACTTCAATCACTTGAAATGTGTAACTCCTCCAACACTACCATAAGTAATGATGACATTCATAATATAATATTAAATATTGAACATCAATCTTAGGTAATTTTAATGACAAATGATACTCTGAAGCCTAACTGAGAACAAAATTCAGCTATCGCTCTTTTTTGCCACTCCTAGATTAATAAGTGGTTTTCATCCTTTTAACTGGGTTGACCAATAGAGAAAGAGACAGAGAAAGCCTATGCATTCACATACACAAAAATCTTAAGCTCATTATTTACCTAATTTTACTAAGACAGAATTTTTTTCACTTATTTGAAACACACCAGCTGAGGTTGATGTAGTTTTAACATGTCTCAGTGCTCTTTGCGTTCGGAATACTGACACATTTCTTTTTTAGGATGATAAGCAAACCACAGGTAATCAATTAAAATACATGTTATTGATTGAGAAAAGATAAATATTAGAAAACTCAACCATTGTTCATTTTGTTACTACTGAGGAATTAAAAATTCAATCACTTTATTTCACGAGCTTGAGCCTCACTGCAAATTTTGTAGATTGTCTCTCACTTGAAAAAATTACACAGTATTAGAAACTGAGCTAAATGAAGGTGTGGGGCTTATGTATCTTAATGTGTAGACAACATATACCTGAGGAGTTTTGTCACATTGGTAACTTGACTTTTGAGACCTGAGTTAGAATATGAAGCTGTTAAATTCAAGAATTAGAAAACACAGAAACCAAGGAAGGGTCTATTCTCATAAGCAATGGCTTTGTTCTTCTTAAGTTACATTTCTATATTAAGCTACATTGTCTCTGCATGCAAGTGGGAAGGAGAAACAGAGATAGCAATTTTCCCTGGAGTATTTAATACCTCCACCTTCAAAACAAAAACTTGTAACAATATTAAAAGATAAAGAATAGGAATTCCCTCACAGTCCAGTGCTTAGGACTTGGTGCTTTCATTGCTGTTGGCCTGGGTTCAATCCCTGGTTGGGGAACTTAGATCCCACAAGCTGTACAGCCAAATAAAAATAAAGGGAAAAGAATAGCAGTGGATTCATAGATTAAACACAATCACTTGCTTGCATTATAAACATTACTCCAGTAAACTAGATCTGATTGAAAGAAACTTAAAGAGAAGTATTCTTCTCATTACTGTATTATTAAAGGATATTTTTCTTATAGCAAAACACAAATTAAACTCTAATACAATAACCTCAACAAATTTCACATCCATCATTCCAAAGTCCATCATCTGATAAGAGAAAAATAATTTTCTGACTTAAGCTAGTACACATTTCACTCTGGGAGGGGTCAGCATTTTCTGGTTCCAAATAACCGAGGCACATCCTGGCTTGTGCCCCAAAAGGCCATGTCATTCTTATACAACTTAATCATCGGCTACACAGGAGAAAGCAACACTGCAATCTTTCTGATCATTTTAATGAGGACCCCTGGCTATTCAGTCAATGAAATATAATTGACTTGCTCTCCTCTTATTTTCATAATAGACACTCCAACCTAGACCACGTTTATTTGGCTATAAGAAATGACAGGAAGAATTGGAACTTTTCTGAGCATCCCCATTAAAACTGAAAACATGCCACCCTGTCTTCTACATGAGCCACAATCATTTTGCGTTGGTCTCATTATGCAATACAAGATGCAAATGTTCTAGGCACCCTCCTCACCAAACTGCAAGGCTAAGAAAATAAGCACACCAAAAATGTCTTGTTTTATCTGTATCTTTTTCTTACAATTTAATGCTATTTGTTCAATATTTTAGAAAAATAGGAATAATAAGCATAAATGTTACCAATGTTACTGATTTTTAGTAAGATTGAAAAGTAGGACTGATATCTTTATTCTTAATAATTAATCTATTTTTATAAAATGCAAAATTTTCCTCCACAAAATTACATAGTAAGTTTAAGGATTAAATAAATATGATTTGCAAAATAACATTTATGCTGACAGTGTGAGTTTACAAAATTGATGTGCAATATTAATTACTGTAATCTTTAAAACTATGTTAGCCCTGGGAATTATTATTTTATATTTTAGAGCTTTCAAACTAACATTAATTAAAGCTTAAACAGCCGAAAACTATTTGATAATATACAACTTAATTACGATATAAATTTAAAAGTTAATCTACCATAGAAATATTAATAATTTCATAAACCCCTATTAAGGAGTAAGCTTCCTGTCATCAGAAATGTTTTTCTTAACATGTAATATTCAGGGTTGAGATGTTATTCATCAGATTAACTACTCAGTTCAGTTCAATTCATTCGCTCAGTCGTGTCCGACTCTTTGTGACCCCATGAACTGCAGCACGCCAGGCCTCCCTGTCCATCACCAACTCCCGGAGTCCACCCAAACCCATGTCCATTTAGTCGGTGATGCCATCCAACCATCTCATCCTCTGTCGTCCCCTTCTTCTCCCGCCCTCAATCTTTCCCATCATCAGGGTCTTTTCAAATGAGTCAGCTCTTCACATCACGTGGCCAAAGTATTAGAGTTTCAGCTTCAACATCAGTCCTACTAGTTCTGTTTCAGCTAAGATAAATTTCTACTCATTGGCAAAAAGTGTTGAGGGTTAAAAACTGCCATATGATTACAAAATTTTGGAGGGAAATTGAGCAATATTGGTTATTTTAATGGCCATTCTTTTTGTTGTTTTTCAAAAATTTTTTAAAGGTTATTGTTAATGTTTCCAAATAAGGGATTTTAGAAGTGAAAAGCTGGTATTTCCTGAATGCTTATTATGTCATTATATTTAAATTGGAACAAAGTCCATCTTACGTATAGAGAATCTTTTTTTGTGTGCAAGCAGTTTTAATGTGCAATGAATCAAAACTTAACCTTAATAGTGAACATTAAAATATAAAACACTTTGGTGTTTTTAAAATGAAATAAAGTAGATGTGATTTTATTTGGTCTAAATCACAGATATTTTTGTTTCTGTTAACTTTCACTTAATTTGACAATATCTGATGTTTTAACTGTACTTTCTAGGAGAGTATCCTAGAGTCTGATCTAGTATTTGTCTAGTATTACTGCTATAATCTGATTATATTAAGCTTTTTTTTTTTTATTTTGTTGGAGTATAGTTGCTTTACAATGTTGTGTTAGTTTCTGCTGTAGCGTAAAGTGAAATCTGCGTCCACATACATATATCCTCTCTTTTCTGGATTTCCTCCCATTTGGGTTACTACAAAGCATTGAGTAGAGTTCCCTGCGCTATACAGTAGGTTTTCATGAGTTATCTGTTTTATACATAGCAGTGCATATATGTCAAATAGCCATTCTTTTTAACTCAGCAATTGAACTTCCATGAATATATCCTTGAGCTGAACAACTGTACACATACACACACACACACACACACACATAGGTACACAGACATCTGTATACACAAATACACATACACACATATTTGCTGCCCCACAGTCCACATCTGCAAAGAAAAACAATGATAACAAATCACATGTAGGGGCACAGGTATATTGTTAAGTGAAAGATAAAGCTGTACACAATACATGGAGTTCAGTCTCTTTTCAAAAAATTGTGTACAGCTAAATATGTGTATTGGAATGAAAACTGACCTTTTCTAGTCCTGTGGCCACTGCTGAGTTTTCCCAATTTGCTGGCATATTGAGTGCAGCACTTTCACAGCATCATCTTTCAGGATTTGAAATAGCTCAACTGGAATTCCATCACCTCACTAGACCTGGGTGTTCATTGGAAGGACTGATGCTGAAGCTGAAACTCCAATACTTTGGCCACCTCGTGTGAAGAGTTGACTCATTGGAAAAGACCCTGATGCTGGAGGGATTGGGGGCAGGAGGAAAAGGGGACAACAGAGGATGAGATGGCTGGATGGCATCACCGACTCGATGGACATGAGTTTGAGTGAACTCTGGGAGTTGGTGATGGACAGGGAGGCCTGGCGTGCTGCAATTCTGGGGTTGCAAAGAGTCGGACATGACTGAGCGACTGAACTGAACTGAACTGAAATATATGTATTCAAAACCTAATGGAATATACAGCAATTTAACAGTGATTATCTCTATGGGATTAAAGAGTTTTACTCCCTACTTAAACATTTATGATTCATTCATTCATTCAACCTACTAATGTTTATTAAGCACCTACAATGCGCTAAGTAATTTTCTAGGTACCAGAAATATAGCTGTGACTAATACAAACTCATAAGCTTATGTTACAACTAAAATCAAGAGGAACAATATAAATAAAGTTTAGAAACGTGTGGAATTTCAATTATTACCAGAAAATAAAGAAGTAAGAAACATTCATCTCATTATACCCAGTAAAATTCTTTATCCTTGTTTTGCTCAAAATTTTTTTCTAACATTTGACTATTTACAGTCAGATCTTAATACTAAAAACCATCATTAAAACAATCTCTACTAGGTCCAACACTCTTTAAAAAAAATTGCATAATACTTTATCCTCAAAAATTTAAACAGTTTTGTTAGTAAATATCTGAACATGTAATTATATAAGAGTAATAAAATATATTTGAGATTTCATTAGAAATACTTCATGTGAAAGTAATAGGATAACTGATATATATAAACATAACTATGTAACCATACATGTGAATATTTTAATAAATTTAAATAAAAACCATAGGTATTCTCACCTATATAATCACAAGATTATATTGTTTATGGGCCTGTAATATTTTAATACTTTATTCAATTTACCACTCACATAAAATAGAAGTTTTTAAGATTTATATTAATATTACAAGAGTATAGACAATTTTATTAAAAATATTCTAAGTTTATTGCAAAATGTATAAAGGTTAATATTAATTCACATGTCTCAATTTTATTAAGATCTAGTAGGTACTCCCTCAAAATTTTCTTCATGTCATAAGATTATCCCCCTTAAATTAATTTTAAAAATCTAAAAATTTCTTCTTATAACTTAACTTGATCTCAATAAGAACTCATTACACTTCCTAAAGGTAGAAATTTTATGAAGTACCTAGGTTTCATATTCAAGATGTTCTATGTAAATCATAACCGATCACCACAGAATGGCCTAACAGACCGATATACATCAAGGGAGAAGAGTCAAAAAACTCTGAATGCCTACCCAGCAACCTTATAATATAAAGCCATGGTCCACCAAGAGTGAGACTAATAAATGTGAATAGAAAAGATTTTACACCTAAAACAGCATCTATTTGGTAAGTGGATTCATTTGAATAAGATGAATTGCCTAGTCATAACCGGCACCCCACTCCAGTACTCTTGCCTGGAAAATCCCATGGACAGAGGAGCCTGGTAGGCTGCAGTCCATGGGGTCGCTAAGAGTCAGACTCGACTGAGTGACTTCACTTTCACTTTTCACTTTCATGCATTGGAGAAGGAAATGGCAACCCACTCCAGTATTCTTGCCTGGAGAATCCCAGGGACAGTGGAGTCTGGTGGACTGCCAGTCTATGGGGTAGCACAGAGTCGGACACGACTGAAGCGACTTAGCAGCAGCAGCAGCAACCTCCCCAAAGTTCAAGCACTTAAGCAGTAGCTAGACGTAATTGAAAGAATTGTCACCAGATGGCAGTGTAGGTCGACTAGCCAAATATTTACAAGTTAGCTTTTCAAATTTTGTACCAGACTCAGAAGGTAGATTTTTTATTACCAACAAAATTAGATCTCTTTGTGATTAAAAACACATAACCAAATTATAAGAAAAATAGTAAAAGAGCAATACTTTAAAGAAAAAATACTGTCGGTATGTGCGCTGCACCTTTTACCTTTCCTAGTGTTTCAAACTTGAGAATGCTTATGACAACCCTGAGAAAATTGTATAAAATATGCATTTCCAGTCTCCACCACTAATCTTTAGATTCTTAATCAGAGGTGTCAGATGTAACAGAGACTCCATTTTAAAGAACTATTTAAAGCCATTCTAATACAGATGATCCATGAGAAACACTGCTCTAAAACCCAAATCCCCAAAGAAGTAGCACATCTGCATAATGAACCCCAATCTAGTCACTCATGAGGTCACAAATTCCAGCCTCAAGCCCTTGCTGCATTGTCTACACTTTAGAAATATTGCATTTAAATGTCAGCAGACCAGAGAAATGATTCATTGGCCAAATCAGAGTTAATAATTTGAACATTAAAATAAATCATGATAGTATAGTATTTTAGCCTTCTATTAATAAATAATAAGACATTAAAAATTCCTACATACATTAATAAATGAATGAATAAGTTGGAAGTTGAAGAGCAGGATATTTACTTTGGTTCAAAGTACCTCCATACAAATGTTTATTAATCACAGAGGGGGAAAAAGTAACTTTATAATAAATAAACTTGGCAAACACAACCTTCACTGAGTGATCAATGAGAATGTCACTTTTGGACAGCAAAGGAAACCATAAGCAAAACAAAAAGGCAAACTACAGACTGGAAGAAAATATTTGCAAACAATGCAACCAACAGGGGCTTAACTTCCAAAATATACAAACAATTCATACAACTCAACAGCAAGAAAACAAACAACCTAATCAAAAAATGGTCAGAGGGCCTAAACAGACATTCATCTAAAGAAGACATACAGATGGCCAATATGCACACGAAAAGACACTCAACACAGTGAATTATTAGAGAAATACAAATCAAAACTACAATGAGGTATCACCTCACACCAGTCAGAATGGTCATCATCAAAAATCTACAAATAACAAATGCTGGAAAGGGTGTGAAGGAAAGGGAACCTCCTCCACTGTTGGTGGAGATGTAAACTGGTGCAGCCACTATGGAAAAACAGGATGGAGGTTCCTCAGAAAGGTAAAAATAGAGTTGCTATATGATCCAGCAATCACACTTCTGGGCATGTATCTGGAGAAAACTCTAATTTGAAGATATACATGCACCCCAATGTTCATAGAAGCACTATTTACAATAGACATGGAAGAAACATACATGTCAATTGACAGATGAATGAATAAAGACGATATGGTATATACACATGATGAAATACTACTTAGCCATAAAAAAGAATGAAACAATGCCATTTGAAACAACATGGATGGACCTAGAGATTATCATACTAAGTGAAGTAAGCCAGACAGAGAAATATCATATGCTATCTTTTATATGTGGAATCCAAAATATGATATAAATGAACTTATTTACAAAGCAGAAACAGACTCACAGCCATAGAAAACAAATTTATGATTATCAATGGGGAAAGAGGGTGGGAGAGAGATAAATTAGGAGTTTGGGATTAGCAGATACAAACTACTACATGTAAAACAGATAAACAACAAACTCCTACTGTATAGCACAAGGAAGTATATTCAATATCCTATTAATATAATAAACCATAATAGAAAAGAATATGAAAAAGAATACATATATATGTATAACTGAATCACTTTGGAATACACCACAAACTAACACAATATTGTAAATCAACTATACTTCAATTTTTTAAAAAATTTTCAAGAGCCCATGTCACCAGTGATAATCAAAGCTGTGTTCCTCAATAATATTCAGTAAGAAGAACAGTGTCACTGTTCTCCAAAGAATGTCTTTGATATTCCTGTCAAAGACGTACAACTTGAATCTAATTATGAGGAAACATCAGACAAATCCAAATTAAGGGCCATTCTACAAAATAACTGGCTTATATACCTGAAAAGTTTCAAGCCAGGAAAGGAAAGACTGAAAACTATTACAAACTGAAGGAGACTAAAGATACACGACACCAAATGCAACATGTGATTCTGAACTAAAGCATTTTGCTCTAAAAGACATTAGGACAATTGCTAAAACTTGAATAGGGTATGAACATTCCATGTAGTTACCTATCATTATTAATTTTCTGATTTTGATGGTTGTATAGTGGCTACACAGGGAATTGCCCTTATTTATAGGAAATATACACTGAAGTATTCGGGAATGATGGGCTTTGCTGGTGGCTCAGACGGTAAAGCATCTGTCTGCAGTGTAGGAGACTCAGGTTCGATCCCTGGGTCAGGAAGATCCTCTGAAGAAGGAAATGGCAATCCACTCTAGTACTCTTGCCTGGAAAATTCCATGGACAGAGGAGCCTGGTAGACTACAGTCCATGGGGTTGCAAAGAGTCTGACACGACTGAGCGACTTCACTTTATTCAGGAATGATGGGTCATCAGTTTTGGCAATTTATTCTCAAATGGTTCAGGGCTTTTTTAAAAAGTTATTTTCACTATATTTCCAAATTTTAAATTTTGTGATTGTTTCAAGAAATTAATTCATCAATCTTTTTTTTCCAAAAATAAAATTAATACATGCATAATGTAAGTAGTGAAAGCAAAGAGGTATAAAGTCAAAGTTGATCATCTTCCCAGTTCTTTCTCTATCCCTATGCCCCACAGAAACAATGGTACCGTTTTGACATTTATATAAACATATATAAACATTGGGGCTTCCCTGGTAGCTCAGCTGGTAAAGAATGCACCTGCAATGCAGGAGACTGAGAGTCATTTCCTAGGCAGGTTGATAAGAAGTCTAGGGGTCCCCAGGGAGAGAGGGGTCTGGAATTCTCAAGGAGAAAGAAAGGACAAACTTTCTTTTTTCCTCTACATTCCTTAGGATTATGTGTCCTGCCTGAGGACAGTCTCTGGATTAAACCTGGCTAATCATGTTATCTTAAAATGTAAATTATGGGAGTTCAGTTCAGTTCAGTTCAGACGCTCAGTCATGTCCGACTCTTTGCGACCCCATGAATCACAGCACGCCAGGCCTCCCTGTCCATCACCAACTCCCAGAGCTCACTCAAACTCATGTCCATCGAGTCGGTGATGCCATCCAGCCATCTCATCCTGTCGTCCCCTTCTCCTCCCGCCCCCAATCCCTCCCAGCATCAGAATCTTTTCCAATGGGTCAACTTTTCACATGAGGTGGCCTAAGTACTGGAGCTTCAGCTTTAGCATCATTCCCTCCAAAGAACACCCAGGGCTGATATCCTTCAGAATGGACTGGTTGGATCTCCTTGCAGTCCAAGGGACTCTCAAGAGTCTTCTCCAACACCACAGAACAAAAGCATCAATTCTTCAGCGCTCAGCTTTCTTCACAGTCCAACTCTCACATCCATACATGACCACTGGAAAAACCATAGCCTTGACTAGACAGACATTTGTTGGCAAAGTAATATCTCTGCTTTTCAATATGCTATCTAGGTTGGTCATAACTTTCCTTCCAAGGAGTAAGTGTCTTTTAATTTCATGGCTGCAATCACCATCTACAGTGATTTTGGAGCCCAAAAATATAAAGTCTGACACTGTTTCTACTGTTTCCCCATCTATTTCCCATGAAGTGATGGGACCAGATGCCATGATCTTCATTTTCTGAATGTTGAGCTTTAAGCCAACTTTTTCACTGTCCTCTTTCACTTTCATCAAGAGGCTTTTGAGTTCCTCTTCACTTTCTGCCATAAGGGTGGTGTCATCTGCATATCTGAGGTTATTGATATTTCTCCCTGCAATCTTGATTCCAGCTTGTACTTCTTCTAGCCCAGCATTTCTCATGATGTACTCTGCATATAAGTTAAATAAGCAGGGTGACAATATACAGCCTTGACATACTCCTTTTCCTATTTGGAACCAGTCTGTTGTTCCATGTCCAGTTGTAACTGTTGCTTCCTGACCTGCATATAGGTTTCTCAAGAGGCAGGTCAGGTGGTCTGGTATTCCCATCTCTTTCAGAATTTTCCACAGTTTATTGTGGTCCACACAGTCAAATTATGGGAGTAGGTCTGGTCTTTACAAGGATTATATAACAATAATATATCCTGCCTGAAGGCAGTCTCTGGACTAAACCTTCTAGCTAATCCTGTTATCTTAAAATGTAAATTATGGGAGTAAGTCTGGTGAGATCTTTACAACCTCCAGACATTCTTTGGATTCACTGGAGAGTATATAACTCCATTGCTAACACCAGCAAGCAGGTTATCTTTCTACCCTCTTATGATGTCTATGTCAGAAGCTTTCTATATCTCCTTTATACTTCAATAAAAGTTTATTACACAAAAGCTCTGAGCAATCAAGCCTGTCTCTGGCCCTGGATTGAATTCTTCTCCTCTGGAGGCCAAGAATCCCGGCATCTTTGTGTGATTCAGCAACAAACTTTCAAGACTCTGGTTCGATTGCTGGGTTGGGAATATCCCCTGGAGAAGGAATAGGCTACCCACTCCAGTATTCTTGGGCTTCCCTGGTGACTCAGATAGTAAAGAATCTGCCTGCAGTGTGGGAGACCTAGGTTCGATCCCTGGGTTGGGAAGATCCCCTGGAGCAGGACATGGAAACACACTCCAGTATTCTTGCCTGGAAAATCCCCATGGACAGAGGAACCTGGCGGGCTACAGTTCATGGGGTCACAAAGAGTTGGACACAACTGAGCGACTTAGCACAGCACAGCATATAAACATTTAGAGGGAATTCACTATTAATGATCTCCTTGAAGAGGAAATTTCTAGATCCCTGGAAGTAGCAGAAATTAAAAGTTATAAAAAATATATATCATGTACATATCCTGTTTAACAAATAAAATGAACTCTGAAATCCTGAAATGCATAACAAAATTCTAAAGTCTGTCTGTGGTTTCTCTTGGGTTTTCCCACTAAAGGCATTGAATTATGGGCCCAAACCCATGGAATGACTGCATGGAAGCTTCTAAGATTTGGAAAACAGAGAGGGACACACAGCCTTCTGAAAACATGGAAACTAGAAAACAAGACATTCTCCCAAATGGGGACTGGCCATGGCTGCATGGTAAGGTGCTCTCCTCCTAGAAGTTAAGTGTATTCCTATTTCTATTAATACAGTCTTCTGCTACTTTCACTTTTTTCCCAGCTATATCATCCTGCAGGTTCATAACATACTGATTTCATTGAAATGCCTGCTTTTTCAAAATACATGCTACTACAAAACCACAATACTCAACTTTCATTCTCCAAATGTATTTGGTGCTAAAGGCTTTTTTTCCCTGTCATGCTTTTTTTTGGGGGGGGGGGATTCTGATTTTGTTATGTCGGTTTTATATTATCTCTGACTATAATCTGCATGACTTCATCATGGCATTGACAGAACTACTGAAAACTCGGGATTGAGGATAGAGTCCTGAGTCTTGCCCCTGGAGACCTCTCTTTAGTGGACAGGTACAGTCATCCAGGGCTTCCCAGGTGGCTCAGTGATAAAGAATCCGCCTGCCAATGTAGGAGACGTGGGTTCGTTCTCTGAGTTGAGAAGATCTCCTGGAGTAGAAAATGCCAACCCACTCCAGTAATCTTGCCTGGGAAATTCCATGGACAGAGGAGCCTGGCAGGCTACTGTTCATGGGGTCGCAAAAGACTCAGACACAACTGAACAACTAAACAACAAAAACAGTCATCCAACCAGGTAGAAGTCCAATTAGTAAAACTATCCTGCAACCCATGTTTCTCTATTTTGATAGCATGAAGTTTTTAAAGTTATATTACTGCCAACTGTACAGAAAACAATTTGACTACACCTGCCATATTTTTTCTGACCCATTTGTCTATTAACTCTAACAAAATTAAAAGAAATAGTCTGCCAGCTTATTTTTAATTAAATGCTTTCTTACTGATGCCTTGTAAACCTTGATTCTAAGTGCAACAATGTCAATTTTGCAAAGTCTATTGTAAATCTTACCCAATCTTCTTAGTAATAAAAGAAATGTAAATTTTAAAAGAAGTAGTAATGCATCTTTTACCAACAAACTGTTCAGAGTTTGTGGTACTTTCTGGTGTTGTTGAGGCTACAGGGATCTCAGACTTTCATTCAACCAAAGGTGGCCTCTCTTGATGGCAACCTGGCAGAAGTGTCAAAAGGCTTGAAAATGTAGATTTGCTTTGTCCCAATATTTCCTCTTCTGGTAGTCTATCCACAGGTCATCATGGATATAGACAAACATATACCTACCAGTATGTTTACCCAGCCTGTTTATCATAAGGGATAAAAGATATCATGAGAAAAAAATCCAAAACAGAAGATTTGTGAGATGCATATCTACACAATGGAATACTAGACAACCACTTAAAATGATATTGCAACATGTTTAATATCCTAGAAAGATGGGCACAACTGGGGAAAAAAGGCAAAACAGAATACCTAATAAAATCCTATTTTGTGTGTAAGTGTATATGTGTATGTGTGCATACAGAAGTGACTAAACTGTATATATCAAAACAGGCAGATTAGTTATCTATGGATGATGAAGTTAAAGGAATTTTTCTCTATTTCATTCAATTTGATTACCTATGTTTTCTAAGTATTATTCAATGCCTTTGTATTTTATTAGGAGAAATAGCAATTACTAGCCACTGTCTATTGTGCATGTGCGCCAAGTCACTTCAGTCATGTTCAACTCTTTGTGACCCTGTGGGCTGTAGCCTGCCAGGTTCCTGTGTCTTAGGGATTCTCCAGGCAAGAATACTGGAGTGGGTTGCCATGCCCTCCTCCAGGGTATCTTCCCAACCCAGGCATCAAACCCATATCTCTATGTCTCCTGTACTGGCATGCATGCGTGCTAAGTCACTTCAGTTGTGTCCAACTCTGTGACCCTATGGACTGTAGTCCACCAGGCTCCTCTGTCCATGAGATTCTCCAGGCAAGAATACTGGGGTGGGTTGCCATGCCCTCTTCCAGGGGATCGTCCCGACCCAGGGATGGAACCCAGCATCTCTTAAGTCTACCTGCATTGGCAAGTGGGTTCTTTACCACTACTGCCAGTGGGAAGCCCCACTGTCTATTATAAACATTGTCTATATCTACAGGCATGGCTGAAACTAACAGAATGCAAGTGACCTCTTTTTCTCCCCTTACTCTCCATTGTATTTTGTAATGTTTATAATAAATTTATTTGTAATAGCCAAGAACTGTAAAAACCAAAGGCCCATCATGAGGCAATGGACTAACTCCATCATATCCATACAACAGAATACTTCTCAGTTTTAAAAAAGAATGAACTATTGATACAACATGGATGATGCATATTTATGCAATAACATGGATGAATCTCAAGATAATTATGCTGAGTTAAAATAAGCCATACCAAAAATAAATTCATATTGTATGATTCCATTTATATAAAATTCTAGAAAATGCAAATAAATCTATAGTGATAGGGAGCAGATCAATTATTGCTTAGGGAAAGTAGATAGAGAGGAACAAGTTAAGTACATGAGGAAATTTTGGAAGTGATGGATATGTTCATTGTATTCATTATCTCCATGGTATTTTGTTCTAAATTTCTCACAGTCCTTTCACATCCTGCTTCAGATATACCTCAATAGGATTTTACTTCCTTCCTAAATAGAAGAGCCTTTGAATTCTGAGATTGGATTTTATATCTCTATATATCTGGGCTTCCCTGGTGGCTCAGATGGTAAAAAACCCACCTGCAGTGCAGGAGACCTGGGTTCTATCCCTGGGTTGGGAAGATTCCACCAGAGAAGCAACAGCTACCTAATCCAGTATTCTTGCCTGGAGAATCCCATGCACAGAGGAGCCTCACAGGCTACAATCCATGGGGTTGCAAAGAGTCAGACATGACTGAGCAACTTTCACTCACACTCACTCATCTCTACATATCTCCACTACCATGAAGTATATTATCATATGAGAGAAGATACATTAAAAGTTCAGATTAAATGGGGACAGACATTTTTTCAAGAGAAAATTCCTTTGGTAGTGTCTATGGTATCATGGGTGTTTGACATCCAAAACTGTTTCAGGGGGCTCAGCTTTCTGGAAAGAAGAGGGTTAAGTAGATCTGAAGTAGAGGGTTTCTAGACTGACAAAGAGGAGAGGAAAAGGAAGGGGGCTCTGGTGATGAGTTGTTTACCACTTCTTAGTGAGTCTCCCAGCATAACTGCCTGATAGTCCACTACAGCTCCTGTTTCCAGACAGGTGAGCCACAGATACTGGCTTCTTCCTGCCTCGAGTGTTTCTTGTTCAGTCTCTCAGTTGTGTACAACTCTTTGCAACCTCATGGTTTCCAGAATCATCCCATTGGTAATGCTATGAACCGGGGATATAGCTTCTGTGCATGTGCAATAAATATCCACATTCCCTTGTTTCAGAGGGAACTCCTATCAACCCCAGAAAGAAAGCTACACAGTGAGTGTCTTATGACCAAGTACTTCAACTCCCCAAAGATCTCTTTTATTGTACCTGACCTCTCTTCCATGTTCCCAGCTAAAAATTTTTTTTAAATGTTGTTCTAGTTAATATTTTTCCAGGCACCTTTTTTTTCCATTTCAGGCACCCTTATAAAAATAAGACTCTAGTTCTAAGAGCAGGCATTTGGACCTTTCTGGCAGGGACTCCTGCCCTGGGCAAGCACACTTGATGATCACACGGTACATGGTCCCTTCTCTCATGACCATCTGCTAGGCTGGCTCTCTGCCCACTCACAAGCTCACTGAATTGTTTCACTAAGACACAGGTGCCAGGCTATCATGGGTCTAAATGAGCAGCCCACATAATACAGCAAAATGCTCCTCTCCCCTTCAGGAAGATTCTTACCCACAACTGCCTTAAAGGAGTTTCACCACATGGCTTCTGAAGCTTGATTAAAGCCAGAGACATGGGGAACTCAAAGAAAATATTATAAGACTCAAACCCTGAGAGATAGGGGGGGCAGGGATCCCAGAGCAGAGCAACAGTGGCCATGCCAGCTATGGTGCAGGTAGAGGTGTGGGGTGGACAAGAATCTTCCAACTCTAGAAGGAAAGAAGTCGTTCCCACCCCCATCCCTGAATATATTTAAAATCAAGGCAAGGAATATGAGTTGTGTGTGTGACTGTGCTTTACAGCAGAAAGAAGAGAAAGTACCATGGGAGTTAAAGCCAAAGACATGTGTGTGACCCAATGCTGCCCCTTGATGAGACCTTTAGGCAGCCTCTGAACCTCAGTGTCCTAACACTGCCTTTTATGATCCACCCTTGGAGGTCACAACATGTGACTTCCACATATTCTACAGGTAGAAGTAATTACAAAGCTCTACCCCCATTGATTCATGAAGAAATGTCAACAGTGAATTATAAGAAGACCATGAGGGATGAGATAAATATTCTCCATCTTTAGAAAAATACAATCTTCCATGCCATACAAGGTTGATATGAGGATTAAATTAAATCATTCACATTCATTTTATAAGCCTTAAAGTATTCTATAAGTGTTATTTTTATTACAATAGTAATAATAAAATGTTATGTCTTTTATTTCAACTTACCACAGGAAGTGATTTCTAAAAATGGGGTTAAATGGGCATATTGAACTTTAAGGGGGAGCTAAAGGGGCTTCCCTGGTGGCTCAGTGGTAAAGAATCCACCTGCCAATGCAGGAGACACAGGTTCAATCCCTGGTCTGGGAAGATCCCACATGCCACACAGCAACTAAGCCCATGGGCCATAGATATTGAGCTTGTGCTCTAGAGCCTGGGAGCAACTACTGAAGCCCGAGCACACTAGAGCCCATGCTCCGCAAAAGAAGAGGCCACTGCAATGAGAAACCCGCACACCGCAACTAAAGAGTAGCCCCACTCACCACAACTAGAGAAAAGTCCACTCAGGAAGGAAGACTTGGCACAGCCAAAAATAAATAAACAAATAAAAAAGGTTTTTTAAACAGAGGGAGCTAAGGTCATAGTAATAGCACAGAAGGCATCTTTACTCAAACATCAGTGGTACATTATTTATACCAAAATATTAAAAGAAAGGTTTATACATTTCATTAGTCCCTTTTCTTAAAAAAAAAAAAAAAAGCTCACTTGGCCTTAATTATACTTTTTCCTTTATTGCAAGTTAATAGAATCCAAATACAAGTCTTAGATTTGCTGCCAAATCAACAGGACACATATGAGGAAGTTTTTACTTGAGAGTCCAAATGACCTTTAAAGTTTCTATAAGTTACAGAAAGCTGGGAGTCTCTGAGTCAGTTGGATTTTCCTTGCCTTAAAATTTTAAGGCCATATTTACACTTGTCCAAAATTCTAGTTTTCTTTCTTTTTTTGGAATGACTAGTGTAATAAATCCTCACGAATCCATTGATTAAAGAATAATCAACACATGGCCAATCGCATCTCATCTATATCATTCTCTTGTCCCATGTCCATTTTTTTATACAGTAGGTCATTGTTGGTTATTTATTTTAAATATAGCAGTGCATACACATCAATCCCAAACTCCCTAACTATCCCTCCCCACCCATGTAACCAAGAGTTCATTCTCTAAGTCTGTGAGTCTGTTTCTGTTTTGTAAATAACATTTTGTATCATTTTTGTAGATTCCTCATATAAGCAATATCACACAATATTTCCCTTTGTCTGACTTACTTCATACAGTATGACAATTTCTACATCCATCCCTATTGCTGCAAATGGCATTCAGTTCAGTTCAGTCATTCAGTCATGTCCAGTTCTTTGCAGTCCCATGGACTCCAGCACACTAAGCTTCCCTGTCCATCACCAACTTCCAGAGCTTGCTCAAACTCATGTCCATCGAGTCAGTGATGCCCTCCAACCATCTCATCCTCTGTCGTCCATCCCCTTCTCCTCCCGCCTTCAATTTTTCCCAGCATCAGGGTCTTTTCAAATGAGTCAGCTGTTCGCATCAGGTGGCCAAAGGATTAGAGTTTCAGCTTCAGCATCTGTCCATCCAATGAATATTCAGCACTGACTTCCCTTAGGATTGACTGGTTTGATCTCCTTGCAGTCCAAGGAGTCTTCTCCAGCACCACAATTCAAAAGCATCAATTCTCTTCTTCGGTGCTCAGCTTTCTTTATAGTCCAACTCACATCCATAGATGACTACTGGAAAAACCATAGCTTTGACTAGGTGGACCTTTGTTGGCAAAGTAATGTCTCTGCTTTTTAATACGGTGTCTAGGTTGGTCATATCTTTCCTTCCAAGGAGCAAGCATCTTTTAGTTTCCTGGCTTCAGTAACCATCTGCAGTGATTCTGGAGCCTAAGAAAATAAAGTCTGTCACTTTTTCCATTGTTTCCCCCATCTACTTGCCATGAAGAGAATGGACCAGATCCATGATCTTCTTTTTTTGAATGTTGAGTTTTAAGCCAGCTTTTTCACTCTCCTCTTTCACTTTCATCAAGAGGCTCTTCACTTTCTGCCATAAAGGTGGTGTCATCTGTGTATCTGAGGTTATTGATATTTCTCCCGGCAATCTTGATTCCAGCTTCTGCTTCCTCCAGCCCAGCATTTCCCATGATACACTCTGCCTATAAGTTAAATAAGCAGAGTGACAATAGACAGCCTTGACGTACTCCTTTCCCAATTTGGAATCAGTCTATTGTTCCATGTCTGGTTCTAACTGTTGCTTGTTGACCTGCATACAGATTTCTCAGGAGGCAGGTAAGGTGGTCTGGTATTCCCATCTCTTGAAGAATTTTCCACAGTTTGTTGTGATCTACACAGGGTCAAAGGCTTTGGCATAATCAATAAAGCAAAAGTTGATGTTTTTCTGGAATTCACTTGCTTTTTCTATGATCCAATGGATGTTGGGAATTGGCGTTAGTTCATTAGTTTTTATGGTTGAGTAATTTTCCATTGTATATATGGACCACAACTTCTTTATCCATTCCTCTGTCAATGGATACTTAGCTTGCTTCCATGTCTTGGTTATAGAGAAATTCCAATTTTCAACTTATAAGTGTCTTTAATGGAAGAGTGGCAACAGAGAGACTAAAAATGGTGAAAGAAAGGAGAGAGAAATACTGCCTGTGCCCAGATACTCCTTGGTGGGTGGATGAGAAGAGGAAGGTTTCCAGACCTCAGGGTTCAGGTCCTAGACAAGGTAAATCTATAGAATGGACGGGTGAAGGGCCTGGGCTCCCATTAAGTGCACCTAATGAAAGGAAGTTGGGAATCTAAGCTGTACCTGAGACCCAATATCCTCAAATTATTCTTCTGTTCCCTAGGTAGACTCCCCATCTCAGCCCCCTCAACAAGATAAGTATCAGAAACATACAGGTTTCCTGAAGCTGTAATTTTAGGCTGTCATCAATGTTAGCATCGAGAACTCTCCCTATCACCTATTAGTAATCAAAATGACTCAGGTGGTATTTCTAAGTGAAAAAAAGCATGCTTCACAAAAGTCAGCATATGCGAACATTTCTATACAAAAATAACATATATATATGAATATATATATATATTTATTCATTAAATACTTGTCCAGTGGCTAATATGCTTTCATGTGCCTAGAACATGTCTCTAGAGGACATGTAACAAACCAGAGGCAGTTGTGGCCTCTGGCCAGGGGAACTGGGGGGCTAGGAGGGAGGAGGCAGGAGGGGGACTTTGTTTTCACTAAGTCTTCTTTTGTGGCGGTTTAGTTGCTGTCATGTCTGATTCTTTGCAACCCCGTGGACTGTAGCCCACCAGGCTCCTCTGTCCATGGGGTTCTCCAAGCAAGAATACTGGAGTGGGTTGCCATTTCCTTCTCCATTTTGTACTACGTACATATAATACCTATTTTTTAAATTGTTGGAAGTTATTCTGGGATGACTTGCGACCAGTGTGGTTGCACGTGTGCTAGCACAGGCTCCCTGACAGGACAAAGAATCCCAGGCTTTTCATGCCATAGTTTTTGCTCACAGTTTTGCACTGGTTCCTACTTAAAGTGCATTATAAAAAGCAGTAATATAAGAAGATTTTAATTTGTCTTAGCCTGGGTTCTTCTGAAAACAGAACCTAAAACAAAGGCCTAAGTGTAAGCAGTTGAATTGGGAGTGATCCTAGGTTGCAGAATGCAGGCGAGGGCAGCTAAAGACAGGAAAGAAAGCCACTCCCAAGACGGGCTCCTGGTTGGCTACCCCTTGGACCACTCTTCTTCTTGACTAGGTGGGGATATATAAGAAGCCTCACGAAAGGCAGGTGAGAACTGGGCTGGGAGACAAGAGAAGGAAGTAGTTAATCACCAGCTCTCATTCTCACAGGTCAGGGTTTGTCCCAGTAGGGTTTCCTGTACCTGCAGATGGACACTTCTAAGTGTTTGGACTGCAAGGAGATCCAACCAGTCCATCCTAAAGGAGATCAGTCCTAGGTGTTCATTGGAAGGACTGATGCTGAAGCTGAAACTCCAATACTTTGGCCACCTCATGTGAAGAGTTGACTCATGGGAAAAGACCCCGATGCTGGGAGGGATTGGGGGCGGGAGGAGAAGGGGACGACAGAGGATGAGATGGCTGGATGGCATCACCGACTCGATGGACATGAGTTTGAGTGAACTCCGGGAGCTGGTGATGGACAGGGAGGCCTGGCGTGCTGTGATTCATGGGGTCGCAAGGAGTTGGACACGACTGAGCCACTGAACTGAACTGAAGTGTTTCCAAAGATTTTCTAAGATTTTCCACCTGAAGGTGTCAGAGAAACCCCAGACAGGAAGCAAGAGGTGCTCACTGCACAGGCCTAAGGTGAGATACAGTTGAGGTGTACCCAAATGAGGCTGGCTGATGCCCACGCAGTGCTGGTCACCGCAGCACTGGCTAGAATCAGAGCGAAGCCAGAGAAGTGTCCAATACATTTATAAGAACCTCCTTCTTTGACAAATTTTATATTATTTTCATGTCTCTGGCCAAAAAATAGCATTAATTTTATACTTCTGAATAAGAATTTAATATATAAAAATAGTCAATTGCTCATATACATAAAGAATATTTCTGGAAGTGTCCTCAAGAATATTTACACTAGTATTTCCATGGAGGAGAATTTAGGTCAAGGAAGATTTGCACTACATATCTTGTTGTATCTTAAATTTTGAGTCACGAGAATGTATTATCTATATTATCCATTAAAAACAAAATTAGTTTTAAAAGATGATAAATATAAGACACATAAAATTAAAATATCCTATTTTAGAAATTTTTCAAAGTAGTCAAAGAAAGAAAAATACAGACTTTTTATTAAAAATGGAGATTTGAATATATGTTTACCCCCACTCTATCTGAAACCCTATAAAACGAGAGTAAAGAGATATTTTTAAACCAAGGAAACAAAGGCAGCAAAAGATAATAGAACATTAATAAAATTTTGGAAGCTAAAGAGTGGATGGATGAATGATAACTGACCTAGTGGACTAGAGAAAGCAGAAACCTAGGTCAGCAGAGGGAGAAACCAAAATGTACACAGATTTGCATCACAGCACTGCAGACAGACTCAGGAAGTGGAGGGACTGATATACCAATGAATGTAGAGTTAAGAGGGGCTAAAATCAGGATAGTGGGTTTAAGTCAGCGTAGGAAGAAGGTTACCTTGGATTCCCCTCTCATTCCATGCAGCTAGGGCTGCCCTCTCCCATCCCAGTAGAAGAATAGAGAGGACGAACTGGAGGGACTGTCTGCTCTGAGGGACACAGGAAAGAGTTGGGAACAGAAACATCTATTAAAAATGGGGGACTAAGTCTATATACTTCCTCCATTCAGCTCCCACTTAAAAAAAAAAAAAAAAGAAATCTAGGGAGGAAAGGAGCATGAAAACAAAAATGAAAATGTACAAAGATGATTTTTACATAAAAGCTTCACTCAGTATGATAATCTCCAGGTCCATCCACGTTGCTGCAAATGGCATTCTTTCATCCTTTTTTATGGCTGAGTAGTATTCCAGTGTATATACGTACCACATCTTCTTTATCCGTTCCTCCATCAACAGACATTTAGGTTGCCTTCACATCTTGACTGCTATATGTAAGTAGTGCTGCAATGAACACAGGGGTGCATATATCTTTCCAAACTATGGTCTTCTCCAGATAAATGCCCAGTTTTATGTATTCTGATACTTTAAGATAGATTTTTATATACAAGTAAATATATATTCACAACCTTAAGTCAAAAGTAATATGCTATTTATTTATCAATAAATCCTTCTGTCACATAATTAGTTTGAAGTAAATTTATCCACATATAAGGTGACAGTAGTGGTAAGGAACCTGCCTGCCAATGCAAGCGACGTGGAGACTGGGGTTCAGTCCCTGGGTGGGGAAGATCCCCTGGAGAGGCACATGGCAACCCACTCCAGTATTCTTGCCTGGAGAATCCCACAGACAGAGGAGCTGGCAGGCTATAGTCCATAGGGTTGCAAAGATTTGGACATGACGGAAGCAACTTAGAACATACCACATACAAAAAAAAACCAAATTTTTGTTTACATAACAGAGTCATTAGGATTGAATTATAAATGAACTTTGTAATCTAAGCTTAAATAATATGTCTTCTAAATTAATACATTTTTACTTAAAACTATTTCTGTAGACTATCTATGTAATAAAAACAAAAAATTGAAGTTCTTAAATGGATTTGTCAAATGATAAGTGACTGTGAAAGGAATTCATAAGTCAAAGTATTCAAGAGACAGTGGGTTATAGGATTAATGTTGGGGATTCCAGAGACCTTGCCATTATGTGCTGGTTGCATTCTGAAAGCCCCTTAACAACACCAAAGTCTTTCTGTTTACCATTACAGTCATGTGCAGTCAGTCAGAATCGCATTCTGGTTAAACTCTCTAAGCTTCAGTTTCTACATTTAAAAAATGAGAGCTCCTTCCCAAAATTGTTAGTCCCAGTAAGTGAATGAAGTGGCTAACAGTGATTAGGCATATGATCAGCATTCAATAAATTACAGATGCTTGTGTGTGTACACTTACAATAGATATATATGCCCAGAAGAAACACACTAACTCAAATTCTCATCATGGTCTAATTAACTGATATCACAACTTCCCTGAGAAGAAAGAAAACACAAAGTTAAAAGAAGATACTACTCATCAGTAGTATCCTCTCAAAAGAGAAGATACTACTCAACAAGCTCAAAAGTGAAGACAAAACAGGGCAAAGACATACTCTTGCCTGAAGAATATTTAAGATAAACAAAGTATCTGCCAATAACATAAATGCACTTGCTGTTGTCTGAACTAACACGCACCTGAAGACCTCATACCCAGAAAGCAGTCAGATAGAGCAGCAGAGTAAGACAAAAGAAGGAAAGACTGAATCAGAACCAACATCCAGAAGGTTGCTACCATGTAACCAAACACAATCACTAACTAAAATACAATTAGCCACAATCACAGAGCCACAGCATGGCAGCAGCTGAGAGGGACCCAGGAGCCCACCTAAGGAGCTCCAACACTGTGCAAGAGGCAAAATGAACAGCCCAGGTGATCTGCCCAAGGTCACGCCTGATTAGAAGCAGAGGCTAAATCTGAATTAGAATTTCCGGTTCATTGACCTTTCTTGTTTAAAAAAAGAAAAAAGTTGATGTGTAGGCATGGAGGAAGCAGGCAGTGGCGTGGGACAGCTTCCGGAGTATACAAAGAAAAGGTTGCTAACCCTGCAAACAACATGTGCTTGGCTGGCAATAAGGGCCAAGGTTGACAATGCAGAAAGTCTTTCCCCTAAGAAGGAAAACATTCTATGTTCTTCCTGCTACAGGAGGCAGAGTAAGACAGCCCTGCTTTCTAAAATGACCACTGCTTTCAGATATGTTTTCCACATACCCTTCAGAATGGAAATCAGCCCAGATCCCTTCCTCGGAAGAGTTAAGCACAGAAGCATCACTCGAATGGAGCGAGCAGCTTGCAGAATGGCTGCAATGAGTTGGTTCCCTCGTAAATAGATTGAACATTATCGCTCTGCTTCATACCCTCAAAGGAACTCGGTCCCGTGAATGGAATGGTATATTATAACTGGCATAAAATAGGCCACCACTTTAGTTACAACACAGGATTGTCCAAATAAACAAGCATTAATCATGCACATTATGTGGAGCATAATGCTTCAGAGAGCTTCTGCAAACAGCTCCAAATGAACTCGACCAAATTATACCATCTGACAGCTGTTCTGTGACCTGTGGGAAATGAGTTGGTGGTCTCAGTCCAGTTCCTAGTGGACAGGTGTCCAAAGCACAAAAACTACCCTCACAATTGGGCCTAATTAGCAACCTGGTTGTTGCAGCCGCTGTAAAACCTGGAGCCCATATCTGCGCTGTGTTGTCGGAGGCCCAGCTCGACATCGGGTGGCACACGCCGATGGCTTAGTGCACGAACGCTAGCATGGCGCCTGCACACAATGTCATTGCTTCAGGAGAAACAGAACTGGGTCCAGGACTGGCTCTCTGCCTAGCCGAAGATGTCAGAGACAGGGCACTGCTTTAATCCAGGGAATGAACATGTTTGTAACACTTAAAGGTTACAAACTCACACCTTTCACGAGAGCAGCACACGTCTATCACACCGAAACTCAGATTTCACTGGATTCCCAACCATTCCTCCAAATCTTTCTCTTCACCTCATTGCCTTCATTGAATCCTGCCTGTTTCTGAGGACACAGTGTCCCCTGCAGCCTTCCCAAGCGTGCCATTGTTGGTCTCCAAGGAGAACACAGCTCAGCACCAAGGATGGGGAAGGGTTCTCCTCGTTCCTGAATGTCACTTCCAAAGCCACTTCTTCCCAAACCTTGCAAACTCCGATACCCAAGGCATTCAGCTCGACCCCTACCAATTGGCCTTCTAGCCAGTCCTCTTGTTCAGAAGCTTAGAGCCTTCCTCTCTGAACCTCTCTTCTGAAATCATCAATGGTGGTTTCAACACCCACTTGGGTAAACCACAGACACTCTGGCTCCTCAGCCACACACTCCCATAGCTGTTCTCCAGGCTTTGTCATTACCAGATAGGGCACCACCTCTAGAAGTCAAAATTCAAATAGTACTCTCTTGGACCACAACTGGTCATTTCTAGCTCCTTCTGTTACAGTGGCCTTCTCCACGACTCTTCCAGAGCATGCAGACCAATCCACTGATGCACACCTTTCCCACTATTCTTTGACTTCCCTTCCTTGCTTTTCTCTCATGTCATTGGTGCCTCTCTCTTATTGGTGCCTCACATTCCCTCATTCTTTACATCCAATCGAACATCAAGTCTTGTCAACTTTATCTTTGCACTATATTCACTCATTCATTTCTTACCATTCTATCCCAGCTTCTGGCTCACAATATAGACTCAATAAAATAGTATAAATAAACTATACTTCAATAAAGCATGTTTCCAGAACAATAAAAGGATTGATTCCATTTATATACCATTTTAGAAAATACTTGGGCTTCCCTGGTAGCTCAGACGGTAAAGAATCTGCCTGCGATGCAGGAGACCTGGGTTCAATCCCTGGGTTGGGAAGGTCCCCCGAAAGGGAACCCACTCCAGTATTCCTGCATGGAGAATCCCCATGGACAGAGGAGCCTGGCGGGCTACAGTCCATGGGGTCACAAAGAGTTGGACACAACTGAGTGACTTTCAGTTTCACTTCTAGAAAATACAAAATTACAGGACAGAAATTAACTACCAGAGTCTGGGAGAAGTGGTATAGCACTGACTATACAAAAGGCACAAAGAAATTTTTGAGAAAGATGGAAATATTATACATATCTTAAATGTATTATACAACTGTATATTTGTTAAAACTCATCAAACTATACATCTAAAGGGTGAATTTTACTGTAAACTCTCTAAAATCGATTTTTTTTACAATTCATTAGTTTTACATTTCCATAATAAAAACATGTTTAAAATGAATGCCAGTATCATGCAAATGCTCCTCAGCTTCTATTTGTAACAAACCATATACTTAGACTGCAAATGCAAGGATGCAAGGCAAAACAAGGCACAGACTGCGAGCATATGTTACAAAACACATTCTGACGAAGGACTTGTGCTAGAATATTATATATAGAGAATTTCGCCACTCGAGTATGACAGACATATGTTTCATATGTCATCCATGTTTCATAAGTATATACATATATGTATATGTGTATATGAAATCTTAAATGTTGCCCTAATGAAGTTTCATGGAGCAAGAAAAGTCTACCAGAAAGCTTTTGCTAAACTGAGATTTTAGTTTCTTCTTTTTTTTTTTTTAAAGATTTTAGTTTCAATAGCCTCTTTCTACAAACAATAATTCATGATATCCCAAATAATTCCAAGCTTACCCCCAGTCCTTATTTAAGAGCTATTAAGAGAAAACTTTTCATTTTTATAAAATTTTTATAAAATTCATTTGGATACCAAGTCATCTTGAGCTATACAAAAAAAAGAAAAGAAGGATATAGAGTTCATTAATTTGCAATCTGCCCCCAAATTCCCACACCTAGAATGACACCTTATATGCAAGAGCTACTTGGTTGCTTGCATTTTTCCTAAAAACATGAATCCTATTGGGTATATAGAGGCAAGTCATAAAGCAAATCTGAGAAAATACACTGTTATTAATATGCTCTGAAGAATTAAGTCTGATAAACATGTGCTTGTACCAAAAGGTGCCCACTTTCTTGAAGACATATGTAGTATCTGTAATTTTATCTTAGTGCAAAATCATATAACTGTGTCAGTGTAAATAATATCATGCCCTTTCATAATCTTATAGAACTGTCTGTAAGATTACCAGGGCCATCACATACAGCTGTGTCGGTTGCATATTCAACAAAAGCATGCAGCCCAGGGGGTGAAGATGTGCTTTGAAATCCAGTCCTTACTCTGTTGCAAACCTTGTGTCAACACTGATGGGAAGTGACACCTCTTTTCCTAATTATCCTCCTAAATAGGAACCTTTATATAATTTGTGAACTCAAAGGATACACCTTTTTTTAACACACACAAAGATACTATGAATACTTGAAGAGGTCCTAAGGACCATTACCCTATCTTAAAAAAAAAAAAAATCTCAGAATAACCACTCATGCTAAGAATTAAATACTCCAAGTTCTTCTCCATTCTTTCAATATATCATATATAGAATATCTCTGAAAAATATAGGTAGAAGGGAATATTAATTTTGCTTTAAAAAATGACTGAATTTAAATTGCCATGTACATAATCTATATCATTCCAGTCATTAGTTAATAAACAAAAATCCCTCTAATGCATACAAAATTCAATTCTTTAAGATCTTCCCATCTTCCCTAAGGATGGTCAATTTTTATTGCTCTCACTGAGCTGTGAAAACCTGATCATCCTGTGTATACAGCAAAAAAAAGGCTGAAAATAACAAAAGAAGATCATATAGAGAATTCACAGCCAATTGTAATTGGCAATACATTTTGCTTAGGGATACCAGATAAAAATATTCTAAACATATGCCACAACTCTCATCCTGCCTTCAGCAACCATGACAATGACTTCTAAAATCTTTTCTTCCTGATGCATCTATAAACAATTAGCATCTCTTTGTTAAACACTAATTGCTCTTCTCACACAGCTGTGCCACTGTACAGCTCAAGAAAGAGGGCCTGTGTTAAGACAGTTATTAATAAAATAGTGCCATAACAAAATGAAAGGGCCTAGGGACTTCAAGAAAAACTGGTCTCCCTAACATCCTTGGGAAACTCAAACCATAGACTACATCTTAAATGCTGAGTTTCTCTTTGATATAAATCTTTAAATATAAATATAAATCTTAAATATAAATCATCTTTTTTTTAATATAAGTCCATATTGGGAAACACAAGAACATAGAGATTGACCTCCTACACTGTTTGTGGGAATATAAATTGATGCAGCCACTATGGAAAACAGTATGAAGTTTCCTTAAAAACTAAAAATAGAGTTGTCATATGATCCAGCAATCCCACTCCTGGGCATATATCCAGACAAAACTATAATTCAGAAAGATACATGCACCCCAGTGCTCACTGCAGCACTATTTACTGTAGCCAAGATATGGAAACAATCTAAATGTCCATCAACAGATGATTGGATAAAGATGTGGTACATTTATACAATGGAATACTACTTAGCCATTAAAAAGAACAAAACAATGCCATTTGCAACAACATGGATGCAACTAGAGATGATCATACTAAGTGCAGTAAGCCAAAAGAGAAAGACAAATACCATATCAATCACTTATATGTGGAATCTAAAATACAGCACAAATGAACTTACCTAAGAAACAGAAACAGGCTCACAGACATAAAGAACAGACTTGTGGTGGCCAAGGGGGAGGAGATGTGGGATGGGTTGGGAGTTTGGGATCAGCAGATGTAAACTATTAAATATAGAATAGGTAAGCAACAAGGCCCTACTGTACAGCACAGGGAACTATATTCTATATCCTGTGATAAGCTATAAAGGAAAAGAATATTAAAAGAATGTATAAACATGTATAACTGAATCACTTTGCTGTACAGCAGACATTAATACAACATTGTAAGTCAACTATACTTCACTAAAATAAATTAAAAAAAAAGAATTTGACGTTGAGAACATGGCCTTTTGAGTTAGATTACATGGGTTTGAATTCCATTCCAGCTTTTCAACTGACAACTCTGTGACTGGGGCACATTACTCAACCTTTCTGGGCTTCAGTTTCCTCATCTGTAAAAGGGGGCTAGTGAAAATTCATAACACTTTGAGGACTACATTTTAACACCTGTAAAGAGTTCAGAAAAGTGCCTTGCGTGTAGTAAATGCTCAGTATATATTAGATAAACAATATGTCACTATTTTTTAATTTTGGGGGGAGCTGCAAGGGCTTTCTCTAGTTGCAGCATGCAGAGGTTACTCTCTAGTTGCAATGCATATACTTGCTGTGGTGGTGTCTTCTCTTGTTGCAGAGCATAGGCTCTAGCTGTGAAGACTTCAGTGGCTGCAGCCTGTGGGCTCTGTAGCTGTGGCTGGCGGGCTTAGTTGCTCCACGGCAGGTGGACTCTTCCCAGAACAAGGATCAAATTCGTCTCCCCTGCACTAGCAGGTGGATTCTTAACCACTGGACTACCAGAGAAATCCTGTTTGTTATTATTTATTGATGTATACCTTCCCTTTACCAATGTGTTCGATTTTTTTTTTTTTTTTTTTTTTTTTTTGCTTTTCAAATTTTTTAACTCACACTTGCAATCTACCCACATCCTCAGTTACTGGCAAAGCTGAGGACCAATTTTAAAGTTCACACAAACTACTCATTAGTATTTCAATATCACAATGGCTAAAGCAAAAGAAAAGAATTGGAGGAGGGGAATAGTCGCTAAGGGCTAGCAAAATTCATTGAAAATCTCAAGTCAGTTCTAAATCTTAAGAGTTTTTCACCCTTCAAAGTGATAACAATACAGAATGACAACATTTCCATCCCTTTCTACTTGAGAAACTCCAAAAACTGTTTGTCCCAAAAATATCTTGACGTGTTAGAAGTTTTCAGCTTCAGGAAATGAAATGTTCTACAGTAGAGGATTGAGATATCTGCAAATCTGACATGAAATTACTTCACTTACCATAGAAGAGAAGTACTCTTAAAGAAGAAAAGCCTGAGATAAAGCCCCTGTGTATTTTAACCCACATTTAGTCTCTATCTGTATGTCCCTCAATCATAAAACTTATTTGGTAAATTCAGTAACCAACAATATAATTTCCACATTGAATCACTCAAGCTACCTCTGTGTGCTAGTAACTAAATCTCTAACCAATAGTGGCTTAACAGGAAACATATTTAATTTTTCACAGAAAGACTAAGTAGGTAGCTTATTCCTTCCTCACTTTCTGCCATCCTCAGCAGGCATATCCAGCCTCAGGTTCGCTGCCTCATTGCCACAAGGTGGCTGCCTCCACTCCAAATCACGTACTCACATGGGTGCTAAGTCGCTTCGGTCGTGTCCAACTCTCTACAACCCTATGCACTACAGCCTGCCAGGCTCCTCTGTCCATAGGATTCTCCAGGCAAAAATACTGGATTGGGTTTCCATTTCCTCCCCCAGGGGATCTTCCTGGACCAGGGATCAAAATTGCATCTCATTCTCCTGCAGTGGCAGGCAGGTTCTTGACCACTAGTGCCACCTGGGAAGCCCACAAAGTGGCATATTCCAAAAAAGGAGAGAGAAGAAGGAGCTTCCCCTTTGGCATTGCTCTATCTTTTCAAGTAACACCCCTCACCTCAGCCCAACAGATTTGACCAGAACTGCATCATATGGCCACTCTCTGCTGCAAGGAAATGTGGGAAAGTAAATTCCTGGTATTCTCAGCCTTTTTCTTGAGAAGAGGTAAAGAAAACTGGCTATTGAATAGGCAACAGCAGCATCTTCCACACGTACCCATAATGTTCTTTCCCTGATTTTCCTTCTAGAAAATTCTTAATCATCCTTGAGGGTTTATTCCTTAGCCATCTGACACTTCTACATACATGTGTACATAAATGTGTCCCACATTGCACCGTGATTGTCATTAGTGCTGTTTCCCTACCACACGGTGAGCTTCTGGAATGGGAAACATATATGGTAACTACTGTAAACCATGTCTATGAGAATATGGTTGAAAAAATAATTAGATGCAATTATTTAAACTATGATGATAAACCCAGTCCCAAATGATCATACATATATTGTGTTAGATTAAACAGTATATAAAATCACCAAATAATTTTCTGAAAGACATGAAAGAAACTAGATGTAGTTTAGTTTGATTGTGTTGATGATCACCTAGGTAATTAGATGGAGTGGATGGAGGAGACTGGCTATGATTCACAGGTTGTTGGAGGTGGGTAGTGAGTACATAGGGATTCGTTATAATATTTTATTTACTTTTTTGTATGTTTGAAATCACCTACAGTGAAATATTTTTAAATGCTTTCCTAATTCAAAATACTAGGAAATTTTTTAAAAAACAGCAACAATTTAACTAGCTGCCCTAGTTCACCAATACCTAATTTCTATATATAGTATGTGTGATACCATATTGATTATGGCTTAGGGCCCTGGTTACACCCACAACATAGGGTAAAAGAATCCACTTGCCAATGCAGGAGACTTGGTAGACTCAGGTTCGATTCCTGGGTCAGGAAGATCCCCTGGAGGAAGAAACGGCAACCCACTCCATTATTCTTGCCTGGAAAATCTAATGGACAGAAGAGCCTGGCAGGCTACCATCCAGGGGGTTGCAAAGAGTTGAACATGACTGAGCAGACATACATGCATACCTAGTTCACTAAGAATAGAAATGAGACAAGACTGGGCAAGACAAGGTGCTATATGGAATTTGCCCAGCAGCCTATAAGTAGAAATTTATTCCATTACAGTTATGGAGGCTTAAAGTCCAAAATCAAGGTGTCAGCTGGTTTGGTTTCTCCTGAAGCCTGCCCCCTTAGCTTGAAGATGGTGCCTTACTGCTATGTCCTCATACCGTCTTTCTTCTGTGTGTGCATTCCCGACGTCTCTCCCGGTGTCCAAACTTCGTGTTCTAATAAAGACACCAGTCCGATGCGATGAAGGCTCACCCTAATGACCTCATTTTTACCTAATCATGTCTTCAAAGCTCTACCCCCTCATGGACACATTATATGTTTTAGGGGTTGTGGCTTCAACATATGGCTCTGAGGGGAACACAATTCAGCCCATAACAGCTGCCATACTCAGCAATACTACATCATGAACTAACATTCTGGGAATTTGTCTGACAAGTCAGCATCACTCCACAAAGCTGGAAGAAAAAGTCAGCCATTACAACAGGACAAGGGTGATGGAATGCTTCACTGCAATTAGCTCCCTACAGATTCCAGGCTTCCAAGAAATCAAACCAGGTCTAAAAGAGATTCCACCTAGAAGAAAACAAGACTTTTCCATGGAGAAGGGCTGGAAAGGAAAGTCTCACAAATGGTGGCATACAGTTTCCCATCCAAACCCAATGAACCTGCCAGAACTTGGATAACAAATGTCTTTGCTTGAAGCACCTTATCCCATGCAGAGATTGGAGGCATGCAGACAAAACACATCTTTGCCTGCAACCTAGGCTGCAAATAGTCAATACAAACCCCTCTGTGTACCATCTGCATTAACAGAGAGAGACGCAGGACACTTCCTGCCATGAGAAACAACACAGCTTACCCTCCAGCACCCCACAAGTCCCCAAATGGCCCCCACACATGTTGTCTCCATCTGGATTCCCTGCCAACATCTTGTTCAAGGGTTCAGTCAGAATAAGCAGGGCATTCTGTTCACAGGTGGTTTGGTTTGTCCCATTCCAAATGGTCTAGGCACCTAAACAAAACACAGCACTCTGTCCTCTCATACCCTCTCTCTCCCATCAGTCTGCCAATGAGAGACAATTCGTGGTGGTTTAATTAAGGTAGCACTGTTTTGCCACCTTAAATGAGGTTACATTTCCCAGGACACACTCGCCAAAGTCCCCCAATCCCCTAACCTTTATGACAACTTACTTTACTCCAAGGTCTTGGCTAAGCTGGCATCACTGTCGGCTACAAACCAACTGAAGCCTGTCAGACCTGCCTCATGCTTTATCTTCACACATCAGCTGAAACACGAGGAAGACTTCTCTGAAGCAACAATGCACAAGTTTGTACATCCATGTAACGACCTGCCCAGCCTTGTTCAACACCTGCTTTCAGATATACTAATTCTTAGATTTTCCTTAGTAGGACTTATTGCCACCAAAGGATTCTTGGTCCTGCATTCATCAGACTGACATAATAAGCTACACATTCTCTGTTCATAAGGCCACTGGCACTCCTGTAGCCAATAAAACCCCCACCATTTTGCATTCCCACATTCCCCCAGATGCCTAGTCCAAAACAATCCCGCCAAGTAATATCTTTTTCTTTAATAAAGTACTTTTTTTTATGGTGCCACTCAACTTGCAGGATCTTAGTTACCCAAAGTACAGAGTCCTAACCACTGGACCACCAGGGAATTCCCCCACCAAGTAATATCTTTAAAAAGCTAATATGCAAGGGAAAATTGCAATATGCACTGGAAATTTGCAATATGCACTGAATAAAAAAATTTGCAATATGCAGAGGGTCTCCAGGACACATGGGGAAAAGGAAGAGAACTGAAGGCTGTAATACTGGAGAGAGCCACCAATAGCCCAGTAGTTCTAATGAGGGGAGAAAAGAAAGAGTTCTATGGGAGAGACAATGGGGTGACGAGCCTAGGAACCCTCCACAGAGGTGTGAGACATAAGATGGCCTTATCCCCAACTTCCTCAACCACACTTTGCTCTCAGGACATTTCCCCTCATGCTGTCCAGATTTCAGCACAGAGGCCTGGACATAAGGAACCTCAACTTTGACCAAGGGAGTGATGGGCCAAGGCAAAGGACACTGTGGGAAGCCACTACAGACCTTCAGTGAGACCATGGAAAGGACCTGCACTTTGAAATCAGGCAAATTTGGTTTCCATCCCAGATTCTTCTACTTACTATCTCCATAGATTTGGGCAAATTACTTAACTTCCCTGAACCTTCATGTTCTTACATGTAAAAGGGATAATGCCACCAAAAGGTTACTTAAAGGATGAAATGAGATATGTTTTAGATAAAGTGCCTGCCACATTGTATGGTTTGATAAATGTTTTCCCTTCTAGAAAGTCTCCTGAAAGCCAAGACAAAAAGAGGAATAATTATCACATTCTTTCATTATCTAATAACCTGTTGCTACCTAATGTCCTGTTACTATCTAATAACAAGAATATATCAGTATCTCAGAAGAGACAAACTTTCCTTTAATACTAGAACCCTGAGATAAATCATTAGGTTAAAATGTATTAAATTAAGTAAGACATTTAGTTCTCCTGTCTGCCACATTCCAATAACTATGGAGTTTTTAATAACTGTGGAATATAACCAAAAGCTCGGGGGTTAGGGAAATGTAGCCATTTATCTTTTGCAGCCTTCTTTGGTTCTAAGTGTCAACACCGTCAGTGTAATATAATGCACCAAAACTAAGATACAGTCCAGCTGTTCAATTTCTTTAATGACCCTGTGTGACTTCCATAATTATCAACCATGGTTCTGAACTGTGGTTACACAGTCCCCACCCCAGTTCAAACAAATCAGAATCTCTGGAGGTTGGACCTAGGCATCAGTCTATTCTAAATCTCCCTGGATGATTCTAATGTGCTGCCAGATTTGAGAACTTCTGCTCTACAGTATCAGCAGAAAGGTGGTGGTGGAAGTCCCTGGGAGAAAGAGAAGACTGCTGCCACCTGATACAGGGGCTGCCATGGAAGCAGGTTCCAAAATTGGAACAAAGTTCATAGCAGAAGGAGATTAAGAAGGATTTGGGCAAAAGGAAACATATACCGAGAAGTTAACAGAGCTACAGAAACACCTTTCTTGCTTTTTAATTTTACTGAAATAAATGCAAAAAGCTGGCTTAAACTCAACATTCAAAAAACTAAGATCATGGCATCTGATCCCATCACTTAATGGCAAATAGATGGGGAAACAATGGAAACAGTGACAGATTTTATTTTCTTGGGCTCCAAAATTACTGCAGACAGTAACTGCAGCCATGAAATTAAAAGACACTTGCTCCTTGAAAGGAAAGCTATGACAAACCTAGAGAGCATATTAAAAAGAAAAGACATCACTTTGCTGACAAAGGTTCATACAGGCAAAGCTATAATTTTTCCAGTAGTCATACGGATGTGAGAGTTGGATCATAAAGAAGGCTGAGAGCTGAAGAATTTATGCTTTCAAACTGTGGTGCTAGATAAAACCGTTGAAGAGTTCCTTGGACTGCAAGGAGATCAAATCAGTCAATCTTTAAGGAAATCAATCCTGTATATTCACTGGAAGGACTGATGCTGAAGCTAAAGCTCCAATACATTGGCCCTCTGATGCACAGAGTCAACTCACTAGAAAAGACCCTGATACTGGGAAAGACTGAAGGCAGGAGGAAAAGGGGGCAACAGAGGAAGAAATGGTTGGATAGTATCACCAACTCAATAGACATGAGTTTGAGCAAGCTCCTGGAGATGGTGAAGGACAGGGAAGCCAGGTGGGGTCACAGACTCAGACATGACTTAGTGACTGAACAAGAAGACTTAATTTATAATGTTGTGTTAATTTCTGTAATATATATATATTGCTTTTTATGTTTTTATATATATTTTGTATGTTTTTATATATATTATAATGTTTATGTTTTATATATATTTATAATGTATTAATTTCTGCAATATATATATTGTATGTTTTATATATTTTGTATATTTTATATACATACTATATATAGTATATATTTATGTTTTTATATATTTTATATATATATAATATATATTTGGGGGTTTTATATATTATGGTTTTAGATAGATAGATATAGTTTTTCTGGGCTTCCCTGGTAGCTCCAGATGGTAAAAAATTGCCTGAAAAACAGAAGACCCAGGTTCAATCCCTGGGTTGGGAAGGTCCTCTGGAGAAGGGAGTGGCAACCCACTACAGTATTCTTGCCTGGAGAATGCTATGGACAGAGGAGCCTGGTAGGCTGTAGTCCATGGGGTCACAAAGAGTCAGACACAACTGAGTGACTACCACTTGCTCACTCATATTATTTTTCATGTTTTCTCATTATGGTTTGTCATAGAATATTGACTATAGTTCCCTACGCTATACAGTAAGACTTTGTTGTTTATCAACCCTATAAATAATAGTTTGCATCTACTAATCCCAAACTCCCCATCCATCCTTCCTCCCCTCCCCTCCCCTCCCCTCTGCTTTGGCAACCACAAGTCCATTCTCTGTGTCTGTGAGTCTGTAAAAACACCTTTCAAATTTTATAACTGACACTCTGTTTAATGCTAAAAGAAAAGGCAAAATAATTTAACTAATAATTTAAATAATTTAATGAAAATAACTTAAGTATCTCTCAATAGAGAAATTGGTAAATTATATTTTATAGAAGTTTAAAAATACAGGAATTAGGTCTATGTGTGTTAACATGGATAAATCTTGAAAACATACTGAGTTAAAGAAAACTGTTGAATAATACACACATTATAATACCACTTAAGTAAAATTTTACACAAAAAACAATATTATATAGTATTGTACATATATAGCATAAGTATAAAAGTACAGACCTGACAGGTAAATAGGATAATGATTACTTCTTGGGCAGAAAGACACTAGGAAAATTGAACAATTTTCATTGTAATACATAAACTTCAACTGGATACTTGTTCAAGGTGAGGGACAAATATTAGCCATAAAAGACATTCTTGGAAAAACTAGGGAAAGTTTAATATGGACTGAATGCTAGATAATTTCATCACGTTACTGTTAATTTTTTGAGATGATGTTTTTATTACTTATGTAGACAATAAATCTTAATTATAAATCTTACATGATGCATACTAAAGTTGAATGATGTCTATGACTTACTTTCAAATGGTACAGCAAGATAAATGTGTTGTGTGTGTATATACGCACACATACACTCAACAGATAAAATTATCCTAGGGCTTGTTAACTAAAAAGAGTTGAGAAGTTCCTATGCGGCTGCCTGAAATAACTACTACAATGGTTGTTTCTCAGAGATCTGCAGATGAAGGTTGATGTTTCCAGACCCAAATCCCCAGCAGCAGAGGGAAGGCCAGAAACCCCAGGCTCATTTCTCTAGTTGAGCCTACGCTTGGATGATTTCTACTACCTGCAGGACCAATCTGTCTGCTCAGCACACTCTGCTCTCTGCCATTAGAGCTCCAATTAACACACAGGGCAATTTTCTGTTTATTTGTCTCTCTCCCCCACCAGTCCGGGAACTTCATGAGGACAGGCACCATGTCTGTCTTTTTGCTGTTGTCCTTCTGGCACCTAATATAATGCCTGGCACATAGTAAGTATCTAATAAATATTTATTTAATTAATCTTCTTCCAAGGGGAGGACGCCCCATCTCTTCTCCTTGTCCGCCCACCCACACCACAAGATACAACAGATTCCATAAATGTGCCCCTTAGAGTTCATTTCTGGTCAACAAATGCTTGTCAAAGTGCTGTGTGCACTGGTGAAGCTGCCACAATCCCTGGGTCTACCCAATAGCTACTTTAAAAAGTGTTTATTTGCAGCTATAGAAAATGTTCATCCTAGCCTCCAATTTAAAGAAATTTAAATTAAAAAAAAAAAAAGAAAAGAACTGTAAAAAAAAAAAAAAAAGTTCGCCTAATGTGATTTGATTAACCTATATATTCTTTACTCTCCTGCTCATCCAAAGCATTTACTACCTCTCTGAAGTTCTAAGGTCAGTGTTAGGCAGACACAATCCTCTGCTCATTTACACATATAAATTAATTAGATTCAGGAACTCTTTTCTTTAATATGTATTTATTTGGCTGCACTGGGTCTTCCTTCCAGCATTCAGGATCTTTACTCGCAGCATACCAACTCTTAGTTGTGGCATGTGGGTTCTAGTTCCCTAACCAAGGATCAAACCCATTGGGAGCTGAGTCTTAGCCACTGGACCAAGGAAGTCCCCAGGAGCTCATTATACCATAAAGAGTGAGTTACAAACTGAGCAACCAGACATTTGTCCTTTCTAATGATATAATGCCTGGTGCTTGTATCCTCATTTGGTTTTCATGGTCAAATATACACACTATAGATATTCACAATGTAAGTACACATACTTCATTCAAAAGGTTACCTGAAATACCCACAGTTGGTTAGCCAGGGGCACTCTCAGTCCCTTACACTGGCTAAGAGAGTATCCAGAAAGGCCAGTCTGGCTGACCAGGACGGTATTACCAGGGAACAGATGAAATATGGGAGAAGAAAGAGATGAAATATGTCAATAATGAAATTCCCCTAAAAATCAGCAGGTGAGGAAACAGAAGAGCAATATTTTGGCAAGTAAATATGATTTTCCAGAAATAGGGAAGACAAAGGACAGAGAGAAGAAACAAAAGGAGGAAGCAAAAAAGGACTGAGCGCCGAAGAAACTGATGCTTTTGAACTGTGGTGTTGGAGAAGACTCTTGAGAGTCTCTTGGACTGAAGGGAGATCCAACCAGTCCATCCTAAAGGAAATCAGCCCTGAATATTCACTGGAAGGACTGATGCTGAAGCTGAAACTCTAATACTTTGGCCACCTGATGTGAAGAATTGACTCATTGGAAAAGACACTGATGCTGGGAAAGATTGAAGGCAGTAGGAGAGGGGATGACAGAGGATGAGATGGTTGGATGGCATCACCAACTCTATGGACATGAGTTTGAATAGGCTCCAGGAGTTGGTGATGGACAGGGAGGCCTGGCATGCTGCAGTCCATGGGGTCACAAAGAGTTGGACACGACTGAGTGACTGAACTGAACTGAACTGAAAGAAGGACTAGGCAGTACTCCATGATCAACAAAACAAGCAGGTCAAAAACACTGCTTTGAAAGACATGTCAATAGGTGCAGGAGGTTGATAAGCCAGGCCTTCCTACCTAACTCAAACCTTCCTCCCTAACACAATCAAGGTGTGAGTAGAATTTTTGTCAGTTGCATTATTAATGAATGTATGAGAAGAACTTACTATTTGTTGTTGTTCAGTCAGTCATGTCCAACTCTTTGCAACCACATGGACTACACAGCACACCAGGCTTCCCAGTCCTTCACTGTCTCTCAGAGTTTGCCCAAACTCAGGTTCACTGTGTCAGTGATGCCATCCAACCATTTCATCCTCTGTTGCCCCCTTCTCCTTCTGCTCTCAATCTTTCCCACCATCAGGGTCTTTTACTGCTTAAAATAGCCTTTTTAGTAAACTGTGATTTTTTAATAATAATCACTCAACAGTTTATCTTCCATGCTGACACACTTTTGTCAATTCATTATGCTGGAACTCTAGAATACCTGTAATTTCCCTGTTCTCTCTGAATTTGCAACAAAATATAAAAATTCTCTTCCCAGAAACCCTGAATTTTTTTGAAATTTTATTTTGGTTATTTGAACTAAAGAAACTGAAATTATTTAATCCATTTCTTAAACCACTAAGTTGCAAACAAACCGTCTTAGAAGTTAGAAAGATATAATATTTTTCATTTTTTTTAAATTGCCCAGTTAACATAAATACCAGATACAACCTATGATTTCCAATAAGTCTTCATAGAAATGCACTAGAGACAGTATATTTACTATCTCTATCTCCTGAAAATACTTTGAATCTCTTAATTTTATGTTTTTAATTAATATTATAGTCTACTTCCCTCAGGAAATAACTTTTGAAATGTAAAAGCAATTACATCTCCTAAAAAAAACAAGAAAGTAGGTTATTTTTTATTTTAAAAAGAGACTTTTGAACATAAGCTACAGCAGCAAAAAAAAAAAAAATCCTCATAAATATCAGCCTTCAGGAAAGTTCCTCTGTAGCAACCTGTGGCCTGCCCACGAACCTTAATTAGTTCGAGAGATCATGATATAGAGCCTCTTCAAACTGGATAGGAGTGGTAGCTCTCTGTGGAGAAATAGAGCACGCTTTTGTAGCAGGTAATTTAAGGAGCAGCAACAGGCTAATATGTAGACAAGAGAGGCTGCAGCATGTGGTGTGGTTCTCAGCAGAGCAGCAGGCCTCTAATGAGGCTGGGTAGTGGATAGCAGCTGGTAAACTTGGGGCTCAAAATAGGAGCCTCTGAAGGCCTTTATTTGCTAACAAAAGACTGCAAATTGCTCAAAGGCCTGAGTAGGCAATGAGAACATGTTCATATGGTGAGCCGGTATATAAATTTTCAAAACAAATTTTACAATATATAAATTTACATTGCAATGAGAACCAGAAGAGTTCCATGATTGGAAACATTTTTGTAAGAATAGGTACCAAAATTGGCTATTAAATTTTGTATAAGAAAATCACCACCTGCTCTTCTGTGCATTCTGGGCTCAGACGAAAATGCATACGGTGTGTGCTGTAACTGTCCGTGTCACCGTACCGTACACTCGGTCCGCTACCTCAGACAAATGACAGTGGGAGCACAGTGCGGTTTACAGAGCATTACAGAAATTAGTGGAATGTCTGCATGATGGAAGGACTTCTCCATTACCTAATGATAAAGTGATAATGTGACAAATCATATAAACCACAAGAAAAAGCTCAAATATCTTGTAAAAAGAGCAGAGCAGGTGACCTCGACTGACCCAGATCTCAATGCTGCTGCTGCTGCTGCTGCTAAGTCGCGTCAGTCGTGTCTGACTCTGTGCGACCCCATAGACGGCAGCCCACCAGGCTCCCCCGTCCCTGGGATTCTCCAGGCAAGAACACTGGAGTCAGTTGCCATTTCCTTCTCCAATGCATGAACGTGAAAAGTGAAAGTGAAGTCGCTCAGTTGTGTCTGACTCTTAGTGACCCCATGAACTGCAGCCTACCAGGCTCCTCTGTCCATGGGATTTTCTAAATATGCTATTTGGCTAAATACTGAATTTTGTCACTTGTCATTTCCTAGGACTGCTCTGATTGAAATCTCTAAAGTTTGTTTCTACAATTCTATATTTCTGGAGAAAACATTTTTAAATTATAAAGAAAAAGCCCCAGGAGAAGTAGGAATCCTTCTGTGTGTGTCCTTTGAAGTAAAAGGAGGGCACTTCTTGCCTCCATTACAGACCCAAACCAAAAAAGACTCCTACTTAAACACACAGCCACAGGTCATGCTTCCCTGCTCTCTTAAAATAATCTGAATCACTCATTAAGTACAGATAAACTCCCTTAGCAATTTCTACACAGGTCCTCATGGCAGGGCTTCATCGTTCTGTGGACATTTCTGGACCCCTAATCGTTGTAACTCCATGATGACTGACTGGTGATTTTTGACTCACATTTTTCCCATCTTCCCTACATGTAATGCTTTACGGCATTTTCGCAATCCTTCACCTGTAACCTGTCCCACATTTGTAGCCATGTTCCATTTCTGACCCCACCACCTCAGCTCTGGAGATGGAGTCCCCAGCTTGTCCCCAGCTTGTCAGTGCTGTTCTGCCCTCCACCATCTCAAACCCTCTGCTCTGGTCTACTGTGTCACTCCTTGACCAATGCCTTGTGGGAACAGCTTATTTCTGAAGGAGCTATGCATTGTGGAAGCCTTTTCCCAACCATCCTTGAGTTCACGCTTGCCATTTCCTAGTGGGCACTGTTTCCCAAGGAACCCTCTGCTTCCTCCTGTAGGTATAACCTACCTGCCTCACTCCATCTCCATACCTTGACCCAACCCATCTCCCACGCAATGGTGTCTGGTACTCAAACTAGGCTGTGGCCAGGAAATTAATTTTCTGCTGGCACTCAAGTAATTTAACAAACACGTATTGAAGGCACTGAATGAATCAAGTATGATGTTGTTAATTCCCAGTAATCCAGATAGACACTCATGAAAGGCAAGTTGCAACCCACATCCTGTTGTTGCTGTTGTTCAGTCACTAAGTCATGTACAGTGCTTTGCAACCCCATGGACTGCAGCATGCCAGGTTTCCCTGTCCTTCACTATCTTCCAGAGTTTGCTTGGATTCATGTCCACTGAGTCAGTGATGCTATCTGACCATCTTATCCTCTGCCGCCCCCTTCTTTTGCCTTCAATCTTTCCCAGCACCAGAATCTTTTCCAATGAGTCAGCTCTTTGCATGACGTGGCCAAAGTATTGGAGCTTCAGCTTCAGCATCAGTCCTTCCAATGAATACTCAGGTTTGATTTCCTTTAGGATTGACTGGTTTAATCTCCTTGTACATCCTATATCATATACATTTTTTTTTGGCCATGCCACGCAGCTTGCAGGATTTTTGTTTCCCCACCATGGATTGAACCCGGGCCCTGGGCAGTGAAAGTGCAGAGTTCTAACCACTGGACAGCCAGGGAATTCACTTAGATCCAATTTTTAAAGTTTCTTCCTTCATTTGGGATGATTCCTGCACAGCCTCTGTCCATTAGAGAAGATAATTACATTGACCAAACAATGAAAATTTTTTCACCTCACCCAATACACATCCACTGGCTCAACCAGTCTCTCTCCCCTCCCCCTCAACTATGCAATTCATTAAACCTTATTCATTGTTCACAATGAATATTGTATGTAACAGCCTCATTGGAAGGTGTCTCATCATTCATTGGTGAATAGGATAAGTATTCCCATCCACAGAAAACGTGAGCAATAATTAGCTTCAGGGAAGAGAGCAGGATGTGTAGGTTCATCTTTTTCCTGCTCACACTCTATACTCCCTTCCAGCCAGATGGTGGTGTCCATAACAGACCAGGAGGAGGAAGAATCCTGAGATGCAAGGACAGTTTACTTCTATACATAGTGCACACAGCAAACTGCTCTTTCCAATCAGGAATTTTTCCCTGTTTTCGTTCATCATTGCCCCTAAGCACACAAATTTTGTTTATAATTCATGCTGTACTAAAACTGGTAACTCCTTGTTTCTGATCTGCTTCAGCAAATGGTCACAGAAGCAGAGCTAGAAGCTAGCGAGCCCGTCCTCGGCTGCCATCTCAAACCCAGCCCCCACCACCCACTCGCCGTTGCACAGCCCTCTTCAAATCCTGATGAGCTGAGCCCATCAAAAGTCTCCAGTGTATGATCCTCATTCAATTACAAAGTCCATTCGACGTTATTATAGATCATAATGAAAATACCCGCCTTGGGCTAGCGGAGTGGTCCGGTCGGAAGTGAGAGAATAGGAGCCACTCGGCAGGGGCCCAGCAGAGCACCAGGCAGCCAGGGTTGGTGGCCCTAGGGGTCAGTCATTTGTCACTGTGAGCTTCTGGCGTCATTACCTAACCTCCTTAGATGCCATACTGCTGTTCCCCTCCTGACAGATGGAGCCTTTGGTTAAAATATTCTTGGGCTTTGGTAAAAAGAGTTCTGTCTGGTTTTCATATTAGCAATCTGTTTTGATTCATAAAATGATCATTTCTAAGATTGATTTTGCTCTGCAATAGTCTTTTATATGTCATAATTTTACTAGGAAATCCTAACATGAATGATATGACCCTGGAGTTATTAATTTGCACTCCAGTGAGAAGGGTTACATTCAGCTGATGTCTTCTCTTGTGTGTACGCGTGCTCAGACCACCACTTCTATTTGAGAATAGCATGCTAAGCATACTCTTACTCACATATTAATCAGAATCCCCTACTGTGCATAACACAATTATAATTACCTTTATAATTTTTTCCTCCTATACTGAATAAAAAGCTCCAAGGGGGAAACAGGACAAGAATCAACTGATTTCTTCATCAACATATGCACAGCCCCTAAGATAACACCTGCCCATGAAAAAAGATGCTTGCTGAATAAATGGTTAAACCACGTAAATGACATATTTAACTCAATCCTCATTTTCTACCATCAGGATATCTGTGTCCAGTATTTGATATAAGATAATGCCTTCCAGGTGTTCCTTAGCTTAATATCTAGTGGGACGAATCATCACCAGAAAATATTTATTGTTGCTGTTCAGTCACTCAGTCATGTCCTACTCTTGTGACCCCATGGACTATAGTCTGCCAGGCTCCTCTGTCCATGGGAATTTCCAGGCAAGAATACTGGAGTGGTTTGCCATTTCCTTCTTCAGGGGATCTTCCTGACCCTGCTTTCAAACCCACTCTCCTGCATTGGCAGGTGATTCTTTACCACTTGAGCCATTAGGGAAGCCCACTAAGAAATATTCCTTATTTAAATACAGAGAAAAGCCAGGAAAATCCAAGGGAAATGGAAACTCTCACCCACATCCCCTCAACGTTCTATATCGTGATCCTTTTAACAAGATTGTTTTTCTCCTTGCCGCTCCTGGGTCTTGGTTGTTCCTACCACTTTTCAGGAAGTAATCCAGTCTGAGTTGAGTCAATGTGTGAACAGGATATGAAGATGTATCTTCATCCTTTCTTTGGCCTCAAAGTTCATACTTTAGCAGTACCAAAGTACCTGTGGTGTATACCTCCATCTTCCATGCCTATGTCCTTCTTTCTGCTGCCTGGAAAACCTGCCCTCAGTACCAGGTCCTTTTTCATCTGGTTATTTCCTGTTTGACCTTCAAGTCTCCGTTCAGGTCAGTTCCTCCAGAAAGCCTCCCCTGACTACTCTAGGTTAGGTATGGCAACCCTCCCTATACTTCCCATAAAACACTTGCTACCTCCATCATCACACATCACATTATATTAAAATGATGTACTTTCCTGTCTCCCCTGGATTACTCTTCTTAATTTCCACAGATCCTAACACAATGCTGAACAAAGAGTAGGTGCTTGATAAATGCATAACGAATTGATCAGCCCAACACCTTTTGCTTAGGAAGGCACAGAGATAAGGCAAGGGAACATCCATGGACAATACACTTAACATCTGTCTAGAGCAACAGCAGGGCCATGGGTAACAGTGAAACTGTGAAGAGGCAGGGCAAGGTCAAAAAGGTTCTGAAGGTACCAGGGGGCAACAGGATTCCCTTTTTTGTTTTGTTTTTGTATTTTATTTTTATCTATTTATTTGGCTGTGCCAGGTCTTAACTGCAGTCCGAGGGATCTTTGATCTTCATTGCAGCATGCAGGATCTTAGTTCGATCTTACTTCCCTAACCAGGGGTTGAACCCAGGCTCTCTCAGTGAAATCATTGAGTCCTAACCACTGGACTACCAGCAAATTCCCTCCAAAGTGTTTCTTATCATGAAAAGAAATAGCTAAATCAGAAATTTTTTAACGTATTCTTTTTTAGTACAAATTCCAGAAAATGTTAGGAAACAGGGGTAACCTGTAGGGTTCTGGGGTAAAAGAAATTTCAGAAACACTAAAGCAAATACAGAAAAAAAAATAAAATAAAATAAAGCAAATACAGACAAGCTTCTTTACTGAAGGACTTCTCAGAGTCATTATTATATTAATATTCATTATAAATGTGTAGGAGGATAGTACCTTATGCAACATTTTATCAGCTTACACAAAAGCCCTTTTTGATGGCATATATTTTGGGAAACCTAGGCTAAATTTCTTGATAAGTGACTGGATATTCCTGAACCAGTTGGTTGATCAGTAGCTAGCAGTCCTTGGTGTAAGTGGTAGACACCAGTCTCTGAAACCATAAGCTGGTTTCACAGCTGTTGGTCCACTGCAATACATGATAACCCTGGGCATGGTCTGCTCCCAGCTTCCCAGAAATCCCACAAAGAAGTGGCAGATTCCAAGACAAATCAGTTACAATCAAGTGACCTACATCCTCAGGCAGAAGAAGTGAGAAGTTAAGTAGTAACAATCAGGCACACTAATGTGTCAACATTCCCAAGGAAATTTTAATAGATATCTAGTCACCCACCATTCACAGGGCTTCCCTGGAGGCTCAGATGGTAAAGAATCTGCCTACAAAGCAGGAGACCTGGGTTCCATCCCTGGGTTGGGAAGATCCCCTGGAGGAGGGCATGGCAACCCACTCCAGTATTCTTCCCTGGAGAATCCCATGGACAGAGGAGCCTGGCAAGCTACAGCCCACGGGGTAGCAAAAAGTCAGACAAGACTGAGAGACTAAGCACAGCACATCTTTCACTAGATTGAAATACCAAAGGAGAGCAAGACTACACCAGAACTTTAAACAGATCATCTAGTTTTATTCACAATGGAATTAAATTGAAATTATGGATCAAAAGTGGCCTAAGGAAAATCTAAAATTTATGGATACATAAATTAATTTGGAGGAAGGGTTACTCCTGGAAAACCAACAGCACCTGAAAAATCACATCTAATTGCAGCACAGGTTGGAAAGTCAGCCAATGGGAGCTGGAGATAAAACTGTTAAGTGACAAATCACAGTGGATTCCCTGATTTTCTGGGTCCTGCTTTACACAGTCTCCTCATAAGAAAAGCAGTCACTGTCAACTGATTGCACAGAAGCTGTCTCATGCTGTAGGGCAAGTGACCCTACCACACGGGCCACAGCAAATAGAACTTGGGATGGAGCTACACCCAAAGGTGGCCATCTATCGACCAGCCACAGTGATGGCGGGCCAGGATAGGAAAACTTACTCCCCTTTGTTTTCTCATCTTTCAGACAGGAAATCCCATATTCTTAACGGAAGTGCCTCTAGCTTTGAGAAAAGCTATGTGAACTGAAAGAATATAGGCATGAATGTAGTAATAGAAAAAGATGTGCTTGATTATACTATTTAAGCCTATTTCTCCTCAAAGTCTAGAGATTCTCAACCACTTCTATGGATTTCCTCTATTCAAAATATTCAGTTAATGCTATCTGCATAACAAAATTCTCGGTTTTCTCATTCCCCTTAATAAGGGGTTAGTATCTTTTAAAAAATGTGGAGTTGTGGAAAGAGATACATTTCACATCTATTATTCATGCAAGAGGGGAACATTCTAGCATCATTTGGGTTTTTTTTTTTAATATTTATCTGTTTGTTTATTGGGCTTCCTAGGTCATGCTAGTGGTAAAGAATCAGCCTACCAATGCAGGAGATGCAAGAGATTCAGGTTCAATCCCTGGGTTGGGAAGATCTCCTGGAGTAGGAGATAGCAACCCACCCCAGTATCCTTACCTGGAAAATTCCATGAACAGAGGAGCCTGGCCGACTACAGTCTACAGAGTCACAAAGAGTCAGACACAGCTGAGCAGCTGCGTACATATTTGTTTATTTATTGGCTGCACCAGGTCTTCGTTGAGCCATGTAGGATATTTAGTTGCAGATGTAGGATCTAGTTCCCTGACAGGGATCAACCTGGGCCCCTAGCATTGGGAGCATGAAGTCTTAGCCACTGGACCACCAGGGAAATCCCTGGTTTCTTATTTATTCTAAAAAACAGATAAACTTTTCAAACTCAATCTCCCAAAGGTTTTCAGATGTAACCATTGATTTCAATTTTCTTCTATCCTTTGCCAAGCTTCAAAATAGAAGCTGCCTGCCCATCCTGTGTTTGGGTGAAAGATGGAGAGCCAAAAGAAATAGAAGCCATGGATAACCCAGAGCCATATGTATGCTTCATTTTTTCTAAAACTTCATTGTCCATGAAGTTATTCTCCAGGCCCAAGCTAGTCATTGATATATGTGGAGAAGGGTTCAGGATGGGGAACACATGTATACCTGTGGCAGATTCATTTTGATATTTGGCAAAACTAATACAATTATGTAAAGTTTAAAAATAAAATAAAATTTAAAAAAAAAAGATGATTACAACACTACATCAGTGGAAAATAAAATTAGGCTCAGTGTAACTTAAAGCATTGTTTGTAATGCATTAACCTATACTTTTTTTTTTTTTTTTTTTTTTGCATTCTGTACATACCATGATAACATGCAGCCCGATATTCATCTTTCAGGTACCTCCTCCAAATTTATTAGAATGGTGCATCTATTTTCAAATCACATTACATTTTTAAATAGGTTTTCATTTTTAAAAATTAGCCATTTTTCCCCAAGGAGGTTCTTTCTCTATTGGTAATTCATTTTAAAAGATTACATAAAAATATATATATTATCCCCAAATTGACAAAATGCTGCCAATCTCCAAACAAGTAGCCACACACACTTGCAGTTCTAATATGGTTTCTCCTGTGCTGGTCGGCAACCAATTTCTACTGATGAAAGTCAGCTCCAAGCAGCCTTTTGTTTGTTTGTTTGCATCTGCCAGAAGCAAGGCCAGAGGGCCCAGATATATGAAAGTATCTCACATTCAGAAGGAAGCCCCCAGGCCTTTGTGCCAGTAGATGTGCAAAGAAGCTTAAGTAAGTGTGGGAAAACAGCAACTGTGAATCAGAATTTGCCATAAGGCAAGACCTAACACAGTTGTGTTGTGTTGGGTTTTTCGGATTTTTTTTTTCTGGTTTTCTACAGACAGATGGAATAACAGCATAATAGGCTGGGCAAAGGGTCTGCTGAGCTATTCTCTCCATTGTACACACACAACAGAGACAGTAAAGACACAAAGAGACAGTCCTTAGGAAGGAAATGTCTCCTTAAGAGCAAAGCCCTCTACTCTTCATTATTTTCATCAGAGTGAGAAAGAGGATTGATGCAAAATGCTCCTATGCTTCCTCCTGGAAAAGCAATACATTTGTTTCTGGGGGTCAAACTTGCCACACGGGTTCAAGTCTTAACTCTCTGCACAAAGACAGGCACTAAGGAAAGGACAGCCAAGACATTTTTGTAAGGCTGTCTCTTAGCTCAATATCACCTACAGACTTAAATCAGCCGCTGGACATCATCAAGACAAAGGACAACCAGGAGAGTCATAAGAAAGGTTTCGGCCACACCCGTCCAATTGAACCACATCTTTACAAGGCATAAAATGGCACTGCCACCTGAAATAAAGGAGAACAAGCCAGACAGAGAACGTTCCTAAAATAGTCCCTGTTGCTGCCTCACCAAGGACGTTTTTTAAAATCGTTATTAAATTGTGTCTGCTGAACAACTGAAGAAAGAATGGATAGCAGGAAAGAGATCCTTTTCTCAAAATGACTTAAATAGCTGAAGTCAGATTGGCCATGAATTTGTCATTGTTGAAACTAGGAGACGACGCATGAGGCTTCATCATACTATTTTACCCACTTTTTTGTGTATGTTTGACATTTCCTATGATGACAATTTTTTAATTACTTTACTTGTAAAATTTTTCAAGCAAAATATAGCACTGCTTTATTAAATAGGATAAGGCTCATTTTAAAGTTTGTCTTTAATCCAAGGTTAAGAACATAGACTGATGAAAATAAGAATCTACTCCCAAACACAATAATTCCCATAAAATAAGTTGCCAGCAGAACCTACCAGGGAATAATGTAACTATATCATCCCTTTAGAAAGGTTTGAAAAAGATTGAGGAACTCTACTAAAATTTTTCTAAGGAATGTGAACTTGAATTCACTAAATGTGAACTTAATCACATGTCTAAGGAATGTGAACTTGAGTCATAAAACCTGTGATATGAAAAGAAGCTAAAAATCACTATACTTTTATCCACTGAGAAGCTCTGCCCATGTCTCTAAGAAAGTGATCTGCTTTCTAGTGTCCACTAATGTAGGTTGATAGACACAAAACACATTGAAGCATAATTTTTATTTGATGTCAGCATAAAAGTTTCAGTTCAAAGAGAAAACTCTTCTTTTTTTTCTCTTTAACAGCCTACGTCTATATGTCTGTTACAAACTCTGAGTGTCACATGTGTGATCCTTTTTTACACTAGATTTTTTTCTGCAGCTTTACTGGGGTATAATTGACAATTTTATCTTGCATATATTTAAGGTATACAACTTGTTTATATATGTATGTATGTTTATGTACATACATACATATATACATACATGTGTTTACATAAACATACATACATACATACGTGTATGTATGTTTATGCATATATATATATAAACAAGATGTTTACCTAAAATATATGTCATGACAATCAAGCTAATTTTGAAGGTTATTCAGCAATAATATTCAAACACTAAAGATTTATTTTAAAGCTCCTAAATATTTTTTCAAGCATGTTCCAGTTACATCATTCAATTGAAAAAAACTTTCATGATTTAATGTTACCAAAATATAGTAATGTCTGTGGGCAAGAACTAAAATAACATGGCTTTATACGACACAGAAAAGATTTCCAGTTAAGCCTGAAGTGATATTTGGAGTGAAATACGTAACAGTTTAGAGAAATGGCTGGATTGGTTTTGCTTAAGTTAATGAAAGTAATGAAATCAATAAAATCTTTTCAAGAATAGCCTATAACAGTTTTCAACACATCAACTTAAACCATACAGAAGAGATATCCTCTGCTCTGTTAGAAGGGGAGGTAAAAATAAAAATTGTCATTGTAAATCTTACCAAAAACATGAAAAATGAAAAATGGTGCCATTTGCAATCATCAATACAATGAGCACATTGTGTCCATCAGGGTGCTCAGAACCAAGCATTCAAAGATCAGAAAGACAATCCGTGCTCCCTAAGTGCATTTGACAGTGAAACAGAGGTAAATAGATATTGACAATCAGGGCTCCCTCATCAAAAATGCAAAGTTGGGAGAAGATTGAAATATAGTTCCCCTGGCAAGCTCCCAATGTACTACTGTAAAACTTAATATTTTTAAGTTCATGTGCAAGGGGTTGTATGATCAACATTTAAATTCTAAGAATTAATATAATTTAATAAATAATAACATTTGTTATCTATTTTTAATGATTTAAAATATATAATCTATTTGACTCCTTGATGCATTACCTATATTTTCTTATAAAACAAGACTAAAAAATATTCACATCTGTTTTCATTATAATCAACTTCCCTTTTTCTCACTATATTGAAAGTATCCACACCTGAGTCTCATTCTCATCATCGTGTTATGTTTTGTAAAGAAGAAAGAACTAAGAAGTGGTCAGTCTAGCAGCTCCCTGCAAACAACAATAAGTCCCCTGGATCCAAGTAGGGGAGATCAGGGGAAACAGCAATAGATGTACCACTTAGCCACACAGCATCACAGAAGTAGTAATTACCTATGAGATCAGCTGCCTCGCTCTCTTTTTTATGTTTCTCTCTTCCGATAGTCCCAGTGGTGTGGACCATGAAACAAATAAGCCTCCCAGCAGACTCAGGAGAATTAAAACAGAGTTGCATACTGACATCTAAAAAAGAAAGGGAAAAAAAGAGAAAAAGAAAGTAACATAAGGAGAAGTATTTCTGTTATTATGACACGAAATACAATAATAGATACAACTAAATGTGTTATTATTTGAGCTGAGCATTAACTTCCATTGGTGTATATAATGTGTGTTTCACTACACTGGCAACAGACATCTGATAAAAACCAAATTCCAGAAGGCTTTTCCAGTTGTCAACAAACCTGAGAGAGAAGTTTCTGAATGGGATTCTGGTATATCTGTATCATTCTTCTCTCCCCAAAATGATAGCCATAATTCTTAATAGTAATGGCAAATATTTGCAGACAGGATCACAAATATTAATGCACAATCACCTTACAAAGTAGATACTATCCTTATTGCCATTAATACAATGTTATTATGTGAGTTGAGAGGTTAAGCGTGACATCACTCACCTTTTCCTGGAGGAGAGGGAGGACGTGGGAAATCTCCAGAAGATATACCTTGAGCTGAGAACTGAAGGATAAGTCAGAAAGTCAGATGTAGGATGGGTGAAGGACATCCGGTCAGAGGGATAGCACATGCAAAGACAGAAAGGTACCCACAGCTACACATAGCTGCAAGAAGTTATGTATGGCTGGAGCAAAGAAAAACACCAGGGAGCGGTGACTAGAAGTAAAGTTGGAAAAATGACAAAGACCTTGGTCCACCAGGCTAAGCAGTTTCAGCTTTATGCTTCAAGCACAGAAGAGTCACTGGGAGCCCTAGAGACAGATAGATGATGAGATCTGCATTTTAGACAGATCACTCTGGTAATAGTTTAAAAGATCAATTTAAGTGAAACCAGCTTGCAAACAAAATAAGCAATTGAGAGATTAGCTTCAGTCAGTCCAGGACAGAAACGATGAGGGCTTGACTACAGTAGGGGCTAGACAGAGAAGAGAGATCTTTAGGAAACATATGATGGAGAAATTCTAAATAATTTCTCCAGTTCCAACGTCATAATTGTAATTCAGATGTCTCCACAAAGCACTTTTTTTGCATGCTGTATTATCAATCCTTAAAACAATTCTATGAAATAGAAGGGAAAATAATATTGGAGTTTTTCCCTTCATTTTGGCTGCTGCATGTCTTAGTTGCAGCATGTGGGATCTAGTTCCCTCACCAGGGATTGCCCCTAGGGCCCCTTGCATTGGAAGTGCAGAGTCTTAACCACCAGATCACCAGGGAAAGCCCGAGAAAGAAAAGTATTGTTATCTCAGTTCTACAGATGAGAAAACTAAAGCTCAAAGAAGTTAAGCAGTTTTCCCAACCTGAGAGCAGAGAAGCTGGGAATGGAATGCATGTCCTCCGCTTCCAAAGCCCCTCCATACAGAAAACTCAAAAATTTAATGAGAAGGGCTCTGCAGAAAAGGGGGGAAATTGCATGGCGTTAGAATTGTTCATCAAAAAAAAAAAAAACAACCTGTGTCAAACCATTGTGTGAAAACAAGGAGAAAGTATGTGTTTCTCTCACAGAATATAATGTAAATAGTTGGCTGAAATGCTGGTTCTGAGGGGTGGAGTCCAAGCCCCTCCCCAACTGAGCACCTTCCTGAGCTTTGGGAAGCTTCTTCAGAAGTGTGGTGCCAGCTCTTCATGATCTCACATCCTGCTGGAGGTGGGAGACACATGATTTATAAAGCTTAATGCTGGGCTCCCTTGTGCTGATAATTTCCTCAGACCTCTAATTTGAACATAAATGTGAAGAGTTTAATGTGCTATCATCTTTTTAATTTTATTCACCTTACCCAAGCACACTCCTTTGCATATTTGTGAACAAGTCTGCCCTCAGATAAACATACAGAATATATTATACATAGGGATGGATTTCCACCTTTGGAATATAACCCTTAAGGTACTCAGATTGTCATCAATCTCCTCTTCCCATGTGCATTGTTTTTGCCATATGGGTCACATAAAGATACAAAAGACAATTCTTAAATTACAACCAATTGATGTAATTTGTATTGTTTTTCAGCCTTTGTGCTTGAAATCTCCCTGTTTTAATTCTGAAAGGGGGTTTTTCCACTTGGCTACAGATTTCTTCAATAGATGAGAAGGAGTTACTTCTCCTTGTCGCTGTCTGTCTCTGTGTCCCACCCAGCAAGCACAGCTTTTGAAAGAAACAGATGATAAATACTTCACTTAGCTAAATGTAATTCTCCTAACATTCTTTTCTGACATATACTTCTCTATGATAATCATTATCCACAGAAAACCACTGTCCTGAACTATCAGCAAATATTATATTTTATAATTTTCACCTATATAGTAAGGATTCATAAGAGAAAAGAATATATATATGGTCCCTTTCTCAAGTGGAAAGAGACCAAAAAAAAAAAATCTAGGTTTATAGCAAACGTATCAGAGCTCTAACAGAAGCAAGAGAGGCTAGTATAGAGCTGCTGCTGCTGCTAAGTCGCTTCAGTCGTGTCCGACTCTGTGCGACCCCATAGACGGCAGCCCATGAGGCTCCCCTGTCCCTGGGATTCTCCAGGCAAGAACACTGGAGTGGGTTGCCATTGCCTTCTCCAATGCAGGAAAGTGAAAAGTGAAAGTGAAGTCGCTGAGTCTTGTCCGACTCTTAGCGACCCAATGGACTGCGGCCCACCAGGCTCCTCCATCCATGGGATTTTCCAGGCAAGAGTGCTGGAGTGGGGTAGACAACTCCAAAAAGAAAAAACAGTGCTAAATGAATGTTACATTAAAAGATTAAAGATATATGGGAATTCCTGGGTGGTCCAGTGGTTAGGATGCTGCACTTCCACTGCAGGGGGCATAGGCTGGATACTTGGTCTGGTCTGGGATCTATGCCATGTGGCGCAGCCAAAAAAAAAAAATTATTAAAATCATTTCCATTGGGAAGCACCAGTGATTAGTTTTAGGCCCTTTTAAGAAAGAAATAGTATTTGTGGCTTCATTTGTATGTCAGAGGAACAAAGGGATCAAAACCAGAAAGAGTTTCTGGTCTTAATACTTTTAAGATATTAAGTTGACTCAGATTTTTTTTTTCTTCATTTTTGCTATGAAATAAATTCTTATACTAAGCTTGTGTGTGTGCCCAGCCGTGCCTGACTCTTTGTGACCCCATGGACTGTAGCCCACTAGGTTCCACTGCCCATGGAATTTCCCAGGCAATTATATATTGGAGTGGAGGGCCATTTCCTTCTTCAGGGGATCTTCCTGACCCAGGGATTGAACCCAAGTCTCCTGCAGCTCCTGCACTGGCAGGCAGATTCACGGATTCTTTACCACTAGCACCACCTGGGAAGCCCAAACCGATACTTAGCTTAAGTATAGATTATTAAAGTACAAATATGTATATTGTTTAACCCAGAGATTATTTTCATAGATGAAGCTTAATTTGATTTCTTCTTTTCTAATTAATTTTTATTGAAGTACAGTTGATGTACCATGTTGTGTTAATTCTGCTATACAATAAAGTGATTCAGTTATACAAATATAAACATTCTTTTTTATTTTCATTTCCATTATGGTTTATCATAGGATATTGCATTTAGTTCCCTGTGCTATACAGTGGGACCTAGTATAATAGTTTACTTCTGCTAATCCCCAAGCCCCAATCCTTCCCTTTTCACCCCGTCCCCCTTGGCAACCACAAGTCTGCTCTCTACATTCATGAGTCTGTTTTTGTTTCATAGATATGTTTATTTAAGTCATATTTTAGACTCCACATATAAGTGATACTATATGGTATTTGTCTTTGTCTTACTTCACTTAGAATGATAATCTCTAGTTCTATCCATATTGTTGCAAATGGCATTATTTCATTCTTTTTCATGACTAAGTAGTATTCCATTGTATGTATGAACCGTATCTTCTTTATCCATTCACCTATCAATGGACATTTAGGTTGTTTCCATGTCTTGGCTACTGTGAATAATGCTGCTATGAAGATAGGGGTGCATATATCTTTTTTAATTATAGTTTAATCTGGATACGTGCCCAGGATTGGGATTGTTGGATCTTATGGCAATTCTATTTTTTAGCTTTTTGAGGGACCTCCATACTGTTTTTCATAGTGGATGCACCAACTTACAATTCCACCAACAGTGCAGAACTGTTCCCTTTTCTCTGCAGCCTCTCCATTATTTGTTATTTGTAGACTTTTTAAAGATGGCCATTCTGACCGGTGTGAGGTGGTACCTCATTGTAGTATGAATTTGCATTTCTCTATTAGTGAAGTTGAGCATCTTTTCATGTGCCTGCCTGTTGACCAGATATCTGCATATCTTCTTTGGAGAAATGTCTATTTTTCTGCGTACTTTTTGATTGGGTTGTTTGGTTTTTGTTGCTGTTGATGAGTTGTATGAGCTGTGTGCATATTTTAGAGATTAAGCCCTTGTCTGTTACATCATTTGCAAATATTTTCTCTCATTCCAGATTGTCTTTTTGTTCTGTTTATGGTTTTCTTCGCAGTGCAAAGCTTGTAAGTCTGATTAGGTCCCATTTGTTTATTTTTGCTTTTATTTCTACTGCCTTGGGAGACTGATCTAAGAAAACATTGGTACAATTTATATCCAAGAATGTTTTGTCTATGTTCTCTTCTAGGAGTTTTATGGTATCATATCTTATGTTTAAGTCTTTAAGGGTATGAGCTTGCGTTCTAACTTCATTGATTTACATGTGGCTGTCCAACTTTCCCCACACCACTTGCTAAAGAGACTATCTTTTTCCCATTGTATATTCTTGCCTCCTTTGTTGAAGATTAATTGACCATATATGTGTAGGTGTATTTCTGGGCTCTCTGTTCTGTTCCATTGATCCATATGTCTGTTTTTGTGTCAATGCCATGCTGTTTTGATTACTGTAACTTTGTAGTATTGCCTGAAGTCTGGGAGGGTTATACCTTCTGCTTTGTTCTTTTTCCTCAGGATTGCTTTGGCAATTCTGGGTCTTTTATGGTTCCACATAAATTTTAGAATTATCTGTTCTAATCCTGTGAAAAATATGAGTAATTTGATAGGAAATTGTAATTTGCTCTTGATTCCTATTATATTTACACAGAACTAGCTTTACTCTCTGCCTGTAAAAACCTAACATGACCTAATATGATATAATGCTATTGCCAAATTTATCATTATTCTTTAAAAAATAGTGCAAACTGAAATGGCTATTATAAAGATCATTCGTATTCCCTGAGCTGTTAAAAGATGTTCCTGAAAGAAATGGCTCCATGATCAAATAAAAAAAAAAATTGGAAAATGATGCTACTCCTTCCTCTTAGAAAGTCATATTTCAGGTAAGAATTCTATTTAACTAAGTTTAATTCAGTGTTTCCTAAAAATATTTAACCATGTAAACATTTTTTTTTCAAATAACACCTATTAACATCCCATGAAATCTTGGATATACAGACTAAACCAATTTCCCCTTCTTTTAGTAAATGACAAAGGTTAAATGGTCTTTGTCACTTACTAAATTCTGTTTTAAGTCTGTAAAGCACAATTCAAGTAAGGAGCTATGTGCAAATAATTGAGTCACCAGAGTTAGGGGGAAAAAAATTATAGACTTAACTCAAAACTTATTCACCAGGTCAAGGCACTCAGGGAAATTGACTTAGCTACTGAATAAGCCAGTGAAACACCAGGTCAAATTGTGAGAGGCAGAAGGGAATCTAGACCCCAGGTAACATTTGTGAAGAGAAAAATGCACAGCTGACCTCAACTGACTCTCCTTGTACCTTGGATAATAATTAGGTCAGATACGAAGGAATTTCCAAGCCTGAAAGACCACTGATGCCAAAAGGACAACAGGGCCCCTGTCACCAGGCTAAGCTTTAGTGCTGAATTACAATTCTACAAGGGAAATCATGGTACTCATTAGAAATCATGATCCACACTGGGTAAAAGAGAACTTCATCTAAAAGGCAAAATTGGCACTCAAAACTCATGCCTAGGATACCAAGTCATAACGATGATCAGCAAAGTAGTCACTCCAGGAAGGTGGCTAAGTTCTAATCTTCACAGAAGGTCATGGCCATGTTGTTGACTGACATTCCTTGTCTCTGGGAGAACAAGCTCAAGTGATTAAGACGCAGTATAAAACCAAGAGGCATCAGTGGTCCTAGCTCTGAGAACACCGAAAGGCAGAAGCAAGAAAAATGAAGTACAGGCTGATATCTTTGAGATGTCACTCATTTCTTAGAAAGAAAAGGGGGGAAAGTTGCTATGATTCAGAAAAGATTGACAACCCTGTTCTTTTCTTCTTTTCTTTCTAAACCATTTCTATTCTTCCATCTCTGTTGTTCCCATTCTGCTCTCAGAAGACAATGAAAATGTGAACTAACACATAACCTTCTCCCAAATTATCCATACAAGGGGATAAAACATCCCAGAGGCAGTCTGGCATGTGTCATTCTAGCAGAAAACCTATTCTGTAGAATCACTGGCCTCTCATGCTTACCAGGTCACCACTCTCTTTCATTTAATTTAGAAGTCATTTATTGGCTGCTTACCATGACCCCAGCACTGTAAAAGGCAAAAAAAGGAGAACCAAGGCAAATGTAGGCTCTGGAAATGTAGAGACTAGTTAGAGTCAAGAATTTATGAAAGATAACATACAATCAAGTCCTAAAACGTCTCATTATCATTAACTGTGAAGAGGTGAGGAACTCCTTCCTACAAAGTAAACATATTAATAGAAACCATAGAAGTTACACTGAAAACCCATTTGTCTTCTGCTGGTACACCTAGTTTTATGAAAACATTGATATGTTTCTCCACATTCTATAATCCAGGTTGCAAATGTGGAAGAAATTCAAAAAGCAGACAATAAGTCTAAGCTAGAACAATAGGAACGAGCTTCAAAAAAGGTATTATTTGAGCTGAGAGCAGAAGACATTCCTGTGTGGCAGGTGCAAGGGAGAGAGAAGATAATGCAGAGGTTTCATTTGAGGGATCATGAAGACAACATTGTGTACTGTGCTTAGTCGCTCAGTGGTGTCCGACTCTGCAACGCCGTGGACTCTAGCCCGCCAGGCTGTATGTCCATGGGGATTCTTCAAGCAGGAATCCTGGAGTGGGTTGCCATGCCCTCCTCCAGGGGACCTTCCCAACCCAGAGATTGAACCCAGGTCTCCCAGGTGGATTCTCTACCATCTGAGCCACCAGGGAAGCCCAAGAATACTAGAGTGAGTAGCCTATCCCTTCTCCAGGGGAACTTCCCGGCCCAGGAATCAAACCAGGGTATCCTACATTGCAGGCAGATTCTTTACCAGCTGAGCTATCAGGGAAGCCCAGAAACAATAGATGAGACTAAATTAGGAAGAAACAGGCATAGGAGAATGGGATGTTGGGAAGTAAGAGGCAGCACAATCATAAGTTCTTAAGGATAAACTCACAGAACCATTGAATTAGGGAACCTCGGGATTATAAAGGACTTCAGAAATTACCTAATACAATTTTCTTTTTTGTTTTTTTTAAAAAAATTTTTTTTATTTAATTGGAGGATAATTGCTTTACAATGTTGTGCTGATTTCTGCCACACAACAATGTGAATTAACCATAAGTATACATATGTCCCTTCCCTCCTGAACCTCACTCCCACCCTCTACTCCATTCCACCCCTTCTATGTTGTTACAGACCACGAGATTGAACGCCCTGTGTTATACAGCAATTTCCCACTAGCTATCTGTTTTACCTATGGTAATGCATATGTTTCAGTGCTACTCTCTCAATTCATCCTGCCCTCTCCTTCCCCCACTTAACACAATTTTCAACTCAGTGCAATATTAAAATTCATAGGTGATCATATAGCCACTGCCAGGAAATTTCTAGTGAGAGAAACCAAATTCTCCATCTCTGAAGAGAAAGAGCTTGTAAAGCAATTATCTTCCAATTAAAAAAGAGAGAGTTCAAACTGTCAGAAATGTCTTCTTTATGGAGTTACCATTGTTCTCTTAAGTTGATCTATGAAGATATATAAATATTTTTAAATATGTCATCCATTTTCTCATGCCTGGAAAGTGCCAAGAATTAGTTGATGTTTATGGCACTGATCAGCAGAATATATTGGATGGTGACTGTCAGTTCCAAAGGGATCCTAGCACTTACCTCCAGCTCCACCTCCGTCCAAAAGACCTCTAGAAATTGGGACTATTCAAACTCATCATTATTATCATGAAATAAATTCATATCTGAACCTCCTTGCTCAGAATTAGACTGAGTTTGGTATCACACAAAATATTAGCATTTCCCCCAAATAGACCCTAATCTCAAGAAGTAAAAGATGTAAGCAGTCTTTGGTCAAAATATATTTAGTTACAACACTCATGGACCATGTGATTTCTCCCTGCTGATGGAAGAATGTAGATCTATTAAGGAATTTTTTGGTGATTCTGAAGCATGTCAGAAGTTAGCATATTGCTTCCATTACACTTCTACAACAGTAGACAAACAAGCTCCTAGTCTACAGAAGAGGGTTTTTTTTTTTTTTTTCCATTTTTATTCTTTATTTCTTATCTCTGAAGAATTCCCATAGCAGGGCAGGAAAAAATCCATTCTCTTTGCAATTCCAATTTTCCCACTGAATCAACTATTTTCCAAACCATATGCACAATTGACTGTTAAGGAAGGAAAGGATTAAATATGCCACAGTAGTCCCTTCACAATCATATGGAGTACAGTTTCTCAGCTATGGCACCATTGACATTCGGGGCCAAATAATTCTTCGTTGTGAAGGATTGCCCCACACATTGCAGGATGCTTTGCAACACCCCTTAGCCCTGCCTACTAAATGCTTGTAGCACCTTTCCTCTCCAGGCATGGAAATCACAGGTATCAGCAAGCTTTGCCAAATATCCTCTGGGAGTCAAAACTGTCCCTGGTTGAGAAGCACTAAGATAAAGATATGGTCTTGGTTAAAACCTATTCTGGGCTCCACATTCCAGACACATTTCGAAAGTGATGGTGGCTGCCATTTCTGGCTCACATCCACCATCCACATAAAATCTGCTGTTTATTTCAACCCCTTCATAGAAGAGTGTGAACACTCTGTTTCTTGACAAATGACTTTGATTATTAGATTGCACCACAATGTGCATCGAAGTACAAGGACAGAGCTTCAGCTCCGCTGTCAAGACAACCGCCGCCTCTTCAAGCAAAAGCAAAATCAAAGACTTGTAGAATGCCAGTTGAGTCAGAACCTTGAGCCAAAGGCAAGTGCGATGGCCACGAGTGAGCACCTGGCACTTCCCTATGAGAGCTGAATACTCAAGAAAATTGAGACTTCAAATGAGCTTCCACCTAACAAGCTGCAATTTTATTTCATTGGGGGGAGAGTCAGGGATGAGTTAGAGGAAGAAACCCGAGGAAAATTTAACATGACGGTCCATTTGCTAATTCAGTGAGGAGGAGTCCAAGACAAGCTTCAGAATTCAACAAGACAAAAGCATGATTATCTATAATTACTGCTTACCAGTAGCATGGACTGATAACAAGCTTCCTCAGCCAATCTTACCCTGCCATTATGAGAAGAGGCGATTAAACTAATTAACAAATCAACTTTTCTGTGCAACAGTGGGTTCAATAGCAGAAAATAACGAGAAAAAGCTAGTTATTTGAAGGGATGAAATGACATAGAAATCTTAAGTTAACAACAATATGGATAGGGAGCTTGAATAATGGACAAATGTATACATTTTGACATTAGAAAATCTGATTGCACATTAGGAAATATTGGACTATTAGTTTAGATCCACAGTTTAAATAGAACACGAAAAGTATTAATTATTACAATCATGCACAGCCCTGTAAATGTGACATGTACAAATATAAAACAATACCTCACTATTAAGAAGTCAGACCGTCAGGAACCTCAGTCATCTTGGTCATGGATACTAAGTCAAAAAGAATCCAAAAAGTACTTTCAGCTATAAAGTCACACTAATGTATAGGAAGAGACAAAGAAGGTACTCTCAGACCATTACTGTAATTTGTACTCCTCTCAACTCCCCCACCGGAGAAGGCAATGGCACCCCACTCCAGTACTCTTGCCTGGAAAATCCCATGGACGGAGGAGCCTGTAGGCTGCAGTCCATGCGGTCGCTAAGGGTCGGACACGACTGAGCAACTTCACTTTCACTTTTCACTTTCATGCATTGGAAAAGGAAATGGCAACCCACTCCAGTGTTCTTGCCTGGAGAATCCCAGGGACGGGGGAGCCTGGTGGGCTGCCGTCTATGGGGTCGCACAGAGTCAAACACGACTGAAGCGACTTAGCAGCAGCAGCAGCAACTCCCCCACATGCAGGCAAGAGCACCATGTTGCATAGCCTGTCTCTAGCCTTTTAAATGCCATAAGGGCTCTGTAAGCATCTTAAGCCACGTTGACCGATTTGACAGTACAACCACATATGGTTACTGAGTCCTCGAAATGTGGCTAATGAGACTGAAGAACTGAATTTTCACTTTTTAAAATTAATTTTGATTTAAAAACTGATAATTAATTTGCCCATTGGGAAACTTTTAAATGTGTTTGAATTACTATAAAATTTTATGAAATCTAAGTAAAGAACAAGTATCTAATAAAAATTTAGCATTGGAATTGAGATGCATTGTGATGGTTAGATGACATCACCAACTCGATGGACATGAGTTTGAGCAAGCTCCAGGAGCTGGTGATGGACAGGGAAGCCTGGCGTCCTGCAGTCCATGGGGTCACAAAGAGTCAGACATGACAGAGAAACTGAACTGAACTGAAAAGAGTAAAATATACACCAGATTTCAAAGATCTGGTATTAAAAAACTAACATAAAAAACATAATATTTGTGTATTGATTACAGGTTGAAACAATCATATTTTTTTATATTGTGTTAAATAAAATAAATCACTAGAGATAATTTCACCTGTTTCTTTTTACTTTCTTTAACATGACTATTAGAAAATTTTAAATTACATATTTGGCTACCAGATAGGACTAGTCTATAGAGTGAATGAATGATATACAACATACAGCAGCACAGCAGAAGCAGTAAGAGAGCACTGACAGCAACCGAAAATGACATCTACAACTAGAGGGAGACCAAAAAATCAACAAAGCACAGTTACCTGGAGCCATTTAAAGCTTGAGTATATATTTCAACCTACTTCAGAGGTTCCTAAGGGTATCACAGTTATTTATTTTAACTCAACCACAAAAGGTGGGGGGACTCTTTCTGCCTCCTGTGTTTAAGAAGACATGATGATTAATCTTGTAAATATTTTAATATTTAACAATAAGCTTCATTTATCTATTTCATCACAAATATTTAATAACATTTCATTCCCCACAAAAACCTTATGAGATAGGTATTATTATCAACTTTCTAATTTTGTGGGTAACAAAACTGGGACTTAGGTTAAGTCACTTGTCAAGGTTATATATGTTTACTACAATATTCTATTATCTCTATTAAAATTATTTCCCAATATTTACATGTATATGTGATTGACCAAAGTGCTATTCCCCTCTATCTTCATCTATTGTCATCCTTTACGGCCTGGGGAGGTTTAGCCAAATCAACCCTGGGGATGAAATTTCTGCCAGATGTCTCATGTAGACCTCCATCACATCCTTAAACATTAGTAAATTAAATCCTATTGATGGAGCGTCCATAAAGAGACTGCCTTATAAAGCCTCTCTCTTAATTTCTGGCTAAGAGTTGCAAAATTTCTAAAATTCTCTGTGCTTCTTCCACACTGAGAATAATATCCTAGCAAAGACTTAACAATGACCCATGAAATTTGTGAATGTAATAGTATTCATATTGCATTACCTGGTGATGATATACCAATTTTTTTTTCAGTTAAGTAGAAACTATCCTTAATCTCTGTGGCTTCAGCTAAAGGTTCCACTCAATAAAAGGTTAGTGAGAAGAATTAAGATGTGTCGCGTGTATGCCAAGTTGCTTCAGTCATATACAACTCTCCGTGACCCTATGGACTGTAACCCGCCAGGTTCCTCTGTCCAGGGAATTCTCTGTCCTTGGAATTCTCTAGGCAGGAATACTGGAATAGGTTGTCATTTCCTACTTCAGGGGATCTTCCCAAACCAAAGATTGAACCCAGATTTCCTGCGCTGCAGGCAGATTCTTTACCATTTGAGCCACCAGGGAAGCCCTTCTTTTTCTAAACAAAAACAAATCAATATATTCAAAGTTCAGTAATACAATTTCAAATTAAGCATTTGGAATCAAGATCCTCAGTTTTCATAAAAGGCACATCAGAGCATCATCTTTTATTCAACGGCTATTTTTAACCTATTTGGTAATATGAAGACTGGGAAGAGTTATTCAAAATGTTTGTGGACTACTGAATAACCAGGATTCTGTAGACTACTGAAAAGCTAGGATTCTGCCTTTTTCTATTGAGTGCCTTGGGAAACATTATACTACATATCTTTAATTTTCTTCTGATAACTTCAGGATCACTTCTGGGGAATGAGCCTTTGTCAGGAGGGAGAAAGGAATCAAATTTCCCTTTAATTTCATTAGGTCCCCACAGTGCAGGCAGACTTTCCCAGAAGCTGTTCAGTGATTTTTACTTGCTGTATTTTTCCACCAGGAGATGCTTTAAAGGAAAGGTGCAGCAGTAGCCTATCAATTCTGGACACTCCACCACAAGTCCTGGCAGGAGTTTATCCTGCCATGAGTGCATCACGGGAGTTTATCCAGCTTGCTCTGCAGGGCAAGAAAGCTAACAAGAGTCACAAAAAGACACACCTGAGAGTGCAGCAAACACCATGACCCAGAGCAAATCTAGTATGAACAACAACTCATGCTTTTGACATAAAAGGCAGGAATCAGAAATAATTACTTTATAGGAAATTTACTGTAAAGGGCTTTTAAGCCTTTAACTGAAATTTTCATATCTCAAAATGGTATATTTCTGAAGGTTCTTTTTATTACATAACTGTCACAAATCTCCTTATGGTTTAGTCCCCTAGGAAATAACGTGTATCTTTAATATTGTATTATTTTTTCAAATCTGTTGGGTTTAGATTCAAAGAACAAGTTATTAAAGACTCACGACAGCAAATGTAATTCCAAACAACCTTAACAAAATAAATCCACATTTAGAGATACGTTTGCATTTGATTATATTCTAACTCCTTTTCATCTCGTTTCCTCTAAATTAGCTTTTGGACCTTCAAAGAGAATATACTTTTTTTTGCATTCATTTGAACATCTTTTCTGGTTTAGAACTTGCCTCAAGGGAAAGCCTTGAAAGAAAATTAAAACTTCATTTTTAAAGCCTACATCAATTTATTAATATTTTAAAGCTTTTCAACACAATTGTATTCACAAATTGGATTTGCACTGTTTGATATACAACAATTGTTTTATCCCCACTTCAAGTGCTCCACTGTTTTCAAGCTTGTTAATTAAATGTTTTATTAAAAAAAAACTGCACAAGTTTCTCAAAACTTCATCTGCACCTGCTCCATAAATGAAAAGACGTCCTTGGAACAACTCCAGTTTATTAAGTGGGAAGCCATTTATTTCACACAAGAATTCAGTCTTTTACCTGTAAGCTTTAACATGAGTTACTATGAATTGTTATCTTTCACCTTTTATCTGCTGTCAATTAATACAAGCATTTTCAGTGTATAGAGGGGGAAAAAGACATGTCATTTGGAATGTCACTTCCATTGCCTGATGCTCCTATGTGTGTGCTCAACTGACATCTCTGTAAAGCTATTTGGTGGTTTTATCTTTCAGTCTGCCCCTTCTGGTCTTTTCCATCATCCTCTTCCCAACAAAACTGTGAAGTGTGATCTGATGAGATGAAATATATGGTGGAGCAGATCTACTACTCCATTGCATGGAGCAGTAAAACTGCTACAACTTCCTAGAAATTTTCACAGCAGAGCCCAAATTAATAAACTACTTTTAATAGCATAGAAAAGTAATGAGAAAGCTGGCATAATTTCTTTACAGATTGGACCTAGGGCTTGAGAGAAAGAAAGGCGTTAAGGATGGCCCCCCAGTATAGACTTGAGTAACTGAAAGAAACGTCATTTACTAAGGAAAAACGCAAGAGGAGGAGCACCTTTGAGGGGAGAAAATCAGGACTTTAGTAAAAGGAGAGAGAAAAGAAATGAAACACAGAGAATCCTATAGGACCACTAAGACTTTATTCATTCTTGCCAGAAGCATTTGAAATTGGTAAGATTAAACACCACTAAAGGCAAGTCCTCAGGGAATGGATTCTGGTCACAGGTCAATTTAAGATGCCTGAGTATCACAATTTCAATACCCATCTACCTTTACTTAGCAAAGAAAGTTCATAGCTTATGCTAAAAGAACTGCCAGGACTCAAAAATATCAGCAATATACAATTGCCCCTTGGTGTCTATGAAGGATTGGTTCCAAATCCCTTATAGAAAATGATAAAATATTTGTATATAAATTGTGACCATTCCCCCCATACACTGTAACCTCTAGATTACTTATAATACCTAATACAATGTAAATAACTGGCAGTGTGCAGAAAATTCAGGTTTTGCTTTTTGAAACTTTCTAGAATTTTTTTTCAAATACTTTTTATCTTAGGTTTTTAAATCCACGGATGTGAAACCCTCAGAAACAGAGGGCTCAACACTATTGTCAAGTTTTTACAAAGTAGATTACAAAATTACATGATGTATATTTCTATGTAAAAAACCACATTTGTCCATATACATGAACAGAGAAGAGTCAGGAAAGTAATAGATCAAAGCATTAACATTGTTTTTCACCAGGTAAAGTGACACTATGGGCATTTTTTAATTTTTTCTTTTTGCTTGTTTGAACTTTCTGGGTTTTCTGCAATGAATATGTACTTCATTTCTGACTTAAAAGAATGAATTTTTCAAAAATATTTTTAAAGATGTTTTAGAGTGTTTTATATGGAATACAAGCAGTAAATAGTAGGAAAAAAGTTTTCTATATCATTAACTGAATCAGTAAAATAAATCAAGGAATATTTTAGAAGATATGTGTAGTATTTAATAAATATCTTAAAGATATTTGATAATCATAAGAAACTGTATTATAAAGTTTTTAAGGATATGAAAATATCCATATCTCATGTATTTTCCTTTTTTTCTGATATCATAAGCAACTGACATTGTTTTAAAACTAACTTTTTTTTATATATAACTTGCTAAGCCAGACATCTGAGGGCTTCCTTGGTGGCTCAGTGGTAAAGAATCCACCTGCCTATTTTTCAGAGAACAAGAACAAATAATTTCACAATTTGTATGTAAATACAAAAAAAAACCTCAAATAGCCAAAGCAATCTTGAGAAAGAAGAATGGATCTGGAGGAATCAAGCTGCCTGACTTCAGACTATACTACAAAGCTACAGTCATCAAAACTGTATGGTACTGGCACAAAGACAGAAATATAGATCAATGGAACAAAATAGAAAGCCCAGAGATAAATCCATGTACCTACGGACACCTTACCTTTGACAAAGGAGGCAAGAATATACAATGGAGAAAAGATAATCTCTTTAACAAGTGGTGCTGGGAAAACTGGTCAACCACTTGTAAAAGAATGAAACTAGAATACTTTCTAACACCATACACAAAAATAAACTCAAAATGGATTAAAGATCTAAATGTAAAACCAGAAACTATAAAACTCCTAGAGGAAAACATAGGCAAAACAGTCTCTGATGTAAATCATAGCAGGATCCTCTATGACCCACCTCCCAGAGTAATGGAAATAAAAGTAAAAATAAACAAATGGGACATAATTAAACTTAAAAGCTTTTCACAACAAAGGAAACTATAAGCAAGGTGAAAAGACAGCCTACAGAATGGGAGAAAATAATAGCAAATGAAGCAACTGACAAAGAATTAATCTCAAAAATATACAAGTAGCTCATGTAGTTCAATGCCAGAAAAATAAGCAACCCAATCAAAAAATGGGCCAAAGAACTAAACAGACATTTCTCCAATGAGGACATACAGATGGCTAACAACCACATGAAAAGATGCTCACCATCACTCATTATCAGAGAAACACAAATCAAAACCACAGTGAGGTACCATCTCACGCCGGTCAGAATGGCTGCTATCAAAAAGTTTACAAATAATAATGCTGGAGAGTGTGCGGAGAAAAGGGAACCCTCTTACACTGTTGGTGGGAATGCAAACTAATACAGTCACTATGGAGAACAGTGTGGAGATTCCTTAAAAAACTGGAAATAGAACTGCCATATGACCCAGAAATCCCATTGCTGGGCATACACACTGAGGAAACCAGAATTGAAAGAGACACGTGTACCCCAATGTTCATCACAGCACTGTTTACAATAACTAGAACATGGAAGCAACCTAGATATCCATCAGTAGACGAATGGATAAGAAAGCTGTGGTACATATACACAATGGAATATTACTCAGCTATTAAAAAGAATGCATTTGAATCAGTTCTAATGAGGTGGATGAAACTGGAGCCTATTATACAGAGTGAAGCAAGTCAGAAAGAAAAACACCAATACAGTATATTAACGCATATATATGGAATTCAGAAAGATGGCAACGATGACCCTATATGCAAGGTAGCAAAAGAGACACAGATGTAAAGAACAGACTTTGGACTTTGGGGGAGAAGGCGAGGGTGGGATGATTTGAGAGAGTAGCATTGAAACATGTATATTACCATATGGGAAATAGATTGCCAGTCCAGGTTTGATGCATGAGACTGGGCACTCAAGGCCGGTGCACTGGGATGACCCTGAGGGATGGGATGGGGAGGGAGGTGGGAGGAGGGTTCAGGATGGGGGACACATGTACACCCAGGGCTGATTCACGTGATTTGATTCACAAAAACCATACACGTGTAATTAGCCTCCAATTAAATAATTTACAAAAAAAAAAGAATCCACCTGCCAAAGCAGGAGACCCCAGGTTCAATCCCTGGGATGGGAAGATCCCCTGAAGAAGAAAATGGCAACCGACTGCAGTATTCTTCCCTGAGAAATCCCGTGGACAGAGGAGCCTGGGGGACGGCAGTCCACTTGGTCACAAAAGAGTTGGATACGACTTAGTAACTAACAACAACAGTCCAGACATTTGAATCCACCCTGGACTCTCTAATATCTCTTCATTTTTCTCTACCATTACACACTGTTTTTTTTTTTTTAATCATTAAGGTATAGTCGCTTTACAGTGCTGTGCTAGTTTCTGAAGCTGGTAGGTACGGGCTGCTCTAACTCCCAAGCACTGCCACCACAAGCCTGCTGCGCCTCTGGGATCCATCCTGCCATCTGATACACGTGCAACAAGTAAAAGCTCCCCTCATCTCACTCTGAAAGTAAATCATCATCAACCTTGAGTTAAAAACTGGTTAATCACGCCTTCTCTTGGATTCCTATGGGACTTCATATCTCTGAAATCCTTGTTTACCTGCCTGAATCCTTTCCCAAACTGTGTACCCCTTAACAGCCTCCCACATAGCCTTTCTGATTCCACTCTTGCCTCATTCCACAATACTTTCTCCACTTATCAGCCAAAGTGGTCTTTTGACCATCCACGTGTTTGTAGCCTTTGTGACTGCATAGCATCTGGCATTAACCAGGCATTCAGTAAACATTTCAGGAACAAGTGAATCAAAGAGTGAACAAAAGAACCCACAAATGAATGAATGCTGGACTTTATAATACAAGTACACATGTTTTTGTTTTTTATAAATATATATATGCAAAGATATTTTAATCTATATAATACCCCACATATCAATATTATTTCACATGAAAAGTTAGAAAATATTAAAAAGCATTTTCAATAGATATTATATGATATCTGAACATACTTAATAAAAAATAAATTATGTTAGCTATCTAGCTATAGATAATAAATCTATGAAAGGAGAAAAAGCTGTAAGTTTACTTTTAATTAGAATGAAAATGATTATTCTATTATTGCTCTTGCGATGTATAGACAGCAGACATAAAACCACTTGATACCATCACTAAACAGAAAAAAAAAAAACTGCTTTATTTTGTGTCTTCTACCTTGCTTTCATAGGACAAAGCCAAAGTTAATGGGAAAAAAATGTACATGTTCATACAGGATGTATTATTACCTGCCAGTCAGAGGAGTTGCAGGTAATTAGTTGTTGGCTTAAAGATACCGTTTGTTTTATTTTTTGTTTGTTGGTTTGGTTTGTTTTCGCACAGGGTTTTTTTTTTCCCCCGTTTTTATTTGTATAAAGACACCATGTTTTTTGATCAAGAGCCACTTCCCCCATGTAGATTTCCACTGGTTTGCCCAAATTCTGTTTTCCTGCTCTAGGTCTGAAGGGCAGAGAACACAGGCAGCTGGTTTCCAGAGCACTGTGCTCCCCGTCTGAGGAAGGCCTGGGCAATGACATGTCACAGAACAGCTGCCTCTAGTCTCCCCAACCAGCCAGGAGTAAGCTGAGCAGAACAAACCCAGGAATAAAAAAACCTCGACTTTTCATGCAAGGACAAAAGGTGGTTATTAGGCATACCAGGAAGCTTCTTTTATAGCTGGTAATTACATATAAATTGGGGACATATAACAAGAAAAAATCATTTCCCTCTTCATTTACTTAAAAATCTGATTTCTGCAGTCATTATATAATTACTGGTATTTTTCAGTAACATTATTAGGAATAAATGGGCTACTGTTTCTGAAATTATCATAAAGATAAAAATACTGAAACTTCCTTATGAAAACTGGTTGTTGAGTAGGTGGAAAGCATAAAATGGTCCAGTTCTCTAAAACAGAAAACTGAACTTTCTTCTATGGCAAAAGGGATCAATCTGCCATTTTTCACCTTTAAAAAAGCAATTCCTCCTATTTCTCACATATTCTCCCAAGCCCTCCATCTTGCCTAATTCCACCCACAAACTTCCTGTTCTCTTTGACTGCTGATCTGTTAGAAAAACTTCCCTAGGCCTTAGCATCCCTCTGTTTCATGCTTTCTAGACTACATGGTAGTCAAGAAAATAGGAAACAGGGCTTCCCTGGTGGCTCAGTGGTAAAGAATCCGCCTATCAATGCGGCAGACGTGGGTTTGATCCCTGGTCCAGGAAGGTGCCACGCACCACAGAGCAAGTAAGCCCATGTGCCACAACTACCAAGTCTGTGCTCTAGAGCCCAGGAACCACAACAACTGAATGCATGTGCCACAACTACTGAAGCCCCCGCACCCTCGAGCCTGTGCTTCACAACAAGAAAAACCACAGAAGCGAGAAGCCCGCGCACAACTAGAGAACAGTATACCTCCTCCCTTGTTGGAGGTATCAGACACTAAGGCCAGAGAAGGGGAGAATATTTTCATTGAGTCAACCTTTCGGCTCTTCTCAAATCACACCACACAAACATAAAAACTATGCCAAGGCATAAAGCTGACACTGTTTATAGTTGTCATTACCTCAAAAGTTTACAGCTTTCCAGGAGAAAGGAAGAAGGGGGGAATCTCCCTCTGGGTCCAGGCTATTTCTCAAAGCAGAATCAGGATTACAACAGCCAGCTTACAGCTGTGCCAAGAATTAAGCCATAGCTCCTAGAAGTGTGAGTGAATTGGCTAATGCTACAGAGACCAGAGGTTGAAAAGGTAACAGAAGAAATACCAAATGCAGAAGTAACGATAGAACTAGAAAACCACAATTCTGCACCCCCAATGAAGGAACAGATCTAAGCAAGTTTCATCAATGGCTGCTAAAACCATTAGTTGAGATGACCACACCTAAATCCAATCATCAATTTTCACATCACTAGAAATGGGACACACATACTCCACATTTCCTTAATAAAATAAGATGTAGCATCACCTATGAATTATTCTTGCTCCCTTCCCCAAATAAAAACCCTGAGCCCTAATCTAATCATTCCTCTAGCTGTAACCTCCAGAAAATATGAAGGGTAAAGGAATGTGTTAAATCACATCGTGGGGAAACAATCTGAAGAAGGCAAATTGAGAATGTGGGCAAAGGACAAATGACCTGATTTCCTCAACAAATGAAAGTGGTAGGGTGGGTGTAAGAAAGAGAGTGGGAGAGCTGTTATAATAGGACTTTAAAAACATATGTCAGTGCAATGAGTAGACCTGTTCAGATCCCAGTTTAAATATTGGTTTTCATTTTCATTGTTGATTGTTTAGTCACTAAGTAGTGTCCGACTCTTTTGTGACCCATGGACTAGATACTCCTCACCCAGGAATCAAACCCACATCTTCTGCATTGGCAGGTGGATTCTTTACCACTGGGAAGCCCAATTCAAACATACTCAAATATATTCAACCTTAAAAAGACATCTTTCAGAAAACTTGATAAATTTGAACATGGACTGGGTATTAGATGATATTATGGGAAAACTGAAAATTCTGGTGGGTGCTGAGTATTAATGGGCTTTCTAGATGGCGCTAGTGGTAAAAAAAAAAAAAAAAAAAAAATTCACCTGCCAATGCAGGAGACCCAGGAGACACGCATTCAGTTCATGGGTTGGGAGGATCCCTTGGAGAAGGAAATGGCAACCCACTCCAGTATTCTTGCCTGGAAAATCCCATAGAGAGAGGAACCTAGCCGGCTATAGTCCATGAGGTCAAAAAAGTGTCGGACACGACTAAGTGACTAAACAACAATGACAGAGTATTAACAGGTAAGATGATACAATGCTTGGAATTTAAAATAGTAAAAGCAAAAACAAATGAAACAAGGTTGGTAAAACACTGGTGGGGAGTGCTCAATTTTCTGTTCTCTCAACTTTGGGAATATTTAGAAAACTTCCATAGTAAAATGTTTTTTGGTTGTTTGGTGTTTTTTAAGTTAATGAACATTCATGTACAGTAGTCATAATAGGTAGTCGTATCCCTCCTCCTCATTTTTTTAAGGCCTGATTTAATTCAGAAGATCCAGATAAGCAAAGGAAGAGACAGTTCTTTGCACAAACCATAAAGAAGGTAAATTGGCAGCTCAGCCAGGTGTTTAGAAGCCAGCAGCAGCAAGCAAAATACGGAGGGTTGTGTGAAACTTTGGGATCTTCCACAACTGGCTTGACAAAAACAATGTTCCCAAGTTCCCCACCCTGAGCACAGACCTGCTGGCCGGTTTCCCACTCCTCAATGCCAGCTGGCTGCAAGGGTCTCAGAGCCTGTGCCCCCGGCTCCCAGGAGCAGAGGGCAGGAAAAAAAGAGGCAGCTCTACTTGCAGATGGAGTCGACCATCTCTGAGCCAGCTGGCCTCCTCCTAGAGCTCCACACAGAGAGGCCCTAGGGGCTGATGCTCCTCACCCCAAGCCCGCCAGCCTGCAGACACTCACTGCCATGGTACCAGGGGCCTGGGACCCAGCCACTCTCTGCCCACAGTGAACACTTCTACAGAATGGAGCAGACTGATCAAGTTATTTGTTTCTAAAAACGAAAATGTAAATTGGAAAAATGAATGTGTCTAAGTACTAGATATTAAGGAATAGTTAACTTTGCTTGATATGATAGTACAACTGTGGAGGAAAATAGTCTTGATGCCCACTAAACTATGAAGGGGTAATATGTCATGATAACTCTAATGGACTTAAAATACTTCAGCAATGAAAAATGCCAACATGTTAACAATTACTAAATATTAATAACATCATAGAACTAGACTTAAAGTAAAATTAGGAAAGGCAGCATGGTGCATGTGAGAATATGCGAAAGCCTATCACAACTACTTTCACATTTTACGTATTACTTCCAGTCTTTAATCTAAAAAAATGTATATTCTGGAATAACTGCAATCATAATTGTATTCAGCTTTTTCCAGTTAATATTTTCATAGAGTTTTCCACTGTGTTATCTTAATAATTATTTTTAACATCACTTCATAATGTGCCATAATACTGATATTCCCCTAAATAAAACTATACCTTGTTTACGGCCATATCACCCTGAACCTGCCAGGTCTCATCTAAATAGCCATATCTTAATTTTGAATACTTCACTGCTTTTTTCTATAGGATTTATTGCTGCAGTGAAAAACCATGTGCATATAGCTTTATGCTTTTGTTAAAATGTTTCTCTAGAATAAATCCTCAGAAATGTGAGTTCTGAGCCTATATATATAGCCCTGGAAGATTATCCATGTTGCTGGACAGATGACTTAGACCATTCAGCAAAATGTATTTGCATCAATTTCAGAAGATTACTATTGTTTTCTTAAATTTAAGGATCTTGTCATGTGCATGTCTTTGATTTCTATGAAAAAGAATATGTTTGTACATCTCTGTTTACCAGAAACTTGGTTAATATATGCCATTTAGCTATTGGAACCATGAAGCTTTCTCATAAATTTCAATGAGCTATTTATATATTGCTATTACCCTTTGTTATTGGGAAAACTAATATCTTTCTTGGATGACAGCTGTGTTCTTTATTTAATTTTGATATTCAAATGCATCAGGCTTTATTTCTCAACAAAACAGAGTATCTCTAAGATCATCTTGACCTAAACTGCATTTGCCAAAAGCCCACTGACAGTGTGATACTACTGAACACTTTATAACTGACCTACCAGGAGTACACTTGACTCTCACTCTTGCTCACAAAATCCTCCCAATGGTACCTCCTAACTATTCAACTCGATCCTCTCCTCTCCATCCCTGTAACCAAAGTACCACATCATATGTCACCTGAAATGTTGAATACAACTGCCTCCTAGCTGGTCTCCCTGCCTCCAACACAAATAAATGTCTTGCAATGCAAACTGTTCATCCACATGGCTTACCTCTTCTAGAGACCCTCCCTTTATGGCCCCTGCACAACTGTTAGATCTCTCAAAAACAATTAGTAAATATTCTTTGAATATTTACCCGTGCTAAGCACTTTGCAAACAGTACTTCAATTAACATTCACAAGAATGCCTTAAACACAATACCGTTGTTCCCATTTTACAGATGAGTATGCCGAGGCATATAGAAGTAACATCATTTGACTAAGTTCCCACAACTGGGAAGATGCAGAGCCAGTATTATAAACGTTGGTGGTAGTGGAGGTCAGTCGCTCAGTTGTGTCCTGCTCTTTGCGACCCCATGGACAGCAGCACACCAAGTTTCCCTGTCCTTCACCAACTCCCGGAGTTTACTCAAACTCATGTTCATTGAGTCGGTGATGCCATCCAACCATCTTGCCCTCTGTCATCCCCTTCTCCTCCTGCCTTCAGTCTTTCCCATCATCAGGGTCTTTTCTAAAGAGTCTGCTCTTCGCTGACTCATGTGCTGAGACATATAGAAGTTACATCATTTGACCAAGTTTGCACAACTGGGAAGATGCAGAGCCAGGATTATAAACATAGCTCTGCCTAACTCCCAAGCCCAGAAATATCGTCTTAACCACTGTACCACACTTCCTCAGAGATAGATCCTCACCTTTCAGCAGACTGTGTGTTTGCCACTCTGCCCACGAGCAGCACAGAACTGCCTCGAATTTCTCTCATACATCTGTGCTGCTTCTCCACTCAGTCTCTTCCGTCAAGCTATCCTGTCTGTTGGAAATGTCCTTCCATCTCTCTTGACACTTGCCCTGTATGACTCCTACCCATCTTTTAAGACTCAGTTCAGGTGTCACCTCCTCTGAGCAGCTTTTCCCTATTTTAACTCCTTCCCCACCTTTCCCCTCTTCTTTATCTGACCAAAGAGGTATCCTTCTTCTGTGCTTATCTCCATCATTACACCCAGCACATTGTGCTGTCAATATCTGTTCCCATCTTTGCTTCCTCCACTAGACCACAAGCAGCTGGAGACCATCTGAACCATCCTGCGACCCCAGCCAGTACAATGCCCGGCATGTAGCAGGCCCTCAGTGCTTCAACACAGTGTCCAGAAGACTGAGAAATTCAAAGAGCATTTAATCAATTAGTTCTTGAATTCTTGCTGAATATCTAAGTATTGTACCAGGGATATTATAAATGCAAATAACATATTTCATGTGTAATATGTGCAGTTGACAAAATAACTAAGTGACCAAAAAGTCCCACAGACTATCTGCTGTGGAAATTCAAGGAGGAAAAGACCACCTTGGGCGGGGACAGTCAGAGAAAACTACAGAGAACAGGAGAGATTTTAAATGAGGGCTGAAAGATGAATGAGGCTCAGAAAGCAAAGCCACAGAGCAATCATCTAAGTCTAATGTTTGAGGAAATGTCTAAGCTGAGGACCATGGCAAGCGATGAGAGTCAAAGCTGAGAAGATGCTCTTCTTCCTCTTGATCTTGTAAATTCATCTTTGTAAGTTCAGCCATTCCTTTATCTAGGTGCAAGATGCCAGATTTAAGTTTTATTCCCAAGCACTTAGCCTTCCAATGATGAGCATCTCAGAACTCTTCAGATTACATCCCAGGACAGAAAATCATGGAAATGTTTCTATATAAATTAAAAACCTAGAGACTGTTAGATCATGAAATACATAATAATGATAAAATGTCAGAAACATGTGCAACCCCAGGTAATGAATTCAATGACTATCCTAAGGTCACAGAGGTCTTCCTACAAAATACATGTCATTCTGTTTACATCAAACACAGAAAACTCATTTACAAGTGAATGTCATTTTTATCTTTGTTCCATGGCCAAGTACATCTCATTTGCATTCATTTGTTTCCTTGCTGGAGTGCCTGCCACTGTTCCACAGCTGGTACGGGTTGTGCTCTGTACCTGCTACTTACCATAGACCCACACTCCAATCACCCAGTTACAGATCTGAGTCATAATCCCAAAGCTGGTTCTGCATAAGGTATTTTTAAGTAATACATATCATAGGGAAATCAAAACTTTATGTAGTATAGATAGAAAAGAACTTTAAAGATTCAAATACATGCACCCACAAACATATGCTTCCATGTTAGACTAGGATTAGGATCTCCCTGTTGCCTGGCCTAAAGAATAACAGTCCTATAGCTGAGTCTCCCTAAGGATTCTTTGCCAAGTTCCCAAGAGAACACAAGAATGGAGTGGAGGCCCCATTTTTATCTCCCTTTGCACAATATGGTCAAGAGGTAAAAGTGCTCTGAGTTTTCTAACCACAAAGAAAGGGAACAAGCTGAGCAGCCAGCCAGTCATCCATATCCTAGTGGTTGGTCTGGTTCAGATACTATCCTGGCCATCTCAGTCTTCACTGACGGCCTCCCCACTATAATCAGAGTAGTGACACCTTCTGAAAAATAATCTGGTCCCACCTACAGAATCACTTAGTACAAGTTATTCATTGAATCATTCTTTATAGAAAACAACCCATTTGTCCATCAACAGAACAACGGTTAAATAATCTATGTATGTTTACACTCTAGAATACTATACAGAATGAGGAATCTCTCTTTGGACTGTTATGGAACTACATCCAGAGTATATTCTTAGAGGAAAAAAAAATCCAAAAGGTACATGGGAAAAAACTCCAGCTTAAGAAAGGGAGGAAAATAAAAATACATCCATTTTGGGGTGTTTATACTTATAAAATAAACACCGGAAGTATACAAGAAACTAAAATAAATGTTTACGTAGTAAAGATCCAGAGTTTGTACCTTCTGAAACTCACAGGCTTTCTTTTTTTGGTCGGGGGACTACTTTAAAAAAGACAAAATTAGATACAAGTCTTAGAACAAGCTTGCTCCAGGGAGCTTCATAATAAATCTTCCCCTGAAATGACTTCTAGAACTGGAGTGTACAGAAATGAGGGAGGACTAAGAGGTCTAAATATAAACCTATTTATACCTATTTATCTTTGAACATGTGAACATATTATCCATTTAAAAAGCAAAATTAACATTTTAAAAAATACCTATATCCAGGCTTCAGTCATTCAAAGTCTCACTCCTTCTTCACCTCCTTCATTATTTCCCAATCTTCTTGTTCTAGTTTGGCTTCATTGTGCTGCCTTGCATCTACTGAGATTCTGCCTCAGCCTGGCCCTTTCCAGATGGTAACGTACCTGGCATTCTATTTTGATTGTGTCCTTGTGTTTCTCTCTTTCTGATCACCCTCGGTTCTACCATCAGTAGAGCAGCTTCAAGGCAGCCCAGTTCCACCCCTGCACCCTGCATGGTGGCCCAGACTCCCAAGAATGCAGCCTGCTACTCATGAAAAGAGTTTGAAAATTGACTGAACTACACCACAGGTGATCAGTCCCAAGGGATGCTATGACACTGGGGGAAAATTTTAGGTATTTACTCAGGAATTGGGTGCTTCTCTGGCAGTACACAGTTTGTCCTGAAATATTCAACAGAATAAACTACCATATCTTCCTTTTTAGGGTCCTCAGGATAACAGGTGGGCCACTTTACACTCATCCCTAGACACACGTCTTTGTGTTTAATAAGACAAAGTCAGGCTAGACTAAACTGAGCCCAGACTTATATTTACCAAAATTCAAATAATTTCAAGTATATAATGAGGCAAAGATGGTCACTAACTTAACTCTGGTTCCAGCTTAAAAAGTCTAGGAACCATTGTTCTTTCAGTCCACCTCATCATTGTCCTGTAAAACATTCACTTGATCCAGTTATAAAGTATTCAGACTGAATTTCTGAACACTTCCTATGGCAGATGATAGTGTTTTAAAGAGGATATATAGTATGTTAAGAGTCAGGCTTGGATTTGACAAGCCTAGGAATGAATTCTGGGACTATTTCTAGCTGGCTAGCTGGCTGAGCAACATAAACTTCATTTCCCTTATCTGTAAAGTAGGTTGTTACAAAGATTAGATGAGACAGTGAAGATTTAATAAACTGAGTTATGTCCCAAAAATACAATCAAGGCAAAGCTAATTTTTTTATCACTTAATAAGAATATTGGCCAGTATGTGTAACAGGATGCTCCAAACTATCAAGTTACATCAATATCAGTAATACACACATTGATTTTGGAAACAAACCTAAGATGCAATATATATACAAGCACCTATAGATGCAAAGTTAGTACCCTGAATTCATGCTGAATTCACATTTCAGCATGTTAGCTTTAAATAATTAAGAAAGCCTACCCTATGAATCCCCTCATGGATTTTCTTTTCTCTGTGTCTTCTTGGTTGTTAGGGCCTTTCTTTCTCCAGCTTTCTGAAAATCACAAATAAACTTATAAAATACGACATCCTGTATTGACTCATTTCTCATTGGACTGACTTTTAGCATACCTGAAAGCATTTTGTTGCTCACAGATGTGTTCTGCTATGGTTCAATGCACTCAAGTTAAGCTTAAACCTGACCTGGTCATGTCTCATTTTACCTTAAGGTGATAATTCAGGAATCAACTGCTCAGTGTCAAGTAGAGAATCTTATCTTTCTGCCTGTTGTCAGGGATATTAAAAAAAAAAAAGATTAAAAATTATCTTTGACCTTCACCATGTTTTTATGTAAAGCCATCTGCTATTGCATCTCTCCTAACTGTATCTCCTGTCACATAAGACATTTCCACCTAAGGCTTTCTACTCAAATCACTGGAATTGAGTGCCTCCCATTCAAATACAACTTGCCATGGAACATTGGATCTTATATCATTCTCTACTTAAACTAACCTCCAGGAACATTACTGTACTGCCAACATCAAAAATAGGAAATAGTATAGGAAACCATCTCCTACAATACTGAATTATGCACAAGTGTATGTGGATACCAAAAAGAGAGAGAGAATGTTCATGATATTTAGATATTGACTATATTTTATTTTTAATAAAGTTTCCTCTATGTGAAAACGTTCCTTTCAATCTATTTCATTCGAATCACCAAAAAAAAAAAAACCCTCTTTTATGCTATCACATATTCTTTAACCAATTTGTGCTTTAATTTTTATTTACATGAAACGCTTAAAACGGAAATCATTAAAACATATTAAAATAAAATCGGTGTCTTTAAAAGGTTTACACGCATACACAGAATCCACCCCCTCTTGATCCCTTTTTGAAGGGCCCTCGTATCGTTTGCAAGCCAAAGGCATTGACAAGTTGTCTGTCGTACAACGGTTACACCTAATTTGAATTAAACTACAGTCGCAGATGACAGAAGCGCTCCTTTCATCTTTTGTAGGAAGGTCACCCAGCGCAGAACGAGCGCCACGCTCCTTCTGGAACTAAACACGTTGGCCCCGCCGTCTGTTGAGTCCTCCCTTCACAACCCACACCTGGGTGGCCAAGGGTCACGTCTGACCTCCCAATGGCGCCAACGCCTCTGCACTCTTCCCTTTGAGGAAGCAGCAGATGGCAAGGGCGCGCAGCGCTGGTGCCGCAGCTCTCAGCCATGGCGGGCCAGAACCACCGAAACAAGGACTAGTCCGGCGCCTGGAACTCTCTAGGTCGCCTGCTGGATGCCACGGGGGTGCCTCGTCTCTCTGGCTTCCGGGCACTCGGAATGTACACCGAAACGTGGCGAGACTCCCACACTTCTGCCCGGAACCCAGCCCAGGAAACCCTCGTTTCCAGGGAAAACTAAGCTGCAAGCAACACACACGCAGAATGACGCCTCGACACTCACCCAAGTGATACGGGCACTCGGCCTGGGGTTCTCGCGAGGCAGCCCCTACCCCGAGCTTCGTGCACGACCAGCCCGCCACCAATAGCGACCCCTGTTCCAAGGGATGAGCCAATGGGAGCGCTCGAACTCAACGGGAGTAGCCAATCACCGCCCTCTCGGCTCTGGAACCCCGCAGCCAGTTCTACTACTGTTCCTCCAGCTCCCCGGAACTGCAGTTCTAAACTGGAAGTCCACCGCCGTCCACCTTCCTCCATCAGAGTCTGCTGCTGCTGCTGCTAAGTCGCTTCAGTCGTGCCCGACTCTGTGCGACCCCATAGACGGCAGCCCACCAGGCTCCCCCGTCCCTGGGATTCTCCAGGCAAGAACACTGGAGTGGGTTGCCATTTCCTTCTCCTCCATCAGAGTCTAGTCAGTAAATAAACTTTCCCTAGAGTAGAGCCTTAGGAAGTTGCAGCTCTTGCTGTATGCTCCGTATAGGCAGGACCTCATCTTTTGTGCATTCTTCTGCTAAAATTCATGGCTCACCTCAAGCACAGCCAAGCTTTCCAAAAATTAATGAAAACTGATGAGCATTCTTCTTCCCGTTCACGTAACCGCTATGAACCATTTAAACCGGTGTCTGAATTCAAAATAGAAAGATAAATTAATAAGGAGCTTGAAGAAATTTCTCTTCAGCAAAAGTGTGAAAGGCCTTTATTTACTGAAGTTGGCAAGAGTTTGTCTGGTGCTAGAAGTGAACCCAAGAGAGCGAGTGCCCTGCAGAAAAATGCTGATGAAAGGGCGTCTCCCCTTATCTCGTTCGTTGATGTCTTCGAAATGAAACCACGAAGAGTTGTTGCTGCTGCTGCTGCTAAGTCACTTCAGTCGTGTCCGACTCTGTGCAACCCCATTAGATGGCTAGAGGTTTGTAAATACTGTTTGAGAGCTCACTGCGTGTCAGCCTTGATTCTAAAAGCAGTCTACCTGAATTAACTCTCATTCAGTCTTCACAACGACTTTACTGCTTATTGCAATCTGTTTTACAGATGAGGAAATTGAGAAAGATTGGCCCAAGATGTCAAGCAAGTGAGAAACGGCGGCAAGCCTACAACCTATGTATGGATGATTTATTCAGTTAGCAAAACATTTTAATGTCCAAATTAACTAGGCCTAAACAACCCAGAGTCTTTCACTTCTAAGAGGTATGAATTCTCCTGTTTTAAAAAATCTTTTGGTACAAAACATTCAGTTAAAATCTCAGAAACTTCCAGTGTCCTTAGTGTAATTTTCACAGTTAGCTGCAGTCATCAGGATGAGGATTGAAGGTTGGGGTGGTGAGTGAGAGTGGAGAGAAAGAGATACAAGACTGAAAGAAGTAACCTGAGAAACACTAAGACGACTGAGCCACTTAAAATTAGTAGTGTCTTTACTGATTGGATGTCACCAATTTGATTTCATCATTAAAATAAATAATTGCATTAATTATGTATGATAGTATGCACACATATGGACAAATACATAGGTTATCTGAGGTAACCTATGGAGAATTACGAATGATCTATGATTAAGAGTTTTTTTAATCTATGTTCAATTTTCATTTTTATATTGGAATTTATTTTAATAACATCAATTAATAAAGAGGAAAGTGGAAGCCTGGAAATTGTTTTATTAAATATTTATCCATTCTAAAATGTGTTTCCTTTCCAAACTGTATTTTTTTTTAAGGCTATTTCACACAGAACAAGTTGTAGAACTTAGTAAAGAGCTAGGTAATTGGTGAAGGAAACATGGCTTTTATAGCAGATAAAACTTCCTATGTCTCAAATCTGGGCAACCTTTCTCAATTTCCTTGAGGACTTACACAACCTGATTTCAGAAAATTTTCCAGTATTTCTGTAAAAGTGTGGATTTAGTTTTAAGCTTTGCTTCAAAGGGCAGGACCACTAAGTAGGCAGTGATAAGCAGATGAACTAGCAGATGCTTGGGTTCACTTCCAGTTCTGTGTGGCAGGGCCATCACTAAACCTGGTAGCTCTGCAGAAAAGAAAGAATTTGCAAATGGCATAAGAATCCTCAATAAATAGTAGTATCATTGCCACCATATGTAAATGTTAATCCACGCATTTTTTTTTTTGTTCCTCTTTGGGCTTTCTTTTTTTACAAAGCAAAACATTTTCAGGTCAGCTGACACTTAAGTGAAAGTGTGAAACTTAAGTGAAAATCACTTAAGTGAAAGTCACTTAAGCTGACACTTAAGTGAAAGTTCAGTGTGTCTGACTCTTTGTGATCTCATGGCCTATACAGACTATGGCATTCTCTAGGCCAGAATACTGGAGTGGGTAGCCTTTCCCTTCTCCAGGGGATCTTCCCAACCCAGGGATTGAACCCAGGTGTCCCACATTGTGGCAGATTCTATACCATCTGAGCCATAAGGGAAACCCAAGAATATTGGAGTGGGTAGCCTATCCCTTCTCCAGCAGATCTTTTTGACCCAGGGATTGAATCAGGGTTTCCTGCATTGCAGGCAGATTCTTTACCAACTGAGCTATCAGGGAAGCCCAGCTAACACTAAAAAAAAGCCTATAATTCCAAGCATAAATTTTCCCATAGAAGAAATTTTTTTTGCTGATCACAACCCACAGAACTTATATGCCCTTCATCTCCCAGCCATGCCTCCTGCTGTGATGGGTTAGAAAAAGTCCCTGCCAGCCACCCAGTGATTGAGGCTGTGTTCCCAAATGGAAGACTGCAGGTTGAAGACTGCCAAAGTACTAGGATGCAGAAAATAAAGCACATTTTTAACTGAGTTAAATCATCAAGGTCATATCCAAGACCCTTTGGTGACCCACTAGAATTTTCCTGCCAATCTCAAGGAGGAGTGCTGCAGACCGGGGCTCTTAGGGTACCTACCCTTAGCCAAGGGGTGTAACTAATCCTCCTCTTCCTACATAACTGCAGTGAAACCCCAGAGAGCATGTGGAGAAAGGAATGGGAGGTAGGGGAGAAGGTGTTTTCCAGTTTTAGCCCACAAAATTATATTCTTTATGATATCCTTCCATTAGTTAGCATTAATTTTGTATACCCATAAATAAAGTCACTGCTCCTAAGTTTTCCTAATTATGGGCCTCCCAGTAGTGACCTTGAAGAGTATTATTGCCTCTTCTGTAAAATGGGACCCATTCAGACAGCAGGAGATTGTTGAAAGATGTACTTCAGGTAGGGGGAACCTGGGAACCTACATAAAACAAATAGATCAGCCCTTCTAATAAAATAGATCCTTCTTTAATATTTGTTGAATGAATATGAAAATGTACGAATCATAAAAGCACTATTCAAGTTTCCTTTTTTTGCTTTCCTTTTTTTGCTTTTGAGGTTCTGTCAAAATGGTACATAACAAAAAATAGTGATTCTAGGGTTGCACAGTTCTTTTTGATGAGGAATATTGTGTGTGGGTGTGTTTTTTTCTTGAAGGTCATTAGCTTCTTTCCATAAAGATGAAAACACAGCATGATTAACAATGGTTTCAGCAAACAATTATTTTGCCTGCTATCTGGGAGCCTGTGAAATGCACGTATTGAAAATGATGTTTCCCTATTATAACAGTACTTAAAATTTATTTCATGAATAATCAAAGTATTCATGTCCCCTGATTTACTGTATTATGGAGTCGCCTCAAAAGCCACTTTCAAATTAAATTATTTCATTAAAAGATCTGCTGAACCTGCCAAGTGAACAAACTCTTGTTTTTAATATTTATTTTTATTAAAGATTGCACAAACTGGAACCAAGACCAAAATACTGAATCCACTTTACATCATTCATTATAAAACAACATACATCACATTTGTTCTCTACCAAATAGGGCATTTTCTTTAAAATTATATATTGCGTGCTCTCAAGACTCATGCTTTAGATATTTTACATTTGTCATCATTCTCTTATAAATAATTGCAACTTGACCAATTTGTACACCTGCTACCACTATATATTCATTGCGTCAAGGCGGAGTCTTTGACACGAAAACAGATGAGATGGAAACAAGTGTATGGATGTCACATCTACCGAATTGCGGCTACTATTTTGCCTATGCAGTGAAATGCTAATGTAAAATACACACAGAAAAACGTCGTTTCAAAAGGCACAATTTTCTTCACAAAAAAGAACAATTTAAAAATACGCGGCAGTTAAAATCGACGCCCTCGAGGGCGCTGTGGCTTCCCATTCATGTGATCTTAAACCTGGAGAGCCAACCACCTGGGTTGGCGAAAGGGTAGCCTGTTCGCGGTGCTCAGGGGCCTGGAGTGTGCTGGAACCCGCCGCCCTGGGGAATGCTCGGAAGGCAAAATTTCTTTAAGACGCCTCTAAACCTTTGCTCAGACTTTCAGCTTCTGACCTGGGACCGCTCACTGTTCCAAATCTGGAGGGCGACCAAAACCAAACCGGTTTTGTCCGCCGGGTCTTTCTCACCATCAGCAGCTCCTCTTCTCCCACAGCAGAACCCCCTCTTCTCTCTGTCCACGCCCCCACACTCCCCGCCTTCCCTGAAAGACTCGTTACTATTCGCGCTCGCCACCGCCCCCGGCCTCGGGGTCGCTCTGGTCGTCGGTGAAGCAGACGTCCACGTCGCTGTCGTTGTCGCTCTTGGGCTCTCCCGGCTCCGGGAGGTAGTGAGGCTCGGGGCCCGGGCCGTCGGACGCCTTGGGGAGCAGGTTCTGGCCGGGGTGGCGAGACTTGACGTGGCGCTCCAGGTCCCGGCGGCGCACCAGCACCTTGCCGCAGAACTCGCAGCGGTAGGGCGTGTTGCCCTCGGCATGCAGCCGGATGTGCTTGTTGAGATTGCTGGGGTCGCCGAAGGGCCGCAGGCACACCTTGCACTTGAGCGGCTTGTAGCCCGTGTGCGTCCGCATGTGGATCTTGAGCCCGTACTTGCGCGAGTACAGCTTGCCGCAGTAGAGGCACAGGTGACCCGTCTTGGGCTTGCCCGCGCCGCTGCCGCCCCCGCTGCCGCCTCCCCCGGCGCCGCCCGCCGCCACGACGGCCGGGGGCAGCGTCCCCGCGTCCAGGCGGCCGCGGCCTTTCCCGGCTGCCATCTCCGACAACTGCTGCGTGTGCATGGCGATCTCTCGGTCAATGCTAGCCAGGGAGCCCAGCTCGGCCGGGTTCAGAGCGGCCGCCGCCGCGGGCCCACTAAAGTAAGAGATGGACTCCGGATACTTGAGCAGCCCGCCGAAGTGCAGTTTGAGCGGGTAATAAGCGGCGGCGGCTGGTGAGCCGTACAGGAGCTCCCCGTTGTAGACGGTAAAGGCCGGCATGACGGCCGGCAGGTGGCTGCACTCGCCACCCGGGTAGCCTTTGAGGCCGCCCGCGTCGAGGGGTGGCAGCGAGCAGCGTTCGAGGGGCAGCTGCGCGTAACGCACTCCTGGCACGTCGGCGGCGGCGGGCGGGGCGCGCTCCACGTGCTTGAAGGCGGACGCCTCTTCCGGGGGCCCGGGGAGCAGAGGGAAGCCGCGCAGAGCCCCAGAGCAGGGCAGGCCAGGAGGCGGCGGCGGGTCCCCCGCGAGTAGGCACTTGGGATGGTGATGGTGGTGCGCATGGTGGTGATGGTGGTGGCCAGCGCCGCCAGCCGCCGGGTTTTCCCCGCTTCTCGGGTGTCCGCCTGCCCGTCCCCCGCCCAGCAGCCTGCTTAAAGCCAGGCCGGCCCCGGGTTTGCCGCCGCCCTCGTCCCGGTAGGGGTCGCCGTGCGCGGCGGCGGCTGCCCTGGCCAAGCCAGCAGGCTTGAAAGCCGAGCGCACGCCCGGGTAGAAAGCGAGGCCGCCGCCCCCCGCTGGGGAACCGCCCACGATGCCAAGGAAGTGGCCGTGTCCTCGGGCGGGACCACTCATGTCCAGAGCGCGGTCCGGCTGCTCCTTTCCCTTCTTGGACGGCCCCCACTTGGCCAGGGTCGGTGACGTGGCGGAGGGCGCGGAGGAGGCCTCGCGCTTGATGCTCTCCCGCGCTCCGCAAGCCTGAGGGACCGGTGGGACCTGCGGGTGCGGTCGAAGAGTGCTCGCCGGGGCGGCCGCAGCGAAATCTGATGCCGGGGGTTTCGGGGAAAGGCGGAGGCCATCCGCGGCCGGGGCAGCGCCTTGGCGAGCCGCGTGCTCGTGGTGCAGGTAGGTGCGGCCCCCGCCGCTGCTGAGCACGCAGTGGAAACGTAGATGTGCTTTAAGGCTGTTGGGATATCTAAACGTCCTCCAGCAGTACCAGCAAATGTAGCGCTCCTCCCCTGGGCGACAAACAGTGAAAAGGAGACCCGGTGAGAAGCAAACAAGCGAGAGAAAGAAAGCGCCAGCGCGCCCAAGGCAGAGCCCAGGTTTTGACCAGCGGTATGGGGTGAAGCATAAGTATTCTTGGGTACCGGCGAATAAGTGAGTTCGGTAGCCCCATTGTAGCAAGGACTCCGAGAAGCCCCCAAAGGCCAACTTTGTCACCATCTCCATTCTCTGGGACTACTCAGAGACCGAGAGGTGTGACCTGGGCCTTTCCAACGAAGACTTTCTCCGGGCCATCCGAGCATATCTTCATTGGAAGGGCAGTGCTCAGGGAGGCTGGCTTGAAAGAGCCGGGGAAGAGCCGAGAGCAGCTGTTGCTTTAAATCAAGTGTGGGGCTGTGCTGTGCCTGCGCCCATCTGTTGGTGTTTGCAGAATAGGTGGCGTATGTCAAGGAGTTTGGATAAACTGAACAAAGGCCAATCTAATGGTCGTGAGCGCCTCATTACCAGGCGAGACAATATCCTGTATGTATGGGCCATATGTAATCATTCCTTTTCACAGAACAATGTCTTTTATGTCCACTACCCACCCTCCCCAACCCCTCCCAGTCTTAAACACTTTGCTTGAGATTTTCCTGGAGCGTGACCAACTGAAGGACCACATCGGGACTATGATTTGCTATTCTTCAAAATTATTTGCATCTTTATTTCCTCTTTAACCCCATTTAATTTGATGGGAGAAAAGAAAAAGTCTTAGGTCTTCATATTCTAAAAACAGAAGGATTATATGCATTGTCTTGTCATTTGTTCCACCTGGTTATTAATTAACTCTTAGATAGCTGCACAAATCCAAGCTTAGTAAAATTCTTGGAAAATATCAATGTATGTGCGTGTGTGTGTGTGTGTGTGTGTGAGAGAGAGAGAGAGAGAGAATAATATAGATACTCAGCTTTCGATAAGTACACAGTTCTCTGTCAGGGACTACACACATGGGTTTTGGCATCAAACCTCCTTGTGTGTTTAATACTATTAACATTAGTTGTTTAATTTTGCTAGGGTCTGGGAACACAGTCAAAAGACATGTGTATTAAACAGATTTTGATCACATGGTAGAAGTTAATTTTCACTTTAAAACGTCATGTTATATCGCTTCCGAGAAAGCAAGCTTGCAGTGGGGTTTCTTCTTAAATGTTGTGGTTGATTGATAATACTTGGTTTATTGATTATTGGTTTATTAATAACCAATTATTATTTGATAATAATTGGTTGATTGAAGGGAAGGATGTCCATAAGAAAGAAGTTAGTTGAGCCACAAGAAAGTATACAAAGTAAACATCAGTTTCATTAAATGTAATGGGAAAGTTAAATTTTTCCTCCTTGCACACCAGCAGCTTAAACTTCTGAAACATTACTACAGAAACAACAATGGGAGAAATTTTCAGATATGCCTCTCTTCATGTATTTCACTCCTGAATCTGGATAAAGCAAGTCATCCTTCTTTCCAGATAACTAAGGTGGAAGTTCAAGGAGCAGATTATTCTAGCTGAAGTTAAGGTAGAACAGAAAGAAAACGGAGAAAGGAAGACGATTTGCCTATGTGACCTATCCTCATTGTTTATGGAAAACAGATAAAAATCATTCCAATGATTTCAATGATAAAAATCATGTCTGTTGTACTGAACAGCCATGTAAAATAAATCTTCATAGAGAAGGAAGACTTTCTCAGTTCTCTTGGTGGGTGTGTTGATTTAATATCTTAAGTAACCTCCTTTCTGCTAAGTTCAGAACCTCCCTCTCATCACCCCTTTTTAAAGAGGGCATTTTCCGAGGCTACCCCAAAGTGACTCAGCTCTGTTCCTAAAACAAAGAGTATTTTCCTTAATCTTACTATGGAATTGAAACCCACTAGGGTTAGCCAATATTGGAAGAATTGCAGCCGTCTCTACTTATTTCTTCCTCTTTTCAGGGTTTAAGCCAATGTATGTTTTGTGTTTCATTATGTGTTTTTAGTTTATCCTAATGAGCTGACATGTTCTCTTGATTCTGAAATCCAACCTGTGCCAAACATATCAACACACCTTGTAAGTGATTTTGCCTCCTCTCTCAGATGCATCTCCAAGGTTATCAAGATTTCAAGCATCTGAAAGCTGGAGAAATCAGGGTTCAAAATAACCTACAGATTCCCCAAAAGGGAAATGGTGTCTGTTCTGACATTTGTGACCATATGATGTTTATAGGCTCTATTGACTGAAATGAAAACATGAGGGCCACCACTCAAACAAATTGCTTTTGTACTATTTAAGAGTGTCTAAGAAAGGGTGTCCTTTGCAAAAATTCCTGGCCCCCAAAGGCCAGTAGTCCTTGGAATTGTTCTATAGTGACAGATTTGAGAGTTCTCCACTATGGGGCTTTTGTCATGTTTCTCTTTTACTGGAAGAAGTTGACAAGAGAATGTTATGTGATAGAAGGAAAAATCTAGGAAAACTTTTATGAATACTGTACATACAGGTCTACCCACAAAATCAATAGAATTAATTTACAGAGGACAAGGATACTCTGAAGTGAAGTGATTCATCATTTTGAATTAATTTCATTCTGTCTTATTCATGAAGTGTTTCTTAAATCCCACACTTGTATTAAGTTCTTTATTTCTAAAGGAATGAGATTAAGCAGGTGATTCAGGAGAATGTGTCAAAATATTTCACAGCATCTGTGATGTTGACTTTAAATATAACTATGTCTTTTAGAATAAATTACAAACTAAAACAACTGGTGAAGAAAAAAGAAAATCACAGAAGCATTGTGCAATAAAAGGGAGTCTGGAAATCTTAACTATTTTAGCACCTTCCAGCTTTTTTCCACAGAAAGTGTTTCTCAGCGTCCTAGAGGAGGTTTGAAAATGTTTCTTTCTTTAGTTACTTGCTGCACTTTAATTTGCATGAATCCGCTGTGGGCTTTGGAAGGGATCAAATAAATCTGAGAAGAAACTGGGATACATCCCAGTTTCGATTTAAGTAGGGAGAGGGAAATGAATAAATACCATTTAAACGGAAGGGCCTCAGTACCTGCCAACTGACCGGCTGTAAGTACCGTAATGCTTCTAAAAAACGCTGTAGAAATCCATTACTCTCCTCCAAACCCGACGAAGAGATCCCCCTCACCTTCTAAAAGCATTCCAGGTTTGAGCTACATTTTTTGGAGCTCATGATGTAGTTATCCTTATAATATGTTAAGGCATCTTTATGGATTCTTAAGTAAGTAAATAATTGTCTCTTTGGGTATGCTATCGGAAAGGGCGACCCGCATGAAATTCATGAGTATTTTTTCCTTGACATCAAGAGCGAGATTACTATGGTCTATTAGCATTTACTGTTGATTTAAAAGCAGTAGTGGTGACGTCGCCTCTGCCCATTCCGACTGGGAGTATGAATTCAGTTTTACACAGAGTAAGAAAAAGGCCTTTCAGGTCTAGGGTTGCCCCCCCACCCCCAAAGACCAGAGGAGGAGGAGGACTGGACTCTCGCCCACCCGCGCTGGCCCTGGAGGCTCTTAGCTGCGGTACCTTTCTCGTCGTGCGTTGGAGTAGCAATGATGGGTATGTCGAACCACTGCGCCAAGGAGTTGGAATACCACACGGTCAGCTCCTCCCCTGGCTGGACGTCTCTCAGTGCCCGATAGAAGATCTGGGACGCAAGGAACAGGACAGCTTGCAGTCATTTCCTGGGTAACTGGTCAAAAAACAACTGAGAGGAAAGATTCCATTCCCAGCCCCGACGCTGTGTGACGCTGGAAAAGCTATTAGACCCCTCTGAACCTTATGTCCCACATTCTTCAAATGGGGAAAATAATAGTATCTACCTTATAGGGTTGTTGGGATGTTTAAACGAGACCTCTAGCTAAAGTGCTTTGCTCTTAACATCAGTGACAGTTTGGTAGATAGAATTGGCGGTGGTGGGGGGAAGCCCACAGTACCTGTCCTCCGGGTAAGTCTGCAATAGCTTCCAGAGTCTGTTCCTGGGGGTTCCTGGCTGCCCGGATTAACCCTATCCACTCCAGGGGGGAGCCCCCCGACTCGTCCACCAGCTCCCCTCTCACCATGCGCACCTGCAACACAAGCAGTGGTCGTTCTCCCCGGTGCCACGGCCGGACCCACAACTGGAGGGAAAGGGGAGCCCCCCACCACCCGACGTAGGAATGGTTGCGTTCGCTTTGGCCAGACCGCCGTGTGCTGCTGGGAGGAGGGTTAAGTCCTTAGGACCCTTGCTTGGGGGAGGGAAGAAGAGGAGAGGCTGGCTAGTATAACAGTTCCCCGTCTTGTTCCACCTTGACAGCGCGAGTGAAAGCATCCCGCCCGAGCGAGTCACATATACCCTGGGCGCACCTCGTACCCAGAAGTTTCTCACCCCGACCCTAGCTCTCCCTCTCGCGGTATTGAGAGCAGTCCTGATGCCAGGCAAGAGACGTTTCACAATCAATCCCAGGACACAGGGCATCCCGGGCCTCCTTTCGTGTCTCCTCATTCCCTCGGCACCGCACCCAAGTGCGGAGATGCCTGCAAGCCCCGCGGCGAAAGTATCTGAACAAAGCGGCCGCGGGCTGACTGGTCATTTAAAAGCAATTAAAGCGCGTTTAAAGCAGAAGGCGTGGTTGGCGACGAGCTAGGCTTTACTCCGCCGGGAAGAGGAAGATTGCGAGAAGAACCAGGTACTGGTCCGGCCGGCGAGCCCCCGAGCAGCGCCTTACAAGAAAGCTGTAGTCCCGGGTCCTCTTCCCAGTTCCCCCTCCCCAAGTCACCGGACTTCTGTCTTCATTCCCGGTCGCAGTTGGCCGACCGTCCCGCTGGGACGCCTCAGGGCGGCCGGGCGGGCGGGAGCCTGTTAGTACTCCTCTCAGGTCAGGGGTCGCGACGCTGTTTGGGACGTCGGAGCTGGCAGGTTGACCCTGAAGCCTCCCATCTGCGATCCTAGCCCCTCCGAGCCCGGCTATAATCGCCGGGCCCAGGTGACCCCTGGGTGGACGTTCCTGGTCCTCGGAACCGGCGTCAGAGCCGCTGCCTGGCGCATCCTCTCTCCACTCGCCCCAAATCCACAAGCAGACATCCGCAGAAGGGAACACCTGGGGAGGTTCTAGGAACTAAGAGTCTCCAAGGATAAAATTTTCGGAGACGATGAGATTAAATTATCTGAAGCTAAATTTAAGCCTCAAATTAGCTTATTGAAGGACAGAAGATTAAAAAAAGAACAAGTCCTCAACGCCTGTGTGTTGTATAAAAGAGAAAAGGCACGTTTGCCAAGAGAGGCTGGATAGGGCGGGGAGGAGGGTTGGGGGGGGTTGCGCCTCTGCGACAGAGACCCTAGCGCTCCGGGGAAATCGGGAGTTCCTAGTGGTCCCAGCACGTAAAGACCCTACTGCACCCCACCCAGGGGCTGTCCCCTCTCAGCCATATCTTCTCCCCTAGCCTGGCCCAAGTCCAGCTCTTGGTTAACGCGACTTGTGGGAAATGATCGGAGTCCCCTTCCACCTGGCAGAATTGGCAGGTAACGGCTCAGTCACCCGTTTCCTCCCCTAACCCTATCCACCCCTTTCCTAGGCTGGAAAGAAAGGGAGACGAACGAGTGGCAGAGAGCGGAGGTCGGACTGGCTAATACCTTTTTCTTGGGCCCGGGTTCCCTGCGATCTGACAGGTACTTGCCCAGCTTGAAGGTTCCGGGCACCGGCCCGAGGCGCAGGCCGGCTGGGATGCAGCAGTCGGCACTCACGCTGGTGGCCGGAGCGCGGGCGGCTCCGTGCATTGCTGCCGCCGCCGCCAGGCAGGCGCTCGGGTGCGCGGGGTCCTCGGCAGGGCGCGAGTGACAGAGCCGGAGCCGCGCACGAGCCGGCGAGCCGCGCCCCGACGTGCGTCCTGCACCCGCAGAGTGACGCGGCCGGGCATGCACTGCGCCTTTTCAATCTGGGCGTGCGCCTTTTGGCACCGCGAGCGGAAGGGCGCGGAGTTTGGTGAGAGAGTTGCGCTGCGGAGCAGCTGCAGAGTCCCACCCGAGAGGGTCACATGGAGTGGTTCCCTCAGCCCCCTGCATAATCGAGGCCTCTGAATGGCTGGCGCACAATGGTCCAGGCGACCTTCCCATTCCTAAAAATCCAATTTGTCAAGGGCGAAGAAAAGGCGCTGGTGAATCAAAGGTCCGGCGGGACCATTAATCCTCAGCATGGGGTATTGTCCTCGAGACAGTTACGATATTTTAAGTGACAAATCCACTGTATAATTTCTCCATAAATTTTACTTCCTTTTATTGTTCGCCGACAAACCAGTTTTGGGAAATAAGTGACTACTTTAAGTCTACTTGGCTGATTCCTTTGAGCCTTGGTCTACTTCAAAGATTTTTAATTCTCTCCCCTTTGGCTTTATTGTAAAGGAGATTAAACAAAGAGATGGGGACTGTTTGGAGGACTTGTTAACTTCTATTGATTTCTGGCGTGTGCCATACAGAAATTAGGCAGGTACTTGATGGGAAAACACCAGAAAATACCTACACTTTTTAAATAACGGCCATATTACCATTTCAGGGGATTGGGTTCAGGCCAGTCGTCTATTTAGAACCACTTTATCGTTCCTTCTGTCCAGTTTGAAGAGTCCGAACTAGTTTTGGGAGACAACGAGAGTTGCACCTTTGCTCCCCGGTGGCCCCCAGGCTTGCACTTTCTCTGGAGAATGGGAAGAGGCCGTGGGACTAGACGTGGGGATCGTGTGCCCTGACTACACCCGAGGATTGAAGAAGGGTTCTGCTGGCTGGGTTTTTAATCATTTCTCCCCTGCAGGCCAAACGAAGACTCAAGCCCTGAACGCTTTTAAGTTTAAAACGAGGACGAATTTCTTGGGGCGAATTTCCGCAGAACCAACAAGCCATACATTTCTTTTAAAGGCACTCTAGCAAAGGTCACAGAAAGAGGCGCGAGGCGGGCGTTGATAACAGTGCATGCGGGCTCAGTCGCTTGGTCGTGTCTGACTCTTTGCAATCCCATGGACCATAGCCCCCAACCCACCCCCGACCCAGGCTCCTCTGTCCATGGAATTCTCCAGGCAAGAATACTGGAGTGGATAGCCATTCACTTCTCTAGGGGATCTTCCTCACCCAGGGATCGAACCCGCCTCTCCTGCATTACTTCGCAGTTCAACCAGAATGCTCCTCCTTTTCTTTTAGAGAAGCCTCCGATTTGTGTGGGGACAATTACCGTATTATTGTCGAACGATAGCCGAGTGATTGAGTTCATTAGATATTTGTGACAGTTCTGCCGGCACCTACGGGGTGCTAATCATCCTGAGCACTGCTCCCCAAACGCAATGCCCAGGAGTCGGTATTCCAAGGAGGAACCTGAGTGACTCTGTACTCCGGCCTGCTGTTGGAGGCCCAACCACTGCGCAGATGCAGGAGGACTCCCTGCTGTCGCCACGCCGAAATCCCCACCTGGCCCTGCTGGCCGAACATGTGTTTCTTAGGGCACTGGTGGGGATAATTGTGATTAACAGCAGCGGCAGGACGCAAGGTGGCGACACCTGTAACTTAGCAGTTCGTCCCACCAGGCCCTACCTGCGGGACCCTTCGTTGGAGATCTGCGTTCGCAGTACTGGACAAGGTCAAGAGACTCAGGCTCGAGCAGTCTGTGCTCCGTCACTCAAGGTTCGAGGAAACTTCGGGAAGTTGCTTCAGAGCCTCAGTCTCGTAATCCGTAAAATGGGAATAATGATGCAGCCTCTTGGTTTCCATTCTGCAATTCACTAGGGTTTATGTGAAGGTCAACAGCAGTGATCTGTAGAGTGAATGAATTTAGGGCGTTCCAAAATTCGCGGCTTGTCTAACAAGGGAATCCAAGCCAAGTCAAGGGTCTTAAGTGTATCACAAGTCGGGAGAGGTGGTGACACACGGATGGCCGCTAGGTGGCACCCCCAAGGCCAGTGTAGACGCTGCAGCTGGGACGGAAAAGAGCCAGTTGGCGGATCCGAGAGACCCTACACTGCGGTTCCTCTATCCCTGCAGCCACACGGTGCCCAGGGCTCCTTTCTAAGGGAACTGCCGCGGATTTTTTATTCTTAACCCTCCAATTGCCCGCTCTTCGGGCCGCGAAGGCTGGCCGCTACAGAGAGGAGGGAGCCTTTGATCCAGCGGCCCATGAATGGCAAAAGTCAGGGGAGGGGAGGAGAAGAGGAAGCGGCTCCGAAGAGTGGAGGGCAATAAATTTAAGCCATGAACATGTCCCTCTAACCTCTGGCCTGGCGACTCCGGGATGACACCCAGTTTAAATTACCAGTACTGTGAGCGGGAAGGGGCGACCGCGGGGCCTGGGTTCGGGGCTCCTCCCCGGCCCTCCTTAATGAGTGAAAAAGCGTGAACGACACGCGAACAATTTTATCAATAGAACCATGTAAAGGCCGACTGTGAGGAAAGTTATTTATTAATATAGCCAATTGTGGCTGGTTCCCAGCCCCGCGAGAAGAAAGGGACTGCGCCAGAGGCATTCAAACCAGCTCGCCCAGTTTTATTCTGTCCTGTGGCTCAGAGTTGAAGTTCCCCAAGTGAAATAAATTGTCCACAAAGGAGGAAAGGAACACATTTTCTTTTATTTTTCCTCCCCTAAAAAGCAAGGGTGAAACCAATCTAATGTGCCCAGTGGAGCAAGATGGGCCGTGAAAGGCTGGGTGTTAAAAGTAAAAGCGGGCTGTGCAGCAAATGGGATGGAAAATTAAATGAAATTAAATAGCTTGAACGGCCGTATTGTCCCTTATTAAAAAGACACATTAATTACATGGTCTCAGCCTTATTCAAAGACAATGTTGAGACTCAATCAAAACATTCCACTCGGCTTTTTTATGGACTGAAAATGGGCGTCCAGAGGCCCCGTTAAAGCGAAATCCCTTCTACGCCGAGGTGCGGGACCAGGCAGGTTTGTGGGCGGCCCCGCTCGCTGCCCACCGCGGAACTGCGCAGCCAACACCTGCGTGCCGGTAACAGGTTGCCCCCAATCAGGCGTGGGCGCCGGAGAGCGGCGGCCCTCCCGCCACGGGACCAGCCCACCCCGAGCCGAGCCCCACCGCGCCGCGGTGCTCTGCCGGGCAGCGCTAGGGGGCAGCCCCGGCCGCGCCTGGTGGCGTCGGAGCGCCGGGCTGGATACGCTGCCCGCGCCGCGCACGTGTAACCCGGCTGCGCTCCGCTTCTAGGGAAAGAGCCCCAGCAAGACTTCGCGCTGAGCTGGGGTCTCCGCGGCTCAAAGCCCTGGTGCCTCAGATCCTAGTGGGGCCCAGTTGGCTACTCCCCGCTCACCGCGGGCCTTGACCTTGAGGGCCCGGGTGTTGGGGAGTCACCAACGCCACCACCCTTTCGGTGCGCAGAGTCCAGAAACCCCGGGATGGAGGGAGGGGAGCGAGGTCCAGGACCTCTGGCGAGACCGCGGGGGAGGCAGAGGCCTGGGGACTCCGCCGAGCTGGGGCCAGAGGTGACCGGGGGCATGCCCCCCGAGGGTGTCCTCACCGGCCGGCCGGGCGGGTCAGTGCGGACCAGCTGCGCTGCCCCCGAGGCGCGGGTGGGACATTAAGGCCGGGTCTGAATAGCGCGGCGGAGACGGGCTCTGGGAACGCCACCAGATGACACGCCAGCGACGGGGCCATTTTCCCCTAATTGAGAGGCCGGTGGGTGCGCAGCAGCCGGAGACTCCAAACGCGCGCCGAGGACGCAGCCCGGACGCCGCTGGTGGGTTTTGTGGTGCCTTTTTTGTTGTGTTTTAAGTCCTTCATTGGAAGCGGCTCAATAAAAGTATTCAGAGTCCCTCTCAAGTTGCCTTTTAACCGGAGTTCCCCCAACTTATTTCTTGGTTCTTTCGGTTGACATGGTGCAAAGAAAAGTCAGCGAGCGTGTTGCTGAATTGCAATGTCTCGGGGCACCTCCACATTCAACGCTCCTCTGCCGGCCGCTGCCGAATAAGCCCGCACTCAATTCGATTTTCCTTGCTGTTGGGCACATTTAGGAGCGCCTCTATTTGTGAAGTTCATTTCTAGGCAAATGTATTCAAGAGCTGATGGGAATGAATAGGACCGTGTGTCAGCCGCCCCTAATTGGGATTAAAGCACTTAGGAGCATATGCAGAGAGTGACAGAAATTCTCAGGTTGCATTGTGTTCAGACTTCCACCCGCTTGGACACTCCTCCTCCAAGGGAGATTTATAAAGCTTGCAGGGAGAAACTGAGGAAAGAAAAGCGAAACGGAAAAGAGACTGGCTAATGGCTCAGGATGGGGCTGTGGTTCAGCAAGTGGTGGTGACAGCTTCTGAGAAAAGATGTTGGGGATAATTGAACGCGGGCGGGGGAGCGGGTCTGAACTCTTTAATCAGAAAGGCGGAGAGTTAAAAGGCGAAATAAAGATGTTCTTGAGATTCCCAGACGGTTTTTCTCCCCCTCCCCACCCCCCTTGAAGAGCTCGGCTTTCTTTCTCTTAATCTCTGCCTCCCATCCCCACCGCCAAAGAACATACCCTGTCTTGTCTTGGGGCAATAATAAGAACAATTTGGTATTTGAATTGGGGAGAAAAAGTCAAAAGAAACAAAAGTATCTTCTTGTGTATGTTAAAGAGAACTTCACACCCAAATAAGTCAATAAAATTATTTTCTGATGTTTGTGTGTGTGTAAAATACACACACAATAGTTAAATCACAAGCATAATGATGTGTCTCTATACAATCATATGTGTATGAACATACAGTCAGATGTATGTTCTCTTGTAAATCTCCAAAGAGGCCGCTGGGTTTCTGAGCTGAAGGAGACAAGGCCATTTAAAAGGCTGGAAATCAGTCTGCTTTGAGGCTGGGACAGTTGTGTAAGCAAAGAGCAGTGACAGCCTCTTTTAGCCCCTGAGGAGCAGGGAAGCCAGAAATGACATATGAAAACTAAAGAATTATCTGGATTTCCTTGTTTGTTTCTAAGCTTGGGGCCAGATGGAGACGTCTCACTTTTGGTGTCATTTTGGTACCATAAGAATGTATTTCCCCACTCCCTTTAATTGGAATGTGTTTTGAGATTTAATTCTGTTTTAAAATCTACATGCAGCAAGAGAAAAAAAGAGGAAGAGAAAAGGCAGTTGATGTGTGGATCTGGAGAAGGAATAATATAACCAGTGTTTTTTGTAGTAAATTTCTACTCAAAATTGGTTCCCAAACTCAGTATATCTAGAGACACTTCCCCCTCCTTGCCTGATGGGAAGGTGAGTTCTCCAATTACAAGGAGGATTTCAGGTCAGAGAAGATGACCATGTGACAGATGAACAATCCCCATTGGTGAGCCATGAGTCAAACATTTTTTTCTCTCTTCAATTCCTCCACGGGCCTAAAGCCTTCCTTTCTTCCCAATCAAGCCCACCTCCTGAAGAAAAAAACATGTAAATCTCAGGAAGCACAGAATTTTCCTTTAACCCATGATCCAGTGGTGCATATGGGGCGGGGCGGGGGCGGAGGGAGGAGGGAAGCTGCATAGCAGGCACTGTGTAATTCCTAGGACAACCTGTGAGCGATGGAAGTTCATTAAATGGCCATTATGATAGCAATAGAAATATAACAATTAAAAAAAAAAACACCCAGCTGAATGTCACAACTAAGAATCAAGTTCAGGTTCATAACCAGCATCTCTGAATAACAATTAGTAGATTCACTAGTAGGAGTAGCATCCTGTGACCTAGGTATGTGTTTGTCCAGTTGAAAAGTCAATTTCATCACTCATGTTATTCATGCTTGTGCTATTATGTCCATGACCAAATGATGATATGTTTTAGCTTCCTGAAAGCATGTTTGAATTTTATAGTAGGGACTTGACATTCAGAAAAGCTTTCCAAATAGATATATGATCACAACATAAAAAAGTAGGTGCAGTTACAAAAGTACGTTTTTATACATATATACAAAACATTTTCTTTGTTAAACAGTTTTATTGAGGTATAATTTACTTACCATACAATTCACCCATTTAAACTGTACAATTCAATGTTGATAGGTTTTATTTATTTACTTATTTTTTTATTTACTTATTTTTAGTATATTCACAGGATTTTGCATCCATCACCAACAGTCTGATTTTAGAATATTTTTATCTCCTTTCCCCAAAAGAAAGCCTATACCCATTTGCTATCACTCCCCATATGTTCCCAAACTCCCTAGTTATAGGCAAGCATCAGTGCATTTTCTATCTCTAAAACTTTGCTTACACTTCACATTATATATAGATTGAACCATACAATACATGGTCTTTCGCAACTGAATTCTTTCACTTAGCATAATTTATCAAGGTTCATCCATGCTGTAGCATATGTCAGTATCTCATTCATTATTGTGTATGGATAATCTTTTATTGCATAGATATCATATTTTGTTTATCCATTTATCAGCTAATAGACCTTTAGTTTGTTTCTACCTTGCTATTATGTATAATGCCACTGTGAACATTTGTACACAACTTTCTGTGTGCATATATATTTTCACTTATTTTGGATGCGTACCCATGAGTGAAATTGCTGGGTCTGTATTAAACTGTTTGAACAACAGTTAAACTGCTTTCCAAAGTGCTGCACCATTTTACATCCTACCAGTGGTTTACGAGTGTTTAAGTTTCTTCATATCCTCCAACATTTCTTATTATCTGCCTTTTTTTCTTCTTTTTTTACTATATCCATCTAGGCAGGGGTGAAGTAGAATCTCATTGTAATCTTATCTACATTTATCTAATGACTAAATGGCTAATGCCCAAGCATCTTTTCATGCCCTTCCTGCAATTTGTTTATCTTCTTTGGAGAAATGTTTATTCAAATCTTTTCCACATTGTTAACTGTCTTGTCTTTTTATTATTGAGCACAGATACATTTTTATAACTTTTAAAATACTCAACAAAAAAACAAGCTATTAAGTTTAACCATCATAACACCACTATGAGGTAGATTTTATTATTTATCTTTTACCAATGAGAAAAGTTCGGAGGGGTTAATAAGCTTGCTTAAAGTCACACAACAAATAATAGAATTCCTCTCACACCTTCTGAGAACCAAGCCCAGGCTATTTTCACCTGACCACATTATATTCAGAACTTTTAACTGACTTCACATATCTTCACATGCTCCTTTCTGTGAGATGTCCTAGTGGTTGAGAGAGTGGGCTCTAGAGGTAGACTGCCTGGATTCAAATCCTACCTCTGATACTTACTACCCATGTGACCTTTAGCAAAGGTAACCTTTCTATTCTTCAGTTTCTTCATCTGTAAAATATGCATAATAAGCAGACCTTCTTCATAGGATTGTTGAGAGGATTATAAGATGTTGATGAAAAGTGTTTAGCATTAGAACTCAGAACAGAGGATATACTCAAGAATGTGAGTTATTAATATTTTTTATACCTATGCTTACCATTCACTGAATCCTATGATAAGGTATTGTACTACTAGGCTGGAAATTGTACATGATAAGTTAAATGGAGCAGGATTTTTGACACCAAGGACCACTTGCTAAGGCAGTCACATAAGATATAGTCATGTGTGTCTCAGGGCAACAAATAATTCATGAGGGGAAGCCTCATTTTATAGACACATTCTAGCTAACAAATGAAGGAAGAGTTCAAGAATTCAAATATTATGGCAAACCTTCATAGAATAATAGATGAAGTCAGTGATCTTCAGTGATGACTAGCATCACAAAGAGCAAGCCTCTGAATGGAAATACACAACACTGCCCATGAAATAGACTTGTCAAAACAAGCAAGCAAACAAAACTGAACCTGAATCTGATTCCTCTGATAATAGGAAATAGAGAGGACAGATGAACTTGATAAACAAACCCTTGAGGATACAGTCAGAGAAACAGACAGATTGTGGAACCCTCTACTGGACAAACAACCTGTGTCACAAATAGGTTGCAGGGGGGAGTAGGAAAGAGAGGGGGAAGCAAAAGATTTAAAGAGGCTTAAAGGATGTCGTGGTTTTAAAATATGTGCACAGATTCTTTGACAATCCTCCCCTCTAAAGGTGGAGCCTTGAGTGTGAGTCAGACTTAGTGATTGGTTTGTCACGAAGTTGCAAATGTGTGATTTTTGAGACTAGGCCATAAAAGGCATTGAAGAGTCCACCCTGATAATTCTAGAACTGATTAGATATTTAATGATAATTAAATAATGTTAACTACAAGTGGAATAATTGTAATTATTAATAGTATAATTGTAATTGTAGTATAATTTTTAATCCTTATCTTTCAGAAATACACGCTGAAATATTTAAAGATTTAATATGACGTCTAGGGTTTGCTTCAAGTAATTCTAAGGTGGGAGGCAGCGGGTACAGGTATAGATCGGGGTTTTTCAACCTCAGAGCTATTGACCTTCTACGTGATAATTCTTTGTCATGGGAGCCATCCTGTGCATTGTAGGCCATTTAGCATCATCCCTGACCTCTACCCGCTAGACGACCAATAGAACCCCTCCCCTAATTATGACACCAGACATTGCCAAAATGTCTGACAATGTCTAAGGGTAAAAATTACCTCCAGTGGAGAACCACTGAGTATGGTGAAACAAAGTTGGCCATAAATTGATAGTTGTTGGATTTGAGTGATAGAAGCATGGAGTTGAATACACTATTCTCTCTACTTTTCTATGTGCTGAAAATTTACCAAATAAAATGTTATTTTAAAATAAGACTAGGACTTCCCTGGTGGTCCAGTGGTTAAGACTCCGCACTTCCACTGCAGGTTTGATCCCTGGTTAGAGAACTAAGATCCCACATGTCACCTGGCTCAGCCAAAAAATAAGCAAATAAGTGAGTAATAAAATAAGATTTAACTTTTTAAAAATAGTAGGGCAGAAGAGATCTGAAGCAAGCAATAGGTATGAATATGTTGCTTATATCCCACTGAAATGCATGAAAAAAAAAAAAACAGATTCTTCTGTGACCTTTCAAGAAGCTATACGAGGGTTGTTTCTTCTTAAAAGGTCACAGAACAAAGACCCTATTTTTTTTTTTTTTCATGGATTTCAGTGGGATATAACAAGGGATGGGGCTTCCCTGGTGGCTCAGACAGTAAAGAATCCACCTGCAATCTGGGAGAGCTGGATTCAGTCCCTGGGTTGGCAAGATCCCATGGAGGAAAGCATGACAACCCACTCCCGTATTCTTGCCTGGAGAATCCCCATAGACAGAGGAGCCTGGTGGGCTAGCTACAGTCCATGGGATCGCAAAGAGTCAGACACGACTAAGCAACTAAGCACAGCACAGCACAAGGGACACGTCAGAGGGAATGTGTTGAGTTACAGAGTCTGTGATCTAAACGGCCATCTGGAATCTTCACAGCTACAGTGGTACCCCACCAGGCCTAAGGAGCCCACAGGCACAGTGTCCAAAGCTCTCACAATCAGAAATGCTAATCCGGTGGCATTAAATAAAGCTTGCTCTCCTCTTCTCAATTGTAAACAGAAACCACCAAACATGCTCTGCACTTAAGTCAGTTATAAATGGCCTACATTTATTGCATTTGTACAAATAGCTTCCTTTAAAAGAAATCAGTAAAGTTAGTCTACATCCATCCTTGACATTTCAAATCCTGCAGTTCTGTTTTGGAGACCAATAGAAGAGGAGGCAGCAGGGAGGAGCACAGTCTTCTGTATTACTGCTGAGTTTGGGGTACTGTGCCCCTGACTTGATGCCCCTGACTTAAGACATACATTCATCAGGGAGGGTTCTTATGTATTGTTATGTGTTAAATTGTGCCCGTCAAAGTCCATACATTGAAGTTCTAACCCCTAGTACCTTATCTGGAGATAAGGAATTCACATAAATAATCAAGTTAAAATGAGGCCATTAGGGTGGGCTCTAACCCAATATGACTAGTATCCTTATAAGAAAATGAAATTTGGTCACAGACAGAAATATAGGGAAAACATCATATGAACATAAAGACAACTGTCTATTAACACAAGCCAAAGAATTAAGACCTGAAAAAAGAATGGAGCCACAAAGTAGGATATTCCCATCAAAGTTATAAAGGTCTTAATAGATTCTGGTAGCCAAAAATTGTAATAATAATATGCAATTTCACTACATTACCTTATTTATTGTAGTAAAGTTTCCTATTTGCCTCCCAAGTATCAATTTTCTCCATCTTCTAACAGAACTCTAATTACATCACATTTCAGTTGGTTACATTGCTGTGGCAGCAAGGCTGTGTGTCCCAGCTTTTTTATAGCTGCTGCTGCCGCTAAGTCACTTCAGTTGTGCCCGACTCTGTGTGACCCCATAGATGGCAGCCCACCAGGGTCCCCCATCCCTGGGATTCTCCAGGCAAGAACACTGGAGTGGGTTGCCGTTTCCTTCTCCAATGCGTGAAAGTGAAAAGTGAAAGTGAAGTCGCTCAGTCGTGTCCGACTCTTCGAGACCCCATGGACGGCAGCCTACCAGGCTCCTCTGCCCATGGGATTTTCCAGGCAAGAGTACTGGAGTGGGGTGCCATTGCCTTCTGCGTTTTTGTAGCTAGATCTGGTTAATGTGATACAAGCAGAGTGCTGTCTGAGATTAAGAAGACAACTCAGTTCCCTTTGCCTTTCTCCATTCCTGAGTGCAGACACGATGGCTGGCACTACAATAGGCTTTTTGATCTATGAAATGACCCTGGGTATGGAAGCCACATTAAAAAGCAAAGATATCACTTTGCTGATAACAGTTCATTTAGTCAAAGCTATGGTTTTTGCAGTAGTCATGCAGGGATGTGTGTTAGACCATAAGAGGGCTGATTGACAAATTGATGCTTTCCAATTGTGGTGCTGGAGAAAACTCTTGAGAATCTCTTGGACAGCAAGAATATCAAACCAGTCAATCCTAAAGGAAATCAACCCTGAATATTCATTGGAAGGACTGATGCTGAAGTTGAGGCTCCAATACTTTGGCCACCTGATGCCAAGAGCTGCCTCACTGGAAAAGACCCTGATGCTGGGAAAGACTGAAGGCAAGAGGAGAAGTGGGTGGCAGAGGATGAGATGGTTAGAAAGCATCACTGGACATGAATTTGAGCAAACTCTGGGAGATAATGAAGGACAGGGAAGCCTGGCGTGCTGAAGTTCATGGGGATGCAAAGAGTCGGACACAACTTAGCAATTGGAAAACAATGGCAACTTTTAGTTTTTTAAGAAACCTCCGTACTGTTTTTCATAGTGGCTGCACCAATGTTGATTCCCACCAACAGTGGAGGAGGGTTCCCTTTTATCTGCACCCTCTCCAGCATTTATTGTTTGTAGACTTTTTAATGATGGCCACTCTGACTGGTGTGAGGTGGTACCTCATTGTAGTTTTGAACTGCATTTCTCTAATAATTAGTGATGTTGAGCATATTTTCATGTGCCTATTGACCATCTGTGTGTCTTCTCTGGAGAAATATCTATTTAGGTCTTCTGACCTTTTTCATTGGGTTGTTTGTTTTTTGTTTATTGAGTTGTATGTGCTGTTTGAAGATTTTGGCGATTAAGCACTTGTCAGTTGCATTGTTTGCAAATATTTTCTCCCAGTCCCTGTGTTGTCCTTTCTTTTTGTTTAGTTTCCTTTCTATGCAAACACTTGTCAGTTTGATTAGGCCCAATTTGTTTCTTTTTGCTTTTATTTCTATTGCCTTGTGAGACCAAGTGGTCAAGTTCTTTGGAGAATGCTAATCCCTCCAAATCCCAGGAACTGGAATTTGTTTATACCAAATCTTTATGTGAGTCAAGATTAGCTTAAAACAAATATGAGAGTTTGTTTTCTCTTACTGGGATTGGTTTAGAAATGTGCATGTGAAACAATTCTGGCCAAAATTACATGAGGGTAAGTTTTCTAGAGATATACAGGAAAGGTTTATATTGATCTCGGAAAGGGTGTACAAAAGGAAAGTAAGAGTGAGAATGTTAGTCGCTCAGTCGTGTCTGACTTTTGTCACCCCATGGACTGTAGGCCACCAGGCTCCTCTGTCTATGGGATTTCCCAGGCAAGAATACTGGAGTGGGTTGCAATTTCCTTCTCCAGGGGATCTTCCTGACCCAGGGACTGAACCCAGGTCTGCACTGCAGGCAGACTCTTCACCATCTGAGCCACTAGGGAAGCCCCCCATTAATTCTGTCTTTGAATATGCAAGGATGAGATTCTCACATATTCTAGATTGTTACTAGAATAGTAACAATCAATCACAAGGAACAAACCAGAGGACAGAAATCAACATGCTAATGAGACTAGACACTTGTCATTGAGCCATTCTGAGGCATTGAATTAACCAATCTTACAGTGGCTCAGATGGTAAAAAATCTGCTGGCAGTGCAGAAGACCTGGGTTCAATCCCTGGGTCAAGAAGATTACATGGAAAAGGGAATGGTAACCCACTCCAGTATTCTTGCCTGGAGAATGTCATGGACAGAAGAGCCTGGCAGGCTACAGTCTATGGTGTGACAAAGAGTTGGACACAACTGAACAACTAACACTTTCACAGCAGTTCTGTCTTTAGATAAATAAATCATATCTGAAATTATAAGTGCTATGAAAGAAAATAAAGCAAAGCAAATGGTAAAAAGATTGATGGAGGAAGATGCTGCTGCTGCGTTGCTTCAGTCGTGTCCGACTCTGTGCAACCCCATAGACAGCAGCCCACCAGGCTTCCCCATCCCTGGGATTCTCCAGGCAAAAACACTGGAGTGGGTTGCCATTTCCTTCTCCAATGCATGAAAGTGAAAAGTGAAAGTGAAGTCGCTCACTTGTGTCCGACTCTTAGCGACCGCATGGACTGCAGCCCACCAGGCTCCTCCGTCCATGGGATTTTCCAGGCAAGATACTGGAGTGGAGTGCCATTGCCTTCTCCGAGGAAGATGCTAGTTTATATGAAATGGCTAGGAAAGGTCTGTCGGATGAGATGATTTTTGAGACTCAAAGGAAGTAACAGAGAAGGCCATGTGAGATATCTGGGGGATGTGCAAAGGCCCTGAGGTAGAGGTGTGCCTAGTAATCTGTAGGTACAGTGAGGAGGGCAGTGTGACTGGAACACAGTGTGTGAGGAGAAGAGTGGTAGGAGATGAGATTAGAGAGAAAATAATGGGGACTATTCATCCAGGGCCTTTTGAATCATGTTAAGGACTGTGTTTTTTTTCCTTCTGATGATATGGGTAATCATTATAGAATTTTGAACAGGGGTGTGACACAATTGGAATTTTACTTTAGAAGAATCACACTGGCTACAATATGGACAACAAAGTAAAGGGGAAAAGGTAAAGTAGAGACCATTTATGAGACTAACAATATCTGGGGAGAGATGATGGTGGTTTGGACCAGGATGGTAGTGGTGATAAGGAAAGGCAAACTTTGGGAGATGTTTCCAAGGCAGAGCCACCAAGATTAGATTGGGATGTGAAAGAAAAAGAAATCAAAAGTATCTCCTAGGTTTGGGGCATAATCAAATGGTTAGGATGGATTTGTTATTTACTAAGATGACAAAGACTGAAGAAGCAGCAACTAGGGGAAACACAAGTTTGTATTAAATTTGAGATGCCTATTAGCATCCAAATGGAGAAATTCAGAAGAAAGTTGAAATATATAAATTTACAATTTAGAGAAGCAGTCAAGCTGGAGATGTAAATTGGGAAGTCATCAGTATATGTATGTAAACATGTATCTATACTCTGTCATGACTATATATATAGCCATGATAATGGATGAGCTTGTTAAAGGAATGAATATAGACAGAGATGAAAATCCAAAGAGACTGAGCAATGGGGCACTTCAACTTCAGAAGTCAAAGAGGTGAGGAGGAAACAGCAGAGAAGACTGAAGGAGCAACCTGTGAAATAGGAGAACTAAAAGAGAAGTGTCCTGGAAGTCAAGTTAAGTTTCTAGAAAATGGAATTATGATTTCTGTCAAATGCTGCTGAGAGATCAGGTAAGCTAAGGATTTAGAAGTTGACCACTAGATGTGGCAACATGGTGGTCAATGCTGACTTTTCCAGGAAAAGTTTCCATTGGACTGATGAGGGTGAAAGTCTGATGGGGTGGGGTTCAAAAAAGGATGGGAGAAGAGGAAGTAGGGACAGCAACTATAAGCTACTTTTAGAATGATTCTTGCTATAAAGGGAATCAGAGAAATATGATAGTAACTGGAAGAGAATATGGGATCAAAGACTTTTTAATGGTTGGAAGATACTAGAGTCGGAAAAGGCAATGGCACCCCACTCCAGTACTCTTGCCTGGAAAATCCCATGGACGGAGAAGCCTGGTGGGCTGCAGTCCATGGGGTCGCTAAGGGTCGGACACGACTGAGTGACTTCACTTTCACTTTTCACTTTCATGCATTGGAGAAGGAAATGGCAACCCACTCCAGTGTTCTTGCCTGGAGAATCCCAGGGACAGGGGAGCCTGGTGGGCTGCCATCTATGGGGTCACACAGAGTCGAACATGACTGAAGTGACTTAGCAGCAGTAGCAGCAGATATGATGCTAATAATTTGCAAATGAGGAAATATTAATGGTGCAAGAAAAAGGAGGGGACAACTGCTGAGTTAATTGAGTTAAATCAGAATGGTTGATAATATATCCCTGAAAACTTGTAGTGTATTGGGAGATAGGCTCAACAATTCAATCCCTAATGCTATTCCACCTCACCAGGCTTCTTTTTATGCTTGTGCTCAGTTGCTCAGTCTTGTCTGATTCTTTGTGTCCCAATGGACTATAGCTAATTAGGCTCCACTGTCCATGGGATTTTCCAGGCAAGAATACTGGAGTGGGTTGCCATTTCTAGTGTAGGTTAAAAGGGAAAAGGTGACAGAAGCAATGTCCCCCTTTCATCTTGGTCCTCTCAGGCCTCTTCTTGGAAGTCAGAGGGGTTGACCCTATCACCTGTAGTCCCTCTGCTGCAGGCAGGGAGGCCTGCAGGACCTGCTTGGCCCACCAGCTCTCCTGCAAGCAGCCTTGGGGGCCCAGAAATTTGGGTAACCAGGATCTAAATGGGGTTTTAGATGCATTCATATAAAGAGAGTTTTTAAAAATATTTATTTCTTTGGCTGCACTGGGTCATAGTAGGGGCACTCAGGATCTTCAATCTTCATTGTGGTTTGACGGCTCTTAGCTGTGGCATGTGGGATCTAGTTTTCTAACCAGGGATCAAACTCAGGCCCCCTGCCTGGGGAGCTCAGAATCTTAGCCAATGGACCACCTGGGAAGTCCCAATATAAAGAGTTTTGATTCTGGGTCTGAAACCAAGACAGTTTATGGTCTAGTTTGAATTCATCATTTCCTCTGAGTAATCATTAATTTTTCTCCCAAATCTTGCTGAATTCCCAACCTTTAACACAGCTTTACGAAAACACTGCCATTACTTAGTTATTAGGCAACTGCTAAAAACCATTTGTATTGTGGTTCATGAAGCCGAGGATCTCAGAACCAAAGAGACATCTAGGGCTTCCAGGTCCCAATCTTCATATACCTTTATAAAGTAAAATCTGTGCATGTGTGTGTGTGTGTGTGTGTGTGTGTGTGTGTGTGTGTAATGAAACAAATAGGTCTCTTCTAGGTTCTCGGTTACTGAATTAAATAAAATCCCACAAGATATCTTGAATTTATACTTACTGGAACAGGTAGCCATCTGAGAGATACAGGTTCTTACTTATGTTCCCTTCTTCATTTCTCTACTCTCAGTTCAGTTCAGCTCAGTCACTCAGTTGTGTCTGACTCTTTGCAACCCCATGAACAGCAGCACGCTAGGCCTCCCTGTCCATCACCAACTGCCAGAGTCCACCCAAACCCATGTCCATTGAGTCGGTGATGCCATTCAACCATCTCATCCTCTGTCATCCCCTTCTCCTCCTGCCCTCAATCTTTCCCAGCATCACGGTCTTTTCAAATGAGTCAGCTCTTCACATCAGGTGGCCAAAGTAGTGGAGTTTCAGGTTCAACATCAGTCTTTCCAATGAACACCCAGGACTGATCTCCTTTAGGATGAACTGGTTGGATCTCCTTGCAGTCCAAGGGACTCTCAAGAGTCTTCTCCAATACCACAGTTCAAAAGCATCAATTCTTTGGCACTCAGCTTTCTTTATAGTCCAACTCTCACATCCATACATGACCACTGGAAAAAACCATAGCCTTGACTAGATGGACCTTTGTTGACAAAGTAATGTCTCTACTATATGCTGTCTAGGTTGGTCATAACTTTCCTTCCAAGGGGCAAGCGTCTTTTAATTTCATGGCTGCAGTCACCATCTGCAGTGATTTTGGAGCCCAGAAAAATAAAACCAGCCACTGTTTCTACTGTTTCCCCATCTATTTGCCATGAAGTGATGGGACCAGAGGCCATGATCTTAGTTTTCTGAATGTTGAGCCAACATCTTTAAGCCAACTTTTTCACCCTCCTCTTTCACTTTCATCAAGAGGCTCTTTAATTCTTCTTCACTTTCTGCGCTAAGGGTGGTGTCATCTGCATATCTGAGGTTATTGATATTTCTCCTGGTAATCTTGATTCCAGCTTGTGCTTCTTCCAGCCCAGCATTTCTCATGATGTTCCTCTATTCTAGGTACATCTAATCTTCTTTGGTCTCAATATTTTATGGTCCAAAAGAGATACTTCCTTTCTCATTATAACATATAAATTATACCAAAAATGGGGGAACCCCATGCAAAGTCACTTTAAAGTCATGAAAGAGCAGGCATAAATTCAGGGAAGGTTATTATATCCAATAATATCCTTCTGTAGAAACACCTCAAGATCTTGGCATGTTTAAGAGAAAAAAAAAAGGCTTAACTTGAAAACAACTGAAATATCTAAAGAGTTATAAAAAGTGAGCAAATGTTTATTTAGTAATAAGAATACTGAAGATACAAGCTACATTTTCTTGAATTTTATTCCATTTTAAGGAACCATAGCTACTCAGTCAAGACTAAATTACCCAGATATCCAAAACTGTTTTTTGAATTATTCTTGTTTAATGGCTGGATAGTATTACCCTCAAAATTCTAATTCTGAATGTTTTACATAATGAAGATGATGAGGATGGAGAATTTACTAAACTCCACAAATTTACAAAGAAAGTAAATTCAGTATGTGTATACTGAATTTGACCTCTGAAACCATTCTTACCTCTTTCATACTGTCTATATAATGAAGAATGAATTTTCAAGGCTTCTTTGTTATTAGAATGGAAGGCCAAGGAGATAACATATGAAAAAGAAGAGTAAATATTGTTTGATCTCAAGGAGAAAGTTACACCCTCTTCCCAGCTGAAAAAAAATCTGTGAACTAAGGATGGTTGTGATTTATTCAAAGCACTAACCTATTCTCAGCACCCAAGATAATAAACATGGGAGAAAATTAAAATTAAGAATGTTATCAATTTATTAATAAGTTTATTACCAAATAAACTTAAGACTAAAGATATTTGGATCTGTCTAACTGAAATATTCATTTTAAAAGAAGGTATTTGCAGAACATGGTGTTACTTAGAAGAGGAAAGACTTTTCATTCTCAGCATGGTAAACTTATTCTTTCAAAACACATTTTGAGTTAGGCAGTACTTTCTGTTTTGCTTGGTAGAATTGTTCCATGTGAGATCAAGGAAGGTTTAGCTTAAATATATAAATTTTAAAGAACCCATGTTTCAACTATTGAAAAGTCCCACCCTAAGGAAAGTTTCTGCCCAGCTTTTTAAGCATAGGCAGTTAGACTCCTTTATCAAAGGATAAAGAAATGTGGGGTGTTTGAATAAGTTGACAATATCTGTAATCTAAATGTGAGATGTGGGTATTTTGCTTTGCTGCTTCTTCTTGCAATTTGGGCAAGATATTTGAAATAGAAGAAAGAAAATTGCTGGGAGAAGATTTATAAAGGGGGACCAGTTTATATTTGCTGTTTTAACTAATTTTTCTAACTAATATTTCCCCTCCTGTGCTTGCAACTAATTTAACTTTAAGCATTGGTTGGTCTTTTAAAAACTGGTTACAAACTTGTGACAAAATTGCAACTCTTAGAAAATATTAATACATTCAGTCAATTCTACATTCTGGGGATAACAAACGTTGCGGTGAATGCTGGAATCTTAAAAAGATTTTTCTGTCTGGAGCAATGCATTTAGCCGGATTTCCGGTGACTAAATGGGTCATCTCCAACAAGAAATGATTGATTGCTCGGAGCATGAGATTCTACTCTATTCCATCAAAGTGACGTTCAGGTGCAGAAAGCTCCACACATGTGACAAGCAGAAGTGAGAAAGGAATGAAATGTGAGACACCATCCATCTCCCCATGTGGTCCTTCAGCCCCCTGGAAAAACTGACCTCCGGCGTCGCAGAAAACGGAGGAAGGAAGCCCAGGCAGAGAGAGCAAGGTTGGGGATCTTTGAGGGTTCGGCCGAGGCCTGCCCCATGCCGCCGAGGAAGGACGTCCCAAGTGCTGGTGACCCGAAGAGCTCCACGGGACAGCCGGACTCAGGCGCAGAAGAGCGCGAGGTCTGGCCTCTGCCCTACGGCAGGCGCCCCGGGGAGAAGGAGGGCCCGGGTCTCCTCGGGTGCTTGGAAGCGTTGGGGCACTGGATTCCTTTGGCTCTCCTCCTGGGATTGGACCCACTGGCGAGCCAGGCTGTTTTCCTGTGCAGACGGAGAGAAAAAGTTCCCCCTAGACCTCGTGGGACCTATACCTCTCTCTTCCCGTGCATGTCTCATGCCGCCCTCACACCTTCTTAGTGGTGAGCTTGCGTCGCGGTGGCCTGGGAACTACGAGCTCCTGGAAAGCAGGACGCGTGACTACAAAGTGCCGGGTTCCTGGAGCTGCGGGCAGAGGGCCGGCGGAGCAGGGCGGCTGGTCTTGCTGGCCCGATTCTCTCCCTGCGTGAACTTCACCAGATGCTCACGCCCCACGTCCTGCTCCGCGCCCGGGCCCCACCTTCTCCCAAGCCTCCAGCGCCGCTAACCTGCAGAATGCAGGGCAAAGTTAGTCGGGCCTTGGGGCCCCAAGACCGTGCAGCTCAAGGAAAGCTCAAAGAGGTTGGGGGCTGGGGCGGGGGAGGGTACGTGGGTACCAAAATCGGAGCGAGGCCGGGGCAGCCATGACTGTACTGGGCTGGCATGGGACTCCCAAGGCAGGAAGCCTTTTATAATAATTTCTTTAAATGCTTTTTACTTTTAAAGACATACATGATAATAAAAGAGAAGGAGGAGCTCACATTTGTCAGCCAAAGTTAGAGTAATCAGCCTTTTGGCCTGAGCATCCTAGGTTAAGTCTTGCATCACTGTCCATGACAGGTAATGAGCACTTACTGTGCGGCAGCTCTACTGATGCTTGACACGCATCATGCTAAACCCACGCAGGCCCTTCAAATGTGATCTTTCCCCACGTTTTCAGGAACACTGCAAGGTAACTGTTCATAGATGGTTTTCAAAAAGTCTGGAGAGCTTAGTGACCATTACAAAGGCATGATCTCACACAGAAAAAGGTTGTACAATTCCACCTGCATGTCTGGAGTCAGATCTAGGTTTTGAAACTTAGGGAAAAAATGGACCAAAGTCAAAGGCTTGGTGCTGCCTGTGGAAAGACCAGGAAGACTCCAAAGGCCATTTCTATCATGGTTATTGTTCACTTAAAAAAAAAAAAAAAAGCTTGAAAATTATTTCCATTTAGTCAAAGAATTACAACTACAGCTGAATACACCCGTAGTTTATTTCATATCCTAAGGAAATACAGAAAATCGGTCAAACAGTGATTGTGAAAGGTAATGAGTGGTTTCCTGTGCCGGTAGTGAGTAGCCAGCATGGGTCTGTGTATTGGAAAGCACAAGAAAGCATGCTTACCATGAAGGAAGACTTTACTTTTGGAAATGTTTGTAGGTGAAAATGTTGAAATTGTGAGATGAAGTCTAGCATTATCCTCAAGGAAGACACGGAACAAGAGGATACAGATGCAATAATATTCCCCGTATAAGTTGAACTCTTCTTCTAGTAATCCTGCCTCCCACCCCCACCCCCAAATTCACTACACTACAGTGGCAGCTGACAGTGTTTGGGGTTGTCGGGGAGAGGTAATCGAGCTTCAGAGCTCTTTGCTTAAATAAAAATTGATTAGTAGATTCCCGAGGGTCCGAGGATGGGCACGTTGGCAAAAAGCTGAGAGGAGAGGGAGACTCGCACACTGCCCAGCTTTCCGCTGCTTCTACTGCCGTTACTGTCGCCCTGCCAGCTCCAACGCGGCAGCCGCGCTCCCATCTCCAGAGCTCTTGCAGCTGTTTCAGGGTTTAAGACAGGAGGAATTTCAAGTCCCTGAGCACTGAGAGTTTCCCTGGCTCCAGCTAAACCTGGCTGGGAGAGGAAACAACACAGCCGCAATTTGACCCTGCCCGAACCGAAGTGAAAGCACCTCTTGCAACCACTCCCCCCATCCTCCTCCCCCAACACACACACACGGTTCTCGTTGGGGGAAGATGCAGGAGCTGCCCTACAGGCTGCGCCCCACACACTTCCCCCCGCTGGGGCAGGTGAAGTCTCAGTGAAGAATTTGGAGATTGTTTCGACCCCGCTGCTGTTCTGGCCCGCAGCCGGCGGGTGGGGGCGTATCGCTCCCTGGAGTCCCGCAGGCCTGAGCCGCAGCTGGGCCGACGCTGGGAAGACAGGTGTGTGCTGTCCAACCCCGGAGCACCGGGAAGCGTCTGGGAACGAGATAGGAACGCCCGGGGGCTAGTCCGTCGGGAGGAATCATCTGGCATTCAAACAGCTCCCGGGTCTGTTGCTGCAGATTGGTCCGCGCCGCGAGACCCAGAGGAGAGCCAGGCCAGACCCGGCAGACGCGCACGCCACCCAGCGCCGCCTGGCGCAGGTCTCAGCCCGGCGTTCCTTCCCTCTATTAGGCAGAACGCTTAGCGCGTCTGTTTTTGTTCTCTAGTGTGGGCCTCCACAGGAACCGCAGTGCGGTCCTTATCTCCCTTTTCTCAGCTCCTGGAGCGGTACCCGGCACACAGAAGTTCAGTAAAATAATGGTTCATTCATTTAACAAGTATTTGTTGAGCGCTCACTATGTGTCGATGTGCCAAGTAAGGATACAGAAGTGAGCAACACAGACAAGGCATCTGGCCTCAGCAAGGTTATTTCCAGTTGGTCGAATTAATGAAAAAAGGATCAAGTATCAAGAGCAGCTGCAGCAAAGATTCTGCCTCTGAACAACCTTTCCATTGATCACCTCAAAAAGGAGATAAAACTAGAACCATCCCCTCCCTCTTAGGGTCTCTAGGGATGATTGAAGAGATCTTCTTTAATGTATTCTGTGGGCAAATTAACCTACTTTCTTGTATTTAGTGCTAAGGTCTTTATCTTTGCCTCCTCCAGAACTTGTATATTGAAACCTAATGTCCAGTGTGATGGGTGGAGCCTTAAGAAAGTGGTAGGTCATAAGGGTGGAGCTCTCCTGAATGGAGCTGGTGCTCTTATAAAAGACACTCTAGAGACCACCTTCCCCTTCTGCCATGTGAAGACACAGAGAAAAACTGCCTATGACCCAAGAAAAGGGTTCTCAACAGACATAATTCTGTCTGTAGTCTTGATCATGGACTTCTCAGATTCTAGAACTGCAAGAAATAAATGTTTTGTTTTTAGGCCACCCAGTTTATGGTATTTTGTTACAGCAGCCCAAATGGACTAAGAATTTCAGTGTATTTTCCATACTGAAGACAGAGCTCTGTCTTTAAGTTTTAAACAAAATCTATCATTTTAGTCTCAAGGAAGAAAACTCAAAGAAGACAAAGAATAAATAAGGTGAATAAAAAGGGAGATGAGTATTCAAGCAGTCCAATGATTAGAAACAAACAAAAAGAATGGTGGGGTTAATTTACACCAAGTCTCATTTTCCCTTCTCACAAAGAAATATTTTGAATTTAAGTCATGTGAACTAGGGGCTTCCCTGGTGGCTCAGACAGTAAAAAATCTGCCTGCAGTGCAGGAAACCAGGGTTCAATCCCTGGGTCTGGAAGATCTCCTGGAGAAAGGAATGGCTACCCACTCCAGTATTCTTGCTTGGAGAATTCCATGGACAGAGGAGTCTGGCGGGCTACAGTCCATGGGGTCGCAGAGTCGGATGCAACTGAGCAACACACACATGTGAACTATCCACTGTTTGTTTGTTTTTTTAAACATAAATCAAGATCTGCCAAGTAAAGGAATTAGAATCATAAAATAAGTACATCCTGATAACCTTGCCCTGAAAGGCAAGTCATTATTTGATAATACTCAGTACTCTCCTCCCTCTTAAGCTGCTTTAGCTTTGAAAAGACCTGCTGGTCTGTGTTCTGTGCGTAAGTCTTATTTATAAAGGAGACTGAGTGACAACACAGAGAGGTCAGTGCCACTGCAAGAAAAGTTTAACGTTTCTCACAATTCCCCTAGAAACAAAAGGGACAGCTCATCACACAGCCACAGAACAAACACCAGATTTTGATCATGAAGAAAAGGCAGGAGTGTGCAATATGTTTAGGCCAGACTTTTTATTAGGGTTCCTATGGGAAAGGTAAGGCCGGGCAGCGTGAACAATTTAGGAATGGCTAGTTTGAAGAGTGTCCTTGAGTTTTAGGCTATAGCTGAAATGGGAGAAAGCATTTCAGGACACAGCCAAGCATAGGCTTTTCTGTTTTGGCACAGAAAGAATTCAGCAAGAGGCAGTGACAGGTAAGGAAAAAGTTTAGTAGTGTAGGGAAGCATATGAGATTTACAAGCAGGCAGGTGAGGGAGTGCTGCCCAAGAGCTTAGTGGGCTACAGTTTTACAGTCAAAGGAAAAGTGAGGAGGTGGAGAAGACCAGCTTGCTCATTCTTAAGTAGATATCACGCTCTATCATTAGTTCCCCCTCCACATCAGGTGGGGAAGTGTTCTTGTCCCTACATGGTCAAAATGGGGATTGTCATGGCACAATCAAAATAAGCAAAAAAGTGGTGACATATACTAAAATATGGTAAATCATCTCAGGTTTCCATATAATGTCACCTTTTCCTTGTATTTTTGTTTTTAGTGTATGCCGAGGAGCATGTCCTAGGAATCATTAACTTACTGCCCTTGCTGGGCAGGATATGGGTCTCATTCCACCATTGTTTTATTGCTTTGGGCCATAACTTATGGCCCTGGCATGGTTTTGTTAAGCAAACATGCTTTCTTGAGTGATCCTTAACTTACAGGGGTCTATCATACATTTTTTTTCTTTTTCAAAAATAATATTTACTTATTTACCTATTTGGCTGTGCTGGGTCTTAGTTCCAGCACGTATTATAGATCTTCAGTTGCAGTATGTGGAATCTTTAGTTGCACCATGCAAACTCTTAGTGATGGCATGTAAGATCCACTTCCCTGACAGGGATCAAACCTAGGCTTTCTGCTTTGGGAATTCAGAGTCTTAGCCACTGGACCACCAGGGAAGTCCCATCCCATACTTTTTTCTTTACTTATGTTTCCCTAGTGGGATTACTTATTAAATTGCTGTACTTTGTCCCTTTATTCTGTTCCTATGATGGGGTGGTCCCTATTGCCTGGCACCTAACCCTGTGGTGATTAAGGCAGAGGAATATGGGCCAGATAGCAAAGGTATGATGGCTCTGGATTCATCAGTTTATATATCAAGGGCATACGTCTTGTTGGATCCTTTGCACTCCCTAAGAATTAGCTAGCCCTGATGGAACAGTCTCTCCCCAGCCACAAAGATTATGTAAGATGTCAAAATGTCATACAGAAAAATTTTAAATATGATTAATGCAACTGGGGTAAGAAGAAGGGGCAGAAGTTTCCTGTGGTCTTTTGAAGAGTTTGCCCCTGTGATCTGGGCAGCATACTTTCTTCTCTTAGGTGCCAGAAAATTACTTTGGAAACTGATTGGTTTGGGTGAAGGAGAGATGGAATCAAATGATAAATGCCAAAGAATAGGTTCAGAGAAGTAGAATCCAATGAAAGGATGAAATTATCAGCCAGACTTATGGTGGGCTGTTGAGCTAGGTTTACACCATAATCAATTCAGTCAGTATAGCAGAGGTTAAATGGACTTCTTGAGCTTAGAATTTGAGACTGTAAAGCCTTTCATTTGTTCAACAAATCACGTTTTCCAAAGATCACCTCCATATATTGTCTGACATTGGAAAGCAGGCCCAGCTGGTATTGTTATTCTGACTTTACTTGTATTTTTCATGGTAAAGACTGCTTTATTGATGGCAGTTAGTTCAAGTCAATAAATACTGATCCCCAAAGAACTCAGTTGTGTATCAGATTTACTGGTCCACAGAGAGCTAAATGGAATTGAACCAACTGATTGCTGGGAAGATAAACTGAAGTCAATCCTGCTTTTTGGGAAATGAAACTACAGCCAGCTGATATATGGCATATGCTGTTCCACCAACTGTAAGAACCATGGTGGCTCTATACAGGAGGGCATCAGCTATCCTACCCTTCAGGTGCACTGGAATTCCATTATCCTCCTGAAACAGCTTTTGTTTTGCTGGAACCTTATTTTCAAACTGCCTGCGTAAAGCAGTACTTATGGTCCTCTTAGTAATCTGATGTAGAGACAAAAGATTCCGTAGCATCTTGGCTCAGCTACTACTCACCAACCATGACAACTGACCACCAAGAACCATTATTCTGACTTTGAAGCTGAGCCTCAGACAAGTAATTTGTCCAAGGCCACATAGTAACTAGTGAATAGAAGAGCCCTTGTTAGTATCTGGGTCTGTTGTTCTATTCAGTGCTCTGCCCACTATTCATGAACAGTATAGTTCTGTTTCAACAAGGACATTTAAAAATCATAAGTATTTATTGAGGAATCATTAGTAAAGTGTTCAGTACTATGTGAGGGCCTGTGGGAGTGTGATATTTGCTGGTCCTTAGATTGCCGGGAGAAATATCAATAACCTCAGATATGCAGATAACACCACCCTTATGGCAGAAAGTGAAGAGGAACTAAAAAGCCTCTTGATGAAAGTGAAAGTGGAGAGTGAAAAAGTTGGCTTAAAGCTCAACATTCAGAAAACGAATATCATGGCATCCGGTCCCATCACTTCATGGGAAATAGATGGGGAACCAGTGTCAGACTTTATTTTTCTGGGCTCCAAAATCACTGTAGATGTTGACTGCAGCCATGAAATTAAAAGACACACTTACTCCTTGGAAGGAAAGTTATGACCAACCTAGATAGCATATTCAAAAGCAGAGACATTACTTTGCCAACAAAGGTCCGTCTCGTCAAGGCTATGGTTTTTCCAGTGGTCATGTATGGATGTGAGTGTTGGACTGTGAAGAAGGCTGAGCGCCGAAGAATGGATGCTTTTGAACTGTGGTGTTGGAGAAGACTCTTGAGAGTCCCTTGGACTGCAAGGAGATCCAACCAGTCCATTCTGAAGGAGATCAGCCCTGGGATTTCTTTGGAAGGAATGATGCTAAAGCTGAAACTCCAGTACTTTGGTCACCTCATGTGAAGAGTTGACTCATTGGAAAAGACTCTGATGCTGGGAGGGATTGGGGGCAGGAGGAGAAGGGGACGACAGAGGATGAGATGGCTGGATGGCATCACTGACTCGATGGACGTGAGTCTGAGTGAACTCTGGGAGTTGGTGATGGACAGGGAGGCCTGGCATGCTGCGATTCATGGGGTCACAAAGAGTTGGACACGACTGAGAGACTGAATTGAACTGAACTGAATATGTTCAGTGTTGACAAGTACTTGGTTTGTCCCTTCTTGGCACTATTGATATAATACAGAAGTCATACCCACTCCAGACACGCAGACTGGTGTTGCCTTCTGGCTCCACCATACTACATTTATAGACCTGAGCTGGTTGTTTAACTTTTCAGCCTATTTACTTATCCATAAAAAGAGCCTAGTAATACCACTTAATAGGCATGTCAATAGGATTAGGTAAAATATATACATGTAAGTATTATTAACTATAGTTTTGGGTAGCTGAATTTGATTTCACGAGATAGAAGATCAAGAATTGATTACCCAGCAGTTGAATGGGATTTTTTTTTAAATGTGAATATTCACAAATTTTCATGTTATCCTTGCACAGGGACCATGCTAATCTCTATATCATTCCAATTTTAGTATATGTGCTGCTGAAGCAAGCACTAAATAAGGATTTCTGTATTAAAAATTGTGCATTTAGAAGACTGCTCATATTAAAAATGTTTCTAATCATTATTAAATGTACAATGTGTAATGAGAGAGCATTAGAGTATGAACTCACCAAATTCAAGTATTTTACAATATTGTGTTAATTTCTACTGAACAAAAACAACACATGTATATATATGTGTGTCTTAGTCGCTCAGTTGTGTCTGACTTTTTGCGACCCCATGGACTGTAGCCCACTAGGTTTCTCTGTCCATGGCATTCTCCAGACAAGAATACTGGAGTTCATAGCCTTCCCTTCTCCAGGGGATCTTTCTGACCCAGGTATCGAACTTGGGTCTCCTGCATTGCAGGTAGATTCTTTCCTGTCTGATCCACCAAGGAAGCCCTATATACATACACCTATATACATTCTTTTAAAATATTTGTTTATATTTTTATTCATTTATATAAATATATTTTATATTCTTTCCCACTATGATTTATCACAAGGAAAACTTTTAAATCAGATTATACAAGGCATTTCTCTTACTGGCCATGGATCCCTGAATCTCTTGCCCCCAGTGTTGCCTTAATCATCTCTTATTAAATAAATAGCTCCCATAAGATCATTTAAAGTTTTTCACTATGCTCTGTATTCCATGATTTCCTCCCTTGTATCACATTAGAGATGAAAAAGAAAAAGTAAAATACAGTAATGTTTTTCTTTCTCCATTTTTTCCTATCCCCATTTATCCATTGGTTTATAATTAACATAAAAATCATTTTTCAAGTTCAGTTCCAAAGGATGAGATGATTGGATGGCATCAGCAACTCAGTGGACATAAGTTTGAGCAAACTAAAGGAGATAGTGAAGGACAGGGAAGCCTGGCATGCTGTAGTCCATGATGTCATAAAAAGTCAGACACGACCTAGCGACTGAGTAACAACAAGTTCAGTTCCAACCATTTTTCTAAGTTGCAAATTTAAAGAGATCATGCTATTTCCCCCCTTTTCAGCATTTTAAAGTCTTTGAAAAGTTTTGAGGCTGTTTCCTCAAAGAATATATAAAAAGTATAATTTATGCTTCCTGATTTCAACTCACAGATAGTTTTTATTCAATTTTCTGAGAAAAACAAATAAAATCAGTGTGGTTTAATGTGATGGAAGTGTCTAGCTGAGAATTTCAACAACAGAACTTATTTTGGAGAGCTTCCCAGAGTAAATAACACTACAGAGAGTCAGTACCAGATTGGCCATTTCCTCTTGCCCTGGGACACCCTGTGCTTATAGAGCGTGCTTACCATATTTTGTCCTAATCCTTCTTCTCTCTCCTTGTCAGTTAGGATGATCTTGTCTGTGGGTATTAGAAATGGCAACTGAAAGTTATTTAAACAATAAAGGGACATTATTTTCACATAACAGGAAGTCTGGAGGCAGTTTTTTGAGGGTGGGTTAATTCCACAATGAACCAGTTTTTTTCCCCTGTCTTTTAGTTTTGTCATTCTCAGCCTGACTGCCTTGTCCTCATAATCATAACACACCCGTCTCACCACATATATCACAGACAGAAGTTTCTCAGGCTTGGCACTATTGGCACTTTGGGATAGATAATTCAGTGTTTTTGCACGTACAGCATCGCAGGATATTTAACAGCATCCCTGGCCTCCACCTAATAGATGCCCTTAGCACCCACCTCATAGTTGTGACAAGCAAAAACATCTGCTGCTGCTGCTAAGTCGCTTCAGTCGTGTCCGACTCTGTGCGACCCCATAGACGGCAGCCCACCAGGCTCCTCCGTCCATGGGATTTTCCAGTTAAGAGTGCTGGAGTGGGGTGCCATTGCCTTCTCCGATATAATGAGCTAAACAGAGTTAAACAGAGTTAATTCTCTGATCTCTAACTCTAATTCATTACCATAGAGTTCAGTCTATCCTTTCTCTGTTGATTATCTGTAACTTCTTTATTTGATAGTAAGAAATCTGGCTCCCATTAGCTACTATCCATTTACTTATTTGTTCAACCTCAGCATACATGCAAAGCATATTCAGAATTGTTAGCCAATATTCTTATGAAAAATGAATGTACAAACCAGAGTACAATGTTTCTACAGTTCTTTTTGTTTTTAACTTTACAGTCTCCAGTGGAGTACATTTTTAGTCAGAATGTTAATACAGAAAGAGAGCCCACAAAAATTTTTGCCCAAGAATCCATATCTTAGCAGCAGCCTTGTTCTATCTCACTAATTCCATTACAACTTTGTGTGCATATTCTTCCAGTTTTTCCTTGTTCAAACTTAAATACATATACAGCCATATAAATACATGTATATATACATTAGTTCTACAGAAGATTTTGGTCTGGAAGTAAAGCTTGAGAAATACAATGTTTTAGGAACCCTCCTGATCCCCATCCCCGCCACAAGTAAACTCTAAAACAGTCAAGGTTAAGGATCATCCTCTTAGCCAGTCATGGTAATTCTAATCAGGACTGCCCCTAGCTGTATGGTGTGGAATCCCTGAAAAATATTTTTTTGTGAGTGACCTGTACATATATGAATAAACCAGAATAGCAATGGTGAATGAAATAGAGTGGAAGCTAAGTTCAAAGTTCACTATGTAAAGAAAAGCTGAAGAGCACAAAAATTAGTTACAGTGAGCAGAGACTATGAAGTAGACACAGAATGGGGGGAACTACACAGGCTAGCCGGAAACAAGAAAACGTACAGAAAGAAGTATGCCTCCATGAAAAGATGCTCAAGTTTGCTAATTATTAGAGAAACTACTGCAGTGAAGTACCACCTCACACCAGTCAGAATGGCCATCATTAAAATGTCTACAAATAAAATATGCTGGAGAGGGTGTGAAGAAAAGGGAACCCTCCTACACTGTTGGTGGGAATGTAAGTTGGTGAAGCCATGATGGAAAACAGTACAGAGGTTCCTCAGAAAACTGAAAATAGAATTACCATATGACCCAGCAATGCCACTCCTTGGCATATATCCAGACAAAATTTAAAAAGATACAATTAAAAAAATTTTAAAAGATATAATTTAAAAAGATACAGGCACTCCTATGTTCATAGCAGCACTATTCACAACAGCCAAGACGCGGAAACAACCTAAATGTCTATCAACAGATAAATGGATGAAGAAGATGTGGTCCATATTTACAATGGAGTACTACTCAGCCATAAAAAGAATAAAATATCTGCAGCAACATGGTTGCAACTAGAGACTGTCATGTTAAGTGATGTAAGTTAGAGAAAGACAAATACTATATGATGTCACTTACATGTGGAATCTAAAATATAACACAAATGAACCTATCTATGAAACAGAAACAGATTCTGTTGCCAAGGGGGATGGAGCCGGGGAGGAGGATTTAGTGGGAGATTGGGGTTAGCAGATGTAAGCTATTACATATAGAGTGGATAAACAACATGGTCCTACTGTATAGCAGAGGGAAATATATTCAATATCCTATAATAAACCATAATGTAAAAGTATTTTTTAAAAAAGAAGGTATGTATATGTATAACTAAATCACTCTGCTGTACAGCAGAAATTAACATAAATTGTAAATCACTTATATTTCAACTTTTTAAGCAAGTCTAAAATGAAACCTAGTTCAAAAAGATAATTAAAAAAAGAAGTATGCCTCAATCTTGCATAGTTTTCTAGTTACAGTTCTATTGTCAATTCATGTGTCTTTGTATTGTGAACTGTACATTTCTGAAAGGAACATTAGCAATCAAAAGAGTCTAATTAAAACACACAAATTTGAAAAAAAGAATGAATGAAAAGATTCATTCATTGAAGGAAATTAGCCAGTGTTCCAGGAGTAAAGGATGTGATGGGAGCAATTAGGAGAGCCTTTCAGTCCACAGCCAGACTGTGAGATCCATTCTGAGTATGAGTTTGAAAAATATATTAAAGTCAGATTTCAATCATTTGGGAAGACTTCTGAGACAGATGGATTTCTTCAGAGTCTTACAATCTGGCTTTTATTCTCACAGATTCAGAAACCTGAGCTGCCAGTCTACCAAGTCTAGACCATCTCTTAGGTGTGGACACACATTAACCAAACACACAGAAATTCATATGTTAAAAAGCCAGTATAAATTTGTTAATCTATGAGGATAATAATAATTGCCAAATTGACCAAATACTTTTGTTCACTACTCAGAGCATTATGTTTCTATAGGCAAATCCATGTGAAAAGCCAAATTATTACTGGAGGATTACTTAGTAAGTACACAGTTAAAAATCAGTAGGAGCCAGGGCTATTAAGCTATATCACTCTGAGGCATCACTTCCATTCTAAGACCATACCTGTTGAAGAGCCTAGATACTTAAGTCCATGAGCCAGAGCCATTGAATAATTGGAAGGCATTACAGAAGTCAGAATAGTGCACCCCATCCAAAGATGTCCACATCCTAATCCTCAACACCTGTGAATAAGTTAGGTCTAGGGTCCTCCACCCCATGTTATGAACCAGGCACACAATAGGAAGTGAGTGGGTGGGGCAGCGATCAAATCTTGAGTTTCAGGGCAAGGGAAAATTGAGTCTGAAGATGGAGTTGAGGTTGCTAATAGGTTGAATTTAAAATAAAGAATCCAGCTTATTCAGCTGCACCCAACGTAGTAATCACAGAGTATTTTAAATGCAGAAAAGGGAGGCAGAAGAGTCACTGTCAGAATGATGCTATGTGAGTCAATTGGCCATTGCTGGCTTTGAAAATGAAAGGGGGCTGTGAGCCAAGGGATGTGGGCACCTTTAGAAGTTGGAAAAGACAAGAAAAAATTCTCCTCTAGAGCTTTTAGGCAGGAACACAGTCCTGGTGACTCTGTGACTTTAGCCCCAGTGAGAGACCCATGAATTCAGGACTTCTGACCATCAGAACTGTAAAATATAGTAAATGTGTGCTGTTTCACATCACCAAGTTTATGGTCATTTGTTATAGCAATAGTAAACTCAAACACACATCTTGCCAAATTTGATCTTTCTGACCTCCATTTATATATTTCAGAAATTTCCCTTCCTTAAATACCTTCTTTCTTAAGCAAAATAATACAGTAACTTGGTGTAAACTTTTAGTTAAAATCACAGTTCAGACAGGCTTCTGTAATTGGTTCACACTGCCTAGACTTAGGATGTTTATTATTTAGACATTTTTTTGTTCTGGAGGATCTTCTTGGGAATGTTCTGTTTCTTGGTCCTGGGTGTAGGGTAAGGGAGTTAGAGAAGGGGAGGTTCGGAAAAAGGAGACCAGCACTTTACAGGAACAGATCACCTTTAATAAGGCGAGAAGGGGCAGCAGTCAGATTAGTGAGCTACTGTACTAACCCAAGAAAAGAGTAAGTGTATACAGGCTGCTGCTGCTGCTAAGTCACTTCAGTCGTGTCCGACTCTGTGCAACCCCACAGACAGCAGCCCACCAGGCTCCTCCATCCCAGGGATTCTCCAGGCAAGAACACTGGAGTGGGTTGCCATTTCTTTCTCCAGTGCATGAAAGTGAAAAGTGAAAGTGAAGTCGCTCAGTCGTGTCCAACTCTTCGTGACCCCATGGACTGCAGCTTACCAGGCTCCTCTGTCCATGGGATTTTCCAGGCAAGAACACTGGAGTGGGTTGCCATTTCCTTCTCCAATATACAGGCATATATGTGGAAATCTACTGTCTTAAGGGGGCCTGTTCTTCTCCAAGGTTGTTCAGTTATCTCTTAAATGGCTGGGGCAAGGAATTCTGGAGATCAGCCAGAGGCTGGGACCAGCTGGGAGGTGGGCGTAATCAACCTTACAGTAAATTTTTTTTCTTTTGGTGTGAGAGTTCTTTGTTTTGCATAGAATGGTGGGGAGGACCCGGAGGGGAGTTTTGAGCTGTGTTACTTTCCTTCACTGGGATTCTTCAGACTGACTTAATATCAGTGAGTTCAAATTATATGCATAGTAAGGACTGAGAAAGAATATTCCTAAACTTATAAAGGAAGTTTAAGTATCAGAGGAAAAAAAAATGCCAGCAAACTACATGGCTCATTACCTTTTGCATCCAGATAAGCTGAGGTATTTAGACTTTTTAACAGCTTTTGTAAGTTGCTGCATTCCACCAGAGATATCCTAAACTAGTTTTTCAATTCAGTTCATTTCAGTCGCTCAATCGTGTCCAACTCCTTGTGACCCCATGAATCACAGCACACCAGGCCTCCCTGTCCATCACCAACTCCTGGAGTTCACTCAAACTCATGTCCATTGAGTCAGTGATGCCATCCAGCCGTCTCATCCTCTGTCATCCCCTTCTCCTCCTGCCCCCAATCCCTCCCAGCATCAGGGTCTTTTCCAACGAGTCAACTCTTCGCATGAGGTGGCCAAAGTATTGGAGTTTCAGCTTCAGCATCAGTCCTTCCAATGAACACCCAGGACTGATCTCCTTTAGGATGGATTGGTTGGATCTCCCTGCAGTCCAAGGGACTCTCAAGAGTCTTCTCCCCCCCCCCCCCCAAAAAAAAAAGTCTTCTCCAATACCACAGTTCAAAAGCATCAATTCTTTGGCGCTCAGCTTTCTTCACAGTCCAACTCTCACATCCATACATGACCACTGGAAAAACCATAGCCTTGACTAGACAGACCTTTGTTGGCAAAGTAATATCTTTGCTTTTCAATATACTACCTAGGTTGGTCATAACTTTCCTTTCAAGGAGTAAGCGTCTTTTAATTTCATGGCTGCAATCACCATCTGCACCATTTGATTTTGACCAAAATCAAATCCCTTATGATTATACAGTGGAAGTGAGAAATAGATCTAAGGGACTACATCTGATAGACAGAGTGCCTGATGAACTATGGACAGAGGTTCGTGACATTGTACAGGAGACAGGGATCAAGACCATCCCCATGGAAAAGAAATGCAAAAAAGCAAAATGGCTGTCTGGGGAGGCCTTACAAATAGCTGTGAAAAGAAGAGAAGCGAAAAGCAAAGGAGAAAAGGAAAGATATATGCATCTGAATGCAGAGTTCTAAAGAATAGCAAGGAGAGATAAGAAAGCCTTAGCAATCAATGCAAAGAAATAGAGGAAAACAACAGAATGGGAAAGACTAGAGATCTCTCCAAGAAAATTAGAGATACCAAAGGAACATTTCATGCAAAGATGGGCTCGATAAAGGACAGAAATGGTATGGACCTAACAGAAGCAGAAGATATTAAGAAGAGGTGGCAAGAGTACACAGAAGAACTGTAAAAAAAGATCTTCACGACTCAGATAATCACGATGGTGTGATCACTCACCTAGACCCAGACATTCTGGAATGTGAAGTCAAGTGGGCCTTAGAAAGCATCACTACAAACAAAGCTAGCGGAGGTGATGGAATTCCAGTTGAGCTCTTTTAGATCCTGAAAGATGATGCTGTGAAAGTACTGCACTCAATATGCCAGCAAATTTGGAAAACTCAGCAGTGGTCACAGGACTGGAAAAGGTCAGTTTTCATTCCAATCCCAAAGAAATGCAATGCCAAAGAATGCTCAAACTACTGCACAATTGCACTCATCTCCCATGCTAGTAATGCTCAAAATTCTCCAAGCCAGGCTTCAGCAGTACATGAACCGTGAACTTCCAGATGTTCAAGCTGGTTTTAGAAAAGGCAGAGGAACCAGAGATCAAATTGCCAACATCTGCTGGATCATGGAAAAAGCAAGCGAGTTCCAGAAAAACATCTATTTCTGCTTTATTGACTATGCCAAAGCCTTTGACTGTGTGGATCACCACACACTGTGGAAAATTCTGAAAGAGATGGGAATACCAGATCACCTGACCTACCTGTCTCTTGAGAAACCTATATGCAGGTCAGGAAGCAACAGTTAGAACTGGACATGGAACAACAGACTGGTTCCAAATAGGAAAAGGAGTATGTCAAGGCTTGCTTACTTAACTTCTATGCAGAGTACATCATGAGAAACGCTGGGCTGGAAGAAGCACAAGCTGGAATCAAGATTGCTGGGAGAAATATCAATAACCTCAGACATGCAGATGATACCACCCTTATGGCAGAAAGTGAAGAGGGACTAACAAGCCTCTTGATGAAAGTGAAAGAGGAGAGTGAAAAAGTTGGCTTAAAGCTCAACATTCAGAAAACTAAGATCTGGTCCCATCACTTCATGGCAAATAGATGGGGAAAGAGTGGAAACTAGTTTTTGGTTCAAGCCAATTCAATTCAACCTACATTTATGGGGTCCCTCAAAGATGATTTATGCTTGAACTAATGAAGCCTAAACTGTATGCCCCTTACTTGCATGGCCACTGAGAAAACTGAGGGATGCTGGACATTTAGACGCTGGAGTTCTGGGTAGGAAGCAGAAACCAGGTTGCACACAGAAGTATTTCTATGTGATATTCTGGTAAACTGCCTAAAAGTTCACAGAAGGAAGGGACCTGAGTCTCCTAGCCTCTAGTCGTACCTCTTTTTGCATTGTTTCGCAGTCACTTCATTGCAAAAGAACTCCATTAAGAACCTATTTGGTTTGGTAGGTTTTGAGGCCAAGTGAAACTGTTCAAGTCGCTCAGTCGTGTCCGACTCCTTGCGATCCCGTGGACTATACAGTCCATAGAATTCTCCTGGCCAGAATACTGGAGTGGGTAGCCTTTCCCTTCTCCAGGGGATCTTCCAAACACAGGGATCGAACCCAGGTCTTCCGCATTGCGGCTGGCTCCGTTACCAGCTGAGCCACAAGGGAAGCCCTTTGAGGCCAAAATTAACTTTATTTCTCTTTCCAAACACAGGAGAAAGAACAGAAGTCAGGACGTCGTATACTTTAATACAAAGCCACTGTGCTGCTTCGGAAGCCTGTAAGATGGAGTAACGTTAACCCGAACAAGGGACGGTTTCGCCATCCCAACCCTTCTCCGTCAATCGGAATTACCACAGACGCCCGAGCCGCGCGGGCTCTAGGCCGGAAATGACGAAAAACTCTCGCGATACTGTCCCAACTGCCGCGAGACTTCGTGAGAGTCAGTTCCCGTCTTCTTTCTCAGTGTGCGCAAGGGCTATCTCCTCCCCGCTTCCTTCCTCCGCTACGGCGAGGCGGGCCGGAACTTTTGTCCGAAGGAACTGGTTTATACTGCAGAGTGTTGCCGGCCGGCGTCAAGGAGAAAAGGGTGCTATCTTCTTCCTCTCACCGTCGCCGCCGCGGAGCGGAGCTGAGTCCATCAGATCAAGGAGCGCGGTGACCGGGAGGGTTGGGTCTATGGTCGCTCCTCGCGCCGCTCCGCCGGCTGGTCCTTTTTTATCAGGGCAAGCTGTGTTCCATGGCAGGGAACTTTTGGCAGAGCTCCCACTAGTAAGTGATTTTCCTTTTTCTCCGGTCCTGGCTCTTGGAGGTGCTGGGTGTACGGGCCCTGCGACTCCTTTTGGCCTGGATCTCGGCCCTTGTCCGGAGCGCTGCGGAGGCTCCCGGGAGGCGGCGGCCGGAGGCGGGATGTGCTTTTTCTTCGGCGACTCCCGTCACCGCGCCCCCTTGGCCGGGTTTCGGAGTGGTAGAAAATTTCTTGGCGGGGGTGGGTAAAGAGGGATTGCGTCTCTGGGGAAAGAAGGTTCGAGAGTTTTAGCTTCTGATTTTTGGTTTAGCTAGGCCGAGGTTGGGGGCAGGGGATAGGCGGGGCTGGAGAGGGTTGGGATATGGGATGGGCACAGGTATGGGAAATGTGACACAGTTCAGAACTGTGAGGCTGGTTTCTCAGGACAGTTGTGGTTCGCTCTCGCCTGATATTTGTAAAGTAGGTTGGCATCAGTAGTCTTTTGTCATTCTTCTTCTGTGTCGAGCGTATTAATATTACTCCGAGGAAAGGAGGGAGTCAGGCTTGTTTCTGCTCATGAACCGCATTCTGCCACTGTCTTTAAGCCTATATGGTATTTATGTTTGTAAGGTATAGATCAAGTGCTCTCAACATTTGTCCATTTCGTTAGTCTGTGTCTCTTGTTTTGTTTTAAAAGTATATTTTCTAGAGACTTTACCAATATCTTTAACGTGTTTTCATGAATAAGTTTTTGTTGACGTCTGTACCGTGGAATAACAAGAGTAATACTGAAAACATTTCTCCCTAAATACATTTGTGTAAGCAGATAGGACGATAGTGATGGGACTAATTGAACTTTGGGTAGGCTGTACAGTGTATAGTTGAAAGACGAACAGAACCTGATGGTATCTTAGTGTAAATAATTTTTCATGCCAAGAGAGCATAAGTAACTAAATTTTGAGTGTGAGGATGGATTCCTGTATTATTCAATTGGTATTTTAGCCGTTTGCACAAGAAAAAAGAAACAATGGGCTTTAAAACCTATTTTCAGAAAAGCAGGTTTTCTTGCTATAAGTGGTTCTGTGGAGATGAAAGGCTATAGAAGCTTTACTTCCGATCATATTTAATTTGCACTGTGTTCACCGACTGAAATATTTGCTTGGGCAAAATTAAAATATGGAAAATTTCGGTAGTGAAGCAGTAGTATTCTGGTAAACTTTGAAAGAAGCTGAAAAAATTGAGATAGCCAGTTCTTGTTTATCAGAAGTTACAGCCCTTTTTTAACTTAAAAAAATAAAAAAGAAGTTCGACCCTTTGATAAGTCTTCTCATTATGCTTTCATTTACTGTTGGCTTATTAAAAGGGGGGCAGGATCTGTTTTATAAAATCAATTTACTTTTTCACTTTTCAAATATAAAATTATTATAATGTTAAATGTGCTGTTTTGAAAACTATCCTTGCCTCCCTATTCAAACAGTCCTGAAGGAAGGGGCCACTTTATCTTACTCAGATCCCTTGGGAATCATGGAGTCCCTGATCTGCAAAAGGTAACAAATATGAAAGACAAGACAATCAATTCAGGAAAAACAAAAAGATTATGAAAGCCACTGTTTTAGGTGATTTTGGTGAAAGAGGAAGATTGATATGAGTTTTCATGGCTTTAAATTGCCCTTTAACATTAACTGCTGCTAGCAGCAGTTTAAAAATGGATAACATTGCTGTTATCAGCATGGAAGTTTTTTTTTTTTCCTTAGTAACACAGGAAATAATGGTGAATCTTACAATCGTGTAATTTTAAATTTGAGAATATGTGGTGTTAACTGGTTTGTCTTCCATGCTGTGAAGAAAAACTTTAAAATAGTTGTTCGTGGAATTTATCTTTTTAAATATTTGAAATGACTGTGGAGAAGAAATTGATGATTTTGAAACAGAGACACTGGTAGTATTTTTCAGGAAGTTAAGTAGAACATGATACATTCTTTGACCATGGTGCAGTAAAACTAGGACACTAGACATTTGCTGGTTGACTGAAATATTGAACAGGTAACAAAAAATAAAACTACAAAACCAACTCTGGATACTTCACTGTATCAAAGAGAACATTTAAAATACAGTTACATATTATCTAGGAAATGGTATAACGAGATTAATATATTCGTGTCTATGGAATGTGGCCAAAGCCAAATTTATAAGAAAGTTAACATCTTGAATAACTGAAAAAGAATAAAAATTATATATTTTACTTCGGAATATTAAAAAGGAAACAGTGAAATAAACCTAAGAAAAAACAGGCATAATAAAGGTAACACTGATATTGAAAAGGAAAAAACAGTCAAATTATAAGAGCTGCCTCTTTGGAAGGGAAAACCAAAACAGTAGACTAAACTATGCCACTGAATTTAGGGGAAAAGGAATGATCAGTTCAGTCCCTCAGTCGTGTCTGACTTTTTGTGACCCCATGGACTGTAGCGCTGCTAGGATTCCCTGTCCATCACCAACTCCTGGAACTTGCTCAAACTCATGTCCATCTAGTCGGTGATGCAGAAATACAAAATGAGGTATGAGAAAAGTAAGTAATCACAGATGTACCTTTGGGTTATCTCCATTTTTCAAAGTAAATTTTAAAGCCAGAACAAAGCTATCAGAGAGCTACTTCTTTAAAAATTGCTCCAGGCCCACATTATTTCATAGGTAAATTTTTACCCACTTTCAAGAGGATCTGCCATTAAAGTTCCAATTCACATGAAAAGTTTTCCAGTTCTCTTGAGGCCATGGTAACACAGATAAAAATCTAGCAAATGTAGCACCAACAATGGTCACTTTCAAATATTGATGTAAATGTAAATTACTATCAAACAGAGTCCCACATTACATTAAAAGTATAAAAAATGACACTGGTTTTATTGTAGAAATTAGTCAATATTAGGAAATCTTATTGTAGAAATTAGTCAATATTAGGAAATCTGTTAGTAAATAGTGAAGGCATTAAAAAGACACCTAATAAAATTCATTCTTTTTTTTTTTCCAACATTCATTCTTGACTAAAGCTCTTATTAAAACAGAAATGGAATGGTAATGTTATGAATACATATCAGAGCATTAATGGTGAAACATTAGGAGATATATAATGGTGAAACATTGGGAAAATTAAGATGCCTCTTTAAGGTTGGTCTGAATATGCTACTAATGTAATTAGTAGGATGCTCGTGCTTGTGCGTAGTGACTTCATTCGTGACTCTTTGCGACCCCATGGACTGTGGCCTGCCAAGCTTCTCTGTCCATGAGATTATCCATGGACAATTCATTCATTCTTCAAGAATACTGGAGTGCGTTGCCATGCCCTTCTCCAGGGGATCTTCGCCACTCAGGGATGGAACCCGGGTCTCCTGCGTGTTCTGCATTGCAGGTGGATTCTTTACTCCTGAGCCACTGGGGAGGCCCAATTAGTAGGATAATGAAACATGACAAAATTATAAATACAAGGAGATAAAATTAACCAGAAAATTTAATTACTTGAAACATTATTAGAAATAATAAAGGTTTGATAAAATGACCAGTTAACAAAAATTTAAAAATTGAAAACTTTCTTTTAATGTTGATGGAAAAAAATAATTTACAGTGTAACAAAATATAAACTATTCAAGAATAAATTTAAATGTGTAAGACCTATAGAAGTAGAACATAAAGATTTTAATAAATGAAGTTTGAATGCTATCATTGTAAGGGTATAATTTCTCCCTAATTGACCTTTAAATATAATGCAATCCCAAACAAAATTTTGTATGAATTTCCTTTTTGGGGATGTGATATAATGATTCTAAAGTTTGTGTTTTAGAATAATATATAATTATAATAGAACTGCCAGAAATCTTCTGAAGAATAGTAGCAAGAGGTTTTTTCCATACCAGATTTTAATTACTTGATTTTGTATGTTTTAAATTTGGAGAAGGGACTGACAACCCATTCCAGTATTCTTGCCTGGAGAGCCCCATGGACAGAGGAACCTGGTGGGCTACACAGTCCATGGGGTCGCAAAGAGTCAGACATGACTGGGCAACTAAGCATATATGTTTTAAAATAACATGGCTTCCCCTGTGGCTCAGAGGGTAAAGAATCCACCAGCAATGCAGGAGACAGGAGATGCGGATTCAATCCCTGAGTTGGGAAGATCCTATGGAGGAGGAAATGGCATCCCACTCCAGTATTCTTGCCTGAAAAATCCCATGGACAGAGGAGCCTAGCAGGCTAAAATCCATGGATTGCAAAGTCAGAAATGACTGAATGACTAAGCACAATGCATAAGAACAAGAAAAACAAATTAAAAATAAGAAATTATAAAGAAGATCCAAATATAATGATAGAATTATACACCGTGAAATTCTGATGACATTTGAATAACCATTTAACAAAACATTTAGTGGGATCCTTACTTTATACCCTATATCAGTTTCCAGATGGATCACAAAAACTGAAAGAAAAAAGCCTTAGGGGTATTAGAAAATATGTGGAAATGATGTTGAAGCTGAAACTCCAATACTTTGGCCACCTGATGAGAAGAGGTGACTCATTTGAAAAGACCCAGATCATGGGAAAGATTGAGGGTGGGAGGAAAAGGGGACGACAGAAGATGAGATGGTTGGATGGCATCACAGACTCAATGGACATGAGTTTGGGTAAACTCTGGGAGTTGGTGATGGACAGAGAGGCCTGGCGTTCTGCAGTTCACGGGGTCGCAAAGAGTCGGACATGACTGAGCGACTGAACTGAACTGGAATTTTTTTTGTAAGTCATTTTGTGTCAGGGAAGGCCTTCCCATGTGTGACAAACATAAAATCAAAGTAAAATGTAAATAAATTTGAATAAATACATGATTCAAATTTCTGTATCACAAATCGTTAAATACTGAGAAATCATACTAAACTTGGGGAATGTTTAGAGCATATTTGACAAAGAAATGATTTTTTAATCCATAATATACAAATTTTAGATAATAAGACTGCTGCTGCTGCTGCTAAGTCACTTCAGTCGTGTCCGACTCTGTGCGACCCCATAGACAGCAGCCCATCAGGCTCCTCCGTCCCTGGGATTCTCCAGGCAAGAACACTGGAGTGGGTTGCCATTGCCTTCTCCAATGCATGAAAGTGAAAACTGAAAGTGAAGTCGCTCAGTCATGTCTGACTCTTAGCGACCCCATGGACTGCAGCCTACCGGGCTCCTCCATCCATGGGATTTTCCAGGCAAGAGTACTGGAGTGGGGTGCCATTGCCTTCTCCAGTAGATCATAAGACTATCTGAATCATAAAAAAGATGACCATACTATTAGAAAAATGGTCATGTAAGAATTCAGTTCAGTTCAGTCGCTCAGTTTTAGAATTACAGTGTACCAGAGAACTTTATTAAAACAATAAAGGTTTTACCTTAGAAGTAAATTTAAATAAAATAGTGAAATGCTAATTTGCCTTAAAGTTGTAAATTATTTAAAAGATAGGTAGTGGGAAGAAAGGACAACAGAAGACTGTCTAAAGGATGCCGGGACTCCTTATTATCTCAGGACTCTAATACTCTTAACAGCCGTCCAGTGCTGGGGATTCCAGTGGACTGTATCTCTGTGAAAAACACAATTTTGCTTTTTTGTAATTCTGTTTGAGAAAGTTGGAAGTTTAATTAGCTTTCCAACCAACCAAATTTCTGCATTTGAGTCTTAACCATATTTAAGTGTTACTGTGGCTTCAAAGAAGTTATTGATTCTGAAGTAGTGGGTTTTGATTGAGTTGACTGTTTTTAAAAAACTGTTTGGATTTTAATTGTGATGCAGAAGTTATAGTAACAAACATTTGGTTTGGTACAGACATTATTTCCACTCTGGTGGATAAGCTCAAGAAAGGTCATATCCCAAACTAGTTGTGTATAAAATTTGCTTGATTATAGTAGGAACAGCTTTGTTTTGAATAGGTAACTTACCTAGCAATATCTTAAGCACATTTCTTCCCTTGAAATTACTGTTAATTCTCTCTGTAGATCAACAAAGTTAAAAGGCCTAAGTATTTTTTTTTTTAAATACTGTGTAATGAACTATTAAAAGATTTTAAAACTTCAAAAAAAAAATAAGTAAAAGGTAGTAACCTGTTGGGTCAAGTATCTTATGACACACTCATGTCACTCGTGTGAATGGAAACTGCTGTGGGAGGCAAGCTGACAACGCATATCAAAATTACCAGCAAAACTGACCCATTAGTTCTACTTTTAAGAAGTTATTCCATATATTAATCAAATATACAAGGGTGAATTACAGATGTTCATTAAAGCATTACTTGTGATAGTGAAAAAAATAACTTACATGCCTATCAATAAGGATTAACAAAATAATGATCCATCCTAATGACATGCATCAGTTTAAAGGGATGCTGAATAACAAATTCACTGACAAAACTTTCAAGACACACTGAGTGACAAAAGCATGTTGTAGAGTATTTTGTGGGATCATGTCAATTGCCTTGTCTATTTAAAAATAGACTAGGCAGGAGGAGGAGACTATTGGTAAAATAAATTCTGAAGCAGCTTTTAACATGAATGGAATTTGTGAAGTAGGATACTCTAGTTACTCATGAACAACTGAGAAAAGATATACTTCAAATCTTAGGCACCATCAATTGGTATCAAATAATTTCTTTGTCACTAAGAAAGTGTAAATATTACTGCCTGTTAAAATGCTAGGCATCACTGAAGATGCATCTTGATCTCAGTCTTAGGATCAGTGAAACACCAGAATAGTGGCGATGTGGGGGTGGGGAGAGACAGATCAATAGACTGAGAAGGAAGGGATAAAACAGCAGATTTTTTTAGGGCATATTTACATTTATTAGTGAGATCATTCTCAGTGTCAATTTTCCAAGAAATGTGAAAAACTGTTTTTAAAGGTTACTTGTATTCTGTACTTCTCACAATATTAGCAGCCTGTTCAATCTTAGAATATTTTATATAACTTTGTTAGTGAATTTTCTATAGAATGTCTGAATCTTTGCCTTTTTTAGCTTACAATGGATTTTGGATAAACAAGATCTGTTGAAGGAACGCCAAAAAGATTTAAAGTTTCTCTCGGAAGAAGAGTATTGGAAATTACAGATATTTTTTACAAATGGTAAACTTTTCTTTTAATTGGTTGAAATGGTGCGGTTGGTTACCTCTGAATTACATGTTTTTCTGTAGTAATTTGTGATGTACTGTTTTAGTCCCTATTTTACATTTTTATTTGCATGTATGTTCTTTTTTTACAGTTTATATATCATTTTAAAAGTGATTTAAAGTCTTTTGTGAATTTTACATGTTAGAGACCCTCAAGACAGTCCAAAAGTATTAATTTCCGAAAGCTTTTATAATGTATCATTAAACTTAATTTAAGATTAGCTAAAGCAAAGTACTTTGAGGATAAATGATTATTTGGATTGGCATCCTGTATTGGTCATTCCTATCTTACAAGTGTGCTTTAGGATTTACAGTTAGAAAATCCTTGTTCTGCCACATGATAGCTTTGTCACAGAATCTTTATTACTCTCTGTCCACTTTTATTGCAATACTACCTCTCTGTTGTTTTGAGGATTCATTTTGGGTTTTTTATCAGCTTTATTAAGTAGTTGTTATAATGCTGATAGGTGTCTAATAATAAGAAAAGCATTGAAAACACTTAGCAGGTAGAAGGGAAATAATCATTCAGTCTCCTTGATTCAAGAATAGTTTTTACTGTGAGACAATTTCTGTTTTTTTGTTATTGTTTATGTGTAGCTATATATTTTTAAACAAATTTGCAGCCCTAGTACTAGACCACTGTGATCCAAGTAGAGCTGTATAGCATGTATAGGTTTTTCTCTTTGTTAAAATGAATATAGTCATCATTTAACCACATAGAAATTATTGTTAAATGTTAATTATATCAGAAATACATTTAACTTTATTTCTTTTTTAGTTATCCAAGCATTAGGTGAACATCTTAAATTAAGACAACAAGTTATTGCCACTGCTACGGTCTATTTCAAGAGATTCTATGCAAGGTAGGGATGTGTTATTTTGGAAATATTTTATGCATCTTTTAAACCCTTATCTAATGTTGATGACTTTATATAAGTGAATCATGTGTTTGCCAGAGTTATTCTTTTTTCCCATATAAATATTTTCTATATGAAATGTTTTCGTATATGTTTTCTGTATGCATGACATTTAACTTCATTTAATCATATTTTAGGTATTCTCTGAAAAGTATAGATCCTGTATTAATGGCTCCTACATGTGTGTTTTTGGCATCCAAAGTAGAGGTATGAATTCCTTTTCTGTTCTTCATCAAAGTACAGTCAACGAATATTGGTTCATCTGTTCCAGTTTTCACATTACCTGTGTAAAAATAATAACAGATGGCGATTTATATAAAATATTGAAATTTGTACAGGATCAAAGAAATATCTTCGGCCTCTAAGACATTTGTTGTTTGGCACTAAGGAGTATTGCATAGATGCTACGGCTTGTCCACTGTAAGCTGAGAATGTTCTCCCTTTTCCTCTGCATGCTTCCTGTGTTCTGCTGGCTTCCCTTCTTGCCTCCTGATTGGCTGCCCAGTGGGCTGTGGGAAAGCAAGCACTGGGGTGGTTATAGCTATTATATGCTTTCCAGCAAAGAATGGTTTGGGTGATGGAAAGAGAAAGATGGGAACTTTCAGCTAAGACCAAATCTCTGTTCACCTTACTTAACCTTTACAGTAGTTTTGAGAGAGCTCAGCTAAAATCCAGACAACAAAGCAGATATAATTAACTGGTCTTTATAATAATCTATTGTAATCTTTAGTAATATGAATCCTTTATATTATGTTTCTATTTTTAGATGCTGTGTTTAGAATAGTAATTGTATTTCTGAATACTGAATGGAATTTAATTGTAAGTGGTAATTTAAGGAGGTAGAACCAACTCTGTTTTTAAGTTCTTTAATGGAAAAGAAGGTGTTTATAAAAGGCCTGTGTTATGGGGTGGCTTTTCCAAATATTACCATGTAATTGTATGTATCTGAAGGACAACCAGTATGGGAAACCAAGACAAAAATCTTTATAAACTTTTTGTAGATTAACTTGGAGTTTTAATTTGTCTTCTTTGTTAGGTATCTTTTGTTACATGATTTACTGAATAGAACTCTTATAATTTACTAAGTGAAAGTATTTGCTTGAAGAATTTTGGGTAGAATTATCCTGGAAGATGATGTATTCTTTCATATTTGGTTATAGCATCTAAAAAAAATCTTTTAACTTTGACCAAATCTTTCTGTGTTTATCCAGTTGTGTGAGAACTATATTGAAATGTCATTTAAGAAAATGTCTGAGCCATTTAAATTTCAGTTTCATTTATTATGGCTTGAAGTTTATATGAAATATATACTACAGGGATACATGGGTTCACACAATTAGATAAGGATGTAGGTTGAAGGTTTTTGGATAGGCTCTAGTAGTTAGTTTCTTTTTTTGACTAAGGAACCAATTCTTGATTTTTCAGTTTAAAAATGAAACTTTCAGAAAATCCCTGGTGGTCCAGTGGTTTGGACTCCATACTGTCACTGCCAAGGGCCTGGGTTGGGTCCCTGGTCAGGGAACTAAGATCCCGCAGGCTGTACTGTGCAGCCAGAAAAAAAAAGAATACAACCTTTTAACTTTATAAGGTTAGCTACAAATTAATTAAGACTATGTAAGGTAGATCACCTCATAAATTTGTTATTTTTACAGCAGTGGTATGTTAAGTTCAAAGAAGAAATAGGAACTGATGTCCAAAGCCTTAATGCCATACCATGGAAATGAATTTGAGTACAGAAAACTGGCACTGTCACTTTAGAGCTTGGTTTCTACTTTGGTGGTGTGGTGGTTTATTCGCTAAGTCCTGTCTGCCTCTTGCGACCCCGTGGACTGTAGCCTGTCAGGTTCCTCCGTCCATGGGATTCTCCAGGCAAGAATCCTGGAGTGGGTTGCCATTTCCTTCTCCAGGGGATCTTCCCGACCCAGGAATCAAACCCGGGTCTCCTGCATTGCAGGCAGGTGATTTACCAACTGAGCTATCTACTTTGGTACCTTCCAATAATAATAAATTATAAAATTATTTAAGCATTTGTGTTTAAAGTAATTTTAAGGAAAGGTCATAAATTTAGATATTTAAGTACATCATTCTTTTGCAAACATCGGAGAAACATAGGAAATACTCTGTTTTAATAGACTTCAGATATACTTAGGTTCATTGGGTTATGTGTACTTATTTAGTCTCATTTACTTTTCTTTGTCTAGGAATTTGGAGTAGTTTCAAATACAAGATTGATTGCTGCTGCTACTTCTGTATGTAAGTGCAAAAATTATATTCTGCTTTAAAATTGTAATTCTGAAGAAGGCTCCATAGGACATAGATGTTTTGCAGTTTATGAGAGCTATGAGAGATTAGTTTGGTCTGTTAAATCTCTTGAGGTGAGGTTATTACTTTGACTGCTAAAAATGGATAGTTACTATTGATCAAAAAACATCAGTTCTATGGCTCTTAATTTTATAGTTTATGAGAGCTATGAGAGATTAGTTTGGTCTGTTAAATCTCTTGAGGTGAGGTTATTACTTTGACTGCTAAAAATGGATAGTTACTATTGATCAAAAAACATCAGTTCTATGGCTCTTAATTTTATCATTAGGGTAAAGAAAATTTTTTTCAATTTTATTATACTTTATTGCTCCATAATGACTAGCTATTGTGTTACTCTTGTGGGTGAAATAAACTATTTCTTTAGCAATTGTAATTACGTCTTTGATGGAGATTATGTATTTTTCCTCCATATGGAAAAATGTGGTGCAGGAAAATATGCTGACTCTTTAGTCCTAGAGCTGATTCTAAGCACCAGTTTGGGTCTAAGCAGCAGCTATGTAACTTTGAGCAAGTTGTTTTACCTTTTGGACTTAGTTTTTTATCTAAAAAGATGGGTTTTATCTACCTGTGAGTGATGGAATTAAAGGAAATAACACTGTAAAGTACTGTACACAAGGTAATAACAATATTATCTTATGCTCCATCTTCCTAGGTTAAGCCAAAAGATATCGCCTAACAAAAGATAATTTTTTTTTTTTTCCTCCTGTGATCTTACACAGAAGAGACAGAAGGTGTTTTAAGTTTTTGAGCCAAGGTTTCATATTATGGGGTCATTCCCCTTTCTGAAAAGAGTGTATTAATAAAATTGAATCTTTATCATGTCATGTTTTATTTTGAGGATAGAAGAGTAATAATCAGTGTTGCCATAGAATTTAATATACCAAATGTATCCCAGTGATGGAGTATTAAATTGTCATCTGGAAAATCAGTATTATTACAAAATTGAAAAATGACTACAAGGAAATCTACCAGAATATTAGCAGTGCTCATCTCTGAGTAGATTATAGGTTTCTTATTTTCTTCTTACTTTAGTTAGTCTCTGTTATCCAGATTTTTTAGAACGTGTATATTTTTAAAAATGTAAAATACCTATTTCCAAGCTTTTTTTTAATAGTGTATTATATGGCCCAGACAGCTTAGGTTTCAGATTTCAGCTCCAGTGCTTTTGACATGCAAATTAAGCAAAATATAACCTCTCTGTTATATGAGTATATTAACATCTATGTCATAGGGTTGTTGAGAGGATCAAATAAGTTAATATTAATAAAGCTCTTAGAACCATGCTTTGCTCAGTGTGTTATTAGTAGTTTGCTAGGGCAGCCATAACAAAATGCCAGAGCCTGCATGGTTTAAACATTTATTTATTTTCTCAGGATTTTGGAAGCTGGAAATCCAAGATGAGGGTGTCAACAAGTTAGTTTCTGTTAAGGCCTCTTCCTGGCTAGCAGATGCCTACGTTATTGCAGTGTCCTCACTGCCCCTTTCTCTGTGCGTGTACATCCCTAGTATTTCTTCCTTTGTAAGGATACCGCTCTTACAGAATTAAGGCCCCATGCTTATGATCTCATTTAACCTTAATTGCCTCTTTAAATGCCCTGTCTCAAAATCTAGTCAGATTGAGGGTTAGGGCTTCAAAATGTACTTTGGAGGGGAGGGACATTATTCACCCCATAGTACTCAGTAAACTTGTGACTATCATCATGTTCATCAGTAGCAGCATCAATTATCCCTGGAAAACACTATACTGGATGCAGTGGTGGATAGAAAAATAAGTACAAAGAATTAAAGGACAAGAAAATAAGACATCAATATAAAAATACTAATACAGAAGAAAGTAAGTGGCATAAAAGAGTAATAGAGGATGCAGTGAATGTTTTACACGGGAAAAGATGATTTGTTAGATGAATCCAAAAAGACTTAAATAGAATTTGATAAAGAATTTGTACCCAAGGAAATGCAGGGGAAAGACACTCTAGGAACATTGAACAGTTCAGTTAATAAATACATGGAAAAGCTAATGAGTTACATTCGGCGAATGGTGAGTAAAGAAATAGTGGGAAAATAGCACTACCTGACTAAGGCCAGATAATAGATGGCCTTTAGTTAGGAATCTGTAGCTTGTTCTTTTGTCAGTGGTGGTACCTTTCATAGCTTTTTTTCAACATGAGGATGATTCCAGAATTGTGTGTTGGGAAGTGATTTGGGCAGAATTATGTAAGATGAATTGGAGGAGAGTTTGAGTGTAAGTCGATGGACAAATTTTGAAGTTTTTTATGTGATAACGGCATGGATGAACCTTGAGGATACTATGATAGGTGAAATAAGCCAGTCACAAAAATGTAAATCTGTGTGATTCCACTTCAGTTCAGTTCAGTTCAGTCGCTCAGTCGTGTCCAACTCTTTGCGACCCCATGAATCGCAGCACGCCAGGCCTCCCTGTCCATCACCAACTCCCGGAGTTCACCCAGACTCACGTCCATCGAGTCAGTGATGCCATCCAGCCATCTCATCCTCTGTCGTCCCCTTCTCCTCCTACCCCCAATCCCTCCCAGCATCAGGGTCTTTTGCAATGAGTCAACTCTTCACGTGAGGTGACCAAAGTACTGGAGTTTCAGCTTTAGCATCATTCCTTCCAAAGAAATCCCAGGGCTGATCTCCTTCAGAATGGACTGGTTGGATCTCCTTGCAGTCCAAGGGACTCTGAAGAGTCTTCTCCAACACCACAGAACAAAAGCATCAATTCTTCAGCGCTCAGCCTTCTTCACAGTCCAACTCTCACATCCATACATGACCACAGGAAAAACCATAGCCTTGACTAGATGAACCTTTGTTGGCAAAGTAATGTCTTTTCTTTTGAATATGCTATCTAGGTTGGTCATAACTTGCTTTCCAAGGAGTAAGTGTCTTTTAATTTCATGGCTGCAGTCACCATCTGCAGTGATTTTGGAGCCCAAAAAAATAAAGTGTGACACTGTTTCCCCATCTATTTCCCATGAAGCGATGGGACCGGATGCCATTATCTTCGTTTTCTGAATGTTGAGCTTTAAGCCAACTTTTTCACTCTCCACTTTCACTTTCATCAAGAGACTTTTGAGTTCCTCTTCACTTTCTGCCATAAGGGTGGTGTTATCTGCATATCTGAGGTTATTGATATTTCTCCTGACAATCTTGATTCCAGCTTGTGTTTCTTCCAGTCCAGCGTTTCTCATGATGTACTCTGCATATAAGTTAAATAAGCAGGGTGACAGTATACAGCCTTGATGTACTCCTTTTCCTATTTGGAACCAGTGTGTTGTTCCATGTCCAGTTCTAACTGTTGCTTCCTGACCTGCATACAAATTTCTCAAGAGGCAGGTCAGGTGGTCTGGTATTCCCATCTCTTTCAGAATTTTCCACAGTTTATTGTGATCCACACAGTCAAAGGCTTTGGCATAGTCAATAAAGCAGAAATAGATGTTTTTCTGGAACTCTCTTGCTTTTTCTATGATCCAGCGGATGTTGGCAATTTGATCTCTGGTTCCTCTGCCTTTTCTAAAACCAGCTTGAATGTCAGGAAGTTCACAGTTCACATATTGCTGAAGCCTGGCTTGGAGAATTTTGAGCATTACTTTACTAGCGTGTGAGATGAGTGCAGTTGTGCGGTAGTTTGAACATTCTTTGGCATTGGCCTTTTTGGGATTGGAGTGAAAACTGACCTTTTCCAGTCCTGTGGCCACTGCTGAGTTACATGAGGTAATTATAATAATCAAATTAATAGAGATGGAAAGTAGAATAGTGGCTGCCAGGGACTGGAGGGAGGGAGAGAAAGGGGACATTTTCAGTTTTGCAGGAGAAAGAATTTTGGAGATGAAGTGTACCTGCATGCGTGCTCAGTCACTTCAGTCATGTCCAACTCTTTGTGACTCTGTTGACTGTAGCCTGCCAGGCTCCTCTGTCCGTGGGATTCTCTAGGCAAGAATACTGGAGTGGGTTGCCATGTCCTCCAGGGGATCTTCCCAACCCAGGGATCAAACCCTTGTCTCTTATGTCTCTGGTCCTGGGAGAGAGTTTCTTTACCACTAGCGCCACTGGGGAAGCCCATACACTATTGCAAATGTAATTAATACTACTGAACTATATACTTAAAAAGAGTTAAAGATGATAAATTATATGTAATGTATATTTTATCATAATTCAGAAGCCACCAGGAGTTTCCTGGAGGATCAGTGGTTAGGACTTGGAGCTTTCACTGCTGGGGCCCAGGTTTAGTCCCTGGTCAGGGAAGTAAGACTCCACATGGCATGCAGCCTGGCCAAAAAATTTATTTAAAAACAAAGCAGAGGGGGATTTATAAATCTTAGAAACCTTAATAGGTGATCATTTTTAAGTTATTAATAACTAAAGGGAGAGGAAAGGAAAGGTTAAGCAGACAGTTCCTAATGTCAAGTTTAAATGGCTTAAGATTTCACATCTTGACAGATGTTACCTATCTAAATGAGCTGTTAGAATACTCAATTCCTACCTTTTTTGAGGAGATAAGAGGATTGATTAACAGTGTTTTCATTTGTACTTTTTTGGTGACTAAGTAGTAACTGTGTGTGTATGTGTGTGTGTAGTTTTGAAGAAAATCCTAGAGACCTTTGCATGTATATTCATGATTTTATTAAAATGTATCATTTGATAAAAAAAATACATATTATAAAATGTTTAGAATGTTCAGATCAGTAAAAATCCTTAAATCTCAGAGATAACCACTGTTAACATTTTTTGGTTGTATTATCCTTCTAATAATTATATATATAGTTTACCTTGAATAACACAGGGGATCGGGACACCAACTCTGCTAAGTTGAGAAATCTGCATATAGAACTTTGGCTCATATCGTTCTTACTTATTGGAAAAATCCATGTATGTGTAGACACAGTTCATATCTGTGTTGTTCAAGGATCAGCTGTGCTTTGCTTAGTTGCTCAGTTGTGTCCAGCTCTTTGTGACCCCATGGACTGTAGCCCACCAGGTTCCTCTGTCCATGCGGATTCTCCAGGGCCCTCCTCCAAGGAATCTTCCCAATTCAGGGATTAAACCCATGTCTCCCACATTGCAGGCAGATTCTTTACCGTCTGAACCACCAGGGAAGCCCAAGGTCAACTGTATATATTTACAAATATATAGATACTTGTAAACACATATATAACCCGTGTTCCTTTTAAGCTAAATTACTAAAGAATAGAGCAATACCATTCTAGAGCTGAAAAGATTTTAGAAATGATAAAAGCCATTGATTTTTTTCCCATTTCCTGTATTTTTTAAGCAGCAGAATCCTGTCTTAATATATTAAATATATCATTGAAACTCTCTAATTGTAATTTGGATGGGGTCCTAGAGCTTTCTTCCACTTAGTCTTTCCCATTGCCTGAGAAAGGAAGAAAAATCTGCATCTCTAAGCATCCTCAAGAGTTCTTACTAAAAATGATTTAGCTTTACCATGAATATTTTACACTGTATTAAAAAAGTTTGTGTTAATGATCTCCCCATTTTCTCAGTTTAAGTTTTTTTGTTTGTTTTCTCAGTGAAAACTAGATTTTCATATGCCTTTCCAAAGGAATTTCCTTATAAGATGAACCATGTAAGTATATTATATAAAATAAAACTACTTGTCAAAGCTGTGTATATAAACTATATCTCCATTTTATATTAAAATAAACTGAATAGTCTCCTAGAAATGGCAATTTAAAATTGTACAAGAATGTGGACTTTATTTCTAAATTAAAGGTAACCTGCTTCTACCATAAAAAAAATAATTTATAGCTGTGGTTATTAACCCTGGTTGCCCATTAAATCACATTAGGAGCTTTTTTAATAATACTGATGTCAGGGGCTCTCTGGAAAAGATGAATTTCTATTGCCATTTTAATAGACATATTCTTTTTCCACCTTCCAAGGGTTTTTTTTTTTTTTCCTCTTTAAATTGTATTTTTGTTTCATTTTAGTACTCTCTTCTATTATTGATTTGTAACAAGAATGATATTTAAGTGGAGATAATTGCATTTTTGCATTTGTTGAGTGGAAAGTGTATTGTAAAATCTGAAGTTTATACAGGATATTTTAAATAAAAACAAGTAATAAGAATGCTTATATGAGACTGGCTTTTCCTTACAAGAATTAAAATGTCTCATAATCACAGTTGCATGCATTGTGTAAAAAGTAATTTTTTTATAGCATACGTTCATTTTGACATAAGCTGTTGTTTTCTTGATTTAAACACATTTTAGAACTTTTGATAAATAGCTATATATTCTTACGTTAAACTAAGTAGACTCAATTTAATTTGCTTTCATGTTGACATTTATAATCTTTTCAAAACAGGTATTAGAATGTGAATTCTATCTTTTAGAATTAATGGTAAGTATATTTCTTCCTTATGATTAATAGAGTAAAACTTACTTTCAAATTTAGTGAAGTCATAAATTTAAAGAAATAATTGTAGGGAGGTGCATTTTAAAACCATCCGAGTAATATGTGATGGTAAACCATAGTTCCTAGTGGCATCATCACCTGTATGCTGATGATACATACAGGTATCTTGAAAGCCTGTAAAATTGTATATCTTACTTAGGATGGAAAGTGTTTTCTGTTCTATAGTAACTATTATAGGATTACAGTCAAACCAGTCAGGATAGTAAACCACTGTAAATTATTTGCACAATTTGTGTATATGTGTGGGATTATTTAAAGATAGATTATGTCTTTGGCAGAATTCTGCTCCACCAGTTGGGAATTACGGATTTATAGGCTAATAAGAGGTTTCAGTGTGTTGCAGATGTGACACTTTGAGTCTCTAAGGGAATGGATGCTGACTGACTGCCAACCGATTTACCAAGGTATATTCCAGAGAGAGCACTGCCTTCACTGTTACAGTAGAGTTTAGGGCTGACATGCTGCTTGCTTAAGAGAATAAGAGGGAAGCAAGCATGAGTTAGAAAAAAATACATTTTGAAATACACTATTAAAAATAGAAAAAAATACATTTTGAAATATACAATTAAAAATCAGTTGGGTAATGATAAGGTTTTTGTGCTATAATAAATCTGTTTTTATACATACACATTTTTTAAACTGTTTCTAGGATTGTTGCTTGATAGTGTATCATCCTTATAGACCTTTGCTCCAGTATGTGCAGGACATGGGCCAAGAAGACATGTTGCTTCCCCTTGCATGGTAATTAGAACAGAAGTTATTCATAGTGTAACATGTTATTAGCTAGGAAGGTTGACAATTAAATATGAAGTTTAGCATTTTTAAAGTAAACAGTGCCCCAAGATATTTTATGTTCAGTGAAATATCTGCTTATTGAATTTTAATAACTATATGGGAATAAATGCTAAAATGATAAAGATCTATTTGATGGATATTTCCATTAAAATTTGATTCTTAGGAAAAACAGTTTACATGAAAATTAAGATTTTATCTTTAAACAATAATGGAATGTATAACTAAATCACTGTGCTGTAAACAGAAATGAACACTGATTTCAACTATATTTCAGTAAAATAAATTTAAAAATGTTATCTTTAATCAGAATATTTTGGGTGGTATTCAGCATACATATTAATATTTTGTATAATTTCTAGTTTCCTAACTGATTTTCTAATTTTAGAAAAAACTTTCTTATATTAAAATTTATTATGAAGTTTTAAAAATTTAAATATATTTAGCTGTAATTTTATTCAATAAATTGGCTTATTGTCACATTCATGTATCCATCTTTTTCCTTTGATGTTTTCACCTTTATGTCTGTTAAAGTAATATAAAAGATATAAATATATACAGATAGGGAAAATCTGGCCCTCTCTGGAGGGAAATGTACAATCATATGAAGTAGTTCTGCTTTCAGTAATACCATGATTTACATTTCTATAGGAGGATAGTGAATGATACCTACAGAACGGATCTTTGCCTACTGTATCCTCCTTTCATGATAGCTTTAGGTATGTAAACGTGGTGTACCTTTATTAGCTAAATTATTATAAACCTATTTAGCTCATCCTAAAAGAAATTTCACCCTATTGTGCTTTATGTTTTTATGTTCCTTGAAGTAATAGACTATTCCTTGCATGTGAACTTTCAGTAATATGAACCGCAACTGTCACAAATCAGGATTATTTCCCCCCCACCCCCCTTTTTTGGTAAGTTTTTTTTTTTAATCGCTTAAAATAATTTTAACCAGTATCTGAGTTTTTTGGCAGAGAAGTTTGGAATTAAGGCTTTTAACATTAGTTGATATTTATATAAAATTAAGTCTTTCATTTCCTGAGCCCAGTTAAGTCCTCAGAGGTCAAGTAAAGGAGGCTTTTGTGGTCCTTTGTGCCTTGCTGGAGGGAAAGTTAGCCACTATTCTGTCAGTTTTATCTGTGAAAGGCAGTACTGTCATGAATTACTAATAGAACAGATGGTTTTAGGTTTAAACTTCCTTTAATTTACATTTGTGGGAAAATTACCTAACCCTTTTTGAGTTTGTTTCCTTAATTATAAAATGTGGGCGGTACTAAAACTGTATAAATTTGTTACAGGAATTAAGCTTTCTTTTAAATAATGCCTGCTATATATTAGGCACTTGTTAGTTTCTGTTTCCTTTCTGTCTTCATTTCTATAACTCTTGTCTTCTTGATTTCCTCCGTATTCTTTTACCAGTTCAGACTGTTTTCATTGGTTTCTCTGTATTCAGTTACCCCTTTAATGTTTATGTTTCTCAGCCTTCTTACATGAGGGATGGCAAATAGGTTATACTTTTATAGTACTGGAGGCTCGCTGGAGTCCTGTGTTTGGAAGGATTTTGAAGTGGCATCTGGGTTCAGTGGGGGAGGAATGCTGAGATCTGCATGGGTAGGAAGGCTGTGTGCCACATCTCTGTCATCCATGCTGTTTTTGTTCTTCCCCTGGCAGGCTCATCGATTCTGCTGTCTCTGTGTGTTGAAACATTTAAATTTCTTTATTCAACCAAGATTTGCTCCTGAACTGGTCTTTATATCAATCTGTGCCTTTTGGATAGCTTCCTTTGGCATCTCACTGGCCCTCAGACTCTTAATTAGGATGAAACTCAACAGTTTGCTCCAAAATAAACTTTTAAATGTCTTTGTTATGTTGATGAATAGGACTAGTTAGTTGGAAACCCAGTAGTTAGGCTCTTTTATCTCCCTTGATACCTACTTCTAGCTGGTAACCAACACCTGTTGTGTCTGCCTTTAGTAATCTCATAGCTATCTTCTCATTTTTATCCGTATTATTACAGCTATCTCCTTCCTGACTAATTGGCTTCCAGCATCCCTGTTCTCAGAGAGCCAGTCTGTCCTCCACACTTGAGCAGGGCTAGAGGTTCTCAACCAGGGATAATGTTTCTCCCCACAGGATGTGTGGCAGTGTCTGGAGATGGTTTTGATCATGACAGCTGGGGTGGGATGCTCCTGGCTTCTAGTGAGTAGAAGCCAGGGATGCTGCTAAGCATCCTGCACTGCATAGGGCAGTCTTAAAGAATTGTCTAGTTCATAATGTCAGTAGTGCTGAAATTTAGAATCTGAGCTGGAAAGAACTTTTTAAAATGCAGAATTTGTGCCCCAATTAAATCTTTAAGTGCTCCTCCCAGTTCAGTTCAGTTCAGTCGCTCAGTTGTGTCCAACTCTTTGCGACCCCATGGACTGTAGCACAGCAGGCCTGCCTGTCGATCGCCAACTCCCAGAGTTTACTCAAACTCATGTCCATTGAGTTGGTGATGCCATCCAACCATCTCATCCTCTGTCATCCCCTTCTCCTCCCACCTTCAATCTTTCCCAGCATCAGGGTCTTTTCCAATGAGTCAGTTCTTTGCATCAGGTGGCCAAAGTATTGGAGTTTCAGCTTCATCATCAGTCCTTCCAATGAATATTCAGGATTGATCTCCTTTAGGATGGACTGGTTGGATCTCCTTGCAGTCCAAGGGACTCTCAAGTCTTCTCCAACACCACAGTTCAAAAGCATCAGTTCTTCAGTGCTCAGCTTTCTTTGTAGACCCAACTCTCATCCATACATGACTACTGGAAAAACCATAGCTTTGACTAGACGGACCTTTGTTGTCAAAGTAATGTCTCTGCTTATTAATATGCTGTCTAGGTTGGTCATAACTTTTCTTCCAAAAAGCAAGCATCTTTTAATTTCATGGCTGCAGTCACCATCTGCAGTGATTTTGGAGCCCCAAAATATAAAGTCTGTCATTGTTTCTACTGTTCGCCCATCTATTTCCCATGAAGTGATGGGACCAGATGCCATGATGTTAGTTTTCTGAATGTTAAGTTTTAAGTCAACTTTTTCACTCTCCTCTTTCACTTTTCATCAAGAGGTTCTTTAGTTCTTCACTTTCTGCCATAAGGGTGGTATCATCTGCATATCTGAGGTTATTGATATTTCTCCTGACAATCTTGATTCCAGCTTATGCTTCATCCAGCCCAGTGTTTCTCATGATGTACTCTGCATATAAGTTCAGTAAGCAGGGTAACAATATACAGCCTTGATGTACTCCTTTCCCTATTCGGAACCAGTCTGTTGTTCCCTTGTCCAGTTCTAACTGTTGCTTCCTGACCTGCATATAGGTTTCTCAAGAGGCAGGTCAGGTGGTCTGGTATTCCCATCTCTTCCAGAATTTTCCACAGTTTGTTGTGATCCACACAGTCAAAGGCTCTGGCATAGTCAATAGAGCAGAAGTAGATGTTTTTCTGGAACTCTCTTGCTTTTTCCATGATCCAGCGGATGTTGGTAGTTTAATCCCAACTTTTGGATAAAATCCATAGCTTTGTTTTAGCATTTATATACCTGTCACTCTCTGCTCCACTCCTCCCTTTTGTAAAAACTTAGCTTAGATATCATCTCTTTAGTGACATGCTCCCCAACTTTGTACTCCCTGAATCACCTGAGTCTTTGTTTAGGATGTCTCTGTCCCTAGTATACTCTGTGTATGCCCTGAAATGGCATTTTCCACTGTATTTTTATTACTTATTTTTATAATTCTGACCTTTGGCCTTTCAGTTCATCTTGGACAAGCCCTACTTTGTAACTTTGTTTAACTTGGGGCAACCAGTATGTTGTTTCACATTTGAGTTACTCTTTGCCTAGAATGTCACTCTTAACAAAGTCATATGGTTAACCTGACCAGGGAATATAATATTTAATAAGCCTATGTGGGATCAGGGTAGGCAGGCTGCTTGGGAAAAATTATAGTAGGCAAAGTTAAGATGTAGATTGTCATCCTTGGGCTCTTTCATTATCTTTGTTAGTTTGTATTGTAAGTAATATATATAAATACATTGTTATAGTTCATTACGTTTTTTTTTCTTCAGCTCTGTTGGATTACAATGCTGAATTCTGTATAGAATGCCCCGTTTTCACCTAACTTGATCATATGCTAATGACTTGAAAAAGCAGAAGCAACACTGCTTTTAATTGAAAATACCAAAACAGAGTAGTGTTTAAATTTATCATTGCATTGATTGGCTGGTTTTTCTGGTTTGTTTTTTTATCACTCTGACTTTTGGGTGCATTTTGACCACTACTTTGTACTACTGTTCAGGGATTCTTCCCCTGTGCTAATTTTCTCAGTGGACTTTTTCCTCTCTGACATGCCCTAACTCTCAAGGCAACTGCACCATGACTAGCTCACCTCATGCTCACCATGAGGAGCAGATGTCAAAACCTTAAAAACAAAAACTATATGTATATCACCCAGTAATTTTTCCTCCCTATAAGATTAAATTGGTGGGATGGTCATATAATTCATAAATTATATGAATCTGTATAATTTTTAAAAAGAATATAATAAAATACACATAAGTGAATGAATATCTTTCTGACTCCATACATTCCATGTGCAATTAAACATGTAATTTGTGTCTCATTTTCTCTCCAGCTTGCCTGCATGTAGCCTGTGTTGTACAGCAGAAAGACGCCAGACAGTGGTTTGCTGAGCTTTCTGTGGATATGGAGAAGGTAATCTTTAGAATTCCCTTAACTGAATATAAACTTGAACATTTTGAAGTTAATGTCGTATTTATTTACCATGTGCCTAAAATTTCATGATGTCAGCCAGGCATTGAGTACTTCTTGGTTAAAAAAAAAAATGTTAAGAAATATGTTGGCAAGAAGAATTGATTTTGACCATTTAGGTTATATTTCTGTTCAGTTTAGGATTACATAGAATGGTAAACTTAGAGATTGCAAAGCAGTCTCTAATTGCCAAAATTATTTTAAAAGCTACCTAGTGACGACTGTAATCCTACTCTAAACTCCAGTAACACAACCTATCTCCTGACATTGGATTGTTGCCCTTTTTTCTACCTTTTTTTGCTGAAATGTTCTAGAATCAGTCCAAGGATAGATTTACTTGGGGGGGGGGAATCTAATTTGGAAACTGGACTTGATAGATTTGTAGCTGCTGGTTTTGAGTACCTTAATTCATGTATAGAGTAGTTAGTAGAGAATCAAAATCTTTTGTGCACTACCTGTCATTAAATTTTTTGAAACAATGATTTTAGAGGAGTGTACTTTGTAACGGTAGGGCTTCCCAGGTGGCTCAGTAGTAAGAAATCTGCCTGCCAATGCAGGAGACACTGGTTCGATCCCTGGGTCAGGAAGATCCCCTGGAGGAGGAAATGGCAACCCACTCCAGTATTCTTGCTTGGAGAATCCCATGGACATAGGAGCCTGGCAGGTTACAGTCCATTGGGTGGCAAAGAGTTGGATATGACGGAGAACACACATGCTCTATAGTGGTATTCTCTTTAATGGTTTAGACTTTTGTTCCTAGTACCTCACTGTTTTGTTTTGGTTTAAGATATCAGTAGATAGAAGGAAACCAACTGCAGAGATGGATAAGGATAAGACCTAGCATACATGTGCTTTCACATTTACTGGGATTGACTAACCTAATCTGAAGGATAGAGACTGTCTTTTCACTGTTTCCTAAATGATGTCTAGGATGTGATGTATGTTCTTTATATACCAAATGTTGCTTGATATTGCCACTGAGAACTTTTCAAATATTTTCTTCTAGATTTTGGAAATAATCAGGGTTATTTTAAAGTTGTATGAGCAATGGAAAAATTTTGATGAGAGAAAAGAGATGGCAACTATTCTTAGTAAGATGCCAAAACCAAAACCTCCTCCAAACAGGTACTTTGTAGAGTTTAATTATTGCTTTTATTTAATTATATATTGCATAGGCATTATCATATTTTTAATAGAGTATGCTATTTTGTTTTTATAAAATGTCTTCTAAAACTTCATGATACGTGTTTTTTGTGACTTAATATTTTGAAGACGTCTCATTTTAAAAAATACATTAATCTGATCATCTGTTAAGTAACTTTTCTTGATATAATGGTGGGTCTATTACAGGTATCCCTCAACATATGGCTTATATACTTACATAAGTTTAAACAGAACAGAGATAGGCAAGTCCATCTAAAATTCAGGGATAAAGAATTTTGTAGTAGTTCCATGTCAGTTTCACTCTGTGCCATCTTTTTTCCCCCAGTAGTGGCTGTTACCCTGGTGATAAAGTTCAGTATCATTTTTCAAAAACTTAGATGATTGATCTGATACTGTAAAGATAAATAAATTTGACTTTCGAGTGACTCAGAGATCCATTGCACATAATAACATAATTTTGCTAAGTATGAGTTACTTGTGCTAAAAGGGTTTTTTTGTTGTGGTGGGGTTTTTTATGTGTTTTATTGTTTTTTAACTGGATCTGTTCATTTAAGTTCAGTGGTTCTCAGCTGTCAGTGTACATCGGATCATTTCGTTTAGGGGGAAAAGGTCAGAAGGGAAACTACCCATCTTAATCATTTATCAAGAAAAATTAATAAGTTATATAATGTTAAGATTGATTTGTAGATCTGGTATGTTAAGGTTACCATTTGGAAAAATTAATACTTTTACAAGGAGCTGTTTAAAGCAGCCATTCAAACAGCTGCCTTTGGATGCATTTTTTGCAGAAATTCCCTGAGTGATTCTTCACTAGTTGCAGGGCCTGAAGCTGCAAGATGCTGATGGACAAGATAAGGCAGTTATCCTATTGCCACAGTTACTGGTATTTTCAGTTTCAGTGTTTAAATATTCAGTGCTTTCCAGGAAATTACCATATTTCTTTCTGACTTTTAAAGGTTTGCTGTATTCACGTACGGTTTTATTATGCCTTTGGACAATGATTTTTTGGAAGAACACTTCTTGATTTTCATTATTAGTAGGAAGATTTTCCATGTATAATTTAATTTCATAGGAAATTTGTCTAGAAGAATCTCTATGTTGAGTGATACCTGTAATGACAACAGAATACCCTAATTTAAATTTTTGAGTGTGTATGGACACTAACTTCCAGAATGCTTGCTATATGTGTGAGGGCACCAAGTTACATAAGAATAAAAACATAAAACCAAATGTAGTCTTCTGGATTTTAATTTTTCCACATCTGTATCTTATGATTGGAAATGTCTTTGTTTTGTAGAGCCTATAGCAAAGAATAACTTTAAAAATTAGTAGCCTTACTAGGGTTTTGAAAATGAGTCTTTTAATTGGTGTAAAATCTCTTTCTTCCCCACTTGAACAGTGAAGGAGAGCAGGGTCCAAATGGAAGTCAGAACTCTAGCTACAGCCAATCTTAAAACATTCCGAAGAATTTCATAGTGGACCAGTTGGAAATAAACCATTGGACAGATTTCAGTAATGTCTTCAGTGGAACACAAATGAAAATGAATAGCTTGTTTCTGTCAAGCATATTGGGAAGTGATTTTATTTTTGCAAAATGTTTTCCTTACCTAATTTGATTCTAATACATAATTGATTAAAATCTATTGTTTATGAAAGTTTGGAAAGGTTCTGAGAGGACCTACAGACAGACATACAGACTTTTGAAAATTAATAGCTTCTGATTAGTATAATTTTTCTTAATTTGGATAATAGAAATTTTAACTTTTTATTAAGCCAGAAAACATGAAACATAATTTGTTTAAAATTCTCTTTGGTCACTGAATGACCAAAAAAAGGAAGTAAGTCAAATATATGAGGGTCTTTTTTTTTTTTCCCTCCTTAAGTTAAACTTTAAAATTGTATTTAAGGAATCAAATCTTACAAAATCGTGGAAGGTGTTGGTGATGATGATGATTTCAGGGAAATGAATCAATTACCTATGATTTTAAAGTGTATTTTATTCAGTAGTTTTGGTATCTTGCCATGGAGGATACTAGCCCAGCCTAACAGAAAAGTGCAATATGTACAGCATACTTTGACATTTTAAAAGTTATACTCCATAACCATTTTGAAATGCTGGGCAAACATTTAAAAAACTTGCATTTAATTCAGTTAATCAGGCATTTTGAAAGCTAATTGGATGAAAACTGTAATATGGTTGAAATTTGGTAACATTTTTGTTATTTTTACTGTGAAGTTTTTATATGATGTACACACCCTAGTTTATTTTTGTGTCTTAGTGTGGACTTACAGATTTACTACAGGAATCCTGAGCCAGGAACACAGTCAGGTTTCAGGCCAGTTAGATACTGGCTGTTCTTAATTCTCATCTGAGTGTAGGACTTCAGACTAAATGTTATATCAGTGGGACTTTGCTGTCTGTAGAAGTTACTAAATTACATGATCGTTTTCTTCAGACTTGAAGGAGAGTGATAAAATTTGGAGTCATAGGATATTGATGTACAATTTAAGGATTAAAAATTTTTATAATTCAATTGTGAATAATGGATTATTAAATGTTGACTTCCTAGTATAAAACTACAAGAATAAAAATACATTCTCCAGCTATATTGGCTAGTGTCTTGAATTTATCTTTTTTGACTCTTCTTTCTGTTGTTTTTGGAGTCTTTCTTCCTTTGGATAAGTATTAAAGCCTTCTATGGTTTATCAAGTAGTAATTTCATATAGTTTATAAACAGACTTCTAGAGTTCTGCTTCCTTGTGGAGAGTATCACATAAGCTGGAAAAAGATAATAAAGTCAGTACCATTGATAAACATTGGTCTCCTAGGATTATGAAATAAGAAAAAAAAGCTCTCCTCAGGTCTGAAGGAATTAAGACTGGGCTTGGGTTGGAAGGGCAGAATGATTATATATATCACTATCATTGACTTAACCCTAATTTTTTTTTTAAGCCTACCTATATTTCTAAAAAGTTTTTAGTTTGAAAATACATATGCCTGGTACTTTTATTTTCAACCTCTTAAGTAGAAAATGAACATATACAAGAGTAGATAAAATGTTATAATGAGCCTCCTTAATACCTGTCAACTCATGGCCAATTTCATTTTAAACTCCCACCACTTCCTCCAATATGCATATTATTTTTAAGCAAATCCAAAATATTTTGTCCATAATTATCTTAGTATGTAATCCTAAAATACCTAGAAGAGAATTTGTCAAAATAGTTTTGTAATAAATATCTAGCGTTTATATTTTTAGTTGTTTCCTTAATATCATAAAAATTATTAAATAATTCTACTTAGGATCTAAATATAGACTACATGTGTAATTCATTGATAAATCTTTTAAAATTCTTGGATTCCTCCTTTATTTCATTTCAGAAGTTCCCCATTTTGGTTTGCTTGTTCACTAAGAATTTCCCACCATATGTACTTTGCTGATTGTATCTTTGAGGTGCTACTTAACATGTTCTTTTCTCTGTATTTCTATATATTGGTAATGGAATGCAAAAGCTTGATCAGGTTCAGGCTCAATTTTTCTTTTTCCTTTATAAACTATTGTATAAAGTATGGATATTTTCCTTCAGGAGGCATATAATGGCTGGTTGTCTCTTCCTTTATTTAGTAGCCATTGAGGGATGTGTATTGTTTTTAAAAACTAAGTATTACCATAGGCTGCATTATTTAGTAAGACAGCCGCTAGCCATGTGTGGCTACTGAACACTCAAAATGTGGCTAGTCTGAATTGAAATGTGCTATATATATGTTGAATTTTAATACTTGGTACAAAAGAATGTAAGATATCAAATTTGTTTATAATGATTATATGTTTTAAATGATTTTTTAGATACCTAGGAGTAAATACAAATATTAAAATTAATTTCACCTCTTTTATCTCTTTTTAAATGTAAGCAAATTAAAAATCACATAATGGCTTGCATCATAATTCTTTTGGACAGTGTTGCTATAAGACATAAGGAAAATGTCAGATCCAGTTCCATTTTCTCTGCTTTTTATTCCTGCTCTCAGAGCAACTTTTAGTCATTTCTTTGCTGTTGTGTTACTTCCACATTTTCAAGTAACATGCTTATCGCATTTACTGAGCACTTACTTACTATGTAACAAGTACATTCTAAGCTCTCTACCTTATGAAGTCATTTACTTCTCAGGCAGTCTTTTCAGAGATGTTCTTGTCCTCAGGAACAGAAAGTTAAGTAATTTACCTAATCACAAGTCAAGAGGTTGGATTTAGTTCAGTTCAGGTCCTCACTCGTGTCCAACTCTTTGCGACCCCATGGACTGCAGCATGCCAGGCCTCCCTGTCCATCGCCACTCCCACAGTTTACTCAAACTCATATCCCCAAAAATTGAATCGGTGATGCCATCCAGCCATCTCATCCTCTGTCGTCCCCTTCTCTCGCCTTCAGTCTTTCCTAGCATCAGGGCCTTTTCCAGTGAGTCAGTTCTTCAAATCAGGTGGCCAAATACTGGAGTTTCAGCTTCATCATCAGTCCTTCCAATGAATATTCAGGACTGGTTGGATCTCCTTGCAGTCCAAGGGACTCTCAAGAGTCTTCTCCAACACCACAGTTCAAAAGCATCAGTTCTTCGGCACTCAGCTTTCTTTGTAGTCCAACTCTCACATCCATACATGACCACTGGAAAAACCATAGCTTTGACTAGACGAACCTTTGTTGTCAAAGTAATGTCTTTACTTATTAATATGCTGTCTAGATTGGTCATAACTTTTCTTCCAAGGAGCAAGCATCTTTTAATTTCATGGCTGCAGTCACCATCTGCAGTGATTTTGGAGCCCCCAAAATAAAGTGTGTCACTGTTTTTATTGTTTTCCCATCTATTTGCCATGAAGTAATGGGACCAGATGCCATGATCCTAGTTTTCTGAATGTTGAGTTTTAAGCCAACTTTTTCACACTCCTCTTTCACTTTCATCAAGAGGCTTTTTAGTTCCTCTTCGCTTTCTGCCATAAGGGTGGTACCATCTGCATATCTGAGGTTATTGATATTTCTCCCAGTGAGCTTGGATTAGATTTTTATTAAAATTTGGGCAGTGGACTCCAAGGCCCAGGCTCTTAAACACTTCACTTTACTGCCTGCTCTGCTTACCCTCCAGTTTCTTTTAATTTCTTTCAGTTGTAAATATCATTGCAACTTCCTACTATTGAAGATTTAACTTTCCTGCATACCTCCTATTCTCCATTCCAACTCCCATCTACCCCACCACCACCCTGCCCCCATACTCATTCTACCCTGGGACTTCTACTCCCATCTTCCTCCCAGGTAAACTGCATAATTGTTGTTAAACTTATATTCAGTATAAAGTATACACAGATAATTTTGTGTTCTGTAGTATTTCCTTTCTATTTGAATATTTTTTGCCTTCTGGGAGTAGGGGTTTTAACTAAAAGCCTGGTATGTTTATGCAGACTCTTTACCCTGACGTATTTACCTATTCCTTGTTGGGTCAAGTACTTCAACTGCAGTTCACTCTGTATAGTTTTTCTTCTCTGTGAGCTTGTGGCTCTTAATATCCTCACTTTGTTAATATATATGCCCTAGTAATATTTGTTTATATAATTTGCTTAAAGGCAGCAAGGATTTGAAGAGTCACGATCTGGGGAGAAGGAAAGCTAAGGAGGATGAGCCAACATTGAAAAGTGTATGTGTGTGTGTGTGTATTACATGTATTTTCCATCTTTTCTAGTTCTTGTAGGGAGTTGGCTCTGTTAGAAACTAGATTGATGTGTCAGAAATAGAAGTTCAAGGTGATAACATCACATCTCTACCCCAGATTCTCCAATAGCTTAATAAATTATTTAGGACAAAAACCAGGTCCTTACAGTTTACTTTCCAGGCCTTACATGTTCTGAGTGACTATATAAATGAGACTAAAAACAGATGGGTCTGAAGAGACAGATGGAAGAAAGCACAAAGTTGTTTTACCACTCATCAGTATATGAACAAGTATAGGACTTAACATTCTAAAGGAATATACTTATGCTAGTGGGGATCATTTGCATTTAAACTTTCTTCTAATAATATTTTCATTATTTTTAATTAAGATGTATTTACAGATAGTGTATAGTTTAAAAATGGTTGCTTCAGTGAGTTTTGGTAAATGATTATACCTGTGTCCCAGCACCTCAATCAAGATAGAGAGTGCTTCCATCACCCTAGAAATTTTCCTCCTTGTTTTTCTAGTTAATCTCTTATCAATGGAGGCAACCACTGTTCTGATTACTATCCCTATAGATCATATTACCTTTTTAAGATTCCAAATTGTATCACTACCATGTTGGTCATAGTGCCATAAGTCTTTGCATATTGTTAATTTATTTTCATTGTTCATATTTCACCTACTTTTCATCCCAGATTTTTGGTATTTTAAGGTTAAGTCTGTTTGGTAATCTACTGGTATAGCTCATAGCCTCTTTGATGAAGAGTATAGAAGCTATGCTGAACACCTGATCACACATTATGATTAAGTAATACAAGTAACTGGGTATTTTGGAATATACTTAAAGCTCAACATTCAGAAAACGAAGAGCATGGCATCTGGTCCCATCACTTCATGGCAAATAGATGGGGAACCAGTGTCAGACTATTTTTTTGGGCTCCAAAATTATGGCAGATGGTGACTGCAGCCATGAAATTAAAAGACGCTTACTCCTTGGAAGGAAAGTTATGACCAACCTAGATAGCATATTCAAAAGCAGAGACATTACTTTGCCAACAAAGGTCCGTCTCGTCAAGGCTATGGTTTTTCCTGTGGTCATGTATGGATGTGAGAGTTGGACTGTGAAGAAAGCTGAGCGCTGAAGAATTGATGCTTTTGAACTGTGGTGTTGGAGAAGACTCTTGAGTCCCTTGGACGACAAGGAGATCTAACCAGTCCATTCTGAAGGAGATCAGCCCTGGGGTTTCTTTGGAAGGAATGATGCTAAAGCTGAAACTCCAGTACTTTGGCCACCTCATGCGAAGAGTTGACTCATTGTAAAAGACTTTGATGCTGGGAGGGATTGGGGGCAGGAGGAGAAGGGGACGACAGAGGATGAGATGGCTGGATGGCATCACTGACTCGATGGACGTGAGTCTAAGTGAACTCCAGGAGTTGGTGATGGACAGGGAGGCCTGGCGTGCTGTGATTCATGGGGTCACAAAGAGTCGGACATGGCTGAGTGACTGAACTGAACTGATTGAATAATACTAAAATATTTAAAAATTAATTTTAGAATCCCTTTATTTTAGAAACCTTTATGTTCCCATGGTGAGTCACATACATTACCTTAATCATCATTAGGCTTTGGAAATAGGCTGGGGGAGGTGGTATTCCCAATTTATAAGTGAGAAAAAGATTCAACAAAAAAATAATTGACATATACAAACTCCCTTTCCCATTAACCAGTGGTTCCAGGGCTACATTTTTATTCTTTTGCCTATTCCACTATTCTGGGCTGCATGTACACAAGGAAAGGGTCAGCTTGTATTCCAAAAATCAATCTCCTTGTTTCTTCTCTGAAAGTTCATAGGTTGCCCATTCCTTCCATCCTCCAGCATAGTGTTGAGCACTAAAAACATACATCAAATAATTAGTGCTGTAACCGTTTTTCCTGCTTTATAGCACAAGGTTCACAGGAACTTTAGAGATAAGATGACTAGAGATTTAGCAGTGCATTGACTTTTCACCATAATATTTACACTTGAAGCATATTTAAAGGATCGTAGAATGAAAAGTACAGCCAGTCGATAATATTCTGTACTCTATACTTCTGTTAGTATAGTAAGTATAAAATTCTTCAGTAGACCAATAAAAATATGCCTATGGAACACTGCAATACATATCCTAAACCCATTTTTATCCTTAAGCTACTTACTTGTTAAAGCCCAGAGATACTGCTGTGACCATAGCCACCTTGCTTCTCACTCCAGCTAAACAAGAAAACACTAGACTGTCAGATTTGGATGGCTTTACTTCTTTGTACTTCTCTTTGAAGTCTTTTGGGTTCATCTGTAGAGCTTCACCTACATCATCCACTGAAAGAAAATGTTAAGAATTTCATTTAAATTTTAGATACAGTCAATTAGTGGATATATGTTTTCCTAACAAATCAGGTTAAAACACATCACTTACATGGTATATTGACAGACCCAGGGATTTTTCCAGACTCAAGAATTTCCCATGGCTCTCTAACATCAATTAACATAATTTTTTTGGACTTCAGGAGGTTTTTAAGTTCCTTATAAGTGACATCTTCACAAATAGTACAAAAATTGAGGCAGCTTTTTATTGACTTCAAACCTGGAAAGAATAAAATAAATTAGCTACCTTCAAAATGACACCGCTATTAATATCTGGAAGGAGTAAGTCAAAGGAGTTTTCCTCATGTTCAAGTCAGCTCACCATATCAATCTTTTGACTTCTTATATAAAGTCTCATTTTCATAGTGGAAAGAACAGGGGTTTTAGAGTCAGATAAATCAAGGTTCAAATCCTGGCCTGCCCATTTAGCTCTGTGACCCTGGGCAGATTACTTAAACTCTCTGGGAGAGTAAAATCAAATAATATTTAACTTTTAGAGTTGCTATGAGGTTTAAATAATCTGTACAGTACTCAATAATCTCTTTTCACCTTTCCTTCATGACTTATGCACATTGTTCCTTCTGAAGGGAACACCTTTCTCTCTCGTCTCTACCAGGCACTCTGAGCCTCCTTTACAACCCTGTTAAATGTCACTTACCACTTCCCCTTTGATCAAACACTTCCACTTCTAGGTATCCATTCCCGTAAAATACACAAAGAAGGGTGTACATACACAAAAAGAAGCGTGTACAATGATAATTTTTGAAGAACTTTTAATAATAGCAAAGAAATTGGAAACTAAAATATCCATCAATAAGGGACTAGCTTTAGGGTAATTCATAGTTATGGGATATATGCAGTGGTTAAAAGAGTTTTATGTATTGCCATGAATACCTAAGCTTTTGAATACCTAAGTGAGAAAAAAAATTACAGAAGAGTAAGTGCAGAAGGTCACACTATATATTAAATATTCCCCAGTGGCTCAGCTGGTAAAGAACCTGCCTGCCAATGCAGGACATGCAAGAGACACATGATCCCTGGGTTGGGAAGATCCCTGGAGAAGGAAATGGCCCCCCACTCCAGTATCCTTGTGTAGAAAATTCCATGGACAGAGGAGACTAGTGAGTTGCAGTCCATGGTGTCACAAAAAGTTGGGCATAACTGAGTGTGCATACACATAGATTTGTTTGTTGTTTAGTTGCTAAGTCATATGCGACTCTTGTGACCCCATTGACTGTAGCCCACCAGGCTACTCAGTCCGTGGGATTTCCCAGGCAAGAATACCCAGATTAACATTTCCTACTCTGGGGGATCTTCCAGACCCAGGGATTTAACCCTCGTCTCTTGCTTGGCAGGCAGATTTTTTTTTCTACTGAGCCACCTGGGAAGCACATACATTTATTTAGGTATACTCCTATCTGGGGAGTGTATATAAAGGGGTGTGCTTTATTTGTTTTAATATAATTTTTGCTTTATTGTTTAATGAATATAATCATGTATTACAAGTTTTTTTTTTTTTTTTTTTTTTTTTTTTAATGAAACAGGCACCTTTTCTCTAACACCTCCAACTCCATCCTTTCCAATGCAGTCTCACTCGACTGGGTTGTGTATGGTGATGGTTTATTTGTGTCTGTCTTACCCCAAATGGGCTTCCCTGGTGGCTCAGATGGTAAAGAATTTTCCTGCAATGCTAGAGACCTGGTTTAATCCCTGGGTTGGGAAGATCCCCTAGACAAGGGAAAGGTACCTACTCCAGTATTCTGGCCTGGAGAATTCCATGGACCCATGGGGTCACAGAGTCAGACACGACTGAGCTACTTTCACCTTCACCCCCAACTGGTGAAGTAAACTATCCCAGCAGGATGTCTGTCAGATTAGGAGCTCAATAAATGATTGCAGACTAAAGGTAAAACCAAATAACAGAATTTGTATGAATGACACATCTTCAACTACACAGGCTGTACCAAGAGTTACAAGGGAATAACTGGGGCGGGGAAGTGTTACACTGGAGCCCCTGTATCTTTATCCACAAAAGTTGTTGCTAAAGGAGAGGCAGTATATTAAGCAGAGATAAGGGACAGGAGGTCTGCTCCGAGTTCTAGACCACCTCCTCCACTAACCACCTTGGCTTCTCTGGCTTCTGTTCGGCCAGTTGTGGTACTATTACAGGCCGAACGAGGTATCTGGGTTTGATCAACCCGTGAGTGCTGCTCTCTAGTGGGTCGCAAGTAAAACTCGCAAGACGGCTTCTCATTGCCACTGTCCAGGGCAGGAACTGGCCACTCGGCTCATTTCTCTGAGTCGCGAATTGACCTTCATTGCTCAGTCAAGCACCATACCTTTCTAACTGTTCCCACGAGAGCCCCCTGAAGTCATGTTTACCTCTCTGCGTCTGCCGAGAGCAACCCCAGACCCCAGTAGCCCGGAATCTGAAGAAACAAGGACTGTAAGTGGGTGTTACATTCCCAGGGCTCAAGTGTACTGGGTCTGACTTTTAACTGGAAGCCTTAAAGAAGCAAACACGGTCACGAACGCCATCCTTTCCCAGGGGCTCGTGATTAGGCGTCCTCCCTTTCCTCGGGGACCACTGAGCTCACCCCAGAGCGCAGCCTCCGCAGACCCGAAGATCGTCCGGCAAGAACTCCAGGGCAGCAGGCGCTGCAGCACCATCGCTGCTAACCACTTCGTTCTCCTGCTCCTTCACTTCCGGCCGCGCGGCGAGCGGTGCCGGGCTCTCGAGCGCCCACCAGCTAGGCGCTGGCCGAACCCGGTAGTGCCACTAGGAGTAATCGCGAACAGAAACGTGCCCTGTTTTAAAATTTAAAAGATTAATGGGAAAGAAACTGAGGGTTGGGAAGAAACTGAGGTATGGGCTTTTTTTTTTTTTTTTAATTTTAATTATTTTTTAAAGGAGAGGCAAAGTTTAAAAGTGAACAGAAAATAGAAGGCAATATTTAAAGGTATAAAGTAAGAAATTCCTCCGGTTTACTTCAAAACAAGGATTCTTATGTATTGGATTAAAGCAAATTTTAATACATGGACACTTTGCTAAGAATCACTCTTAACTCCCATAGCTGACTCCAACTGATGTCAGTGTTAAGATAATCTCATCTTTTCCTCACTCATGATGATAGTTGACCTATATTTGATGATAACATGAATGTGTTGGATGGTTGGATGGCATCACCGACTTGATGGACATGGGTTTATGCAAACTCTGGGAGTTGGTGATGGCCAGGGAAGCCTGGTGTGCTGCAGTCCTTGGGATCGCAAAGAGTAGGACAAGACTGAGCGACTGAACTGAACTAAGTGTGTTAGTTTGCAATTGCTAATGTAACAATTATCAAATTTATTAACTAAACACAATTTTATTATGTACAGTTTTATAGGTCAGAAGTCACTTGGTGAAAATTAAGGTGTCAGCAAGTCTGTGGTCCTTCTGAAGGTCCTTCTGAAGGTCTGAAGGTGTCAGCAAGTCTGAAGGTCCTTCTGAAGGGGAGAATTTCTGTACTTAACTTTTACATCTACTGAAGGTTGCCTGAATTCCTTGGCTGTTTTTCCCTTTCTCCATCTTCAAAGCCAGCAGTTTGTCATCTTCACATCTCTCTCTGACTCTGATCTCTGCTTTTGTTGTCACATCCACTTCTCCTAACCTTTTTGCCTCTTTTTCACAAGGAACTTTGATTACAGTGAGGCCATTGGGATAATCTTAATCATATGTGCAAAATCTTTTTGCCGTGTAAGCTAACATAATAATAGGTTCTTGGAATTAGAACACATTGTATGTGGTTGTGGGGAAAGCATATTAAGCCTGTTGGATAATTTACCTTTTTTTACCTATTACCTTGTTTTAAATTTGTTTTCAACTTGGTTTATTACCTTATTTTTATTCTCAATTTTGTTTCCCAAGGATAATGAAAGCCATATTAACTGCAAATTGATTCACAGTGAAAATTTTAAAAATAAGCTTCCAACTGGCATTATTAAAGTATGAATACAATGAATAATTTCATGAAGGGTATACTTTTAAATTATTGTTTTAATATTTTAATAATAAAACCACTTCAGATTTCTATACCGATGACATCACTTACAATTATGTTTTTCCCAAGTCATTTGGAGTTTAACCGTAGTCTCTGTGTAATCTACTTTGTGGACTGACTTTGAACTAAGATGTCATTAAATACTGTAGATTCAAGTACTCTCTGTAGCATCCCCATCATAAACCACAAGTAGAATGGACACAGATATGAAAACGATGTACTTCAATGAGTCACATTTAATCTAATTTATACTTTTGCAAGAGCATATATTACTAAACAATTCTTTTTCAAGTGTTCATGGCTACTTATTTGAGAAATATTTTTCTGTAGGTTTCTTTTTTTTTTTCCTGAAGAGATGAATTTGTCCTTCTGTAACCAGCACAGGGCCAAACTTAGTTTATTTAAGAGGCTTAGAGCAAAAAGATCTTGTCAAACAGAAGTACTGATCATTGCTCCTTGAATAAATGTCCCAAGTTCTTCGTTCAGAGTTAGTTTGAGGGAAGGAAGTAAGGCTTAAAGTGGGATGCAAGGGAGAGAAATCACGTAACTTTTCTGGGAGAGGTCTACTAGTGCTGAGTTGATATCAATCATTCATTCTCAAACAACTCATTCTATTTTTTGCCACAATGCAGGTGAAAGACAATTGGAAAGAAGGGGATTCTTAAGAGACTTAGCACTTTTTCCATTTCTTTCTAAATCCACATCAAGCCCCCACGTTTTAGATAATTCATTGAAGAATTAGGAAATTTATTGCCTTTCATGCAACATTTTTTTCAAGAGTTTCTGTCAAAACTTCTTTTGACACAGCATTTTCACTGCCAATCACTTATTGAAAATACCTGCACAAGTACTCACAGATAAATGTACACCAAGAGGGGGCTGATTGGGAAAAAAATAATATATCCATTCACTGGAATTTTAAACAACCAGTAAAAAGAATAAGGTTAGTATGGTGATAAGTTCAAAATATATAATCAAGTGAAAAAGAAAAATCAAGTTGTAGAATAGAAGGTAGACCGTAATCTAACCTGACCATGATCTCTTTTAACAAATGGTAATCATATAAAAATGTAGTACAAATGCATATCATGTGCAAAGACAATTCCTGAAACTATACACAAGAAACAGCAAATAGAGGAGAGGAAATGTTACCTCTGAGGAAGAGAATGGGAATGTGGAAAGGCAGAAAAGGAACGTTATACCAAACTCTCATGTATTACTTTTATAATAAAGAATGTACCTCTTAAAACACATGATAAAAGCTTAATATATGTATAGCCTATAGCTTAGCAAAGTACTCCATACATTTCCAGACAACAATGATGGTAATATTAAGATATTTAACATTATTTGAAATGTATACACAGCTGACCTTAAGCACACTTATATTTCTGTTTGATGTTTTGTCATAATGTCTTTTTTTTTTTCATAATGTCTTGACAATAGCAATAAAAATATACTTACTAGGTATTATTTAAAAATAATTTCCTTCCTTTGAAGCATCCATTGAATAATAAATTTCACTTTAACTGAAAAGATAAATAATTTGAAGAACATCAGAAACAAAAACAGTGTTAGACAATTTGCCTTAACTCATGTAAATTTTGAAATGGAAATTGCAGTCTCTGGAGATTTGGGTACATCTGCTGGAAATCAAGATAACTTTGAAAATTCATCATTTTCAAGAAAAATTTAAGTATTGTATCATGATTTGCATAATTCCTGTTTCTTTTTATGAGAGAGAACTTAAAATTTCATATTCTGATTCAGTCTCCTCCTTTTTTTCCTGGTAAATTGGATTCCAGTACATGATATATTTAAAAAACCCCTTTGATTATAGTGTCCTTTATTTATTTATTTTTCATTTTGGCTGTGCTGAGTCTTTGTTGCTGTGGGCTTTTCTCCAGTTGCAGCGAGCCAGGGCTACTCTTTAGTTGGGGTTAGTGGGTTTCTCATTGAGGTGTCTTGTCTTGCTGCCAAGCAGGGGCTCTAGGGCACATGGGGTTTTGGTTCAAGCTGCTCCTGGTTCAAAAGCACAGGTTCAATAGTTATGGTTAGTTGTGGTTAGTTCAAGGTGCTTAGTTGCTCTGTGGCACATTGGATCTTCTCTGATCAGGGATAGAAACAATCTCTCTTTTATTGGCAGGCAGATTCTTTACCACTGAGCCACCAGGGAAGCCCCTATAATGCAATTTAGTATTCAAATTATTTAGATTTGCTCGTTTTCATGTCCTTTTTTCCTCCATGTTCTGTTTCCAATCCAATGTTAAATCATTTATGAAGCAGACATTTTTTACTTTAAAATTACAACACAACCTGGGCTTATTTGTGGAGTATTTTCTTTTTCCCTAGGGGAATACATGATTCCCTACCCAAATACATGATTATGTACCCCAATACCTAGCACAATGACTCACATATTTGTATTCAGTTGTATTTGTTGAATGAATGGTTTCCATACACAGAATGCCAATGTCTAATAACTTCCTTTGCCAAGTTCTTTATGTGTAAATAATTGTAAATAATTTAAACTATTTCTTAAGAAATGAACCAAAGTTTTTAAAAGAGAAAATCAGTTTTGGGGGGTTTATTTCTAGTAACTTTTGACTCGTAATCCAAGACTCTCTCCATAAGCCCACATCTGTCCCTTGTCTCAAGAACTGCTAAAGATTTCGAATCTTTTCTCGTAGCATTTATCCATAACTAGGGTGGATGTTTGCTATATCATTCAAACAAAATATTTTTCAACCAACTACTTTTACTAAACATATGCAAAGTGCAAAACACTTTGAATAATCGAGCTTCAAAGAGGTTTAAGTATAGGTCAGGAAATTTTCAAATAAAGAAGAGAGAACGGCAGGTAAAGCAACAATAATGAAAAAAAGCAAGAAAACGTATGATGTCAGATGTGACTTAACAGCACGGAAGTCGGAGGCAGTCTGGGCAGGGTGTCCAGCCACAAGTGGGACTTAAACCCGACTCCGAGAACTCGGGAGGTGGGCAAACTCCAAGCTCTATCGGGATCCAATTAGGAGTCTATTTAGGTTACCCTAAGATTAGCTGGGGTCTACCTACTCCTGTATAAGTACGGGAAGCAGGTGCAACTGCAGCCAGCAGAGCCCGGTGTCCACGCCCAACTCCGGGTAAGCCGCCACGCGAGGGGCGGTCCCAACTCGTCCGGACGTTGGGGCAGGCACACGAGGCCCCGCCCCTGCCGGCGGGAGGGGCAGCTGCGCAGGCGCAGTCTCATGGGGTTGTGGACGCGGCCGCCCGGCCTGTCAGGGTGAGTTGCGGGTCCGGTGCTGGGTCGCCTCATTTTCTCTAACTTCGTTTATGTAACCCTGGCCCCTTGTGGCTTGACGGGCTTGGGAGAGAACCCTCTCCCCGCCTTTCTCGGTCCTTGGGGGCTCCAGGCGGTCACCGAGGGCCATGAGAGAGTGGCGGAACCGGCAGGGTGTCGGGGCGGCAGCGGGAGGAGCCGGGGAGGCGGGACGGGGCCGCCTCACCTTGACCTAGGGGGGCGGCGACCCAGCAACCTTCCGGCCGCCCTTCCGCGTTCAGCCTCGCGGCGCATTTTCTTTTCGGGAATTTGGGATGTTTTTGTTAGAGACCAAGGAAAGCGTGTCTTATCAAGGTCTTCTGGAAGCATCGTGTAGTATTAGGAACCCTGGAGATGGACTGCCTGGGTCCAGATCGCCATCCACCACTTACTGGCCTTTGGCCTGTGCAAATCACCTAACTCCTGGCTGTCTTTCTTCAAGTGTAAAATGGGGGAAATAATAGCAACCTACCTCATAAAGTGATTGGTGGTTGGGAGAATGAAGTGGGTTAATATCATTGAAGTCCTTAGAACCGAGTGTGATGCACGAAAAGTGAGTGCTGGTCATCTTTTTGAGCCTGGTATCCTTTTAAACCTCTGAAAGAATTTTCGTCCCTTTCTTCCTTCCCATCGCACCCTTGCAGAAAGTAATGGCCCAAGAGTAGGAAAATAATTTTTTTTTTCTTTCTTGAGAATATGGGCTTCTACATGCATGGCCTTAAAAAAAAAAAAAAAAAAAAACCACTTATAAACAGTTTAGTTGCACATCCTACATTATGGACAGATATTAGGGTAATGCAGAAGTTGGAAGTTGGAAAGTTTTATTAGGAAACCACCTGAGAAAAATGGCCATAATTTATTTGTGCTGAAAAGACTTAACATAGCAGGCCTGAGACTGCTGTCCTTAAAAAGGTCTGCTTGCAAGGTTAGTCCTTGTTTGGCTTGGCTGGGAACAATATGGTTTATTCTGTAGGACATGGTTTATCCAGAAGTTACTAGCCCCATAAAAATCCTGCACCTGTGAGTGTGTAATGGGCTTCTGTGAGCAGAAACGTTGCACAAACATTACTTATTGGGGGAAGGATGTAGGGTGTTTGACCACTCTTGGGAGGGAGAGAATGGTAAGGAAGCCTGCATTTGGATTGCTCTAGACTTCACCTGTGTGTTTTTCATTATGCTAGTCTGTGTGTTCACACTACATTGCTGCAATAAACGTTAGCCATGAGTACACCGCTATGCTAGGTCTTGTGAGTCCTTGCAGTAAGTCTCCACATGTGAGAGTGATCTCAGAACTCCCCAGACACATTATTAATGATATGCAATATGTGAAGCTCTAATAATTGGAATTTTTTTGTAATAATTGGACTTTAATTTTGTCTCTTTTTATGTGAATGGGGAATTGAAAAAGAAAGCTATACAGATGAGTGACTGCTTAATAGTAGGTTACTGTCCAAAATGACTCTATGTTTAGACATATTGCATGTGTCAGAAAAATCACTGGAAATTGACTACATTGCCACATTTGAGTCTGTGTTTTTGAGAAAAGGCATAAGTCTTTTATAGATTCTAAGTATCTGGTTCTTTTGGTTCCTCTGCCAGGATTAGCTATGTATTAATGCTCGTCTTTATCAGGAGTTTACCTGTGTGTGCGCATGTGAGTTGCTCAGTCATGTCCGACTCTGCAATCCCAAGGACAGTAGTCTGCCAGACTCCTCTGTCCATGGGATTCTCCAGGCAGAAATACTGGAGTGGGTTGCCATTTCCTTCTCCAGGAGATCTTCCCCACTCAGAGATTGAACCTAGGTCTCTTAAATTGCAGGCAGATTCTTTACCATCTGAGCCACCGTGGAAGTTTCAAGTTTAGCTGTGCCGGGGGGGGGGGGGGGGGGGGGTGTAAAAATATGATCAATTTCTTATGAACCATATTTCTTGGATTCTCTTAGTTATGCCCATCTCTTTTTCAGCACATCAAGTTACAGTAGTTGTAACAATAGTTACAATGGTAAGTGTGTAAGTTTAAGGGTGGAAATATCTGATTTGCAATCTCTTTTGTGTCCTTTCTGTCAGTAAAGTAGAAGACCAGATGATATTTGAAAGAGTAGGGAGAGGAGGAGTTGGAGATTGGGAGAGTGAAAACAATTTCAGATTGCTGTGTAATAAGTTGACCAGAAGTTGTAGTAGATAATGGGATGTCTTGATCTGTTTGCAGTTGTGGTTGTTAATTTAGTGGACCCAGTCGCCTTTCTTGCAAGACTTTTTCTCCAGCCTCTTTGGATACTGTCATGGAGAATGTGATTAATTGGCTCATCTAGGATTGAGATTGTTAGGGGGGTGACATAGTAGCCATTAGACTGTGTATACGTAATCTGTTCTTGCTAGGTACATGATAAGGTTGTACTCTTTGTACACCTCCCCTTACCCTCACCCCTCCCTTTCCCCACCATGTCTATTTGAAATTAAATGTGGCTATATGACTTGCCTGTAAAACATAAGCAGACTTGCACCATTTGCAAGTAAAGCTTGAAGAACCAGCATTAGATTTTCTGCTTCTCTTCCTCCCTTCCCTGCTACAGTGATCATGGAAGGGCTTGTTGAGATGTAGCCTCTTCTCAACATGGGCATTAAAAGAGAATAGGAGTGGCTGATCAAGCAAGCTGGCAGAATTTGAAGTTGTGGTCAGAGAATGTAATACTTGAATTAGTGATTTTGTGAGGTTGAAATGTAGCCATAAGTTAATGAAGTAGTCTAGAGGGTGAAGGCAGGAAGAATTGAAGTGGTCAGAAACTTGGAGGCCTTCTGCATCTCTGTAACCTTGAAGGCATTAATTTATTGCAGTGTGGTTCAATAGTGATGACGGGCCTAAGGAAATGGCTTTTAAAATGGTAAACTCAAAAGCTTCCTTATGTGGAACTTGGTACAACTAAATCAGGATTCAGAATTTATTATTGAATTGAGTGATTGTTCTACCTTGATCAATCAAAGCATATGCACAACCACAAAAATTACAGTATAGCTTAGCCAGGTAGCACCATGATATTAGGTAGGATTTAGGATGTGTGTGTGCTTAGTTGCTCAGTTTTGTCCAACTCTTTTGCGATCCCCATGGACTGTAGCCCTCCAGACTCCCTCTGTCCTTGGGGATTCTCCAGGCAAGAATACTGGAGTGGGTTGCTGTGCCCTCCTGCAGGGGATCTTCCCAATCCAGGGATTGAACCCAGGTCTCTAACATTGCAGGTGGATTCTTTACTGTCTGAGCCATCAGGGAAGCCCATGAATACTGGAGTGGGTAGCCTCTCCCTTCTCCAGGGGAACTTCCTGACCCAAGAATCGAACTAGGGTCTCTTGCATTGCAGACAGATTCTTTACCAGCTGAGCTACCAGGGATATAGTGGTTTTTAAAAAATGCATTGCTGCTGCTAAGTCGCTTCAGTCGTGTCTGACTCTGTGCGACCCCATAGACGGCAGCCCACCAGGCTCCCCCGTCCCTGGGATTCTCTAGGCAAGAACACTGGAGTGGGTCCCCATTTCCTCATTAACTTCTATCTAAAACTTTTAGAATTAACTTTGAATTTTTATGAAATATAAGAGATTTCTTAAAAATATATTTAGAGGTAAATAACAGCATGAACAAAAAATTAAATTCTGTGTGAGACATTATGCAGCTTTGCTGTTGAAACTGTGGTCTGTGGACCCCAGCAGTGGCTTCCTGCTGGGAGCTCTTTAGACAGGCAGACTCTCAGGTCCTGTGCTAGATAGACTTGAATCAAAATCCACACTTTGAGAGGCTCTCCAATGTGACTCATATGCACTGTTCTGATCTCTTAAAAAAGCCAGGGTGTTAGGGAGGTGAAACACTATTCTCCATTTCTTGCGGGAAGAACAGCTGTCGATTTAATATACTGACGTAACCAATTGAATCCTTATTCAAAAAAGCAGACGTTTTGGGTTAGCTGAAGAAATTAGAATATGATAAGATATGATATTAGGGAATTACTATTAATTTTCTTAGAAATGATAATGATGTGACTGTATAGGAGAATCTCCTTAAGGAATATATGTTGTCTGCAACTTCTAAATAGTTCAGCAAAAACAGATGTACTCACATACATGTGTTGCTGCTGCTGCTGCTAAGTCGCTTCAGTCGTGTCCGACTCTGTGGCTTCTCCGTCCATGGGATTCTCCAGGAAAGAACACTGGAGTGGGTTGCCATTTCCTTCTCCAATGCATGAAAGTGGAAAGTGAAAGTGAAGTCTCTCAGTTGTGTCTGACTCTTAGCGACCCCATGGACTGCAGCCTACCAGGCTCCTCCATCCATGGGATTTTCCGGGCAACAGTACTGGAGTGGGGTGCCATTGCCTTCTCCAACATACATGTATAGATATGTCTATATACACATTGATATTTAGATAAAACAGATGTGGCAGAATGTTCCAGATGTGGACTCTAGATAGTCTATGGTGTTCGTTATACTGCTGTTTCAACTTGTGTGACAGTTTTAAATTTTTCATAACTAAAAAATGGGGAAAAAAACACACAAAAAAAGCAAGAGCTTAAAAAGTTGGAAATGTATTTCTCTCTCTGTGGTCCACTGGGTCGTACAGTGCAGGAAGAGTGGCTGTACTGTGCTTGGCACTTGGCATCCGTCCCTGGCTTGTTGTGGCTTTTCCAGCTCCCACTGTTTCCTAGCTGGTGAAAAAAGAGAAAGGGCGAGGCGAGCACAGGAGTCAGAGGTGGCATAAAGTTTATTTTTTTTAATTCACCTGGACATCATACATGTAGGGAACTGTTGGTTAAAGTCAGATGTAATGTGGCCTTTGTGTGTTGATGTAATAAAAATTTCTTTAGTTTCAGCTGATGTTCCCCTCTTTCTCCTCTGTTAATTTACGAGGCTCATTAAACTTGAAGTCATTTTAATATGCATTAAGTAAAATACATACAGTTTTTAATTTTGAGGATTAATGTGTATTTCCCCCCAACCCCCAATCTTTTCAGTAAATAACAGATGCGGGTGAAAGAGCCATCCAAAGCTTCACCTGAGAAAGCTAAGAGAAGTAAAAGGCCTCCTATACCTCATGATGAAGACTCGTCAGATGACGTTGCTGGTAAATTATGATGTCTCGCATCCTGAACAGTGTTGCAGAGGACGAATCATATGTGCTTTTAATGAAGAAATCCTTTGCTCTTTATTTTAGCCATTTTCTGCATTACTTCAAAATCAGCTTGTCTATTTCCAAAATACCCTGTTGGCATTTTTGCTGAGATTTTGTTTATTTTATAAAGTAACTTAGAACTGGCATCTTCTCTTGTTGTTTCTCATGACTATTAGAACCGAGCCCTCAAGCCAGTGAGGTTGGTTGATAACCTTGAGGGGCTTCCTGGTTTGTCTTTCTCTTTAGCCTCATGCCTTGGGTTTTAGCCTCTGAGGATTTTCCTTACTGGCTTTACCAGTTCAGTTCTCCATTTAAAAAAGATGTTTTTAATCTGTTATTTCCATTTTGAGTGTTTTTAACTTGGACAGTGTTTCAGGACAGATTGCTGAATTGAGGGAAGTCTGAATTATGTCTTTAAATATTTGTTCTGTTAATACAGTGTTCTTCAGGGGTTTGATTATTCTTACAACTCTCTTTTGCCTATCTACCCTAGTTACCATTTTTTCTTAAAGCCTCTAAAACTCCTGTTTTCCTTTTCTTTTTGTCCGCTGTTCATTTTTATTTTTTTAGTGTGTTCAGCAGTGTCTCTTTCATCTTCTTTTTGGTTTTACCTTCATTTTATTTATTTTTCCTGAACTCTCTGGTCACTTCCCTTTGTGTTGCCACTTGAGCCTCAAGTGTTCACTTCTTTTTTTGTGTTTTCCTCTCATGGCAGTGATTGTGCTGCCATTTTTGCCTTTCCTTCCTTCCTTTTTCTTACTATCTTAGCACAGAATTTGGGGTTTTGATTTTCTTTGATTACCTGTTCTTTCATGTAGAGTTGCTTTTCTTGGGCCAGTTCGGTTTAGAATATTTGTGTAAGAAGGAGGGCCAGAGCACTGTTGAGACCTAACTGTTGAGTTTGAGCCCAGTTAGCCTTTACTTCTTTCCAACTACCAGGATTATTCAGTCCTGGGCTTTTTCAGAATCCAAATTCTTTCTTCTTTCCAACTGCCATAGGAATAAGGCTGTTCTCTGCCGTTATGGCTTGCTTTTTTATTTTCACTTAGTGAATGAGAAATTCCCTTCTTTCATTTCTTCTGAAAACAAAATTGGATAAAGGGGAGCTCCTGCCACTGTTGTTGCAGCACAGAGATGTAGGTTTTGTTCTGTAAGCGCAAAGCATGCGTGGTTCTCTGAATCCACTGCTGCGGTGTTCTCTCCACTTCCTTCTGTGCGCACTCCTGTTTGATCTCCACTGCTTTGAGGTGGAAGTCTTCCCATTTAATTTGTGACTTCGGGCTTCAGCTATCTCCTGGTTGCTCTGAGAATGAGCTTTGTATTTTTGCTTTCTGTTCTTTTTGCCCTTGGATAGTTTTGGGGAGGAGAAAGGGGAAGTGTTGATTTTATGTCACCATTCACACACTGGAAGCCCTCCTTGTAAAATTTTTATTAATATTTTTAAAATGTGAAGATTTTTATTATTGCTTTTGATTTATGAATGTGAAACAACTATTTGCTTTTAATACATTTTTATATTTTTATTCAGGAATCTCTAGAGGACCTGTTTGTCAAATGAAAATTTGACAATTATATGATTAAACAAATTGCAGGAAACTGAGGAAATTTACTTATTAATGTAGAAGGATATTTTTCACATTTCCCCTCCTCACAGAAGATAGTAAAAACTGTTTAAACACTTACAGGAAAACCTCAGACTTTTAAATTTGTTTATACTTATAAAAAGTATATACAGTTGAGATATTTAAAAGCTAGTAAGTTTAATTGAAGAACCTGGAACCTTTTTATCTTGCATTCACTTATCTCTGGATTCATTAACAGTTTGTTTTGTATGTCTACATTGTAGAGTCAGAGATGGTTAAGTTGTACCTTGGCTACATCTTATGCTAGAGATGATTCAAAAGGAGTGTAGAATGATTTTTCCCTTAGAATTTTAAAATATAAAAACTCAAAAACAAAGTGATGACTTTTGGTAAACCATTTCTAGTTCTTGTATGGTCATTTTTATCAGTCTTTCTCTAAACAGACCTTTTTTCAATGGCATGCATCTTTGCTGTTCAACCAAAGGACTTCAGAATTACTTCTTTTATGCCAATTCTTACAACTTGCTCTTGGTGTAAAATTAGAAGTTTTAATCTTTTATCAGATTTACATTTTACTTTTGTTGAAATTATGTATTTTAATTTGTCACATTCTTTGTCTTCAGAATGAAATGGAAGTAATATTTAGTCTCATTAACCAGTAGATAAAAAGGAATGCTTTATGTTCAGAAAGGAAAGTAGAGATAATTGAAATGTACATACTCCTGTTTCCCTCTTCAAAGTATTCAGTCTCTGCCTTCGTTGTTTGATTTTGGCAGATAGCTGTAGGTTTGGTATTTGGGACATTTGAGGTGGAGAAATTGAAGAGTTCGGTTATTTAGGAGAAATGGAAGTGTACTGAGCCCTTGGGAGACAAATATGGTTATTTGAAGAATTAAGAACATATTTGCTCATTTTGGCCTTTTGTCTCCACACAGTGCACATAGTTGGAATCTGTTATAAAGGATAATTAATGGCCATGCAAAACATATTTGTTATTCGGGAATATTCACTGAGAAGAATTCTTGTTCCTGCAAACTATGCCGTTGTTTGTTCCTCTCTTTTCTTTCTTTCAGCAGTGGTGAAAATAGTATCACAGCAGGGCTAGCCCATGGGAAAAATTTTTACTTGTGTATCTTAGTGGACAGAAAATATGTTCAAAATGCTTGAGGCATAGTAGCTGCTCAGTAAATAATCTTCTAAATTTATTTATTAAACTTTAATTTTTGAACTAATTTTAGATTCACAGGAAGGTACAAAACATATGCAAGGAGGCCCCATTCACCCTTCATCCAATCTCTTCTGATTTAATATCTTGTATTTCTATTGCACAGCATCAAAACCGGGAAACTGAAATGGGTACAGTTCTTAGAGCTAATTCAGGTTTCACCAGTTGTACATACATGTGTATGTATGTGTGTGTATAGCTTAATAACATGTATAGCTTTCTATACCCAGCAGTGTCAAGATACTTGACTACACTCTGGCCATTCCGAGTGCTGCCTATGTATAGCCACACCACTGCTCTCCATCGAAAGCCCCTGGCAACTGCTAATGTACATGTTCTCCAACTCTATAATTATGTTATTTCATAGATGTTTTATAAATGGAATCATTTGTATTCTTTTAAGTTATTTTGTCTTTTGAATCTTTGTGCTTTTTAGTTAATAGTATTTTAATATTGTTGACTTTTGCTTGCTGATGTTCAAATTTTGTTTTGCCTCTTTCAGTAGGTTTCACTTGCCAACATATAAGTCATGCTGTCAGTGTGCACCATGTAAAAAAAGCAATAGCTGAGAACCTGTGGTCAGTTTGCTTGGAATGTTTAAAAGAAAGAAGATTCTGTGATGGACAGCCAGTACTTCCTCCTGATATCTGGTTGTGCCTCAAGTGTGGTTTTCAGGTGAGAAGTCTCTTTTTTGTGACAGTTTGTCTTAAATATTTTCCTTAATTGCTCGCTCTGAGTTGGACTGTTGGTAGTGCTTAGAATTTAAGATAAATTTATTCTGTGTTTAGATAGAACTCTCCAAGGCCAAGCTTAGAAATGTTTAAGGTAAAGTAAAATGTACATTGTGTTCAGAAAGTTATAGTGCATGGTTTATAAGTATTTTGAAAGGGAATCCAACCTACTTGCAGTAGTTCTCATATGTGGACCCTCCTTTACCTATTTGTATTTACTTAGGAAATGGATCCAAGCCTTTTTAAGAAATCTTTTGGGATTCATTTTCTTTTCTACGAGAAGTGATTTTTCTTTTTTTTTGCAGAGTAACTTCTCGTAAGAGCTTAGACGCAACTGATACTATTAACAAGGGAATTTTTAAATAAAATTAAAAGTATATATGTATATTTTTCAGTAAGAGTTATCTTTATTTATCTCATATAGAAAGCCAGAAGTAGGGTCACTCCTGAGTTAGTTACTTCAGTGGAAAAAACATTAAAAACTGAGATGTCTTCCATTTTTCTGCTGTGCTATCCTATTCCATGGTTTCAGGATGGTCAAAGATGTTTCATGCATTATGTATCATACAGCAATCCCCAAAGGTCAGAAGGAGGGCAAAAAGTACATCCCTTCCCATATGTAAAACTTTTTCAGAAACATACATTAGACTGCCCCTCATGGCACATTGACAGAAATTGAATCTCATTTCTGTACTTACCTGGTGAGGGGAGTTACTGTGATTGGTCTGAGTCTCAGTAGTTTTCAGTGGAGTTGGGTGAGGTGTGTAGGGTATTAGAAGTATGTGTACAGGGGAGGGGCACTGCTGGCCTGTGAAGATGCTCAGTGTTCCACTGTGCATCAGAGAAATGGTATGGAAATGAACTTGGCTCATGCCTGTTTTTACTGTATGACAAGAAGTAAATTAAATTAGCCTCTCTGCAAGAAGTTGAGTTTAATGAGAATCTAAATTGCTTTCTGAAACTTTTTTAAAAAGTTTAAAACAAAACTCCCCCCCGCCAAATTTCAGCCATTTGTTTTTTTTTTAATCTTTTAATTCCTGTGGGGTTCATTAGTTCTGTATCAGTTAACATTCTCATTTACAAAGACCAATTTACATTCAGTTCAGTCACTCAGTCGTGTCCGACTCTTTGCGACCCCATGAATCGCAGCACGCCAGGCCTCCCTGTCCATCACCAATTCCCGGAGTTCACCCAGACTCACGTCCATCGAGTCAGTGAGCCATCCAGCCATCTCATCCTCTGTCGTCCCCTTCTCCTCCTGCCCCCAGTCCCTCCCAGCATCAGAGTCTTTTCCCATGAGTCAACTCTTCGCATGAGGTGGCCAAAGTACTGGAGTTTCAGCTTTAGCATCATTCCTTCCAAAGAAACCCCAGGGCTGATCTCCTTCAGAATGGACTGGTTGGATCTCCTTGCAGTCCAAGGGACTCTCAAGAGTCTTCTCCAACACCACAGTTCAAAAGCATCAATTCTTCGGCACTCAGCCTTCTTCACAGTCCAACTCACATCCATACATGACCACAGGAAAAACCATAGCCTTGACTAGACGAACCTTTGTTGGCAAAGTAATGTCTCTGCTTTTGAATATGCTATCTAGGTTGGTCAGAACTTTCCTTCCAAGGAGTAAGCGTCTTTTAATTTCATGGCTGCAGTCACCATCTGTAGTGATTTTGGAGCCCAGAAAAATAAAAGTCTGACACTGTTTCCACTGTTTCCCCATCTATTTCCCATGAAATGATGGGACCAAATGCCATGATCTTCATTTTCTGAATGTTGAGCTTTAAGCCAACTTTTTTGCTCTCCACTTTCACTTTCGTATCTGACATATCAAGGGTGTGCTGCGTGCTGCTGCATGCTCAGTCCTGTCCAACTGTTTGTGACCCCACGGACTGTAGCCTGCCACGCTCCTTTGTCTGTGGGAGTTCCCAGGTGAGAATACTGGAGTGGGTTGCCATTTAAGGATAATTTAGGTTTTGATTAATTTGAAATGAACTTGTATGGAAGTCATACAAATAGTGTTCTATTTATCTTTAGGGATGTGGTAAAAACTCAGAAGGCCAGCATTCATTGAAGCATTTCAAGAGTTGGAGAGCAGAGCTTCACTGTATTATAATTAATCTGAGCACATGGATCATATGGTAAGTTAGATTTGGTTAGTACTTGTGTCTATTATAAAAAATATCTGAGTTTTATAAGGTAATATATCTAAAGCTATTATATCAGCTTGTGTTTTTAAGCCTGAACACAATCTGTAAAATAAGAAAATTAACATTATCCATGAATATAAAATTTAAGTAAGAAAGAAATTTAGTCATATCTCTAGTTTTCTTTAACATTTTCTCTGTACATTAAAGAAAAATTCTTGCTAGTTGATTTTTGCTAAATTAGAATTCCAGAGGAGGAAAGTATCAGTTCTTCAATAGTCAACTGGTTTGGTGATTCCCTACAGGGGATAGCCTAAGCATATACGGTTTGTGAAAACTTAAGGATCTCTCAATTTCAGTACTGTTGTCATTTGTGTTGATAATTCTTCATTGTGAAGGGGCCTGTCTCATGAGAGGACAGAGTTAGCCCTGGCCTCTAACCACTGGGTGCCAAGAGTAGCTTTGCCAGTTGTGATAATCAAAACTGTCTCACAGCTTTGCCAAATGTCCCCAGGGGTGTGGATGGGGCAGAATTGCTCCTGTTCTAGAGTCACTTGACATACCCACATCAGCTTCTCCCTTTCCTCTTTCATGTCCAGTTCGTTCCTGCCTGTACCTGAAAGTATATAAATCTGTTCATTTCTCTCTCGAGCCACTGCATCTACCCTGATCTCCGGCTATTCCTGATGCCATCCAATCTGACATTACACAGAGTGATGTTTTTAAAATGTAAATTGGATCATGGCAACCCTTGCTTAAAAACCTCTCATGGCACTTCATTACACTTAGGATAAGTGACCCAGACTCTTTAATTTGAATACTAAGGCTCTGTATGAACTGTCCCTGGTTATGTCTGTAGATGTATCTCATTGCTCTTGCCTCACCCTATGTATTTCCCTTACCCCTTAATTTAAAGACAAAAGTGGATAAATACTAACTTTATTTCTTGATGTGCAAAACTACTGAACATGTTTTCATAATATTTGCTTAAATTTATTTCTTTTTAGGTGTTATGAGTGTGATGAAAAATTATCAACACATTGTAATAAGAAGGTTTTGGCTCAGATAGTTGATTTTCTCCAGAAACATGTTTCTAAAACACAAACAAGTAAGTTCACAGCAGTTGCTAAAGAAATTTGTATTAAAGTATAATATTTTATAATTCTTATAAAGAAATGATACATTTATAAAGAGTACTTTGAATTTTAGTGTAACCTCTCAGTATGAGTGCTGTGAATTCTTAGGTAGCAATTTTGTGATGTTATCTTACATAACTAATAATGAGAAGATGGAGAGGACTGGATTGTGGGCTTTGGAGTCAGATGGTGCTGAATTTGAATTTCGGTTCCACCTAAATAATTTAATTGTCTATGTGACTGTTAACTTCTTATTTATATGATAATTCTATCAAGTGGGAATGTTGTAACGCTTAGACATGTTCTCTAAAGATTAGAAAGTAATGTATATAAAAATACTTACATAAACCTCGACACATATTTATGAAATGACGTCTGTTATTTGTTATCATTATAATGCCATCCTGACATTCACTACCTGGAATTAGGCTAACCTGGCAGATTAAGGGCTCAGTTCCCAAAAGATTGCCCTCACATCAGACACCATTCTCAGGCTAGGAGTTCTCAGGCCCCCTGCATTTCTGACCAACTGGCTATCAAGGTGCCCACTATCTTCTTAGTTCAATAATTTATTGGAATGACCCAGAACATAGGAAAGTGCTATACTTAAAATTATAGTTTCAATATAGCAGCAACAACAAAAAAAGACACAAATCAGGACCCACCAAAAGAAAAGATATAGGCTGAGATGTGGAAAGGTACCAGACATGAAGCTTTTGTATCTTCTTCCTGTGGGGTCAGGATGCATCACCTTCCCAGTGCAGTGATGTGTCAGTACACCCAGGGTATTGTTAACCAGGGAAGCTCACTGGAGCTTTGGTGTCTGGAGTTTTTAGTAGGGTTTCATTGTATAGGTGTGGTTGATTGAATCACTGGCCACATGATTTAACTGAGCCTCCAGTATCCCAACCCTCTAATCACACGTTTGCTCTTTCTAGTATGGCTGGCCCCCATCCCAAGTCATCTCATTAGTGTACACTTTCTAGAGTCCCACATGAATAAAAAAGATACTTTTCTAACATAAACTCTCAAGAGTGATGTGAGGGGCCCACCATAAGTAGAATAGATTCTCCAGTCACTCTGGAAATCCAAGGATTTAGAGAGGTCTTCTCAGGAACTTGGAACAAAGAGCAGCCAAATTCTTTATTATGGAAGTGATGTATTATATGTTGTATTTTCTTATCTTACATATAAGTAATATGTAATACATGTTAATATATATTAAGAATACATAGAGAAGCAGTTTATTCAATCAAAAATGTTAAGTGCCTACCACTTAATACTTTATTTGATATGAAGTGGTAAAACAAAAGCAGTTTTAACTTGTCCTCATGGAGTTTAGAGCATAGGGAGAGAGACAAACATAACACACATGTAACTTCTGATAAGTGCTACAAAGGAAAGGAACAGATTGCCGTGATAGGTGGTCTCATGGTCATAGTGATCAAGAAAGGCTTACATGGCGGGAGTGTGGTTTGCTGGCAGAGAGCAGAATGTGATGAAGGTAAGATACGGTTGTCAGGTCATGAAGGATACCGTAGGGAATTCCATGGTAAAGAATTTTTATTTTATTGGAAAAGTCAGGGAAACTGTTGAAGTGCTTTAAGTACAAATGTAGTAGTCATTCCATCTTTTTTAAAAATAAAGATTACTCTGCCAAATGGAGAATGGACTGTTGTGTGTGAAGAGAGGAGGTGGGGAGATCCTTAAGGAGGTTATTGGGGTAGAGCAGGTAAAAGATGAGGAGGGGTTCTGGTGGAGAGTGGTGGACTAGGTGTAATGAGTGAGGAAGAGTAGGAGGCATCAAGTACAGATCTCAGAATTTTGGTTAACAAGGCAAATGGGGATAAATGGCCATGATAATTTTGAAATGCCTTTGGAGCAGGAATTGAACTGCTTAGTAGGTGGCATCAGAAACTGAAAAATTATATAAAAGTATAGTTTTCAGCTGTGTTTTCTGTAGCCCAGTAGAGAATGATTTTTTTTTTTTTTTTGAGAATGATTTTTATTAGCTATTGCTCTGAGACAGTAATGGTGAAAACACTGGAGGAGGAGCTAGAGGAGGTAAACTCAGGTTCTTGGACAGCAGAAGAAACGATTAATTTTATCACTCACTCATTGGAAAATATGGTGGTTGTAGATATTTAATACTTAGAGAGCAGATGTTGGTCTTGATGGCTGTCTCCTGAAGGCTGCACATTACTTTTGTTGGCCAAAAGAAGAAATGTAGGGACAGGATGGCATGGGTGCCAAAAATACAGTTGTAGAAGTTATTTCCTCTGGATTTTTTACGTTAGAGCTTCCTTGAGGTTAAGAATAAAGACAGTCTGATTCCATTGAATTTTACAGATTTCTTGTGTATTTATTATCACAAAGGATATTGTAAGGTAGGGAGTGTAGAATGGGAGAAAAATCATGGGGGGATTTGGCATTCAAATCTGACTCTTTTCAATCACTAGCTCTGTGACCTGGAACAGATTATTGTTTATCTGAGTCTCAGGTTCTTTTATTTCTTTTCTTTTTTTTAAATATTAAATTTATTTATTTATTTGTCTGCGCCAGGTCTTAGTTGTGACATGTGCGATCTTTAGTTGCAGCATGTGAAGTCTAGTTCCCTGACCGAGGATCAAACCCAGGCCCCCTGCTTTGAGAGTGTAGAGTCTTAACCACTGGACCACCAGGGAAGTCTTGTCTGAGCCTCATTTTCCTCAGCACTTCATCCATCTTTCCCATGAGAATAGAGGTTGACAAGACCTTTCTTAAGGTTTAAGGTGTGAAATTAAAAATATAGTGATGTAATTCGAATAGAATTTATATTTTGAGTGATATTCACATAAAATCCTTCAGAAATTCAAAGAGGAATACAGTATTCAATTGAACTCAGTAGGAATCACACATGAGTGGATGAGCTGGCTTCCAAGTTGGTCCTTAAAGGATAAACTTTGGACAGGTAGAAGACATCATTTCAGGTGGTGAGAAGGAAGTGCTAATGTAAGCTTTAACTGTCTATGGAACCAGGGTAGCACTTGGAATGGGGAAACAGGTTCTTGAAGGAGTTTGAGAGTGTGTAGAACCTTTAAAGTCAGGGAGAGACATAATTCTGAATTCAGGGTTTCCAGAAGGTCTAGGTCAAAATGTTATTATCTCTGTGTTCCAAGTTTCAGTAGCTCTTGGGCAAGTTTGATTTAAAATAAGATCCCATGGTATTCTAGAAGTAAGTTTTTTGGGATAGTAATATTATTATAAAATGCTTTACAGATCAAATATGGAAGTTGCTATTGGGGTTTGTAAGAATGCTGGATATGATTATATAGCTATTTTAAATGATAATCATGAAGATTGTGGAAATATAAAAACGTCTGTATATGGGAACTCAAAAAGACTATTAAACTGTATTCACTGTGTTCAAGTGAAAGGATAAGAGTGACTTAAAAGGAGCCTTTTTATATGTTAAGTAAAAATAACTACTGAGAGGAAAGCCTGTACCTGTACGTTAAACATGTTTTTAAGTTACATGATGCCTGGTCTCATTTCACATCTGATGCATCTAGTTCAGCCTCTCTGCTCAGTGAATCTCAACTTTTGTTCCCAGTAGCTCTTTAGACTCTATCAATATTTCTCATATTAGAAATTAAAACTAAAAAAATTAGAATGTTTTTTAATTTTAAAAATAGTAGTAATTTAGTAATAGTAGTAATTCCATGACATGTTAACACAAATATCATATTTTTAGGACAGAGAACTCTTTCCAGAACAACACAAACCTAATCAGTGGCATTGTTTTACATTTTTACAACTCTCTTGAATGTCTGGCTTAATAGAAACAGCTGGATTCTCATAGCTACTTATGCATCCAGTCTGTTCTGATATCACATGGCATGTAGCTGCTGGAAAACTGCTTTGTATAACTGAGAATGAATGAAAGTTAAAAAACCAAATAACATCTTGGGCTTATTATGAAAATGCTGTTGAGCTTAAGGACGCTCAAGAGATGGAGGTCATCTTCAGATCCCCTTTGAGAACTGCTGAACTAACACATTTCTATCCTTGTAGTTTCTGTCTTCCATCTTTCTTACCTGAAGGCTTGGCTCAGATCCTACTTCAGTGACACTTTCCCAGTCCTTTGTTTTATCTCTCTCTGTAGCCTACATTATAATCTTAACACTCGGTTTTGTTGTGTTCAGCTTTTGTGTGTATCTGTGTCTGATTTATACAATTGTACGTGTCTTGAGGAATGTACCCTGGCTTACGTTCTTTCTGATTCTCATAGAACTAGGCAGTAAATACTGTTGAACTGAATTCTTGCATTTTCACCAAAACACCCCTGAATATTATCAAATTATTTGTTCATTCAGTCTTTTAATATAGCTGAGTTTCTACCTTGCGCCAGAAACTGCTAGATGTTGGAGATAGAGTAGTGCATGAGACAGATCTGTTTCTCAGTTCCTGCCATTATTGATCTTTTAGTCAGTGAGGGATATTGACAAGTCATAATTATAATTGCTGCTTAAATAGTGCTGTGATGGAGCAAGTACAGTGGACTATGAGAACAGTTTGGAGTGGTATCTAACCTAGAGGATCCAGGAAATTTTTATTTAGAGTAAGAGATTTCTAAGCTGGGAGCTAAAGGACAGCTAAATATTAGCTAAGCAGGGAGCTGAAGGACAGCTAAATATTAGCTAAGCAGAAAGGGAAGGAGAGATAGCTTATTGATGAAGGATCTGTTCAGGGATTGTATAGCTGCAAGATTGAGTTTTGTGATGATGGCCATGGTGAGAGGTGAGAATCTGGAGGTAAGTGGAAGTACCAATTGAAGGGCCTTGTAAGTTTAGAGTTTATCTTGCAGGCAGTATTGAGCCACTTATAGGTTCTAAGCAGAGAAGTGGATGATCAGTTACGTAGTTTAGAAAGACCATTTACTGTGCAATGGAGATAGATAGGAATGCCCTTGTATGTATACCTGCCCACTCATATGGCAGTGTCATTTTATTTTATGACTCAATCCAGACTTCTAAGGACAGTGGTTAACCAGGAGGTAGAGGAATGTGGAGAACAACCAGGTGAAGTCATCGTTATTTGATTCCAAGGTAGAGGAATAGTGGGATAGCAAGTTTTTCCTTTTTATTCTTTGAAGATTAATCTTTTCAGCTGTAGAAATGGGCAAATTACATTAATACTACATGACTGGTTTAGGTAATTGCATTAAGCAGTTGAGGGAACCCTAGTGCTGGTTCCCAGAAGAATGCTTACAGCTGTGTAGATCTCACATCTGATGCTAGGATTTGCTTTAAAAAAAAAACTCTCCACAATCTCCACCTCAAACACATATCAGAAAACTAAAAACAACAAATAAAATCTCCTTATAATGAAAAGGTCATATATAACACAAGATTGGAAAAAGAGCAAGAAAACTTTCGTGTGAGACCCACCCAGAAAACCAGAAATATGTGGGCCAATTTTCGCAGAGGGCTTATTGCTCATTTTGATAGTCTTGTAAATATCACAGAAGTATTCTACAAACACAGGAATTCCTGTCGAAATTGTGTCATTGCATATATGTGAACTAGGCAGATGGTAGAGAATCCCACATTCTTTTCTAAACCAGTAAATTTGAGTAATACTGATGGGATGCCATTTTCAAAGAACTTAAAGAGAGCATGAAATATTATATTCTGTTCAATTCATCAAGCTTGTGCTCCTGATGTAAAAAGACATGTTGGTTCTTTGGTTTTATTAAGTTTGTTGTACCTGTTTTTGAAATAAGAAAGTATATACATTTGGAATCTGAAATAATATATCTGAGTATAAATAATATTGTACCCTTTTACAATAACAATATATAATGTAATACTTTTTAAAATAAATAATACAGTTCTGCTATAAAGTGACAGTTGTATGCCTAAAATTTGCGTTTTCAAAAAATAAGTACTAAAAATAGTTATTCCCATATATGAACGGGGTTAGGGACAAAAAACATGTTGAACATTTAAAAAAACAACTTATTACCTGTAGGGATTTAAATCTGGAGTTCCTCTTCCGAATTACAGAACACAGAAAACCACTTGAATGAATTTACTCAGTTCTCCCCAAAATGGTGCTAACTTGTACCCTTCTGGGTATAGAGGAAGATGTTAAATTGCATACAGTGGGTACGTATAGTATTAGGGCTTAATATTTTTTGATGAACCCTTTGAGAAGGGCTGCTATAAACTTTAATAAAGCTATAAATTCATACACCAAAGACATCCAGCAATTGATTATATACAACTTTTGCTTGAAAGCAGTAGTCTTTTCTATCACCACTAGCATTTCATCAGTGTCTTAAGTTGTTACACTTAGAAACCTTATCATCCATTCTTAGACAGACAGATAGCAGATCATAATGGATGTGTGGATTCTGAACCCAGATTGCCCAGGTTTGAATCTACTCTGTACAATTAGCTGTGTGCCTTCGTTTGATCATGATCTTTACAATGAGGAAAGTTAACAGAGGAGATAATGCTTTCAGATTCTTTCTTTAAATAAGCAAACTGCAAAATAAGTTTGCTTTCCTCATGCCTATGGGACACTCAGGATGCACTAGTGTTCCAGCTCTGGTTTAACCAAGACAGTTCACAAATATTTATGCCTTTGCGAAAAGAGCAACATTTGATATTATTTGGCAACAAATCCACTGTTGGTTGTTTTCAGTTTTCTCCTGCTGTCACTTCAGTCGTGTCCGACTCTGTGCGACCCCATAGACGGCAGCCCACCAGGCTCCCCCGTCCCTGGAATTCTCCAGGCAAGAACACTGGAGTGGGTTGCCGTTTCCTTCTCCAATGCATGAAAGTGAAAAGTGAAAGTGAAGTCGCTCAGTCGTGTTAGACTCTTAGCGACCCCATGGACTGCAGCCTACTAGGCTCCTCTGCCCATGGGATTTTCCAGGCAAGAGTACTGGAGTGGGTTGCCATTGCCTTCTCCCATGATGAGCAAAACTGCATCTTTGTTCCTGTGATGAGCAAAACTGCATCTCTGTGTATTTGCTTCTCTATTTCTGTAGGTTAAATTTTTTGGAATTTCTGGCCAATTTATAAGCACATCTTGAATTTTGATTACTGTTGTTAAGCTGTCCTCTAGAAAGACTATGCAAAGGATATAGTTGGCAAGAATACTCATTTTTCTGTGTCTAACTTTCTTTATAGTTTTTAGCGATTTTTTTGGTTTTGTTTTTGGGGGTTTGGAGGGAGCAGCAATGAAATTTTTAGAGTCATTGTTACTAAGTCCACCAGTCTTTTTTGTAACGGTTTTTTAGCCTTTGAGATCATGCTTTGAAAGTCTTTTTATTCTAAGGTTATAAACATATTAACTCACAATTTTCTGGTACATTAAGGATTTTTTAAAGTTTATAATTTAATATCTGCTGCTGCTAAGTCGCTTCAGTTGTGTCCAACTCTGTGCGACCCCAGAGACGGCAGCCCACCAGGCTCCCCCGTCCCTGGGATTCTCCAGGCAAGAACACTGGAGTGGGTTGCCATTTCCTTCTCCAAGGCATGAAAGTGAAAAGTGAAAGTGAAGTCGCTCAGTCGTGTTAGACTCTTAGCGACCCCATGGACTGCAGCCTACCAGTCTCCTCCGACCATGGGGTTTTCCAGGCAAGAGTATTGGAGTGGGGTGCCGTTGCCTTCTCTGATTTAATATCTAGAGTTGGTTTAAATGGTAGGGAATCTTTGTGTTGGACTCATTTTTATTGTAGCAAAATTTGAGGTGCTTAAGATTACTTTTTAGATAGTCTTAGCCAAATTTTGAAAACATTTTTCTTTTCTCTTTATTTTGGCTCTGCTGGTGCTTCAGCCAGAAAGTGAAGACTTTGTCTAGTTTATTTTTTTGTTATTGTTGTAGCAGCTTTGTCCTTTTAATTATACCATCCTTCAAAACCTCTTGAAGTTCAGCCCTTAGTTGCATTCATTCTGTGTTCATAAAGGAAGAGTTCTTAAAGTGAATATGATCTAAAATCGCTGCCAGATTGAGAAAGCTTTGTTGTCTCTAAAAGCAAAATGATCAGTAATTATTCTACGTTGGAAGTAATAAATTGCATTTTATTAAAATGCATACCTGTGTGTAGGTCAGATAACTGTGAGACTGATTCAAACACCCTTGTTTTCAACTAGAAACTTAAACTCGCAGCTGACAGTTTCAGTAAGCAAATGTACATGAATACTTAGTTTCTAAAAGTTTTACCATGATGTAATCATGAATTTCAGGCTAAATTTCTCTATGCTATTCACTGTGTGTCAGTTCCTTATACTCCAGTCATAAATCATAGGCAATTATAAATAATTACAGATAGTGGTACATACAGTATCTGGTACACAGTGGACATTTAATAAAGCAATTTTATTTGAACTGTTACCTTTTACATTTATAGTTTACATATATTTATACAAATTGTTTCATATATAACTGTTTCATTGTAACCATGCTGCTTAGTAAAATGAAAAACATGCACTTTAAATAAGATACATATAAATAGTTCTTAGAAAATGTCAGTCCATTTTCTAGTCCTATTATTGGATCTATTTAATATTCAAGCCTAATAACATAATTAATTTTGAACGTGTTCTCACAGAGTTACATGTAAAAGTCAACAAAACAGACTCTTGCCACTTGTGCGAAGTAGCTATTTAACCATGAAATAAACTATTTTTATTGCCATTGCCCCGTGGATATGTTCTTCCTGGCAATGCTGTCCATATTTGGTGGCTCTGCATGGAGAGCCAGGTGGTGCTGAAAAGCATCGCACAGTGAAGCGTGGATATATCTAGGTCTGACATTTGTCATCCCTTACTGCTGAAGGGAAGGGTAAAATCTGGTTTTCCATATGCTTATGCTTTTTTTTGCCTGCAGTTTTGACCAGATGGTCTTATGAACATTGTTTACTTTAAGATGCTATCCCAGATGTTTTGAAAACTGATGGGTAAATGTGATATACAGATACATAAATCATTTGCACTTTATGGTTTAACAAATACTATTTGGCCTTATAAGATTAAAATATAATTTACTTCTGGAAGTATTTTCCCAAGTGAATAATAAATATAATTTATAGATATATAGTATATATTTATATGGAGTTAATAGTTTATTTCCCCCAGCCACTCTGTTTTCATAGTAAGCTAAAACATGGCAACATTTATTAAGAACGTTAACTAAAGGGAATACTTGTGAGAAGTCATATTTGTTAGGGGTTGAGAACAGTCAAATCTGTACGAATCTTGCCTGCTATTTTTTTGTAATTCTTCTCATTGTGCATAAATCACTGAAGAGAAATTACCTGGCAAAATGACAATGGATTTATAATCAAAAGATTATCATTTTTATTCTGGGCAAATCACTTAACCAGTTGGAGAATGAGTTTTGTAAAATCACAGCAACAACCTTGCCCCCAAAAAAGGGACACTGCTTGGATTTAATTATTCTTTTGTCCTAAATCTCTTAAAAATCACTGTGAAGCCATCCAGTGGCAATAGCTACAATGATAGCCTGAAATCTGCCAATTCTGGACTTCAGTTGGAATATCAGATGTAATTAAGAGGTGGACTGCTCCCGTTTGCAAACCAGGATCAGCATGGGGCTTCCTCTTGTTTGTGCAGTGCTTCTTCAGCACTGGCTGGCTTTTTTCATTTGCTTTTGCATTTCCTTGCAAGTTTGAATACTGTCTGGCCTTTTCCCCCTTTTCCTTTTCTCTATGCCTGGCCTCTGTACTTCAGTGACCCTCTCCATTGATTGTACCAAGCTTTGTCCCCAGACTCTAGTATGGGCTATAATTCTTATCATTTATGTTTAATATCTGGAGGACAGGAGGAGAGATCTATTTTTCTAGTTCTTTTCTGTGTTAATTCAGAATTCTAGGGTTGGGATTTAAAAACAACTCTTCGTTATCTGGATAACAAATATCCAGTAACAACCAATAGTGTTTAACATAGGAATAAAGGGGGAAACAGGAATAAAGGGGGGAAAACAGGTAATAGAGTTTATGATAAAATGTTGTGTCACAGGGTAAAAGTTGAGTTGAAGGAAAAATCTTTTCTTTGTAATAGATTTGGTTAGTGAAAGAAACATCTGAGAACCCACAGATCTATTTTTCTCACTAAGATGTTTCCACATTAGGAAAAAAAGCAGGATCACAAAAACCATGAAGTCAATGTGAAAGGCAAAACTCACATTAGCAATTTAGGAAATCCAGTTAGAAGTGAGATAAACTTGAGGGGAAAATCCCCAGAAAATACAGGAAATGATTAAAGAGAAGAAAGCGAGAGCAGACAAACAATGGACATGACAAATAGCTCATGAAGATGTGGGTGTTGGCGTGAATAGCAATTTCGGGGGGCTCTCTGGGCTGTTTTTCACACACTTACATAGTGCTTAGCATGCCAGATACTTTGCAAAGTAAGTTTAGCTCATTTAATCCTTATAAAAACTATATAAGAAAATATGTTAATCATCCCACTTGATTGATAGTGGAGCCCTATAGCTAGAAGCCTTTGCTTTGGCAAAAGTCACAGGTTGTTCCTTTGACCAACAAGGTGTGCATGATATCAGTCTGCCAGTACCTGAGACTGAGGTTTCTCTTGATGGTGTTTGTTTCCCACTCCTGCCCTGAGAAAAGGGCCGCCTCAGCGCCTTTATATCTCCCATAATGCTTTTGTACAGAAGGCTGTGGAGGAGATGTCTTAATTTATTTCCTCTTAAGAAGTCATTGGAAGCATATAAAGCTAAAATTTGACTGTATTTGCTGTTTAATGTCGTTGGTTTTAATTTATATTGAGCTTTTAAAATATATATGTTCTCTTCAACATCACACCCCTGTGGAGGATAGAGCAGTCATAAGAGACATTCTCTTATCTCCATGAATCTGGTTGGAGAAGCAGACAGCCACTTAAAAGTTAATTAGCAATGCAGGACAGCATGTCAGTATTGCATGCGTGCATGCTAAGTCACTTCAGCTGTATCCAACTCTTTGAAACTCCCAATGGACCACAGCGTGCCAGGCTCCTCTGTCCATGGATTTCTCCAGGCAAGATACTAGAAGGGGTTGGTTGCCATTTCCCTCTCCAATGTCAGTATTAAGTAAATAAAAATATAATTGTAAATACTGTAAAATCTGAGAGTTGAGAGGAATATAAAAGAACATCCCTTTAAAATCAGAAGATTTGAGAACTTGGCAGTTTCCTGTCAAACTTCAAATTATAATGATTTAGAAATCTGTTAAATAGATAATAATCAATAATATCAGTTCATAAATGTTAGAAATTTTTCTTCATTTTCATAGTTATTAAACATGATGAATTGATATAATTTGCAAATCAGTGTTAATTATGCAAGTCAGTAACCCCAAAACATGCACTTTACCATACCCTTAAGTATTAGATATTTTACTTTTTATATTATGCTGTGGGGTTCCCCACCCCCCAGCCCCAGGTTCTGCATCCTGGGATTCAGCCAACCACAGATCAGAAATATTCCCTCCAAAATTCCAGATACTTCCTAAAAGCAAAACCTGAATTTGCTGTTCACTGGCAACTATTTATTTACATAGCATTTTTATTGTATTAGGTATTATAAATGATCTAGAGATGATTTAAAGTATATGGGTGGATGTGTGTATGTTACATGCAAATACTGTGTCATTTAATATGAGACTTGAGCATCCATGGATTTTATTTTGACAGTTTCTAATTTATAGAAAGCAAGAACTATACCATCTCCAAATTACTACTGTATGGTGTTTTTAAAATTCCATCACATTTCTTCTGTTTATTAATTGGCATTCTTTGGTCAGGAAACATTTTTTATTTTATCCTCATTTAAAAAGTCTATTATCAATTCAGACCCATTCTCATTTTGTTCAGTGAGTAGTACTCTTATCAGCACTCTTCTTTATTTTGATATTCAAATTGTTCCAAATTGGACCACTGGAAACCTGTTCAAAATGATGCCTGTGTATTTTGACATACTCATCTTTTTTTCTTCTTTGGAGTACTTATTTTCTGGAATAACAAAAATGGTATAAGCTCATTTTGCCTCTTTTGCTGCCCCAGGTTTAGAATCAGCCTTTTCTTCAAAGAGTCTTCATTTGTTTTAATGGACAATGGTATTTAGAAACCAAGATCTTTTCTACTTGCTTGTTTAAAATTCATTTTAAGCTACTTTATTTTTAAATTCATCTGGAATTCTACAGGGAGGTTTGAAGAATGGGTGTGTATGTATTAAGATGAATTAAAATGAATTACTTTAGCTGTAAGATACAAAACAAGAACTACTTATTTCCATTTGTATTCTTGCCCCTCAGAAACACTGATTCAGAGGAAAAATCTTGTTTAATTTTAAATAATATATTTAAATTGTATCAAATGATATGTATTTAAAATCTCATATCCATTGTGTTTTCTCTAACTTAGGTGCATTTTCTAGAATCATAAAACTTTGTGAAGAAAAATGTGAAACAGGTGAAAAAAATAAGGGAAGAAAAGGTGGCAGTGTAACATCTGTAAAGGGAATTACAAATTTAGGAAATACTTGCTTCTTTAATGCGGTCATGCAGGTAAGAGCCATGAGAAAGCTTTGTAACATGTAAAAGTTTGTTTTAATTGTGTTTTTTGGCACACCTTGGACGTCAAATAGCAAGTACACCTTGGACTGCTAAATGTTCATCTAGAAGTTTGTCTGTTTTGTTTTTGATTGTTTTAGGCTGTCTTTAGCCATTGGGCTTCCCTTGTGGCTCAGCTGGTAAAGAATCCACCTGCCATGTGGGAGACCTGTGTTTGATCCCTGGGTTGCGAAGATCCCCAGGGAAAGGCTACCCACTCCTGTATTCTCCCTGGAGAATTCCATGGACTGTATAGGCCATGGGGTTGCAAAAAGTCAGATATGACTGAGCGACTTTCATTTTCACTTTAGCCATTGTCGTATAGTACATATGCCGTCTTTTTCCACAGTGATTCTGAAAGACCTCTGTATTTTATCATGGCTCTGTCAGTAATAGTGATATTTATTAAATGTAAAATGTGTTTAGTTAAATTTTCTTAAAACCTAAAGACATTTTTGCTATATCAGATGCTATTTGAAACTTGGAAAGAGTATTTATTCTGTGAAATTTGAGGCATATTATAACTGAATCAGAAGATAATACTTTTATTTTCTTTCAGAACTTGGCACAGTCTTACATTCTTACTGAATTGATGAATGAAATCAAAGAACATGGTACAAAACTCAAGATTGTTCCTTCCTCTGACTCTGAACTGGTAAGAAGTATAATTATCTGGATAATAGCTCTTTTTAGATAAGCTGGTAATGTTGCCAAAATCTATTTTTCTTACTTCTCAGAGCTATCCATTGAGATGGTAGTCAGGGAAGTTGAAAAAATAATTCAAAAGCATTTTGTGAAAATAAATAATAAGACTTAAAACTTCTAAAATCAGAGCTTTAAGATATGTTATGCTTCAAACATCTCATAAGTCAAACAACAGAAAAAATACTGAGACAGCTTTTGAGTAGACATACTAGAAAAGACTAAAGTGTTTTGATTTTTGTTGAATGAAACATCTAGGATTCTTGTTCTATATTATAAAATCTGTATTATAAAATTTATAGTTATTGGTAACATTTACTTAAATACAGCATTTTTATCCTTTAAAGGTAGATTTAATTTTAATAGTGATCATCTAAAGGTTTTTTGGAATCTAGTTTGATACTGGGTTTTTAAACTAGTGAGAAAGGGAAAAAGGCAGCCTCTGGCATTTGGAAGCTATCCTGATACCCACAGTTAGGCCATGATGTTCACGTGAACCTCACAGAATACCAGCCTCAAGCAGGGTTACTCCAAGACTGTTAAAATGAGACAAAACAAGTCCGCTTAATACTTTTGTCCAAACCAAGATTACTCTTCCAGTGAGAAAATCCCAGTCACCTTCTCTTGGCCAAAAGGAGTCACTGTGACTTTTTTTTTCACTTGTTACAGCTTTATCTTCATTCTAGTCTCCTTTTATTGAGATATTTCATCGTAGAAATACCCCCACTTTATTACAGCATCCAACTGAGAGCAGACCTTTTCTAAAATTATTTTCCTTAATTTCTTCCCTAAACCACCCAACTGAAACCCAAATCCTCCATTGGTTCTTTTGAATACCTCTGATTGAGACACTCCATGGTTCCCTGTTGTGTGTGTTCCCCCTCAAACCAACAAGTAATGAACCCATCTTGTTCTGCTCCAAGTGTGTTCCTGGTGGTCTTGGAGGGTATTACACTAATAATTAAGATTCCAGTTAGAAATTGATTTGGAGAAGGTGATGGCACCCCACTCCAGTACTCTTGCCGGGAAAATCCCATGGACGGAGGAGCCTGGTAGGCTGCAGTCCATGGGGTCGCGAAGAGTCGGACACGACTGAACGACTTCCCTTTCACTTTTCACTTTCATGCATTGGAGAAGGAAATGGCACCCCACTCCAGTGTTCTTGCCTGGAGAATCCCAGGGATGGGCGAGCCTGGTGGGCTGCTGTCTATGGGGTCGCACAGAGTCGGACACAACTGAAGTGACTTAGCAGCAGCAGCAGAAATTGACTTGTCTATGTGTGTTTTAGAGGAACAAAGAGTGAAGGTATAGCTCATAATCTGACTGTTGAAATTCTTAAAAAAGAGGAATTCTAAAACTTCTTAGCCCAATATAGTAACCTTAGATTTTTCTTCCAAGGAAGCAATTTTGAAAGACACTATGGTTGTATTTTTTGTTAAAAAGTCAGTCTGTAAACTCACTGCCCTTTCATTCTCTTGAGATTTTAATGGTGGAGCCCAGTTGCCACCTTGGGAGCTAGTGAAGACTGCTTTACAAAATAATGATGGTGTTTGAGAAGATTTCTGACTAACTGTGATCTGATGTTAGATTTAAGTATTTCACACTTGAAGCTGTGAAATTAGTATATGGCAATCAGATATTATAGCTGATCACTGTAGGTTTGTGTCATTCTAAGAGGAAAATTTTCAGTCTTAGGTCTTAGTTTTTTAGGACATAATAGTTGACCTGAGTTGTCGGACTATCAGTATAGATCAGTGCTCTTTCACCAACTGTTTCCTTTGGGCCTTTGTAATCTGTATGCCTTTCCTTTCTTTTCCGTACCTTATTGTGGCTCAAACCACCAGTAATATGTTGAACAGAAGTGATAAATGTCTTAGTCTCCGAATTAGGGAGAAAACACTCAGTACTTCATTATTAATAAGAGTAGGTATAAAATAAGTACAAGGTAATGTATTTTGTGACATAATTCCCATTCCTTATTTTATTAGTAAAATATTTGGAAAAAAGAAGAGTATGGGGTTTTGCTAATAAATGTTTATGATTATTTGTGAATATGTACAAATAACAAGTCAATGAATAATTTTAGGAGAGTACATGAAGGGGCAGTTAAAAGCAATGAAAGATTGGTTTTTCACTCTTGAGCTAATAGTTATATAAAGTAAAGGGCAGAAGATATGAGAATACCTATATTTTTCAAGGTAAGGCATTTAATTTCATTTTTTATATAGTTATCTTGTATATGAGGGAATAAAGCTTTTTAATACACTTGAGATGGTTTAGTCATCATTTAAACAATATAACTCTCTCTTAGATTTTTTAATGACATTTTATTTTAAAATTGTTTATTTCTGACAAAGAATTGATCCTGTTTTTAAAGGACCCATTAGTGGTGGAACTTTCAAGCCCTGGACCATTGACCTCAGCCTTGTTCCTGTTTCTTCACAGCATGAAGGAGACTGAAAGAGGACCACTTTCTCCCAAAGTTCTTTTTAATCAGCTTTGTCAGAAGTGGGTACATCTACTGTCTTAATATGAATGATCATGAGTTACGAAGCACTAATATGCTTATCTGGGCTTCCCTGGTGGCTCTGACAGTTAAGAGTCTGCCTGTGATGCAGGAGACCTGGTTGGATTCCTGGGTAGGGAAGATCTCCTAGAGCTTACTATGAGTAGTTTGACACTTACTGTGACATTGCCGTTATGTCTTGGACTACCAAGAGAAAGGGACTTTCCAGGTGGCAGTAGTGGTAAAGATCCCACCTGCCAATGCAGAAGACATAAGAGATGCAGGTTTGATCCCCAGGTTGGGAAGATCCCCTGGAGAAGGGAATGGCAACCCACACCAGTATTCTTGCCTGGAGAATCCCATGGACAAGAAGAGCCTGGTGGGCTGTAGTCCATAGGGTCAGCGAAGAGTTGGACACGACTGAAAGCTACTTAGCACACATGCAGAGAAGGAACTAACGTTTGTTTAGTTGCAGCTGTGTGCTCTATGTAAATTATGTCTCATAATGCTCTGAAGACGTGATTGTTTTCCCAGTTTTATGTATAAGAAAACTGAGACTGCCAGAAGTTGAGTAGCTTCCTGTGTTTCATGAGAACAAGGCAGGGTTTAAATAGATGTCTGTCCTGACTCAGAAGCCCATTATGTAATACCATAAAGTAAGAAAATTATAGAATTGTAAAATCTAAAAGTGCTGTTATAGATCATCTAGCTTAGTTTTCTTATTTTTTTAAGATGAGTTTTGAGGCATGCAGAGTTTAAGTAAATTTCCCAAGATATTGCCAGTATGGTTAAAAACAAAACCCTTATGTGCCTGGAAATAAACACGTTCATAAAGGACCTGGCTTAACTTTAAAGCATTCATTTATTCTGTCATAGAAATTTGAAAAAAAAATGTGTGTGTGTGTGTGTGTATATATATATATATATGTTCCTAGTTTTGTGATATTCTGTGGTGTGTCATGTACCTTAAGGGTGTCCCAAAATTCTCAAAAGTTCAGTATACTGTACTGTGAAGCTTGACACATTTACGGTACTTGATGTGTAGTCATTGCTTAATAAATGTTAGCTATATTGTTTTCAGTGTCCTGAAGATCTCATCCTCATGGGAACAGTAACCATATTTTGTGCTTCTGTTTATAGAAAAAAGAGTAAATTGAACCTTTGAATATATGAATATTGAATATATGTTATTTCAAGGTGATTTTAAATAATAGTAATATATTATTGATATAATTACTTTATTTCTTTATTTTTCTTTCCTGTTTTGTTTTTAAATCATAGGGCCCCTGCATTTAAAAGTTTTCAACAACAGGACAGTCAGGAACTTCTTCATTATTTGCTGGATGCAGTGAGGACAGAAGAAACAAAGGTCAGATTTCTCAATGTTTATCACATATACTCTTTAAGAAGAAGGTACAAAATTGAAGGAATTTTACCAAAATTTTAACGTACAGTTGAAAGTAATTTGACTTTTTTTTAAACTATTCTGTTTATCCTCCTCTTTTTTGCCCTGCCTACCACAAGATTATTTTTTTTATCACTTTACAGTTCTATTATCCTTTATTAGTTTATGTACTTTGACTATAAATAACAAATTAATTAAAACTAGCTTAAATAAAGAAAAAGGAATCTAATATTCCAGATAAATGGGGATACAGGACAGGAAGTTTTTCAGAAATCCAGAAAGTAGTCTCCTTTTCCCCCTGGTCTCTCTGGCTCTGTAGATTTTCTTTATGCATGTCTCTGCAGACTGAGTAGCTTCTTTGCTTCCCTGTCTGAATGGTAGCTCCTAACTGCCATGGCTTGCATGTTGCAGTTCCACGGCTTGCATGTTGCAGTTCCACATGTATAAAGATGAACTGAATCCTAATTTTAAATTCCCAAAAGAGAGAAACCTCATTGTCCCATGTTGGATTACAATTCATTCAGGGACTAGAGGACTGGGGTCCCAGCCTCCTGAGTCAGGGTCTGTTGAGTAAAGAAGATCTAGATAGATTTCCCAAACAGTATTTACTATAACCCTGTCCCTTAATTTAGTGGCTGTTGGTTGACTCTAATATTAAATTAGTTATTTACACCTTTTTTGGTGGGGTCCTATGCAAACAGGATACAGTGTTTCGGAAAAAATGCCAGACATTAAAGATGTCCAGTATACAGCACATATCCCCCACTTCCTCCTTTCTCACTTGGAGCAGACCCTGCTAATCATTTCATCGCCGTTCCACTGAGTCAGGATTCAGTCTCAGAATCGTTCTCGACATAGCACTCTGGACAGTCTCTGCCAAGCCTAATTGTCATAACAGGTGAAAACACTGTTTCCTGTTCAAGGTGAATATATTTCTTAATCTATATGTTAATATGCAGTAGAACAGCCAGGTGCAAGTGAAGTGCTGATGTGCTTGTGGTAGGTGTTTCTTTTTTTACTATGAAGGGTGGTATCTTTTCTTTTTTAATTCGGCTTTTTTGAATTGTACATGAGATTGTAGTGTTTCTTTATTCTGTATGGCCAGTTTTCAGTGAAGAGACAGTAATGGTTCTAATAATTTCTCATAAATTATCTTAAAGAATGAGTCAGTTACCAAACAGTGTTTATTATACTTCTATCCTTAATTGGCTGTTTATAGGGTATCATATTAAATGAGTTGAATTTCCACTTCATTTTAATGGGGCTTCCCTGGTGGTTCAGATGGTAAAGCATCTGTCTGCAATGCTGGAGACCTGGGTTTGATCCCTGGGTCCGGAAAATCCCCTGGAGAAGGCAATGGCAACCCACTCCAGTACCTTGCCTGGAAAATCCCATGAACAGAGGAGCCTGGTAGGCTACAGTCCATGGGATCGCAAAGAGTCAGACACAACTGAGCGACTTTACTTTTTACTCACCTACTGTTTAAAATCAGGTCTGTTGTCTGTGAACAGATTGTGATCTCCTCAAGGAATGGTATTCTATGTGCCTTGCACTTAGTGGGTGCTCATTTAATGTTTGTTCAATATGTTGTCTGTGTTTATGCTTTAAATGGACAATTTCATTTACGTATTGAATTGGGAAGAAAACAGTTTCTTAAATGAATAAACTAGCTAGTTTTGGGGGGCATTTGCACTTATTTTGAATATGTTATAATTTGAATAAACTGTTAAATTGAAGGGTAGTTCTGCATTATGTTTTATCTGTAATTTGTTTTGAAGAAATCAGTTAAGAGTAAGTTTTGGGAACATTAGTACAGTCCCCCTGAGTTAATAATTCATTACATTTTCTTAGATCTAGAAACTGATACCAAGAATGGAGATACAAACTTAAGTGTTTCAGACTACCAAACTAATGATCTAATTCTATACAATACTGCTGATTAAACTTTAATTTTAGGGACTTCCCCTGCAGTTCCATTGCAAGGGATACGAGTTTGATCCCTAGTTGGGGGACTAAGATCCCACATGCTGCACAGTGTGGCCAAAAAAAAAAAGTTTAATGTTAATGCTTGATCATCAGTGACTAGTATGAATATACATTTTTAAGCTTGCTATTTAAAATGTAACCATAATTATTTCACTATTTGAAAAACTATTGAATCTGATTTACTAATTGATATTCTTATTGAAGGGATTGATCCAAGGTAGCAAAGTAGAAAGAGATGCTCTGTGTTAGGAATAGTAAATGCATTTTGACCTTCTGAGCCTACAGATGACACAGTAGTTACTTTAGGATTAATTGAAGCCATCAGTTGCTAGAAAGATTTTTTTTCTTTTCCCCTGAGATTTACAGGAATATGTTTACTACATGGTGGTCATGTATCATTGTAAATGGAATTAAAAGTCACCTTTTTACAATGTTTTTCTCTGTTGATATTACAAATAAAGCAATAAAATCTATCATTGTAATTTTTTTTTCGATTTTACTTTCATTGATGGCATTCTTTGTTGTAATTATTCTTTTGTCGTAATGCGTTGGGATTCACAGTATCTTGAAAACTCAGGCAGTACAGCAGGAAACATTAGTTTTTGAAAGCTCTTATCTTTCTTCCTCTACGTGAGGCTTTTAGATGGAGTGGCAGAATTAAAATGTCAAGTCTTGGATATGTTCTGTCTCGTAAGCAAGGACAGTCATGCTGGTTGGGTACAGTGAGTACCCGGGCAGGAGCGGCATTGTCTGGCCTGGGAACTCCACAGCTGTTAGTCGGGCTGCTGCTGTGGTTTGTCAGCACCATGTGTTCTTTGATTGAAGGAAGGCTACAGCGGCATGTCTGCCACCAGACTCTTCTCGTGATGGTTAAAAAATGGCTGACCTCCTTTCATCTTGTTTCACTAAGGTCTTTTTCTTATGACTATGAAGTTGATGAATATAACTCCCTCTTGCTGAGTAGAGACATAAAAGGGATCATTTGTGGAAAAATTGTAAATTTTTCTATATGTGAAATAAAGTCAAATTCACAATAAGGGCTTCTTTTATAGGTAGTCTTTTCAGCTTAGAAATATATGCTTCTTGACTTTTTTTCCTTTTAGTTTGAGCTATCACTAAATTAATGGTATTATTACATTTTTATTATCAAAGATTTATCACTTTAATCCATCATTAGGTAACATGATTTTATAGGTAGAATAGCTCTGCTAACTTAAATTATGTGTTTTGCATTTTTATTTTTAAAAAGAGTTGAACAAGGAGGTTTGAACTGGTTGGTCCTTGATACTGCGCATTGATTAATGTGCTGCAGTTGTTCGTAGCTCTCTGACCAGTCTTTTTTAAAAATCTAAATGGTTCAAAGCACAACTCTTAACAATGAAGGTTGTAGATGGACCTAAACCCATTTATTTTATTCAACTTGATGAACTACCTTTTAACTAAGTTTAACAGTTTAGAGCAGAGAATGTAAATTTGTGGCTAGGATACAATGAAAAAAGCAAATATCTAATAGTTTAATAAAAGTTAAGAATTTAAACAGCTTCATTGTTTTTATTCTTAAAAAAGAGTGATATTGCAGCTTACATATCCGAGTACGGTAAAGGCTCATTAAAAGTCATGTCTGAAATGGTAAAATGTTCAAATTGTAGAATAAATTTATAGACTTGTAAGTTGAATTAGAGGTCTTTAGTTGCTGGATAGACTTTTTACAGTTATATCTATAGATGATATTTATAGGTGAACATGGGTATTTATTGGCATCTTTCATTTAAGTCATTTCTCTTGCATGGAATTTGCACCGTTCTAATTTGCTTCTTTTAGTTCAGTGTTCTCTTATCAAGGTAAAAAAGTCAAGTTTTTACCTCAGACAGTATCAAAATTTTATCAATTTTCAAGTTTATTGAGTCTGAATTAGAGATTATTTCAATATTTAATAGCTTCTGGGACACATATTTCAATTTCTTTCACATGTAAGTATATTTTAGGAGTGAGTAACATGGTATGAATTGTTGTATGTTTACTTTTATATCCTACTTTGTATATATTTAAATTTTTGAATCTTGCATTAACTTTCAAAATAAACTTAAAGAGAATAGTGAGCAGTTCTAGGAAATATAATGTGCTGATCATAGGCTAGTTAATAAATAGAACTTAATTTCATAATTATTGGGGAGTAATATTAAAAACTAATTATAAAACATATCATACATATAAAAGAACATGTACAGATATAGTTTAAAGCATACTATAAATACTATTACCACTCCTCCCTACCACCACTCCCAGAGTTAAAAAATAGATTATTAGTACCATAAAAGCTACCTGTTTCTTTTTTTCAAATACTTCTTCCTCAGCACAGGTAACCACTATTTTGACTTTTACAGAAATCATTCCATAGTTTTGAGAGCTACTTCTATATGCTTAAATGATATATTGTTTAGTTTTATAAAACTGGGTAGCAAGCACAAACTTAACTGCCTTTATTGGATGGTTCCCAAAAGATGAGTTGAGAGAATCTCTGGAACATAGTCTGGCTTTGGCACCCCAATTTAAAAGACCTCTTTCTGGGAAAGTCAGTAGGCAAGGTCATGAATGTGTTGTGAGTCACACCTGTCAAAATCAAGGTCAATTGACAGAGATTAGAAGAGACCAGGTACTAGTTCTCATCCCATAAGGTTGGAGACTGCTCCGTGTTTTCTGCTTCTGAGTTCATCATGGCCCACTTCATGACTCTCGGAAATAGGCCCAAGCAGAACAATTCTGGGGTGGTAATTTGTTTCCTCTCCTGATCAAGGTAGCAGAGCAGAGAGGGGAGATATAACATTAGCAGCTCATTCCCTGTACATTCTGTTCTCAGAGAAAAACATGGTAGAATGGCAGACGGGATCTTGGTGTCAACAATATATCCATCTTGTAAGTCTCACTGCCCCAGTGTAGATTGGTTGCCTCCCACATTAGATGTGTAAGCATCATTGTGAAATTCTTCCTAACTCCTGGGAATTCCCTTTGACTCTCTTACATGATGCCCATGCTGTTGCCTGTAAACCACTTTGTTATCTTTCTTTATGTTCTCGTTTGGTGGTGTGTGTGTATACATATGTATGTTTTTCCTTTTGATTTTTCAAAAAGTGGTATATACTGATACATGACCCTGTCTTTTTAAGGTAACATATTGTAGCAACTTTCCATATCAGAAGATAAAAAGTTTCCTTTTTAAAAAAAAACAAACCTGTTCCTTTATAACCAATTCTAACCATTTGCTTATTGATTGTCCCTTATATGTTTCCAGTGTTTTTGCCTTTATGAACAATGCTCTGATGAATAATGTATGTGTGTTATGTCACATGTCTGTAAGAATATCTATATAAATACAGAAGTGAGCTTTCTGGGTCAAATGATACACACATGTGGAATTTTGATAACTTACCAAATTGTCCTCCATAGGCATACAGTTTTCACTCTGTCAGCAACATAACATATATGGAGAGTGTTTTTCCATAACCTCACCAAATGACTGTTATACCAAACTTAAAAATTTTTGCCAATCTGATAGGTAGCAAATGGTATCTCAGGGTAATTTTAGTGTATGTTTTTCTCTTTTTGAATAAAGCCCAATATCTTTTCATTTGTTCTTATTTTTTTGCCCATTTTTCTACTGGGTTTTGATCCTTTGCTGATTTCTAAAAGATTTTTGTGTACTAGAGAGGAAATATGTTACCAAGTTTATCATTTGTGATGTGATTTTGCCTATAATGTGGCAATAGCTTTTTTCAAAAATGTAATGTTATGTAAAATATCATGTATGAAACGAGTTGCCAGTCCAGGTTCGATGCACGATACTGGATGCTTGGGGCTGGTGCACTGGGACGACCCAGAGGGATGGTATGGGGAGGGAGGAGGGAGGAGGGTTCAGGATGGGGAACACATGTATACCTGTGGCGGATTCATTTTGATATTTGGCAAAACTAATACAATTATGTAAAGTTTAAAAATAAAATAAAATTTAAAAAAATGTAATGTTAAACATTTTTTTGTTTTTGAATTTAAAAATCTTAAAAATTTTTTTAATTTTTATATGGCTTCTGGATATTGAGTCTTAGTTGAAAAGGCAAATTTTTTAATTTACTTCAAGGTTATAAAATAATTTCCCCATGTTTTCTTCTGGTACTTTTATGATTGACTTTTATCTAAAGCTTGATCTATTGAAATTTACCCTGTTCCATGATATTTTCATTTTTCCCATTTGACTATCCTATAGTTACCCAAACTATATAGTATGTTTTCCCCACTAAATTGGTAGCACTCTAATTATACTAACTTTTCATATTATTTGGGTTTTTTCTCAACTTGCCCTTGGTTGTGTTTGCTTATATGTTTAAGTACTAGATTTAACCTTTCAGTTATGAAGATTTTAATGCATTTAGTCAATCATCTCTTACTACACTTTCCTCTCTGCCCCCAGGTTTTCATTGCTATTCTTATTTATTTTTTCCATATCTGGGTAGAACCTATCTCTCCCTTCAACCTCTCACATTAAAAAGAGAAAAAGAAAACTCTAAAATCTATATACTATTGCCATTTTCACTAGAATTATGTTAAATAAATAAATTGGGTGGAAGGTGAATTGAAATGTTCATAACGATAGGACTTATCCAAGAACGTGCTGTGTATTTCCATTTGATCAAATTTTCTTTTGTAACTTTCAATAGTGTTCCTTATTTAGATGTTACACATTTGTTTAGTTTATTCCTAGTTATTTTATATTTTCAGTTGCGATTATTGTTTATTTTCTTCTATATCTTCTAACAGTTCTGTTTGTGTGAAGGTGATTGACTCATTATCTTTATATACTCCCTATTAAATTCTCATTATTATAGTAGTTTTTTATCTCATTTAGTTCCTCTGGCTTTTCAAAGTAAAAAGTTATGTCATCTGCAAATAATTTTCTCTCTTTTATACTTTTATATCTCTGAGATTTATTTTTTGTCAAATACATCAGTAAAACTTTAATACAGTGTTAAATAGTAGTAGTGAATGGGGGTATCGAGGGATTTGATCTTATTTTTTCTCAGTGTATATGATGGCCTATATTAATTAATGTTATTAGATTTCTCTATCCCTGTACTACTAGAATAAAGGCCTCTTGGTCATACTATAATCTTTGTGTTTTTTTTTTTTTTTTTAATTGTGCAGCTAGCTCTATTCTGTCACTGATATTTTATTTAGAATTTTTTTAGGTAATATTATATCTGTGTGTACACTCTTGTCAGCTTTTGGTACCAATATTATGCTTCATGAAGATAATTTGATAGCTTCCCTTTTTCTGTGCCCTGGGACATAGGTTTATTGTTTCTGTGAAATTATTAGGTACTGGAGGTTTGTGTAGGGAATATGTAATTCAGTGACTTTAATGATATTTTTTTCTTCCTTGAAAGCTGGAAAATTTTCTAATTTTTTGGAAAATTATCTGGTTTTCTTTTTCCTGAAATTTCAAATATAATTACCTAAGAGTTGAGCAAAGTGGTCTCTCATGATTATTTGCAATATCTTTCATTTAGGTAGTGATTCTCCATCTTTGTTATATGTGATATTATGCTTTTCATGCTTATCTTTTTTTTTTCACGCTTGTCTTGATTTAGATTAGTTGGTGGGTTTATTTATCCCTGCTGCCCAGAAAATCAGCTTTTGATTCGTTTATTTATTCTCTTCAATTTCTACTTTTATCCTCTTAACTCTTTCCTTATACTTGTGTTCAGTTTGATGTCCTTTTCTAAATGTATAAGTTAGCTGCTTAATTCATTTTTAATTCTTTTCAAGCGATTTACATATATAAAAGTGTTCTGAAGAGTGAAAAGTATCTTGGATTCTGACATATAGAGTTTTCTTACTCTCTGAGAAGATTGCAATTCTGTTTAATTTCTCTTTGACATGATAATTTTTTAACAAAAGATTTATGTATCATTTTCATATCAAGAAATCTAAGTCAAACAGTGGTTTCACATATATGAAAACCTGTAATTAAGACTTTGCTTACTACCTTTCCCCTTACCCCACTGTTAAAATGTGAATTAGAGAAGATTAAATTTATCCACTAAGAGGGCTGCAATTAGTGTAAAAGATGTAATTTATTAGCTTAAATAAATCTTTATTTTTGGAATATATGTAGTTTTATTCTGAGAGTTTTTCATGAGGTTAGATCTTTTCTAAGCCATATGTAAGAGGTGTAGAACCATAAAACTTATCATTTACTAAGAGCTGCTGATGAACACATGATTTTCTTTGACAACTAAATTCAAATAAAATAACAATTAAGTTCTGGAGTTGTCTTCTTGTTGTGGGCAATATTCTGGACTTTAGTCATGTGTATGTGTGTGTGTGTGTATATATATATAAATATATATATGTATATATGTTTATGGGAAATAGATGGGGAAACAGTGGAAACAGTGTCAGACTTTTTCTGGGCTCCAAAATCTCTGCAGATGGTGACTGCAGCCATGAAATTAAAAGACACTTACTCCTTGGAAGGAAAGTTATGACCAACCTAGATAGCATATTCAAAAGCAGAGACATTACTTTGCCAACAAAGGTTCGTCTAGTCAAGGCTATGGTTTTTCCTGTGGTCATGTATGGATGTGAGAGTTGGACTGTGAAGAAGGCTGAGCGCCGAAGAATGGATGCTTTTGAACTGTGGTGTTGGAGAAGACTCTTAAGAGTCCCTTGGACTGCAAGGAGATCCAACCAGTCCATTCTGAAGGAGATCAGCCCTGGGGTTTCTTTGGAAGGAATGATGCTAAAGCTGAAACTCTAGTACTTTGGCCATGTCATGCGAAGAGTTGACTCATTGTAAAAGACTCTGATGCTGGGAGGGATTGGGGGCAGGAGGAGAAGGGGACGACAGAGGATGAGATGGCTGGATGGCATCACTGACTCGATAGACGTGAGTCTGGGTGAACTCCGGGAATTGGTGATGGACAGGGAGGCCTGGCGTGCTGCGATTCATGGGGTCGCAAAGAGTCGGACACGACTGAGCGACTGATCTGATCTGATCTGATCTGATACATGTGTGTGTATATATATATCTATATGGAGGTCATAGTGACCAGTTTAATAGCTTCTTATGTATTACTACTTTCTTCGTAGATTAGAAATTTCATATGATCTACTTGTTACTTTTTGTCCTGGTTAAGGAGTAAATCATCTTAGGGACAGAGTTGGCGAGAGGGAGGGAGAAAGCAAGAGATGGGGAAAGATGGGGGATAGAAGAAAAAAGGAGAACTTATTCTAAACCTGTAAAAAAAAAAAATGGGACTAGGCTGCTTGCTTTTTGTTGACTGTGAAAAATACTTTAAACACGAGAGAACCTGTATGTAGGAACCTTGACTTATTTGGGGGAGAATCTGGTAACACAAAATTATTCATGCATGGAGTTTTAGAACTGGAGTAAAGGACACATTTAACTTTCTAAAAATTCAGTCATTTTAATTTACAGACTGGGGAACTGAGATCCATTGTATGTTGCTGTTTGAAAAATCCTCTTTTAAGAGGATGAAGTTTGAGTCAGTTTTCACTGAAACCAGATTCTAGTCACAGGAACACAGAATAATGCTTTGAAAGGATACATTCTAGTATACATTCTTAAGAAATTCTTATTGTTTTGTTTTATAGCGAATACAAGCTGGCATTCTAAAAGCATTCAACAACCCAACTACTAAAACTGCTGATGATGAAACTAGAAAAAAAGTCAAAGGTATGTTGACAGTTTCACTGTTAAAAGTTTTTCCTAGAAGAAAATATTGTAAGTTTCTTTTTAGCGGGGAAGTGGGAGAGGAACTGAACATTATGTAAACTAATTCTCTGAAGTAATGAGAGTTTACTTATTCCTGTGGTGGCAAGACAGTCTAATGGGTCATAGAAAGAAAATATTAGAATCTATGTGAATTAAAAAAAAAACTAATATCAAATATACAGTTTGACTGATGCACTTAAGAGAAGTATCCTGTGGGAGATTTGAAAGGTTGTTGAAAGTAGCAACCTCACTTGGAAGTTCACTTTTATCATACTGTGTCATTTTTCATTTGAAGTGTGCTTATTAGATAGTGGATTTATGGATATTGTCTAGTCTTAGCTAGACAAAATGCTTCAGTGTTCCAGAGATTCCTACAAGGAAATCATTATTTAAGAGGGTACTGTTATGTCAAGCATACATGTCTACTCCTAGTGTTGACTCTTCATCAGCCAAAATATGAGGCAGAAACAGTGATTAACTAACTGATCAAAGCTGATCATTTATAATGATCAATATTTAAATGTAGGTTTATATCCCATGTTATTAACAATTTACTGTGTCCTATAAATATATTCTTCCTTGAGGTAGTAACTTGTTTTTAGAAAATGTTTAAAAATATTATTTCTTATTTTATTTATTCTCTTTTTTAATTCTGTTTTTTATAGCATTATATATAAAGCGTGTCTATATAAACAAATATAAATACATTAAGCTTGTATATAACAAAACTTTATGTGCAGTTGAAGGTTCAAGATTTTAAAAAATAATGTCTCAAGTATGCTCTGTTTTGTTTTGAGATAGTGCCATCTAGTGCATGTTTAGAATAACTGTTCGTTTTTTCTTTCACTCCTTTTCAGTTTTGTAATCTTACTTATTTTCAATCCCTTGTACAATTTTCCTTAATGAAACATCTTAGTTAAACATAACTTCTAAATAGTTACCATCATAATTAATAGGTATTTCTTGATATGTCCAGATAAAAATCTGCTCTGTCATTCAGTGCTTCAAATAATGTTTTAAAATGATTTCAATTGTTTGCATAAAATTTGAGGATAGAGATCCAAAAAGGATGGAAGAGAAATTTGAAAGAGGAGTGAATAGGTTTAAAAAAAATTTTTTTAATATATTTTCCCCTGTGGTTTACTGTGAGAAATTTCAAACTTCCATTAGAATAGTGTGAAGCCCATGTGCCTGTGTGCCCATAATCATGCTTAAATTACACTTGATTCATGTTTCATCTGTTCTCCCCCAACTCCATATTATTTTGAATCAAACCATAGACATCATTTTCTTTTATTTATAAATATATAAATATGTAATATATAATATAGAAATAGAAATAGAATAATTTTAACATTTTTATGTAACAGGAGTTAAATATATAGCTAAGTTATTAATTTCCATGTTAGTTCGTTATGCTTTGCAGTGTTTACTTGTCTTTTACTGCTCTGTTGTTTCCATAGTTATGGTCCTGGCATTTGTAGCCCTAAATCATAATCTCTTTTTCCATCGCTCTGTCTACCTCTAGGTTAGGCACAGAGGCTTTATGGGAGCAGTTGAGTGTGGTATGAATAGTGGTGATTACTCTACTTATTTTACTTCTTAAAGTTTAAGAGCAATCAGTTTGTTATTTATTTGAGACTACAGTAGTTGATAGTCACATTTTCTCTATAGAATTGTAAAGAAAATTATAAGATCATAGAGTAAAATATATTATTAAATATGGTCCCAGATTATTCAGATTTCTTTTGATTCAACAGGAAAAAAGCCTGTTACATTGTTAGGTTGATGGTTGATATGTTTTTTTCATTAAAAGTATTATTTTTACAGCATATGGAAGAGAAGGTGTGAAAATGAACTTCATAGATCGTATCTTTATTGGTGAATTAACTAGCACGGTCATGTGTGAAGAATGTTCAAATGTAGGTACTTTGTAATTCTCTTCAACATGGACTAGATTATAGTCATATTGTTTTTATTGTTTTCTTTCACATGTAATCATTAGCAGTCATTTTTATTTGTGACAGATGACTATGTAGTAGCTTTTGAAAGTCTTTAAAAAATATATCCTTCACTGCTAGAAAATAAACATAATGTATAATTTTTTTAAGTAAATGTTATCTAAATTTTCCTCTTGACACACCTGTGAAGTTCATTTAGCCTATTTTAGTATGATCCTATGTGCTAGCTACTCATTTGGATTGAAAATGAAAGAGAAACTTCTGTGAAGAGAGTAACTACATTAATATCATTATGCATTGCCCTAAATTGTAATCCCAAAAGAAATAATTCAATGTAGTAACATAATTTAGGCTTATCTTCTTTAAAAATTTATATTTATATGACTTGTTCAATTTTTTTTAAAAAAGCAGACTTGACTCATCTTTGAATTTAGTGATAATTTCATTTTGAATGCCATCTGTACTGTAACAGCTTCTTAAGTGAAGTCGCTCAGTCGTGTCCGACTCTTTGCGACCTCGTGGACTGTAGCCTACCAGGCTCCTCCATCCCTGGGATTCTCCAGGCAAGAATACTGGAGTGGGTTGCCATTTCCTTCTCCAGGGGATCTTTCCAGCCCAGGGATTGAACCCAGGTCTCCTGCATTGCGGGCAGACGCTTTAACCTCTGAGCCACCAGGGAAGCACAATAGTTTCTTAAGGACTGTATAAATTTTTACAGGTTTTTCAGTTGCTTGGTAAGGAATATTTCTGGGACTGTATGGCATATAATAGGTTTAAATTTCTGTCAGATTTTAATCATAAAAGAGAGAGTCTTTATATCTGTCTTCCTATCCCAGATTGTAGAGTATCTTTCCTCTCTAATCTTATAAAATCAGGATTATATATTGTATCTCCTTCAAGCCTATCATTGTGAAGCACAGAATGTGTCATCATGATATTATGGTTGACCCTTGAACAGCATGGGTTTGAATTGCATGGGTTTGAACTTCAAGGGCTCACTTATACACAAATTTTTTCAGTAAATACTGCTAAAGTCCTACACAATCTGTATTTGGTTGAATCTGCAGACGCAGAATCCCAAATACAAAGCGCCAACTGTGAAGTTATGCTCTAATTTTTGACTATTCAGTGGGATGGGGGTAAGCATTCTTAACCCCGACATGGTTCAATAGTCAGCTCCACTTAGGTTTCTAATATATTCAACATAGAAATTGATTTCTTTTTTCACAAACTATAGAGTATCTTTTAAAATAGAATTATCCTGAAGAATCTTCAAAACACACTCCAGTTCTCCAGCTTTTCTCATGGCTTTTTCTTAACTTTTCATATTTTATTTATGTTATGTCATAACATATGTCATATGTTATGGCCCCAGTTTCACCAAAAATATGCTTATATAGTTAATCAGTTTTATTAAACACAGTTTATTTTAAAAGTTACTTTAAATATTCCACATTAGTCATATTAACAGTATTATAAAATTCAACTGTGTTGTATTTACTTAAGCTTTGGATTATCTAATTTTGATTAACCGCATATGTGTTGCCATGGGGTCACAAAGAGTTGGATACGACTCAGCGACTGAACAAATGTGTTGCTATACTCAATTAAATTACTCTTTCTTCCAAGAATGCTTTTTAACTTAAGATTTTAAGTTTCCTGGGAAGTTTGATTTCTTTAAGAGTTTACAAAACTACATTGTCTACATTAGAATTCTAACTGAAGTTTTCAATGTGTTTTCTTTTTAAGATCTCCACGGTGAAAGATCCTTTTATTGATATTTCACTTCCTATAATAGAAGAAAGGGTAAGGAGAAAAACCTTAAGTCTTTTTGTGAAGGACATTTATAAATTCATAACGTAGGCATTTTTGAGTATATTATCAAGTATCTGAGAGTCATTACTCTTTATATACAGTAATTGAGTTTGTGCAGTGTATTAGATATTGGAGTTCATATATGGATGAGTGAAGGACGATATAGTTCCTAATCTCAAGGAATTTAAATGCTTATGCTTTATATTTTGAGAATTGACATTTAGGAAATTATATTTCAAGTGTTACAAATATTAAAAAGTAGATGATATCTAGAATTTATTTCCTAAAGAAATTTTGTATTATGTACATGTTATCTATATAGGTTTCAAAACCTGTACTTTTGGGAAGAATAAGTAAATATGGACGTTTACAAGAGACAGATAATGGTCAATACAGTGGCACTGTTACTGTAGAAAATACTCATCAACCCAGAGCAATCAGGAAGCATTCTGCATCTAAAGATATGGTAAGATTATATGCATTTGTGAAACATCCTGCTTTTTGAAACATTTTAGTAAGAAAAATTTTTTAAAGTATACAAAAATAGAGAAAAAGGTATAATAACCCCCAGGTACCTCAGTGTCATAGTTGTCATCTCACAACTAGCCATGTTTTATCTGTCTCACATTTTCCACTTCCTCATCCTAGATTATTCTGAAATAAATCCCAACATATATCTAAATGTATTTCTCTAAGAGATGCTTTTTAAAGACATAACCATTATATCATTATTGTACCTAAAAATATTTAAAACTTAATAGGACAAACATCTAGTCATAATTTTAATTTCTGTAATTGTCTCATAAAATATTTGTTTTTGCTTTTTCAAGCATATTTGAATTTAGGATCTTAAAAAGATCTATAGATTCCCATGTGTCTTAAATGTCTTTTAATCCACAGATTCCACCTTTTGTTTTCTTTGCAATTTATTTGTTGAAGACATGAAATCTTTTTTTTCAGCAGTCTCACCTTCCTGTATCAATAGTAATTCATTTTGCATATTGTGGTAGTTCGTTTTGCATGCAGTAATTCATCTACATGTTCATAAGAGATGCCTCTGTTCCCTTTGTTTCCTCTCTAAGGCAGTTAGAACTAAAGGCCTAAATAGGTTTAAGTTTGATTATTTAATTTTTTGCAAGAAAACTTTTTCAAGTGATGGTATGTATTTCTATCAGGAGGTGCATATTATGTTTGATATTTCTTTTCCTGTGATGTTATCAGTAATTGATGACCATTATCTGATCCACTGTTTCACCAGGGACTCACTAGGGAGGGTGACCATGGTGATTGATGAATAAAGCCAGATTAATTTAAAGACATCCATTTGAATTTGCACCTTGTTAAAAAAAAAAACAACAACTTTTTTACATGATATGATTTATACTAACTTGGCAAATTGATGTATTACCAGATTTAACTTACTGTGTTCAAAAGTCCTTTAAGGGGCAAAACTACAGAAATTGTGCAGAGGTTTACACTTGAAAAGCCTCCAGCATAGCACTGTTCCACAAAAGTCCTGTTCCCCACCCATAAATAGGTAACCATTAAGTTGGTTCCTTGTGTAAACGTTTATTTTTAAATTAGAGCTTTTTGTTAGCATACTGTTCATTGTAGTTTGGGTAGATTTAGTAAATGGATTTCAGAGGTACTAGAAATATTATTTTAATAATTGTGAAATGTTTAAATAAGACTTACTAGCATTTATTTTCAGTAAGGTCACAAGATTCTTTTCTCTGAAAACACTATCAACTTACAGAATCAGCTAATTCATGGCAGAAAATGTACAAGAAAATCATCATCTGGAGAAGATAAAGCTGCTGTCGTATACCAGGAAAATGAAAGCCTTGAGGTGAATAGAGACTCTTCATTGTTTGCAAGCATCATGAACACTGAGTTGACTCTGACTGAAAGCCCCACCGATGGCAGTGAGAAAGAAGACAGCCTTTCTGAAAGTAGCGTTGATGCTGACAGCGAGGCTTCGGAGCCTGAGAGTGCTCCGAAACAGACTTTGTTGTTGAGATCCAGAAGCGGATACTACACGCACACAAATGGACACCCTCACTACCAGTCCAAGAGTGAACCACTCACTAGGGAGGGCGACCATGGTGATGAGGGAGTGGCTGAAGCTATTTCTGAACTTCATTTGAGCAGCACTATAATTCGAGCTAGGGATTTTGACAGAGAAAATCAGCCACTAAGTGTTTCAAATAATTTGTGTTTTTCAGAGGACAAGCATATGGTGTCTCAGAGCCCCCAAAATGCTTTTCAGACCCTTTCTCAGAGCTATATAACCACTTCTAAAGAATGTTCAGTTCAGTCTTGTCTCTATCAGTTTACATCTATGGAATTGCTAATGGGGAATAACAAACTTCTGTGTGAGAACTGTACTGAGAAGAAACAGAAGTACCAAAAGGAAACCACTTCTGCAGGTAAATATTTAGCTTAACTTTGTTTTTTAAGTATTCATGGATTATCTGATAATCAGTGACTAGTGGGTTATAGATCCCACATGGAAGAACCTAAGAACCTGTCACCACATTAGCTGCTTGGAGTCAGGGGTTGTCTTATTCATATCTGTACCTTAGCACTGAAACCACTGACTGGGCAGGGGAAATTTTCAATAGAATTTTGTCCAAATAAATTGAAGAACAGGAAGTATCCATCTTTGCCTTGAAAATGCAAATTCACATAATCTTATTTCAGGGAACTAGCTATCTGAAGTCTTTCCAGAAATAATTTCTGTAAAACTTAATTGCAGCACCAGAGAGATTAATGTCCTTCACAAAAGTCATATCATGAGATATAAATTTGAAGATTTTAAGTAATTGTATATTATAAAGCTAGCTATATACTAACTATGTTTTGTTGACAAGAGAAAAGTAGAAAAGGTTGATTTGTCAAGTAGGAAATTTTTGGTGTACCTCTAGCCTTGATTAAATGAAGAAAAAATTCTGATTCTTAATGACTGTTTTAAAATGTACGTTTTATTATTCAGGTATAATGAGCCTAACAGATGAGATGATTGCCACTGAAAAGGTAGTTTATTATTTAAGTGTAGCTCCCAAGAGGAGGGGACACACTAAGACATGCCGCCCAGGGCCACAAGGGGAAGCACCAGGGTTGGTCAGGAGACAGAGGGAGCAAGGGGGGAAAGGGCAGTCAAGTGCCTTTATTGTGGTTGCCGAGGGAAGGAATGAATGAAGGAGGGCAGAAAGGTTTAGAAGTGAATAATCTGAGGTATAGGGGCTGGCTCTAGTGGTCTGGTTCCTGGCTCTGGTGTGAGTAGGGCAGGTGAATAGTGACCTAGAGTATCTGAGCCCAGTAAAGGAGGTGGTTGGGTAAGGGCTTTGGAAATACATATGAAAGGCACACTTAATTTATTTACTATCTAGGAGTTAGGCTCTGGAAAAGGCCCTTTCCAGTGTCAGCAAGGCCCCAGATGTCAAAGCATCAGAATGAAAATATGATTAATACATTAAAATTAATGTCTAGATGGGACATGAAGAAATGCCAGCTTATACTAATCCAAGTTAAATATGCAATTGGCCATATTCAAATCCTATCACAAGTCATTTCTAACAACCTCTTATTTTTTTATTAATTTATTTTTAATCGGAAGATAATTGCTTTATAATGTTGTGTTGGTTTCTGCCATGCATTAACATGAGTCAGACATAGATATACATATGTCCCTTCCCTCTTAAACCTCCCTCCCACCTTCTACCCTGCCCCACCCCTCTATATTGTCACAAAACCCCAGGTTGAGTTCCCTGCATCAAGGAGCAAATTCCCACTGGCTATCTATTTTACATATGTAACAACCTTTTATGGAAATATCCCATCGTTCCCATGATAGGTGATCTTCTTTCACTGCAGTGAGTAATGACCCAGTTTTTCCAACTATAGGTATGTTTCTGGTGGTGTTTGACTGGAAGGCATTGACATAAGTCACTTCTGGTCTATCAGCTTCCAGCGTCCAGAGTTGCGTTGCAAGTGTCACCTCCCCTATTCTTTGTCCTTGTAAGTGTGTGCCTTAAAAAAAAATCCCTTTCATATTGTTGGAGTTTTAGGGTTGAGTTGAGGCTCCCAGTAATCAGAAGTCTAATTTCTTTTCTAACATTTTCAAAAATGTGGTATAATGCTTCTGTTTAAATGTTTACTATACTATATGGGCAATAATGTATAAGATGTAATTTATAAATAAATTTATTGTATCTTATGCAGAAAAGAAAGCAGAGGGGGTTTATACTAATGCCAGGAAGCAATTGCTCATTTCTGCTGTTCCAGCTATCCTGATTCTCCATCTTAAAAGATTTCATCAGGTAAAATTCTCTTTAGTAGCACTATACATATTTACATCATATATTTTGCAGAGCCCTTAGTCTTGTAAGACTTCCCAGGTGGTGCAGTGGTAAGGTATCCACCTGCTAATGCAGGAGATGCAAGAGACACGGGTTTGATCCCTGGGTCAAGAAGATCCCCGGAGGAGGAAAAGGAAGCCCCCTCCAGTATTCTTGCCTAGAAAATTCCATAGACAGAGGAGTCTGGCAGGTTACAGTTCATGGGTTGCAAAGAGCTGGACACAACTAAGCAACTAAACATACACACACAAGTCTTGTACTGTCAAGGATTAGACAGTAATTTATTGAATTTAAAAATTTTCTAGTGAGATTTACTGCTCTTTCAGCCATGATAGCTTATAAGACTTTTCTAAATAAGATTGTCTAATTCACAATATTTGAACATTTAGTTGGTATGATAGGAACCTCAGTGGTGTGTGTCTGTGAGAGAGAGAGAGAGTGTGTGTGTAGGTTCGTGTCAGTGGAAAATAGAATTTTTAAGGAACCCTTAGAAGCAGGGAAATAACAAGGTACACATAGCTTTCTGAGGTTTTATCCCAATGGAGAAGAGTGCTTGGGCTGAGTGTGGTTGGCTGGGACTAATTGCGAAAAGGGCTACAAGGCAGGCCTCACTTTTCTAGGACTCTAATGGGAGAGAACCTATTTTTAAAAGTTTTTCTCCAGTTGGTTATACTTTAATGTCCTATCTCTCTCTCTCTCTTTTTTTTTTTTTTTGCATTTGATAAAATGATTTTAAAGTTTCTCCAGAAGAAACTTTAGTAATTAAATACTATGGTCAGAATTGTCAGTGAATTTAGTACAGTTTAAAGTCTGTTGTTATGATATAGGATGAATCTCAAATCATTTGGGAAGGAGGCTAGGTTATTCTCTAAAGGACTTAAGAAAGATGTTTGAAATAAAAATTTAGAGCTTCCTTCTAAACCAAATATGTTGATATCAGTACTGTTTTCAGACAGATTTTTTTAATTCTATGAAACATTATTGAAAGACTAGAAGAAAACTTCAGGAAAATTACTAACCTGATCCTTGTGTGAACAATTTTCTAAATATAAAACCTTTGAAAGAAATCTCAAGAGATGGAAAGCTTTGATGATATATCTGCAATATTTCAGGTGGGCCACAGATGGACTGGAAGAGATTTTTCTCTGTATTTCCATCCCTACCCATAGAAATTAGATGAAGTTCTTAATTTTCTATAGCAACATTACAGAAACTCTGTGGAAATGGCCATGGAAAGCAGAAGCAGATGTGTTGTGTCTCATTACAGTACATCAGAATGCTAAATGGAAGGTGTATATCTGCAGGGACTTGGTGTGAACTTGCTAGGGTCATGCCGGATTTGAGAATGATATACCACGGTTATTTTATATTTGGTACTTGCATCCCTTTTAGGAATAACCTACAGAAGGAGTTCATGCCCTTACAGGGAAATTTTTATAGATGTCTAGGCCCCTCCTTGATCTCAGGTTAGATGTAATGTCTGCAAAGCCACATTCTCATTCCCTGGAACTGTGAAATAAAGGGATCAGAATCGCTAAGCAGTGTGTCTGCTTCTGGCTTTCTTGTGTCCCTGAAAACCTATTTCCCCATACTAATTTTAGAGTTCTATTAGAAACATCCACAGTACCTGAGCGATCTCAACAAAATAGAGCTCTTTGTCATAAATATAGCAAGTGATTAATATTGAAAATAAATAAAGAGCCCTTAAAGACTTGATGGACATGAGTTTGAGTGAACTCCGGGAGTTGTTGATGGACAGGGAGGCCTGGCGTGCTGTGATTCATGGGGTCACAAGGAGTCAGACACAACTGAGCGACTGAACTGAACTGAACTGAAAGATCAATAATAAAAAGATCAAGACTCTAATAGTAAAATGGTAAAGAACATGAATCGACAGTTCATAGAAGTAAAAAATTCAAAGAAAATGTGAAAGGAAGTTCCATTCTTTCTAGCAAAACAAATACAAAATACAACGACAGTGAGATTCTTCTTTTAGACTGTCCAAAATGGCAAAGATTTTAACAGTGCTGATAGAAGTCTCTTCTCTTAAGGGGTAATTTTTCAACAGCAAAGTACTGTTTGGGGAGGACACATAAGCCTGACATGATCTCAGACATTGCTGGTATCAGCTGCTTTGTAGATGTCACCTGATAAGAAAAAAAGGAGGCAAACAAATTGAATACAGATTAATTTTTCCTGATATGACTTCATAATTTCATGTCTGATATCAGGTTAAGACTCCTAAAGATTACTTGAAAATGCAAATCACTGGCAATATTTTGGTCAAAAAATAAGTTGTTTTTTTTTTTCTTTAAAGAAAGATAAGAAGTAGGCAACGATCTGTAGTAAGTGTTATGTGATTAGTATGCAAATAAAAAGACTAGTCATTGAAGTAAGTCATGAAAGCTTTTCATGAAAGGTTGCATCTGTATTAATTTTGTCTACCCAAATATCTCAGATTCAAGTATCTTCTTATTCTAAAAAGAGTCCATTTTTATTTTCGAGTTTCCTATCCAATATATTTGATGGTCTGTCAATAAATTTTTATTATTACTTAATGTAAATATATGTTTTTCAAGGCCTGCCTTTGGATACTAAAAATAGAGAAGGAAGTAGAGTTTCTTAACATGAAGATTCATTTTGATTTATATAATATGTAATGTTTACTTTTATTGATAAAATGATTTGGGTGTTCAGGCTTTTTTATTTTTGATGATTGAATATCACTGAATTTTAGAACTGAAAATGACCTAATCTAACCCATTTATACCCATTTTCTGCCTTGATCTAGATAAGGTTGTCTAGAGTCAAGTTAACTGTTAACCAGTCATTGAGTCAGGCCTGTAACACCAGACTCCTGACTCTTCAGTTGAGTACATTTTTAGGTAGCATATGTGTCAGTAGCTTAGCTTCAATCACATTGAGTTTATTTTTCAGTGTTGTAATGCACAGTGAAAGTAATTATTTTCATATTGTCTGTGGTAAAAATACCCATGTAAATGAATGATCTTTGCAATAAGTTTATGAAACCTAATTGAGAACTTAGTCATATATCAGTTTTGGATTGTTGATGTTTTAATAGCTATGAAGAAACGAACTTTTTGGTTTCTCTTTTGGTTTTAATTAAAATTAACAAACCCATTGATCTATAAATTAAGTTTGTTACATTTTTTTTTTTTTTTTTTGAGGCTGGTTTGAGTCTTCGCAAAGTAAACAGACATGTAGATTTTCCACTTATGCTTGACTTAGCACCATTCTGTTCTGCTACTTGTAAGGTATAGTATATTATTAAGATATTTACTTGTCTTGCAAATAATATGCTTTAGAATATCCTATGTATTGTTTATTAGACCATGTCTTTCTCCCTACCTCCTACCCTCTGTCTCTCATGTCCCCTTCCTCCCTTTCTTCTTCCATCCAGCATTTAACACAGAAAATGAAAAAAAAAACAACAACACAGAAAATGACTTTTGTCCTTTGGGAGACAGAATAAGTTGAAAAGATGCATAAAGCATAAGTGAGGCATGATGTTCATGATCAAAGCTGCTTGTAAATGCTGCTAGAGTCGGATAGTTGCTGAGAGAAATAAGCAGATTTTGTGCCCTCTCCTGTTCCTTGTGTATGATGTGCTTAATTGGCAGTAGTTTTAGCATTTGGAGAGTTTTCTCCTCTTTTGTGAGTGACTGATCTGATCTGATCTCCTCTTTTGTAAACCAGTGTACTAGTGCATTGTCTTTCATGCCATTTCACGTACGTAACTGAGACTACGTACTTGCCAGCTGAGTACAAACTTAAAATTACTAATACTTTAATAATCAGACATAGAAAGCAAGCTGGTCTATAATTGTTTGTGCTTATATGTGAGAACTAACTGTAGGTGAAATTGATGACTTTGCTTTCCGTGTGGACACCACACAGTTCTGGGGTAACTCACATATTGTCCTGCTCGCCATTTCTGGTTAGCAGTCTAGGTTTTGTGGTACATAAACTTCCTGAACTTAATAATTTCAATACATTGATCAGTAAAGACAAAAATATCTTAAATGCAGTTTTTCAGTGAATCCAGTTCATCTACTGTGGAATACCAGCACTTTCTGCCAGATGTTTACATTCAGTCTTCATAGAATTTGATATGTTCATAGAATTTGATAATGTGGCAAACAAAATGTCTAGCAAGCTGTGTATTAAACTTACAGAAACATATTTTTTTAAAGTACCAATTATGGAGAATTTCCAACAAACACCAAAGAGAACAGTACAGATGAACCTCTTGCCCCCAGACCCTACATATAGGGCCAGTCCCACCCCATCCACATACTCATCTACCTCTTCCTTCTATATTAATTTTTTTTCTTACATTATTTTGAAGCAAGTATCAGGTATCCTTTCATTCATAAATCTTTTCCTCTATGTGTCTCTAAAAGATAAGAATTACCCCCCCCCCCCGCCCCCGCCTTTTAAACATAACCACAATACCACTTTCATGCTAAAAGAATTAGCATTACTTTTTATATCTTCTGGGCTTCCCTAGTGGCTCAGATGGTAGAGTCTGCCTGCAGTATGGGATACCTGGGTTCAATCCCTGGGTTGGGAAGATCCCCTGGAAAACGAAATGGCAATCCATTCCAGTATTCTTGCCTGGAAAATTCCATGGACAGAGGAGCCTGGCAGGCTACAGTCCATGGGGTCGCAAAGAGTCAGACATGAATGAGGGACTTCACTTCCACTTTCTATCCTCTAGCATACATATTTCCAATTGTCTAATAAATTTTTTAAATGAATTAATATCCAAGTAAGGACTACATGTCATGATTGAAAAATATCTCTCTTAATACATAGTTTTCCTCTCCCATCTCTGCTTCTTGCAAGTTATTTGTTGAAGAAACTGAATCATCTTTCTGGTAGTTTTATAGAGTTTAGATTTTGATGATTATTCCTTTATCCTCTTGATTTCCTACAAATAGGTAGTTGGATCAAGAGAAGCTTGAATAGATCCTCACCCCACCCCCCCACTGCCATCCCAACCCCTGATAAGGCTGTTTCATAGGGAGTGTTCTGTTGTTTCATCAGGTGGCACATAATGCCAGTTTCTTTTCCGTGATGTTAGCAACCAGTGTTGCTCAATGAGTTCATTAACAGTTACAGAATGGTGGTATCCTGTTACTCTTTCTTCATTTATCTACTGGAATACTTCTATATAAAGAGAAATTCCTTTCATCTCTTTAGTTATTTTACATTAGAGTTCTTTTAGAAAAGGCAGGATAAATGCTCAGTTCTTTCCCCATCCCCCTTTTAAGCCAGTTTTTAGAATAATGAATTTACTGTCATTCTCAAACTGTGATCAGTAAAAATATCATTATGAATTCATGGATTTTAACACACTAAATGTGTTTGAATTTACTGCACTCTTCTTTTAATTCATAGTCTAATACGTCTAGTGGGTCCATTGTTGGCCACTGAGAGCCTCTTCCGGTTGGCTCCTCGGTTCTTTCGACATGACCCCTGTGGTTGCTCACAGAATGATTATGCCACCAACTGGATGTTCATTTGCTTATTTTAAATTTTCATTTTTAGGGATTGTTATTTAAATTTTTTTGTTGTTTTTTAATAATTACATAAAGTATTTATGTAGTTCTAAAGTCAAATGTATAAATCAAGGTAAATTCAAACAAGTGTAGGTTTTCTCCATGTCTGTTCTACCTGTTTCCTTCCTTTAGAGATAACCATTTTTTCAAATTATTATTTATTCATCTATAATTTTCCCTTTGTTTTTATTTTCTTTTTTTTAATATAGATTTATTTATTTTAATTGGAGGCTAATTACTTTACAATATTGTATTGATTTTGCCATACATCAACATGAATCCACCACAGGTATATACGTGTTCCCCATCCTGAACCCCCCCTCCCTCGTCCCTCCCCGTACCATCCCTCTGGGTCATCCCAGTGTACCAGCCCCAAGCATCCAGTATCATGCATTGAACCTGGACTGGCAATTCATTTCATATATGATATTATACATATTTCAATGCCATTCTCCCTAATCATCCCACCCTCTCCCTCTCAGATGTATAGAACAGTATAGACTGTTCTATACATCTGTGTCTCTTTTGCTATCTCGCATACAGGGTTATTGTTACCATCTTTCTAAATTCTATATATATGCGTTAGTATACTGTATTGGTGTTTTTCTTTCTGGCTTACTTCACTCTGTATAATAGGCTCCAGTTTCATCCACCTCATTAGAACTGATTCAAATGTATTCTTTTTAATGGCTGAGTAATACTCCATGGTGTATATGTACCACAGCTTTCTTATCCATTCATCTGCTGATGGACATCTAGGTTGCTTCCATGTCCTGGCTATTACAAACAGTGCTGCGATGAACATTGGGGTACACGTGTAATTTTTAAAAATATAAACAAATAAGTACATATCTATTTTATATATATATATAATATCTCACCTCTTTAATAATTATAGCTTATAAGATGTATCCTTTTTTTCTACTGTATTAACATTGTATCCTGGAGAGTATTTCATAGCAGTGTTTAGAGATAATCTGCACTCCATTTTTCAAGCAGCATAATACTCTATTCTATGGATGCATTATAGCTTATTCAAGCCATCCCCAGTTTATGTGCACTTTTGAGTCTACGGTTTTTTGGTATTACAAATAATCCTTCAATCACTTGTCTGGTGCATGTGTTTTTACATATTGCTCATGGTACCTATGAGATAGAGTCCTAGAAAAGGGATTGATAAACCCAAGAGTAATGCACGTGTAGCTTAGGTAAATAACATGAAATTTTTCTGAATAGAGCTACCCTTTTGCATTCCCATATGTGAGCACTCTTTTTCCCGACAGCCCAGGCAACAGAAAAGGTCAAGTTTTTGCATTTTGCTAGCCTAGTACAGGTGGGCAAGTACCCCAGTGTAGTGTTAATTGCTCTTATTTTAAGTAGCATGTGCACTTAATTTAATTTTCCATATAATAAGATTTCACTAAATATTACTAATTAATTTGAGTTTTTTTTTCTTTGTCTAAAAGAATGTAAGTGTGGGAGGTAAAGTTCTCTATGGTCTCTATGGCGTAGTGGAACATAGCGGCTCAATGAAAGGAGGTCACTACACCGCTTACGTGAAAGTGAGAACACCCTCCAGGAAATTACTGGAATACATCACTGGAAAGAAAAATGTACCTGGTATGCCACCCTAAGTTTATTTTATTCTTAGAAACAAATGAATTTATTCTTTTTCTGGAAGAAGTAAGTTTTTTAATGGGTACTTCGTGTGGATTCACTTTGTTAAGTGAGAAATACCTTAAAGAGTACCTGCTGCTGCTGCTGCATCACTTTAGTCGTGTCTGAATCTGTGCGACCCCATAGATGGCAGCCCACCAGGCTTCCTGTCCCTGGGATTCTCCAGGCAAGAACACTGGAGTGGGTTGCCATTTCCTTCTCCAGTGCATGAAAGTGAAAAGTGAAAGTGAAGTCGTTCAGTCGTGTCAGACTCTAGCGACCCCATGGACTGCAGCTTACCAGCCTCCTCCGTCCATGGAATTTTCCAGGCAAGAGTACTGGAGTGGGGTGCCATTGCCTTCTCCGAAGGACTACCTAGATAATCTTAAATATCTTAAAACTGTACCCTTCACATCATGTGAAGTGGCACCCAGTTTTTCAAGGTATTAAGTCATCGTGTATTGCAGTGGAATAGCATTTTATTTAGCAGTATTAGTAGTTTTTGAAGATATACCAGGTCCTCAGAATAGAGCTGGAGTTAAAAATTTGCTTCAGTCGTCTATGTATTTCTTTCCTTCTCTTTTAGTGTAAATGCACTTTTCCTTAAATAAGGCTATCTAGTATTCTACTAGATATTTAAATGCTCTTAATATTAATGCTTTGAAAGAGTTCATTTTGGAAGATGTTTAACCCCAAACAGCCTTATGCAATAAAGTCTAACATTAGATACATATAGTTAATGATAACTTTAGTGTAAAGTCAGAACATACTTATTGTAAAATTATACTTCTTTTTGTTTTGTTAGGTTTGAAAGAACCTGATAGTGAATCAGCAAGCCAGTGGGTCCATGTTAGTGACACTTATGTGCAGGTGGTTCCAGAATCAAGAGCACTTAGTGCACAAGCGTACCTTCTTTTTTATGAAAGAATATTATAATTATTTGTTAATTAGTAGTGATAATGATTATAGAGGTCACTTTTATTTACATGCTGCAGTGTTAACCACAATATGCAACGTGCCTTTGTAGTGTTTTCTGTAGGAATAGCATGTCCCTCAAATGTTCCTGAACATTGTTACCATTTTTGCGAATCCTTTTAAAGTAAATTTACTAAATGCTTTCAGGGACTTCCCCAGTGGTTCAGTGGTTATAAGACTCAGCTTCCACTGCAGGGTTGGGTCCCTGGGTAAAGGAACTTAAAATTCTGCATACCTTGTGGGATACAGCCAAAAACGAAACAAAGTAAAACAAAACTAAATGCTTTCAAACTTATATCCTTAAAATAAACATAAACACATGTTTTTAAAAACTTATTTGTCCTGGAAAAAAATAAGAGAATTCACAATAGTTAACTCCTTTATAATGTGACTTATTGCAGGCATTCAGAAATGATGCTGGCTAAGTCAAATCATTCCTTAGACAGTGTTTCCCAAATGTGAGTCACATACCACTTTACTGTTTTCATGTGTGTGTGTATATTTCTCCCATGCTATTGTTTATTATTCTTAACCTTATTTTTTAGCCTTTTTAAACCACAGTGTTATTTTGATCATATTCCACATTTTATGTGCTAGTTATATTTTTTCTAATAAGTATTAAAATAAATGTATAACTATTAAAGAAAGACTGTTCACTCATGTAGCACTCCACTTAAAATCATCTCAGGGTTATCCAGTGGTATATTACCTGGCTGTGTGGGAAACATTGCTATAACATGTGCTGTGCTGTGCTTAGTCACTCAGTTGAGTCCAACTCTTTGTGAACCCCATGAACTGTAGCCCGCCAGGCCCCTCAGTCCATAGGTATTCTCCAGGCAAGAATACTAGAGTGGGTTGCCATGCCCTTCTTCAGAGATCTTCCCAACCCAGGGGTCGAACCCAGGTCTCTCGCATTGTAGGCGGATTTCTTCACTGTCTGAGCCACCAGGGAAGCCCAAGAATACCAGAGTGGGTAGCCTAACTCTTCTCCAGGGGATCTCCCTGACCCAGGAATTGAACCAGGTTCTCCTGCATTGCAAGGGATTCTTTACCAGCTGAGCTATCAGGGAAAGAAGCCCTTTTTGTAACATATACTTACACAATTGGCATAGTGACTTTATCATTTTTTATATGACTCAACTATATAAAAAAGTACCACTGTAACTTCAGTAATATGGATTTACAAATAACATTGATTAGCTTATTGCTTTGAGGTTTTGAGAACTAGAAAAATACTAAAATATTTTATCAACATACTATTTTCAGCCTATTCATGATGGAGTTGAGAATAATTTACAGGTGATTAACCAAGATCAAAATGTATTTATAGATAATTGTTACATGCAGAATTGGTAAATAGAAGTTGTTAATTCATATGGAACCATAGGATACTTTTGAAATGTAAATTACCAAATCATATTTGTAAATGATAGAGAATTATATTCTTATACTTAATAGGAAAATATAATGCATTTTCTAGTTCTGTAGAGCAATAAATATTATGATTTTGGGGTTTTGAGATCACTTTTTGTCTTTAGTAAGCATCATTAGTAAGTTCAACTAGGTTTTGTTTTTATTTTAATGGGCCGTTAAGTTGGCATTTCTGATTTTCTTTTAAAATAATTAATATCAAAATGATGGTATTTTCCCCCCACTCCTAGAAAACAAATTATTAAGCTGTCAAAACTTGCCATGAAAATGTTACTATTCCTTAGGCTTAAATGTTTAAAAAATGACTACTTTGGTGTTACATTATTAAATCAAAACACATAACTGCATGGTTCAAGCATCCTCATCATTAGTGCTCACAAATGATAGTACAGGCAGGTGCTGGATAAGTGCCTGGTCCTAGTTCATTATCTTCTTGTTAAGGAAGAGGCTATAGATAATGTGTGGAAATATTTAACCAAGATTCTGACCCTTCTTAATATTTAAGTGTATATAATATTATCAAGGTTATTAGTGCTGCCTTTTGCTATATGGATGAATGGAATTGTGATTGGTGTTAAAGACAGTAATATATGGAATTCAGGGCTTTAAAAAGTTATTGCATAAACTCTATTTTTTTTTTTCATAAACTCTTATTTTTAAGCTGTCAAAATTTCAGTAGTAGTGATTTCCTTGATTTTTAACAGTGAAATGATGGAAAAATATATCTTTATATAAGTTAACCTGTAAACTCCAGTTGTATCCTGTAAAAGGTAAACAGTGTTTAAAGGTTTTCTCCTTAACTTTAATCCATTAACATTGAAGAGTTCAGCACCAGAGCAGTGAAATTTTTTGGAAAACTATTAGTTAAATCTCTTTATTCAAGTCAGCCATCTAGGTAATGACAGTTACCAAGATGTAATTGTCACTCGCCCAAATGTAAATATTAAGTTGCCTCATTTTTCTCCTAGAAAAGATACCATTAAGAGGCATGCAGATTTCATTGGATGTCACCTGCTTCTTATTTCATTGATAGGTAGATGGATAGATGAAAAAGAGAAGGAAAGAAACAGGGAAAGGAAAGAAAAGAAGAAAGAAGGGGAAGACATGAGCATTCTTTTCTGTTTCCTCTTGGCTTACCCATTACACAGTTAAGTAGAGATGGTGAATAATCCCTGAGGACAAGCATCAAGGAAAGTGCCTAGTTCCTTTTTTCATTGATAGCATGCTAGGACATGAACTAGGGCTATATTTGTTAATTAGGAAATCTGTTAAACTTTATTCTGAATACCAGTTAAGAGTGACTTTTCATTGAGTGATACATTGTAGCTTCAGAATATTAACTCAGTATTCAAGTACTACAGTAGTTTTTATGCTTAACCTCATGTTTATTCATTAAGTATATATTTTATTTAACATCATCCAGGAGTCAGGCACTGGACTGGCACTATTTTAACATGCTTTAAAATGAGGCCTGTGTAAATTTTAGACATTATTCTAGAGGTAATGAGATACTTTTATTTTCATTTCCACAGTGTTAAATGAGTTAATTCTGAAATTTTTTTTTTTTAATGGCCTGAAGTTTATGAATGCTTTGTTTTTCCAGGTCTGCTAGTAATGGAATAAATTTAATTTTGAGATCTAAGAATTGACTAAAAATAGCTTTTGTAATAGAGAAAGTATGTTAAGTTACACATGGATCTACATTTAAATTTTTGCTTTTATTTTGAATATTTTCAAAGCACATTTGCAGGGGTATTAAATTGTGAAGCTAATTTAGTAACAGTAGCTTCCAGATGACCTCAGGAAATAGTACAAATCAGTGAGAATGTTTACAGATCCTCAAAACAACTACCATAGTGTTTGGCCAGATGAATTTAAGAAGACGAGAGTTTAGCTTTATTTAGAAACTGGCTTACAGTGTATATATAACCTCGGTTTTCCATTGTTATTCCATATTTAAAATGATAAATTTTTGACTATATATAAATTATGTGAATATTTTTGACATAACCAAAGTATGTTTATATTTAAGATTTTGTCATGTAATGTTTTTAAAACTGATGTAAAGGCCACCGTTTTGAATGGCCATGGAGAGGGGCGTCAGTTCTAAGAGTAGGTGATACCTGTTTTCTTACTGTAAATATGCCAACAAAGCTATTTTACTATGATATATTTAAGAGCTTTTAGTTTGCATGTGTGACTTTAGTCAATGATTTTATATGGCATCTGAATAAAATTTCCTGAGGATTAAGCTGTGAAATGTATCAACTTCATCTTATTTTTGAGGTATAAAATAGTATCTTGCCTACTTTTATTAAATTCATCCTCATAATTTGTCTGCATGTTACCTGAAGAAATAAGGCTAAGCCAGATGTGTACAATAAATGTGATTCTTTATTATCTATTGCATTAAGAAAGACTATTTTTAGATATTTAAAATACTTTGGTTCATGTAGAAATGCATCAATTCAAATCTATTTAAAAGATAGATAACTATATTTTTAATTTTGAGTAATAATGATTATATATCATTCCTACTATTTTATCTTTTTCCGCAGTGTTTTTGGAAAATAGCTATGTAACTTATGGAACATTATTTTGATGTTACTATATAAACATGCAAAATAAATATTAAATTCATATTTATGTTTCAAGACTGGTTCTGGAGTCTTTTCAATGCACATTATTGACAGAATATTTTGTGTATCAACACTGTATCAGCTTACTTAGCTATATTTAAAATATCCTTCATATTTCAGAAGTTTATTATTTCAAAATAAAATATCTCAGGGGCCTCTTTCATTTTGACTGCAGTATGTAACAAGGGTAAGTCTTCATCCTTTCAAGTGTTTCTCAAACTGTTTGAGTTATTTAGGCAGAATAATTCATTAGGAAATATTTTGTTGACCTTTTTTCATTTAACTGTTTTTAGGACACGAAGCTCTTTGAGATTATATTGAATGTTATAGACCATCCTTCATAAGTATTGAATATGTGCTGTGTGGTAGGCATTGGGGATACAGTACTGACCACAGGAGATAGAAGTCTCTTCAAAAAGTGAGGAAATAGACATTCTAAGGAGTGAAAATTAAGGAAAAGATATTTCAAATGTTAAATGATACAGAGAAAAATCAAGCAGCGTTACCCACAGAGCCATATGGGAATTAAGTTCCATGGGATGAAGGATGTTCTAGGGATAAAAGATGGATGATATTAGTCCTGATAGTCCCAAAGAGAAGCTATGAGTGTTGGAGGAAGTGGAAGGTTTTAATTCTGGGGCCGTTTCTGCACTCCTGCTGATGGCAATAGAGAGGGTAGGAAGGGAAATTTTGACATTTATATTTTATTAGAAAAATATATGCCCCAGATTTTTGAATGTAATTTCTGAGGTTCGTGGACCCCGTGAAGCCATTTTAAAACCATTTTTTATATGAGATGTTTAATTAATTAAACACTGGCTGTGCCACACGGCTTGTGGGATCTTAGTCCCCAGGGATTGAACCCACATCCTCAGCAGTGAAAGTGTGGAGTCCTCACCATGGCACCACCAGGGAATTCCCTGAAGCCATTTTCATACATTTTTAAAGTTGTACTCAAGCAGAAATATCTAAAACTTCTGCATCCCCGTATGTATTAGAATAGGCTGGGTTATGCTGTAGTAACAATGACATCACAATAAAAGTTTATTTCTAACTTAATAAATCCAGGTGCACTGAGGGGGGGAAAATAGTTTATTTCTTCCTCATCCAAAGTCCACTGAGAGTCTGGACAATCTGCAGAAGCAACTGTTTGCCAACTGGTAACTATCATCCTCACTCACTGCGTTCTGGCTCTGTCATTTGAACACCAGGCCTCTTCACTGTGGCAGGGGAAGAGAACACCAAAGCTCTTGCACCAACAATTAAATTCTTCACTTTAGATGTGTTTCGCACACCCCGGTGACCAGAAAGAAGTAGTCACATAGCCCTGTCTGATCGCAAGGAAGAATGGGAAGAGAAGAGTTAAGTCTCCAGGGCTCTGAAGAAAAGGAGAATGGGATTGTGAGTGCACTTAAAGTCTCTCAGAATCTGCCCTCTGGTCACCAAATACTCAGCTCTTTCTGCATGTGGAGCACAGTGACTGTCTTTTCAAGAGATAAGCCCCAGAGTACCATCTACCTTTCCAAAACCTGGCTCTTTGGAAGTGCTATGTCAGGTCTGAACGCTGCTCCCACTGGTCAGGCTGGAGACCCAGGAAACGAGTATGTTCTGTTTTCCACACACTTACTGTACAGTGGTGAAACCAGTGGAACTAGTACCACAATAAACATCCTCGTTCAGAAAGGGGAAGAAGAATGGAGACGTTGTCATTACCCTGGGTATGGGAAATGTTCATTATCAGCCCTTTCCTCTATTCTCTTAAGAATTCCCTTCTCCATTGTTCTCTCTGTGACTCAGACGTCACTGTTTGGCTACATTTGAATGGCTGTTGAGGAGTATGACATCCTTGGAAGTTGCACGGCTTTTTTTCCAGTCTTTTCCTAGATAATTGGGAGCTGAAGTTTTAAAGTTTGGAATAGTCACAAGTTCTGTTAGCTAAGGTTTTTGGTTTCTTTTTTCACTACAACTCTTAAAAGCTTAGTAAACCTTTGTTCCTGGTCAGATTTATATGCCAATACCACTTTTTTTTTTTTTTGAGACAAATAGTTCTTGGATTGGGTGTATTTCTTTGATTTGCTACCTCCATACATCTCTCCTGACATTATGGCAGGTACCTTCTGTCTATAAGCTTTGATGGGAGAGCCATCCTCTTAACCACATTTTCATCCTTAGGTATTTTTTTTCCCAAGTGAGAAAAAAAAATTAGATTACCCTAATTAACCCATTGAAAATTTCCAAAGTAACTATGATGTTTACACCCTTAGGTATGATCTTTGCTGCAAGGCTGAGTTTTAATGATCCTCTGTCATTTAACAGGCTTTCTAAAGTTTATCTCCTGCTTGGAGTTGAAAATCATAAACATATAAGGCTCAAATTCTGGTTGCCTCTCTTCCCTCATTTCAGCTTTACAAATTAAGCATTGCTCTCTGAGCTCCACTCGTTTTAATAATAGCTTGCCAAATGCATCCAGTAGTACCCAACACACATTTATTTTTCAACTTCTTCTGTTCAGTTCAGTTCACCCTGCTCAAATTTCAGTAAGTATATTTTCTGCCTCCCAGGTTATTGTGTGTGATAGTTTCATTAAATGTTTTACCATTGCATAAAAATCCCATGTTCCTAGTCTCCAATATTAGTTTCCTATGTATACCAAATAACCTGTAAGCTGATGCCCCAGATTTTCAATATGCCTGATGTCTTCTTCAGATCATAAAATGACAGGGAAATCCTCGATGAAAGTGGTGAGGGAAATGTAAAACTCATTTCCTGGTCTGGCAAACTGTTTGCAGAGGGTGCCTCATTAAACTGGCAGAAGGCACAAACATGAGGTATTTAACAATTCTCTCATTGGACAAATGGAGAACTTTCTATATGCTAAGCAGTATGTTGGCCAATTGGAGAACAGAATTCAAAGGAAACAACAAAAACCTACCAGAAAATTGTTTCAGCGTTACGGAAAACAAGCAAACAAATATAATTACAGAAAGTAGGAACTTAAGAAAGTTTCTCTAGGGCAATCAGGTTTCACATGGAAGATAGGATGTTTCTCTGATTAGAATGTTTCTCAGAGAAATAAACCTGAAAATCAAGGCCTAAGCAAAAAACTTGGAAAATGATCAGAGAGCAAAATCAGAGACAACCACTGATAATATGTGGTAAATGTGCTTCTAGTTTTTATTTCATAAAGTGGTTTTAAAAATCACACTAAGGGGACCTCCCTGTGGTACAGTGGATAAGAATTTGCCTACCAACACAGGGGACGTGGGTTGGATCCTTGGTCCAAGAAGATTCCACATGCCTGTGGAACAACAAAGTCTGTGCACTGCGATTAGTGAACCTTCAGTGCGGCAACTACTGAAGCCCACGACCTAAAGCCTGCGCTCCTCTCAAGGAGAGAAGCCACTGCAATAGCTGTTCACCACAAGGAAGACCCAGCACAGCCAAAAATAATATTTTTTAGAATAAAATATTTTTTAAAATAAAATATTTTTAAAAATTCTCTTAAAAAATCACACCAGGGAAGCTTCAGGGCACTTCAGTGATTAGGATTCTGTGCTTTCCCGGCCCAGGGCTGGAGTTCAAGCCCTGGTGAGGGAACTAAGATCCCACAGGACACAACCAAAACAACATAATTACACTAAACTGTTGTATAGTCTTTGTGTGTGTGTGAAATTAGGGCAAGGATCAAAGGAACCACATTTTCCTTTTGCCTCCAGTAATATTATGTACTCACTTCATGGTGTTGGTAGGTGTACTTAGTGAATGTTTCTCCCAGGATGAAGTTGCATTTTGTGGGTGGTTTTGATTTGAGGACCAAGCAGATCTTTACTTATTGAGGACTTTTTTCTAACTGATTCAGGAACATCTGGGTGTCAAGTATTTTCACAAGAAGGCTGAATTTCATGCAAACGATATCTATTCACCTGTCTGATCTTTATCTTTTTTTTTAATCCTTCTAGGTATATTCTTAACATTTTATTTTACTGTTAGTTGCTATTTCTTTTGCACAATTCCCAATGAAACAATTTAGATACTTGGTGCACTCTGTTCAGTCATACAAAAGTTTAATGTTACTCTCTAGAAAGACACTTTCCAACATTTAGTTGAGAAATACTGTTTCTTATCTTCAGAACATTTTTGTTTTCTTTGTAGTTTCTAGTCTAGAAATGGGTACTTTTGATACCTGAACGTAATTCCTATTAAAAACATCATGGAATCAAAAGTATTCCATTCGAAGAATCGCATTACATAAGTCCTTTCGGGAGGCCATCTTGTGGTTGAAATAAAGGAGCAGCGGGACGGAAACTGGACTTTGCTGCCGCTTTTCCCTAAAGGTCGCGAAGGAACGAAACATTGGGACTAGCCGACTGAGGAAGAGCTAAGCAAGTGTCCCCCGGAAGGGGGCGCGATGTTTTCGAGGTTAACAAAGCTGCGGGGTCAGCTAAGGTCTCCGCTATCTCTCCATCCAGACCAGTCATTTCACCAACGTCCGGTCTCCCTGGAGGCGGAGCCCTTGGAGGCGCTCGGTGAGACCCAAGCTGGGAGTATTGTGGAAGTTTGGGCTAGACTCTGGTGGCCCAAAAATACGGCTCAGGGTGCGCCGAGCAACCCGCCAGTTGGTTCATTTGACCCTGGGGCCCCTCCGTAGTCTGAAAAGTAGTGCCGCGAACTCAACCTTTATGGAATCCAACACACATCCCCTTGAAATAGGATCACGCTGCTAAAGTAAAAATTTTGAGCGCACTCTGTACAGAATACTTAAAGTCTTGGTTTTCTGTTCACTGTGAAGATAAAAATGGGTCAGGCATAGCGCTGGATACTTCAAACGGTAAAGTACAAGAACGTCCAGATATTTGCATTGTGTTCTTTACAAAGTCGAGGTGGTTTTGCCCATAACAAAAATGGCGTCGCAACATGTTAACCTGGTACAGTCATGTGCTCAAAGACCTGGATGGGGGACAGTATGGCTTCAGGTGACTAACGGATGTTATTATTATTCACTTCCGGGTGAGACTGATCGGGCGCCATCTTGTCTTGTTCGTGGAGAAGTAGAAGCATCGAAAGGGTTGGAGAGGTATTACAGGAACGGTGGCGACAGCGGTGTTCCGGAAACAGAGTGGGTAAGTGGTGCTGAACGATTAGGCGTGGGGACTTGCCAGGCCATTACAGCTTTCTTGGTTTCTGTGGCGAAGGTAGCATAACTTAAACACGTAGCCTGCGTACGCTGCTTGGCGCGACCGCTGGAACCTCTTCTCCCTTAAAGCGGTGGCGTCCGCCTGGACTTGATGAATCACGGCGATGCTCCCGGTGAAAAGGAAATGTTCTTATTGAAAGAGAGTGCTCACGAGCTCCCCTTCTAACTACGAGACTTCCCTCTCCGATGAGAAGGGAGTGATTGTTGGGCTCCCGACCGGCCGTTAAGCACTGCGCGTGCGCAGTGGGAACCCTCTTATGGGGAGGGGGTGCAGAGCGGAGGAGGCGGGGGCTAGGCCCTGGACCTTCTGTGTCTCGTAGCTGAGACTACGCAGGCGCAGCCAAGGGCAACTGTGTTCTTTTAAGAACAGTTAGGGCACATAGTCGGACACGACTGAAGCGACTTAGCAGCAGCAGCAGCAGGTTCCTTATAGTTTGTATTATCCTTGTATTTTTAAAGTCAGAGACTATGTCTTAAACTTCGGGAAAGAAAGGTAGCATCCAACATTTCAGTTTCATTATCCTGTAGAGGAGACTATTGTCGTCTGAACCTAGCGGGTCCTCGACAGATTCTGATTGTTGGTGGTTAATTCATAGAATAGCAACATAAACTTGGAGTTTCTGGTTGGGGTGCAGCAAGGCAAAGGCAACAAAAACTGTTTTGCAAGCTGTTGTGGGCTGTGGGTAGTGTAAATCTGTTCTTTTAAGGTGTTCTTGAGACTTTAGAACAGTTTTTGATTTACAGAAAAATTGAGCAGGTAGTACAGTTACCATATAAACTACTCCCTCTCCCCAACCCCGCACACACAGTTCCTCCTATTAACTTTAGTATGGTACGTTTGTTACATTGAATGGACCAATATTGGTACATTATTACATAAAGTCCCTAGTTTATTCACATTGCCTAAGTTTAAAACTAATATCCTTTTTCCAGCCCAGGATTCTATTTAGAATATCATATAAATTTAATGGTTATATGTCCTTAGTCTTCTTTGGTTGTGACAGTTTTTTAGGCCTGCTTTGTTTTCTATGGCTTTTACAGGCTGAAAATTCATACAGTGATGTCCTAACTTCAGTGCCTCAAAATATGACTATATTTGGAGATAGGATCTTTAAAGAAGTAAAATGAGGTCATTAACATGGGCCCTACATGTTATAATGAAACTTCCCTCTGTGTACTGCTCTTTTGGAAAAAAAGAGAAAAACTTAGCCTCCAGAACAATGAGAAAATAAATTTCTGTTGTTTGAGTTATCCAGTCTTTGGTACTTTGTTATGGCAACCCTAGCAAAGTAACACAGTGATCTTGACAATTTCTAGGGGTACTGGCCAGATATTTTGTAGGGTGACCTGCTATTGGAATTTGTTGTTTTTCTCATGATAAGACTGGTATTAGGGTTTTTTGAGGAGGAAGATCACAGAGGTTCAGTGCCTTTTTCATCACATTGCATCTAGGCTACATACTATGAACATGACTTACCATGTTGATATTGACCTTGATCATCTGCTTGAGGTAGTGTTTGTCAAATTGCTCTGGAGTATACTCTCCCCTGTCCACTTTCTCCTTTCCATACTGTACTCTTTGGGAGTCCTTTGCACAGTCCATACTTAGGGAGAAGAGAGTTAAGTTCTCCCTCCTTTATGATCTACATAATTTATTTGGAATGCCTCTGCATAGAAGATTTGTCTCTTCCCCTCCAATTTATTTTAATCATTTATTTATGTCAGGATTCATAAATTTTTATGTCATAGTTGTGTTGTAATCCAGTACTACTTTATTTTATTGCCCAAATTATTCCACCTTTGGACATGGGTAGCTCTTTGAGTTGTCTACTCTGCACCTTTGACATCCTCCCATCTTCCCCATCCCTTTTTGAGCATCATCTTACTTCCTGGCACTGCAAGATGCTCCAGGCTCATTTTGTATATTTCTTGCCCCAGTTCTAAGAATCAGCTATTGCTTTACCAATCCCTGATTACTTTCCTTAATTGGAGAACAGTATTAGAACAAAGGCAAGTGTTTTTGTTGCTACTGGGGGTTGTTTCCTTTAGATTTTCTACAATTTTTTTCTTCCAAATTTATTTTTCAATTATCACTTGTTTTTGTTGTCTGTAATCAAAGGATTCAATTCTCCAGTATTTTTTGATTACCTCTCTTGAGTTGCAAGCTACGGAAGTATTTCAGTATATACTAAAATGCATTTTACATCAAGTAGCAAAAAAAGTTACGACATTTCAAATGATTACAAGGTTAACTTTGTTAGTGCCATTTCTAAATAATCTGACTTGATCTAAATATATTCTTTTTGACTTTGAGGTCAGTTACCATGAGTGTAAGACTGAAATGGCAGGGGATAAGAAGGTTGTTGCATTTTGTGGTTTGTGTTTGATATGAGAAACTTCATTATACGCACCAAAGGATGGGTATATTTCTATATTTCTTTGATTTTCCAATTGGTGCATTAAGGGCTTTAAAACAAACACTACAATTTGATTCTCATTCATCTGTAATACAGTCTATAAGATGACTTTTGCAAATATTAATGATTGTCATTTAAACGAGTAATTTTAAGAACCTCATAGCAATGATTGTTCTAGTATAGAGTCATCTAAGAAATAAATAATTTATGGTCATTTCTGCTTGCGTTAGTTTCATAGAGATACTGTACCAAATTTCCGCAGACTGACTTTAAAGCAACAGAAATTTGTTCTTTTACAGTTCTCCAGCCTACAAGTGTTTGACTGAAATTAAAGGTTTTGACAGGGTCATGCATGTGTGTTCAAGAGTCCTCCCTACCAGTCTCCTCCTTTTCTTTCTTCTCTTTCTCTCTGCTCTAGGGGAGGATGTTTTCTTGCCTCTTCCAAGTTTCTGTTGGTTCCCAGCAGTCTTTGGCTTTCCTTGGCTGTAGACAGTTTACTCCAGTCTCTGCTGCTGTGGTCACATGACATTTTCCCAATGTCTGTCTCTCTTTTTTCTTAAGACGCCAGTCATACTGGCTTAGGACCGACTTTAATCCAGTATGACATCATTTTAATATGTTTGCCAAGACCCTATTTCCAAATAAGGCCATGTTCACAGTGAATGGAAGTGGGGGTAGGACTTCAACGTATCTTCTCAGTTCAGTTCAGTCGCTCAGTTGTGTCTGACTCTTTGCGACCCCATGAATCACAGCATGCCAGGCCTCCCTGTCCATCACCAACTCCTGGAGTTTACCCAGACTCATGTCCATCGAGTCAGTGATGCCATCCAGCCATCTCATCCTCTGTCGTACCCTTCTCCTCCTGCCCCCAATCCCTCCCAGCATCAGGGTCCTTTCCAATGAGTCAACTCTTCTCATGAGGTGGCCAAAGTATTGGAGTTTCAGCTTCAGCATCAGTCCTTCCAATGAACACCCAGGACTGATCTCCTTTAGGATGGACTGGCTGGATCTTCTTGCAGTCTAAGGGACTCTCAAGAGTCTTCTCCAACACCACAGTTCCAAAGCATCAATTCTTTGGCGCTCAGCTTTCTTTTAGTCCAACTCTCATATCCATACATGACTACTGGAAAAACCATAGCCTTGACTAGACCTTTGTTGGCAAAGTACTGTCTCTGCTTTTGAATATGCTGTCTAGGTTGGTCATAACTTTCCTTCCAAGGAATAACATATCTTCTAGCAGAACACAATTCAGTCCATAACACTGGGCATATCCATAAACTAGATTTTTGTAGCTGTGTGTGATAATGTGCATGATCTGATGCAAACCATGGTTGTTGATCTTTCTGGTCTTTCCAAATCCCAGTTGTTTCCAAGGAAATAGCAGTTAATTTAATCCTGTGAAGGGAAAGTCTTGCAGCCCAGCTCATCAAGGATCACATTTCTCTAAACTTGAGAAATTGAGCTTATGGATCTTTAAAATTAAAGCTAAGCGAAGAATGAATAGATAGAAATTGATTTTTGATGTTACAAAGTCAGAGATGTAGTACTAGAATGTCATCCTCATCAATGAATATTAATATATTTACTTGATAATAAATATCAGTGACTGAGTAAAATATTTTACCACTAAATATGGGCAAAGCACTTTGGAGAATTCAAAATAATTATAAGATATTTCCTATGCCCTCAAGATTCTTGAGTCAAGGTAAAACTCATAAAAATTTTGATGCTCAGCTTCTTGGTTCTTTGTATCTTAAAAAATCTGTAGTAGCTTTGTTTTTTAAGATGCACCCTCATAATTAAATAATTCAAAGAATACAGAAAGAAAATTAAAAAATTAACTGATATCTGTTTTCCCTCTCCAGAGCTTACCAGTTTTAAGAACTTTTTGGTAATTTAGGAATTTTCTATACTAAATTGCATTCTTAAAAAAAAACAACAAAAAAACTTTGAGTGGCATCATCATTGATCCTGTATCATAATTTTTTCCCCTATACAGTTCATAATACAATTTGTACATCAATGCATGTCAGCATATAAAAATCTGCCTTATTCATTTTAATGGCTAAATAGCAGTCCACTGTATGGTTACCACTCTTAACTCACCTATTGCCTTTTGAGTGTTACTGAAAGCAGATGTTCACTGTTACAGACACGCTACAGGTTTTTGAGTTAGATGGTGAGTGTACTCATCCATGGTTCCAAGTCCCTGAAGTGGGATTGCTGGCTCAAAGGGATGAGCATTTAAAATTGTGATAAAATACTCTACTGTTAACTTGCCTTCCAAAAAGACTGAAACTTTGGTGTTCTACCAGCATTCTTGTTCAACATTCATTTTCTGTAGCCAAGTAAAGTTTCTCAACTGCAGGTTTAACTGAAGCATTTTATTATTGTTGTTGTTCAGTCACTCAGTCATGTCCGACTCTTTGTGACCCCATGGACTGAAGCATGCTAGGCTTTCCTGTCCTTCACCATCTCTTGGAGCTTGCTCAAACTCATGTCCATTGAGTTGGTGATGCTTTCCAACCATCTCGTCTTCTGTCATCCCCTTCTCCTGCCTTCGATCTTTCCCAGCATCAAGGTCTTTTCTAATGAGTCAGCTCTTCACATCAGGTGGCCAAAGTATTGGAGCTTTAGCATCAGTCATTCCAATGACTATTCAGGATTGATTTCCTTTAGGATTGACTGGTTTGATCTCCTTGCAGTCCAAGGGACCCTCAAGAGTCTTCTCCAAAAACACCACAGTTCAGAAGCATCAATTCTTCAGCACTCAGCTTTCGTTATATATAGTCTAACTCTCACGTCTGTGCATGACTACTGGAAAAACCATAGCTTTGGCTATACGGACCTTTGCTGGCAAAGTAATGTCTCTGCTTTTAATATGCTGCCTAGGTTTGTCATAGCTTTCCTTCCAAGGAGCAAGTGTCTTTCAATTTCATGGCAACACTCACCATCTCCAGTGATTTTGGAACAGAAGAAAATAAGGTCTCTCACTGTTTCCATTTTTTCCTCATGTATTTTCCATGAAGTGATTGGACCAGAGGCCATGATCTTCGTTTTTTGAATGTTGAGTTTTAAGCCAGCTTTTTTTCTCTCCTATTTCAATTTCATCAGGAGGCTCTTTAGTTCCTCTTCACTTTCTGCCATAATGGTGGTATCATCTGCATATCTGAGTTTATTGACATTTCTCCCCACAATCTTGAGTCCAGCTTGTGCTTCATCCAGCCTGGGATTTTGCATGATGTACTCTGCACATAAGTTAAATAAACAGGGTGACAAGATACAGCCTTGATGTACTCCTTTCCCAATTTGGAACCAGTCCGTTGTTCCTTGTCTGATTCTAACTTGTTTCTTGATCTGTATACAGAATTCTCAGGAGGCAGGTAAGGTGGTCTGGTATTCCCATCTCTTCAAGAATTTTTCCACAGTTTGTTGTGATCCATACAATCAAAGGCTTTAGCGTAGTCAGTGAAGCAGAAGTAGATGTTTTTATACTGCTTTTGTCACAATTTCACATTGTTTCCATATTTTTCTCAGCCTAAGTGTATCAAACACTGTATTTGAATAATAGCTTTTACAAAAACTTGGGAGGGAACAAAGCTTTGGAAAGTATAGTAAAAATAGAAATGATTGGTTTTAACAAACAGAAATGGTACAAATCATTTTTGAAAATATGCACATAAAATCTGTTTATAGGAAAACTTGAAAAATTTTGCTTTTGTTTTGTTTTAATAAAAGCTTCAGCTTATGATATTGTGAGAAATGGGAGCAAAAAGTACCCCCCCCCCACCACCAAAGATAAAATGAAATCTGGATAACTCATAGATTGCTTTAAGGTAAGAAAATGGAATTGAGTAGAAATGAATTGGCTTGATCACCCCTCCCTGTCCCCAGTTGTAAACTTGAGTGCTATCAAAAACATTGTGATAAAGTCTTGGTGGTGATATTAACTACTACTAATTGAAGCTTTTTGTGCCCAGTTTTTATATATTTCCCACTTAATCTTCACAATAACCCTATGAGGTAGACATTTATTATGTCTACCATTTTAGAGTTGAGAAAACCAAGGATTAAAGAATAGTTAATTTCCCCATATTCACACAGCTCATGAGTGGTATAGATAGGCATCATCAGCTTGTGTTCTGAAGTCTAGGTGACAAGTGATAATCAGAAAACTTAAAAAGCGGAATTGAAAAAATTGGCCGTGACAACCATTAAACATGCGTAAGTAAAAGAAACTGTTTTTAGAGTGGTTTCCAGAAAAGTAAATGTGTGTATTGGCAATGATGATAGTCAACATACATCACTGATATGTTAAAGTGATTTTATTATTTGCACATCTATTTGCAACCCCAGCAGACACTGCTGCTGCTGCTGCTACTAAGTCGCTTCAGTCGTGTCTGACTCTGTGCGACCCCATAGACGGTAGCCCACCAGGCTCCCCCGTCCCTGGGATTCTCCAGGCAAGAACACTGGAGTGGGTTGCCATTTCCTTCTCCAGTGCATGGAAGTGAGAAGTGAAAGTGAAGTCGCTTAGTCGTGTCCGACTCTTAGCAACCCCATGGACTGCAGCCCACCAGGCTCCTCCATCCGTGGGATTTTCCAGGCAAGAGTACTGAAGTGGGGTGCCAATGCCTTCTCCACAGCAGGCACTATATAGAGCTTATTATAGTCCTTGCAATGTATGAGTTTACAACCTACCACAGAAAAATCTATGCATTAACTCTGATGTGCTGTTAGAGCTTTGTAAAACATAGCAAGCTGTGCTTAAACACCAGCCTTTTGGTTCTCATGTATGTTAAGTCAACAATTTCCTTATCATTAACAGGGTAAACAATAAAAGTAAACACAGGGAAAGAAGAACCTATAGACTTATTTATTCATTTGTTGTTTAGTGACTGCAGGGTCATAGGCTTTAGGACAGCAAGAAGATGTCTGGAACCTTTGGAAGGTCTATCAGCTTTAAAAAGGTATTACTATAATGGGAAGAAGATGAAACTATTTGAAGGACAAATTGTTCTCACCTTGCTGATGTAATTTTTAAACTTAGAATTCCATGGAAGACTGAATTTATTACCTTATTTGTATCATTAAGTTCATATCAGATAGACGAGGTCTTTTAAAATGTTCCTTTTTTTTCTTGGCATATATGACAGTTGCAGCTTTCATTCCAATCCCAAAGGATGACAATGCCAAAATGTTCAAACTGCCATACAGCTGCACTCATTTCACATGCTAGCAAGGTTCTGCTCGTAATCCTTCAAGCTAGGCTTCAGCAATATGTGAACAGAACTTCCAGATGTACAAGGTGAATTTAGAAGAGGCAGAGGAAACAGAGATCAAATTGCCAACATCCATTGGATTGTAGAAAAAGCAAGAGAATTCCAGAAAAATACCTACTTCTGCTTCATTGACTACACTAAAGCCTTCGACTGTGTGGATCACAACAAACTGGAAAATTCTTCAAGAGATAGGAATACCAGACCACCTGACCTGTCTCCTGAGAAACCTGGAGGCAAGTCAAGAAGCAACAGTTAGAACTGGACAAGGAACAACAGACTCGTTCCAAATTGGGAAAGGAGTACGTCAAGGCTGTATCTTGGCATCCTGCTTGTTTAACTTGTATGCAAAATGCATCATGTGAAATGCTGGGCTGGGTGAAGCACAAGCTGGAATCAGGATTGCCAGGAGAAATATCAACAACCTCAGATATGCAGATGAAACCACCTTATGGCAGAAAGTGAAGAGGAACTAAAGAGCCTCTTGATGAAAGTGAAATAGTAGAGGGAAAAAGCTGGCTTAAAATTCAACATTCAGAAAACGAAGAGCATGGCCTCCAGTCCCATCACTTCATGGAAAATAGATGGGGAAAAATTTGAAACAGTGACAGATTTTGTTTTCTTGGGCTCCAGAATCACTGCAGACAATGACTGTAGCCAAGCAATTGAAAGATGCTTGCTCCTTGGAAGGAAAGCTATGGCAAACTTAGTGTTTTAAAAAGCACTTTGCGGACAAAGGGCCATATAGTCAAAGCTGTGGTTTTTCCAGTAGTAATGTATGGATGTGAGAGTTGGGGCATAAAGAAGGCTGAGTGCCAAAGAATTGATGCTTTCGAGTTGTGGCACTGGAGAAGACTCTTAAGAGTCCCTTGGACAGCAAGGAGATCAAACCAGTCAATCCTAAAGGAAATCAACCCTGAATAGTCATTGGAAGGGCTGATGCTGAGGCTGAAGCTCCAATCCTTTGGCCACCTGATGGAAAGAGCCAACTGGTTGGAAAAGACTCTGATGCTGGGAAAGATTGAGGGCAAAGAGGAGAAGGGGGCGACAGAGAATGAGATAATTGGATAGTATCACTGACTCAATGTATGTGAATTTGAGCAAAGTGTGGAAAATAGTGAAGCACAGGGAAGCCTAGCCTGCTGCAGCCTATGGGATGGAAAAGAGCCAGACACGACTTAGTGACTGAACAACAACGAATGACAGTTCCTAAATTGCTTGACATGTTTTATATTGTTAGTGAGTTGTTCAAGTAAATAAAGAAATTTTGAAAGAAAAATGTTTTAAAAGCTTTGCTTTCTCATTTTTGATGTACTGGTTTCCTTTAAATTTACAATGGTAAATCTTTTCTCATAAAATTAATGGAAGAAAAAGTTTCACATTAATTTGGAGATGATCACACTTTTGTGTTGCATCTCTAGAATTTTTATTAATTCTAATAGTTGTTTATTATTTAAGTGCAAACATTCACTTTTTTTTTTTTTTCCAGGGCATAAGTAATCTTGCTGCTATGCTTCCAAGCTGTAGTTCTGAATCATCCTAAATTTTAAACAGAAGGTGAACCTCTGAGGTTAGTCAAAATAGCAGTTGGTGTTTCTTCTGGCTGTTCCTCTATTTATTTGTTTCCTTTTAGCTAAAGTTATTTAAAGTTTTCAAGAGTGCTAATGAGTCATTAGCTTTTAAAGAACTTTAAAGGTATAGTTGGAAAAGAGGAGATTGGAAGAAAGATCAGAAAAAGAAGCTTGGAATTGATACCGGTCCAGTTATTGGCCTCAAGTGCAGTACTATTTCGTGCCTGTTTTGCCTTATTCTAATAACACCATTATAATAGAACATGTAATACAATTAGAAGACAAGTAAGTGCACTTGACTCATAAGTAAATAAGGTATAACAAAGGAATGCATCTTCCCTAATTCAGTGTTCAACTGAGAGGTCAGGATCTGCCACTAATAGAAGTATTTAACATTCTGAGAATGCAGCAAAGACTAGTTGCAAGTTCTAAAAGCCTGGATTGTAATAGCCCATTGTTGTATTTAAGTTGGTGTCTATTGCTTCCATAATATCTGGCTTTCATACTTTTTGTGATCCTGCAATACTAAGAAATAGTTTTGTTCTTAGAATAGAGGAAAGGGTCTGAAAGGATGCATTTTGTAAACATTTATTTAATGCCTGCTATATGCCAAAGCCCTGGGGTACAAAAATGAAGAAACACCTGCCTACTATGTGTGTCATTGATTCTTGAACAGGGTTGTATATCTGAGTTGGAGAAAGTATAAAAATGACTTGTAGGCGTTTAAAACTTTTTGCTGTGAAAGTTTTCAAGCTAGTTTATAGTTGACTAAACTGTCCCCATACCCATCACCTAGATTTAATAGTTATTAACATTTGTCTTTTCCATCTTAATTATATATTAAGAAACCTGGTCTTGGGGGGTTCCAGGTGACCTAGTGGTTAGGATTCTAGGCTACATTGGTTCAGTCCCTGGTCAGGGAACTGAGATCCCGCAAGCTGCGTGATGTGGCCAAAAAAAAAAAAAAAGAAACCTTGTATTGTGGGCTATCTCTCTCACCTTGTAGATTTGTCTGATTGTTTCTTTTGATACTGTTTGGCCAATACCTTTGTCCCATTGTAATTCCTTCACACTGGAAAGTGAAAGTCGCTCAGTTGTGTCCAACTCTTTGCAACCCCAATGGACTATACAGTCCATGGAATCTCTAGGCCAGAATACTGGAGTGGGTAGCCTTTTCCTTCTTCAGGGGATCTTCCCAACCCAGGAATTGAACCCAGGTCTTCCACATTCCAGGGTTGGGAAGATCCCCTGGAGGAGGGAAAGGCTACCCACTCCAATATTTTGGGCTTCCCTTGTGGCTCATCTGGTAAAGAATCCGCCTGCAATGTGGGAGACCTGGGTTCGATTCCTGGGTTGGAAAGATCCCCTGGAGAAGGGAAAGGCTACCCACTCCAGTATTCTGGCCTGAAGAATTCCATGGACTGCATAGGCCATGGGGTCACAAAGAGTCAGACACAACTGAGTGACTTTCACTTTCGCACTGCAAGTGAGAGCCAAAAGCTCAGTTGGATTCAGGTAAACATTTTTGGTGAAAATAGTAATTATAGGGACATAATATTGTGTCTCCTAAAACATTTAATAATTTGTAGGGGTGATATTTTGGTAACCTTTGAATTTTTGATTTCCCATAAACTTTTCTTCTAAGATTGTGTGAATTAGCTGTTTTTATTAGGTTTGACAATATGACAGTTTTCTAAATCTATTCTACCTTCTGCGCCCATGATTTTCTTTCATTAACTAGAGCTATTTGATTACCCTCTTCAGTAAGTCTTGGATTATGGGAGGCTAAATAGAAAATTTTTTTCTTATAATCTTCAAAATAATTACATTCCACAGGTTTATATGAAATTTTACATTAAATTAGAATTAGAAAAAATTAGAAAATTAGATTTTTCCCCCTTTGAGAAGTTGATTAGAGCTATGCTTTCCTCCAAACTCTTGACACCAGCATTAACATGAAATTTTCTATTCTTGCTTGCTAACCAAAAAATTCCGTTTGCTTCTGGCAACCTTTTGAGCAGAATTTTAGAGCTCTGATGACATAAATAAAATCATATATTAATTTCTGATGTGTGAGCTTTTTTAACATTAACACTCATTCTCTCTTTTTTAAACTATTTTTTTGAAGACAGAAAAACAGATATATTTTAAAAGTCAGGATGTGGGATCAAGGAGGACAACCTTGGCAGCAGTGGCCTTTGAACCAACAACAATGGATGCAGTCATTCCAGCACCAGCAGGATCCAAGTAAGGAAACAAATTGAATTTTGGGAAGTGGAGTAGGGAAGTATATAGAAATGGGTGGAAGATAGGCACAAGGATTAAGGGAGGTAGAATTGAGATTGGTTTATTGGATCATTTTATGGTTGAATTTTAATTTTTTCTCTTGAATAATCTTACCTAGGATATATAGCAAGGAGTGGATTTCCCTTTGGAATATTGCTTCAAAGGGTAGAAAGTTTTGTATAGATTTTATATTTCTAAAACTGATTTAGTTCTTGTTTTCTGAAGAAAGTCTTTCTTAAATGTGTTGCTTAAGTTAATCATATTTCTGCTGTTAATTCTGAGTCTTAAGATTCTATGTAGATCATAATCAACTGATGGTATACTATATAATTTTAAAACCTCTCTTTAATATGGAGTGTCTCAAGCTTACATAAATGCATAAAAGGGTATAGGGATCCCCCATTTATTACTGAGTTCTACTGCTGCTACTACTGAGTTCTAACAGTGGTTAATTCATAGCCAATTTTGCTTAATTGGTATGACCCCGTCTACTGCCCTGTGTTTACTGAGTTAATGCTTTCCTATTTCTTTTTTTTTAATAGCTACATATCATTCTGTTACAGGACTGTACTGTAATAAATCCACTTTTAGATGATTGATTGTCTGACTTGACTTTTTGAAGACATTCCCCTAATTTTGTACACATACCATTATTACTTGTCCAATTATTTTCTTAGGAAAAAAAGCTAAGAAATAGGTTTGATAGCTCACAGTTGTGCATTTAAAGTTTTAGATATACATTACCAAGTTTAACTTTACCTTTGTCAAAATGTATGAGAATATTTAATCTTAGCTAAACTGAGATGTAAAAACCTGTGTCTTAGTCTACATTGTTTACTTTATTAATACTGTTAGATCTTAAAATGTTAACTATAGTTTTTTTTATGATTTTTAAACCTTTTATTATGAAATAATTATAAATTTATAGGAAGTTGCAAAGGGATTACAGGGAATCTCAAGTAGTCTTTATCTTGAGTGGTTACATTTTACATGTTTATGTTATAACACGAAAACCAGGAAATGGACATGGGTAGTACCACGTGTATGTACAGTTCCAGTCACTTTAATCACATGAGTAAAAGCTATAGATTTTTGATGGAGATAGAGGAAACAATGAATTTTGAATAAAAATGAGTAAGAAGTTGTTGAGATATATTTTGACTAGAGAAAGGAGTTAAAGATGCTAAACAGAAGTAGCTAGCTATACTCACCTGAGGTATATAGGATCCAGTGTAGACCTAAATGGGACCTGTCTGAGAAAGAGTGAGTTTAATCATTTGTTCTTATAGTGATTTTTTAAAAAGAGTAAGAGTTTTTAAAAATTCAATGAACTAAGGTACAGGGAATACATTTTCTTATGAGTAATACTAGAAATTGGTTATTTTGTAAAGTCCTTTTCTGAATGTCTTAAGTCATTTATTTTGTAACCTGCATATGCATTATTTTTAAGCATTTTTTCCACTATAACATTCTATAATATTTAAAATCTCTAGTAAGGATTAACTGAAATGCTTGTTTTGCATAGAAGCACATTCTTTTAGCTCCTACATTCTGAATGTCAAATTCTGCTATGTTAAATTTTGTTAGGCCAGATTGACTGGGCTGCATTGGCTCAAGCTTGGATTGCCCAAAGAGAAGCTTCAGGACAGCAAAGCATGGTAGAACAACCACCAGGAATGATGCCAAATGGACAGGATATGTCTACAATGGAGTCTGGTCCAAATAATCATGGGAATTTCCAAGGGGATTCAAACTTTAACAGAATGTGGCAACCAGGTTTGTTGTTTATGTTTTCCAAATTTTAGGACTCAATTTTAAAATAAAATGAGGATTAAAATTAAATTGTTTAATTTGCTTAGTTTTATGACTTCTTGAAATGAATGCTTCTTGAAGACTAGGCAGTTTCAGTTAGATTTGACCTTGAAATTTTATGGTTAAAATTATTCTGTACTCATTCTCCTAGCATTGTGGCACTCAGTTTGATTCTTTTCTTGGTTCTTCATTCCTAGGCTGACAGGGGCTGGGAACACTGGAAACCTCACTTGGCATCTAGGGAAGAGAGCATTCTATGTCTCTCTGTTGCAACCTCTGGCCTTTCAGCAGCAGCACTGGCAGAGCAAAACATGTCTAATCTCTAATTAAAGAAAAATTGTGTCATTTTGTGACAGATTAGTCTGTCAAATATACTCTGCCCCTACCATCTGCTCATTTTTCTCTTTTTTTTCAGATAGTAAAGATCTTCCATAAGTTTTTATCTGTATATTTTTTTTTGTTTGTTTGCTTTTTTTACTTTATAGTGTGATCTAAGTTCCTTGATGCTAGTTCAGTTCTGACTTGTGTTATTTTTAACAGTCACTTTAAATTATTTATAGACAAATCTTACATTTGAGTATGCTAACAGTGAAGTCATAGCTCCATTTTCTTACTAATACTTATTGTTTCTCAGTGTGAGAATGGAAAACTCAAGAAGTAATCCTCTGATATCACTTTAAAAATAATAATGAATATTCTAATCTTTAATATTGAGAGAGAGTTCATTTCTAGTTTTCTTGAGTGTGTGCCAAATTTTCCCACATTTGAAAATGTTTTGGTTCCTAAGTTCATCGAAGATTGATCTTGGCATTCTCATTCCCCAACTTTACTGTGCTGGCTTTGTGTCCCAGGCAAGTGATTTAAAAACCTCTATGTGCCTCAGTTTCCCCTCCTGAAATTGGCGAAAATAGTACCTGATTTCTCCCTACCTCACAGGGATGTTGTGAGGATAAATGTGTTCATGGAAGAAAGAACTTATATAAAAATCTGAAGGTATTATTTTTATGGTATTGTTACCGAACACAAATAGAAAAATTGAACAAAAATTTGCTTTGGATTTTGTTATGTTCATTAAAAGTAATTTGGGGTATTTGGTTTCCATTTGTTTAGAATATAAATTAGAGTAGTAGTTAGCGCGTTTGAATTATTTATTAGATTCATTGCTTATTTTTAAGATATACAAAAGGAATTTGACCAAGAAGTCATAGATTTTTTAATCTGTTTCTTTACTGAAAAATCTAGCTTTCTTGAGATCTTAAAAATTTGTGTTGATTTTGTTATAACTCCCTGTTGAATGTTTTTATGCCTGAATCCTAAATAGAATGGGGAATGCATCAGCAGCCCCCACACCCCCCTCCAGATCAGCCATGGATGCCACCAACACCAGGCCCAATGGACATTGTTCCTCCTTCCGAAGACAGCAACAGTCAGGACAGTGGGGAATTTGCCCCTGACAACAGGCATATATTTAACCAGAACAATCACAACTTTGGTGGACCACCCGATAATTTTGCAGTGGGGCCAGTGAACCAGTTTGACTATCAGGTGAAAGATATTTTGTTGCTTTAATATTGTAGATGTGCACGTAATCCATTCTTTGGAAGTGTCTCATCAAGAGTATCTAAGATATGCGTTTCACTTTTCAGTCACAGATAAGCACGTATGTGTCAAAAAAGTTACTAGTTTTTGAGTATTAAAATCATTAGGTTTTTGTTTTCTGGTTTTTGATTTGCTTAGGAAAATGGTATAAAGGACTGTTAGGGAAAAAATTGGATAAAATGAGAAATGTGTAAGTGCAATAGCTATATGATGTTTTGTTTTCTAATTTATAATTTCAAGATGGTACCTTTAAATATTAAATAAAGTTTAGAAAATGCACAGTAGTTGAATATATTATTTATCAAAAGTAGATTATGGTTAAGACATGAATAAAATACATGAAGAACATAGATCATCTTCCTAAATGCAATTCCTTCTGCTGTGTAGAGTAAGACTTTTTCTAGTGTTGTCATTTTTTTTTTCCCATTCTAACATGACATGTTAATGGAATTGTACATACTTCCTTTGTAGCATCTGATTCATTCCTAGGGACATAGAACTCTATGGGGAATAGTGTCATGTGGGGTTTTATTTTCTCTAATCACTTTGCCAGAGTCTACCCTAAATTACAGTGCTAGGTGTTATTGTGAAATAATTGATTGCCATTTGTTATCTTTAAGCTATCATTTAAAATTTTGGGAAAAAACCCATATGTTGTTTCACGAATTATATGGATAATGGGCATAAACGTGAACAATATTAACCTTGAGACAGTACTCCCTTATTCATACATACTTAGATACCTTTTGTATAAGAATATTTGATATACAGATATGACAGCTTTTGTTTGTTTTGAAAAAATGTAGTCATGGGGAGCTTCTCCTCACACAACATTTGCTCATAGATCCCCATGCTAACAAGATAAAAAGCTCTGTTGGCATCTGGCTGAGAAAAGCCTCTGAAAATGGCAAAATTGCAACAATAAAAAAATTAATAGAATGATTCAGTAGCTTTTATCTTTGATTAAAATAGTTATTTCTTGCAAAATTATAGAAATAACAAGTTCATAATTAGTAAGTTGTAATTGATATAAATTTTTTTTCCTGTAATTTTCTAGTTACAGAAAAAGTGACATTTATTTGATTTCTTGGTAGTGGAAGTAGTAGTTGATAAATGGATTCAGAATGAAAAAGCTCATATTAATTTATATCCTTTTCTATACTTCTTGAATGTAGTATATTAAAAGCTGGATTTTATATGGCTCTTTGATTTACATAGGCAGAAAGTCTTTATCTTTCTTAAGAAAAGTAAGCCTAGGTTCTTAGGGCTACAGAAATATCGGTGGATATTAGAACCATGGAAATCTTGGATTTGCTGCACACATGGATTTCTACTGTCCCAGTTCATAACACGCGTGTGTCCCAGAGAGTATATTGTATTAATGTGAAGAAAAATAAACTGCAATACTCTTTCAGCATGGGGCTGCTTTTGGTCCACCGCAAGGTGGATTTCATCCTCCTTATTGGCAACCAGGACCTCCAGGACCTCCGGCGCCTCCCCAGAATCGAAGAGAAAGACCATCGTCATTCAGGGATCGGCAGCGTTCACCTATTGCACTTCCTGTGAAGCAGGAGCCGCCACAAATTGGTAGCTATTTAAGTTTAGGGAACCACAATTGGCATGATTTCTTGATGATGTAAAAAGGATGCTTTGTTTTCTTAAATTGTTCTAATACTCTTATATGTTAGGAATTGATACTTTAAAGTCCTATCATTTTATAGTCATAAATCTTAAAATTATAAAAAAGATCCTAACTAAAATACTTAGTTTTCAATAATTTTCTTTAAATCTTTTGTTATAAAATTTATCATAACCATAACATGTTGATATTTCTTTGATGTTGATAGATACATTTTGCCAATATATGATCAGTTCCCCCTTCTAAAACCATTCTCCCTTTATGGACTCTTTCCACTCTCAGTTCATTGGATATACTGCTGTCAGATTGATTTCTTTGATTTATTTCATTCACTTTCCACAGTATTTTGGCAAAAAAAAAAAATTTTTAAATAACATAATAGAACTATTTTATGCCATCAGGAAGTTACATATATATCTGGAAATCCAAATCCAGCACTTAATGGACATTTAAGTCTTTGTTTTTTTAATCACAAAGTAGACATTTTATTAATAGAAAGATTCTAACTTTTTTAACTTAAGGAATAATACTCAAATGAATTCTTAAAGTGAAGGCTTATGGTTTTGTAATTCTTTCAATATTTTAGGAAACCGCATAGTTTAACAGTTGGCTCTGAATTAGCCCACATCACTACTTACTGTCTTTATAAACTGGAACACAACACTTAATCTCTTTGAGCATCAGTTGCATCACTTAAAAAAGATGAAGTGCTCTTGTAGGGCTTTTGTAGGAGTGAGATGATGGACTCTCCCAGTGCCCTGGCACATTATAAGTGTTAAAGCCATATTTACTTTTGCTATTTAAAGTGATGATTTTAAAGAAAAGCATAATGTTTAGTGAATTGTTTTTATTACCACTGCCTTGCTAGAGAATGATAGTATTTTCCACAAGCACTTAAAGGGCACCAACATGTTTTTTTTTTAACCTACAAGGATTATAGAAATTTAAGAATAAAGAACTCATGCATTTATGATTTTTACCTAACTGACACGAATATTTTGTCCCATGTGAAACAGATGCAGTAAAACGCAGGACTCTTCCAGCTTGGATTCGAGAAGGTCTTGAAAAAATGGAACGTGAAAAGCAGAAGAAGTTGGAGAAAGAAAGAATGGAGCAACAACGTTCACAATTGTCCAAAAAAGAAAAGAAGGCCACAGATGATGCTGAAGGAGGAGATGGCCCTCGTTTACCTCAGAGAAGTAAATTTGTAAGTAGACATTCTTGATCTGAAACTCCTTGTGACATCTATGTGAAAAAGTTAACTGACTATCTGACTTAATTCGTTTGGTATGATAATCTCTAGGTCCATCCATGTTACTGTAAATGGCATTATTTCATTCCTTTTTATAGCTGAGTAATATTCCTTTGTATGTATATATGTATATACACACACACACCACATCTTTATCCATTCATCTGTCAATGGACCTTTAGGTTGCTTCCACATATTGGGTATTGTAGATGGTTTCCACAGTGGCTGTACCAGTTTACCATTTACAAATACCATATATCATTTGTATGTGGAAATGATATATGAAATAAAAGAATACATATGGAGAATTTAAAAAGATACAAATGAACTTACTTATAAAACAGAATAGACTCACAGACATAGAAAACAAACTTATGTTTACCAAAGGGAAAAGATAGAGGGAGGGATAAATTGGGAATTTGGGATTAACAGATGTACACTACTATATATAAAATTAAAAAACAAAGACCTATTGTGTAGCACAGAAACTGTGTTCAGTATCAATAACCTATAATGGAAAAGAATCTGAAAAAAAAAATGTCTACTAAAGAACTTGCTGTATGCCTGAAACATTGTAAATCACATATATTTCAATTTTAAAAAGTTTATCAAAATAAATAGGTATTAATTTAGTCTTTGAAAAAGTGCTGGAGTAGTATTCTTGAGATTAACTTTCAGTTAAGTATATTGGAGTTTATTTTTATATATGTGTTACTGAGGGTAGTAAGGAGAAAAGAGGGCAGCAAATATATAAATGTTTCATTTCAGAGAGAAATTACTCAGATGCTAGATAACGGGTTTTATCTTGACAAACAAATCTCTGTTCCTTTATTGTAGTACAGTGAACTCCCCAGTGATGGCCTATAAAACAGCTATACTTACACTCGAGGATATAATAACTTAGTTTTTGATACTGAAAGTTTTAGGTACTGAAAGTAACATAAGGTTTTAACTCTTTAAATCTCTATCAGTTAGATGGCATGAATGGCTTGAGAATTTTTTTGTTTTTAGCAGCAATATGCTTCTAGCTAGTATTACAGCCACAGCAGTGGCCAGTGTGCAATTCAGGAAATGATTCTTCCTCCCAAGGCCATTTTTTTCCTTCAGAAGTAAGTTTCAAGGACAGCCAGTTACTGTTGGCTCAGCTGGTAAAAAATCCACCTGCAATGCGGGAGACCTGGGTTTGATCCCTGGGTTGGAAAGATCGCCTAGAGAAGGGAAAGACTACCCACTCCAGTGTTCTGGCCTAGAGAATTCCATGGACTGTTATAGTCCTTGGGGTCGCAAAGAGTCGGACACGACTGAGCGACTTTCACTTCACTTCAAGCAGGTACTGGCTTTGCTTCAACTCCATGAGTGCCATAAGCTACTTTTTTTTTTTAACAAAACAACGATACCAAAGATGTGATTTTGTTCTGGGTGTTATGCAGATAAGAAACAACAGGCTGCCACTTTTAAAATTTATCTTTAAAAAGAAAAAAAAAATTTTTTAATCTCTACATTAAATAGTAGATTTCCCAGTTTGATTTTTTTTTTAAGTGTCCCCCCCAAAAAAAATCTCAAAACTGGAGATTGTCCTCCCTTTTCTCCCAGATGCTTTAGACTTGTTTTTACGTGTAGTCTTCCTTTGGTTCGAATAGTCTTTCCATAGTATTTTTTAGGTGATCACTTTGGCTTTTACTTAGTAGGATTATTAAGAGTGACTGTGGAGTATTTCTTTGCCTAAAGAAGAATCTACCTTTTAAGGTGTGCCATCTGAATACTGAAAACCTAACACTATACAGAGACAAAACTGGTATTTCCTCTATCTGAAGTAAGCCTCATTTCTTGCTTATCTGTCCATTATGTAGCTAAAAAAAAAAAGCAAATTTCAGTAATCAGTTTAGATCTGGAAACTTGACTTTAGTTTTTTTTAATTTTTTTAAGTCACATGATTTTAGGTAAAAAGCTTAAATTTACAGCTATAAAAGTTATACTGAGTATATGACTGTGGCCCATTTATCCAAAATTCTACATACCACTCATCTCAGGACCATTAATATAATGTATATTAATTAAATCAATCTCTGGGCATGATGTGCTTCTAGTTATTTATCTTAGGAAAACTTAACTAAGGGAAAAAATTGAAATTGATTCTCACAAGCCACCTTGTAATCTTGTATTTCCTCTCTTTAAATTACCAAATGAGATCTGTAGCACAAAAGTGTTATTTAGAAATTTCATTTTTCTGTATCTGTTTCATAGACTTTAATTTGGGGTTTTAAAATAGAATATTTAAGATAATTATTTTAGGACATAAACATGAATTTGGGTGGCCCAAAAAGTGCTGTTCCTTTTTTTTAGGATAGTGATGAGGAAGATGAAGACACTGAAAATGTTGAGGCTGCAAGCAGTGGAAAAGTCACCAGAAGTCCATCTCCAGTTCCTCAAGAAGAGCAAAGTGAACCAGAGATGACTGAAGAAGAGAAAGAGTATCAAATGGTAGAATGTTAAATTTCTTACCTTTACCATGTACAGGCTTAAAAAAATTTTATTTGAGATATAATGACATTCAGCATTATATTATAGGATTTATCTTGTTAATAATTTAAAAAAATTTTTGGTTGGCTATCTTAAACTTGAGAACTTGTAAAACAGTTATAAGATGTATATTTGCTGGGCAGTAGTGTCTGCAAAATCCAAGTAACTCATAATATATGAAATCACAGCTTATAAAGCAGTTATTAAGCACATTTTCTAATATCGACAGCTTGATTAAATAGTGTTTTATTAATACTACATGAGACCCACCTGGTGGGTCAGATGCTAACGAATCTGCCTGCAATGTAGGAGACCTAGGTTCGATCCTTGGGTTGAGAAGATCACCTGGAGGGGAGGGCATAGCAACTTACTCCAGTATTCTTGCCTGGAAAATCCCCATGGATAGAGGAGCCTGGTGGGCTACAGTCCATGGATGGGGTCACAGAGAGTCAGACATGACTGAGTGACTAAGCACAACATTATTTTCTAAAGTGTGTTTTTTGTATACTGTAGAAGATTAAAAGAATGTATAGAAAAATAAATTTAGGAAGCTCTAGGTTTAACACAGTTAAAGATGTTTCATTGAAAGATTTCACAGCCTTCAATGTCTAAAATGTGTACTGTACATTTCTGAGATTGGGTATATAATATGCTGTGTTTCTCATGTTGGTTGGTCAGTGATCTTTGGAATGTCCTTAGATGATGCTGATTCGGTATACTCTTATTTTAGTAGATGAGTAATCTGGACCCCAGAGAGGTCCACATTTGAAGCAGCTGTTGGTAGCCAAACAAGTGCTAGAATGCAGCTCTTATTTCAAGTCTATTGTATGCTATATGATGGTAATAAAGAAAAACAGGATTTCATTTCACAAAATGCAGTAATTGCCATTTCCTTATTTTCTTTGTTTTTTCCCCTTAGATTTTACTTTGAGCTGAGGGTTAATGTAAATTCCAAAGTGACATAAGAAACTAGTATTGTGGTGCTTACTAATAATATTATTAAGTGAAAGGATAGTCCTCTCAACTTAAAACACTTCTGGAAACTTTTATTAATAGGGACTTAAAAAAAAATGTTTTGTCTCCAGAATTAGAATTCAGTGTTTCTGCTTTACAGATAAATTCTTATATATATTTTAATCCATATGATTTAAAATGTTTTTAAAGTTCTGATAATTTACAATAATTTTCAAGATACTCTGTTCCTTAGAATAGCTAATCTGATCTTTAAAAATGTTTTATAAAATGGCTTTGCCTTTTAATTTTTTGAAAATTTCAAACTGTGTTAGTAACTGTAATAATTAGGAATAAAAAACAAACGTATAAAATATCCTTCCTTAGATGTTGCTGACAAAAATGCTTCTGACTGAAATTCTACTAGATGTCACAGATGAAGAAATTTATTACATAGCCAAAGATGCACACCGGAAAGCAACGAAAGGTATATTGTGGGTGTTCTTGGTTTTCTTTTTCTGGGGCTCTTTGGTTTTGGTGGCTACTCTGGACTTTTTTGTTGTCCTTGTTGAATTACTAGCAGATTATGGATCCTCTTGCATGTTCTAACTCTTTGGGAAATATTAGATTTGTAGACACCATATTAAAACTATACATATATTTTTGTTTTATGCAGCCTACCTAAGCACAAATTAGCAATTTTGCTATTGTTCTATAACATGTACTGTGGAAAATTCTTGATGTTCAATTTCACCTGATTTTTTTTTTTTTTCTTTTTACTATATAGATACCATGGTATTAGGTGTATGATTTCTAACGCATTTAGTTTGACTACTGAATTATGAACCTTCAGAATTTTCACAGTTACCACTTGTAATTCTTACAGAAGCAAGTAATATGTCCCACCCCCCATAATTTTAGTAACACTTAAAAAGTATATTGAAAGAAAATTTTAGTTATGGTCCATACCTCAAAAATAAAAATACCAGTGTATTGGTCAACATTTTCCCTCATTATCAACCAGTTTCAGCTCACATCAGAGTTATAGTTTCAAGGCCAGACATACTACTGGTTTAAAATGAATGTTATGTTTTTAATGTTTCTTCTCTCCCCAAAAAGCAGCAATAGTAGTAGATTTAACAATACCGTAGACTCTCATGACTATGAAATCGTGGCTATTTGTGTTAACATGTTGTTCCTGTTGTTGATGTGATACAAAGCTCCTGCAAAACAGCTGGCACAGTCCAGTGCACTGGCTTCCCTCACTGGACTCGGTAAGTATTCTCCTTACTTGTGAGAGGGCCTTAAAGGGAAAATCACACTTACCTTGTCTCTCTACATGTTCTGTTTAGAAACTGTACTGGGCCTACTCAGTGTATAAAATTTAGGTCTTAGGGTTATATCAGTCTCTAAAAGGTTTGCCTTTTTTTTTTTTTTTTTTAAAACTAAAGCATTCACAGTGAGATTATTACAAATGTGGTGACTAATTCATAGTTTATTAGTTGTAATAGTACATAATTTAGCCATGATAGCATTTAAGCTCACTTTCATAATTACTGAATACGTGCCTTAGGGAAGAACCTATCCATAAATGCTTTTAAGGACCTTTATTTAGATTGTATTGTAGCAAGTCAAGTTTTACCATAGAGGAAAGGGTTTATCTTAGAGCGTGATAGTAGTGCTGTTCATAATTTGCCATTTGCATGATACAGTATCAAGTGTATAAAAGCTTGAACTTGCCTTTTCCGAATCTGCATTTCAAATTAATATTTGTGAGGATCAGAAGAAATGGGTAAAACCAAATGCCCATATGATTTTGTTATGACTACTATCTAGATCACTTCAGGGTGGGGAGCAGTTATATAGCACCTTGCCATTTCTGTACCATTGACAATTACAGTATTCTAATATTGTTAGGAAAAAAAAATATTTAGCATCCCTTGGATTTTTGAACTTTGAACAATGGAAGAGTTAATTTTAGAAATATTTTCAGGATCATCATAAATTTGTGTAAGGTAGTTTGAATTGATTATGCTTTAGTAAGGCTTTGTTACTGCCCTTTTAAATAGTTTTGTTGGTTAGCAGGGACAATAAGACAGTCATTTTCAAGATTCCCTATGGTGAGCAATATATGAAATATTCTTGAAAGAATAAGATATTAAGTATCAGTTTTCTTGAGGATTCTGTATACTCCTTAAGCATTGTAATTTATACTCCTCCCCACCCCGAATAAGCATATTCTTCCAAGAAAAGGCAATGAAAAAAGAAATGAGCTTTCTTCTCGGACCTTAAAAAGTTTTTAGTGCATAGAATAATGTTTACATGTGATAGACTGGGCTTTATGCACACAGGTGGACTGGGTGGTTATGGATCAGGAGACAGTGAAGATGAGAGGAGCAACCGAGGTTCTGAATCATCTGACACTGATGATGAGGAATTACGGCATCGAATCCGGCAAAAACAGGAAGCTTTTTGGAGAAAAGAAAAAGAACAGCAGCTGTTACATGATAAACAGATGGAAGGTATATCTTTTAGACTCACTTAGTGTTTGTACAGTCCAGTTTGTATTTCTTTTTATTATTTTTTAATGAACCTAAAAATAACAGGATAGAATCAAAGCTAAATTATAAATACTATGTGATATAATTGAAACTAAGGTTTTTGACTCATTTTCAATTTTTATCAAACTTAAAAGTCAAAATTAATTATATTATTCAAAGGATGTAGTTTATAAAAATTAAATTTTTTTTGTTTTGGGAGACATTAATTCTATTGACTGTAAGTTAAACTATTTGGTATCTTTTTATTTCTCATTGAAGTTCCTAAAATGAAAAGACTTTTGAAAGGAATACATTATAAACTATTGAAGAGTAATTTGTAGCTAACATATTTAAGGACAGTAGAGGACTTTTTAGAATTTAGTTGAGCTTCCCTGGTGGCTCAGAGGGTCTGCCTGCAATGTGGGAGACCCAGGTTCAATCCCCAGGTCAGGATGATCCCCTGGAGAAGGAAACGGCAACCCACTCCAGTATTCTTGTCTGGAAAATTTCATGGACAGAGGAGCCTGGTAAGCTACAGTCCATGGAATCGCAAAGAGTCACACACAACTCAGCAACTTCACTGTAGAATTTAATTATGTAAAATGCTATACATGTGTACAGCTCTTAGTTTATATAATGATACTAGGAATAGTGAAAGAATATTTACATAGACTTTATTGTTTGAAAAATCTTACTGGACAATTTCAGAAGTAATTATTGAGCTAATAACAAAAAACTTCCTATAAATTACTAATTTACCTTCAGGTTGCTTTACTGTGTAAGAGGGAAATATTTTCTTACCTGCTTTACTGTACCTCTGCACTTTGGTGCTCCATTGTTGTACTGTCCAGACAGGTAACTAACTGCATGTAGCTACTGAGCATTTCAGATGGAGCCAGCTTAAACTGAAATGTGCTGTAGGTATAAAATACACACTAGACTTCAAAGACTTTACAATACACAAAAAAAGAGCAGAATATTTCGATTTTCTTTTTAACTCATTGGATGTTGAAATGATATTTTTTATATATTGGGTTAATAAAATATGAAAATTAATTTCAAACCTGTTTCTTTTTAGTAGCTGTTAAAAAACTGTTTAGTAGCTGTTAAAAAACCCTGAATTGCTTACTGCATTTTATTTCTGTTGAACAGTGCTGCTCTATTTTTATAGTCTTATAGCTTGAAATTTGCTAGTATGGAAGTTTTTTCATTGTATGTTTGCCCGTCTTACTATTTTTGTCTTTTTCTGTTTCAGAAGAAAAGCAACAATCAGAAAGGGTTACAAAAGAGATGAATGAATTTATCCATAAAGAGCAAAATAGTTTATCACTACTAGAAGCAAGAGAAGCAGATGGTGATGTGGTTAATGAAAAGAAAAGAACTTCCAATGAAACTACGTCAGTTTTAGAACCAAAAAGAGAACATAAAGAAAAAGAGAAACAAGGAAGGAGTAGATCAGGAAGTTCTAGTAGTGGTAGTTCCAGTAGCAATAGCCGAAGTAGTAGTACTAGTAGTTCTGTCTCTAGCTCTTCATACAGTTCTAGCTCAGGTAGTAGTCGCACTTCTTCCCGATCTTCTTCTCCTAAAAGAAAAAAGAGACATAGTAGGAGTAGATCTCCAACAATTAAAGCTAGGCGTAGTAGGAGTAGAAGTTACTCTCGCAGAATTAAAATAGAGAGCAATAGGGCTAGAGTAAAGATTAGAGATAGGAGGAGATCTAACAGAAATAGCATTGAAAGAGAAAGACGAAGAAATCGAAGTCCTTCCAGAGAGAGACGTAGAAGTAGAAGTCGCTCAAGGGATAGGCGAACCAATAGGTCCAGTCGTAGTAGGAGTCGAGATAGACGTAAAATTGATGATCAACGTGGAAGTCTTAGTGGAAGCAGTCATAAGCATAAAGGTGAGGTTAAAGAACAAGAGAGGAGAAAGGAGAGGAGTCGAAGTATAGATAAAGATAGGAAAAAGAAAGACAAAGAAAGGGAACGTGAACAGGATAAAAGAAAAGAGAAACAAAAAAGGGAAGAAAAAGACTTTAAGTTCAGTAGTCAGGATGATAGGTTAAAAAGGAAACGAGAAAGTGAAAGAACGTTCTCTAGGAGTGGTTCTATATCTGTTAAAATCATAAGACATGATTCTAGACAGGATAGTAAGAAAAGCACTACCAAAGATAGTAAAAAACATTCAGGCTCTGATTCTAGTGGAAGGAGCAGTTCTGAATCTCCAGGAAGTAGCAAAGAAAAGAAGGTTAAGAAGCCTAAACATAGTCGATCGCGATCCATGGAGAAATCTCAAAGGTCTGGTAAGAAGGCAAGCCGCAAACACAAGTCTAAGTCCCGATCAAGGTAGTATACTTTTTAAAGTATTTTGTCTGATTTAAAAAAAAAAAAAATTTGACTGAATTTATTCAAAGTTGAAAGTGTCCTTTCTCTCTCTCTCTTTAATAAACTCAGTTTGGTACTTGATAAATGATCATAATCATAAGTAATTTTAGAAATCCTATATAATAATATTTATTTGAAAATTGCAGATTCTTTAGTATAAAATACATTTTTATTTTTAAATTTTATCTTTTCCCTTTCTTTTTTTCAGATCAACAACCCCTCCCCGTCGTAAACGCTGAGGAATGATGTGGCAAGAATGCCATGATGTTTAAAAAATTCCATGAGTTTTAAGGGCTTGTCTCATTATAGAGGCATATTGTGGCTGTGTAGGTGAAACCAGAATTTTTTTTTTTAATCTGTAAATAGGTGTACTTTTTTCAAATGCTGCTCCAAGTTACTTAATAGGATTTCTTTCTATTACATTTTTTTCAAAAAATAGTGCATAATAAGACTATAAACATGCCATTCTCTTTCAGCTGTAATGTTCTTAAAATTATTCTTGAATGTACTGTGATGTCAATAAAGCTCTTTAGTTCATTTTTGTTAAACTCTTGCACCTTAATTTTATGATTTTAGTCTAAGGAACGTACTTTTATAAAAAGGCAGCTGGAATTTTGTATAACAGGTTTTAAAGGTACTTCCTCTCATCTCCCCCAAAGAAAATGGTTTTAACTTAATAGTTTGTCAAAGTTTGTAAATTGTACCCGTGGATTTTTGTCAGATTCCAACTATAAAGATGTAGAAGAGGGCCAGAAATAGATCTTTACTTTTCATTTGGAGGCATTTGACAGCTTTCTAAATTTTTCTTGTTTGGGGGATTTTCAAGTAATATATTCTCTGTGTATAAAATATGGTTCACTCCTGTTAATGAAATTGCTAGAATCAATCAGACCAGTGCACCACTAGAATTATTTATAAGGAATGATTGTGTTTGACACTAATAGCAATTCAAGTCCGGAACTATATCCTATAGTTACCACTTCTGTTTTAAAGTGTATTTTAAACACTTTGGGATTACTATAGAACTAAAACTCACAATTGAATATGTTTGTTTATATTTTTAAAGTATAATATGACCTCAGCACAGTGGAAGAATACTGTGTTGTGCAGGTTTGTGTCAATTTCATAACATTAAAATGATTTGGTTTTGTCACTTTCTTAAAATTATGATCAGTGAGTGGTCTAGCAATTTAAGGCAGTCATAACTTATGAATAAAATGAGGCTCTGCAGGCACTGAAATGCTGAACTGCTTCTAGGGTCCATTTTATATGATTACTCACTTGTGCCACAATAGATAAACCTCTGAAAACCAATGCTTTTAAATTTTAATTTAAAAAGGAAAGAGCAGGTGCAGATCACAGAAAAGTTTTAAAGTATGCCTTCTTACCAGCAATAGTTCATTTGAAAGTAAACCCGGTTTTTGCCAAGATCAGTGTTTCCTCAAAATGAAGGTAGAAATAGACTTGTAATAGTGTGCTCTTGTACCTCTACATAGGTTCTTAAATAATTTTGAGCAGTTATGCATTTATCTTGAAGAAACAAGTCAACTGTGAATAAATGCATGTTTACCAAAATGATTGTTTTACAGTGCAGTTCTGATATTTATAAAGTTGACATTTCACACAGTAACTTTTAAATAGTTTGGAATTCTATATAGTTTAGACATCAGTCACATCTGGAGACAAAATAAATGAAAATGTGCAATATTTTTTATGTAGATGAGCTTAACACCGTGTACCTAATTACAGAACTAATTATCTGATTAATTTGTAATAAATAAGTTGTATAACATTTTCATATCTTAAAATGTTTTTTAGAACAATCTTCAAGTGAAATAATATTTTCAAAATAAAATTCTACAGAAAAATTCTGGCTATGATATGCACATTTTTGTTCATTTAAGATATGAACTAGAGCCAAAAGTAGTATTTGACAGTTTGATTTACTCTGCCATAATATACCAGCTTATCATTTAAATCTGTAGATAGTTTTAAAAGCATAGTCATAATGTATATGATTACTAGTAAATATATCAGTGTTAGATATTTGGGTTTTCAGTTTAGAAAATTCATCATTTCATTGACATGTAATGAAGTATGTTTACCTTGAGTCGTAAGATTTTATAAAAAATAGGGCTTCCATGATTTGGGATGTGAATGCTAAAACTTACATATAAATTAATTAGATGTGTAATTTGGTTATGAAATCTTTTCTAAAATGACACCACCAGAAAATTAATAGATTAATTTTTTGAGATAATTATTTGTCTGGATTGGTTAATAAAAATCTGTCTTAAGAGGTTTTCTTTTAAAATATTTCTAGTGTATTAATAATCATACTTGTTTTTGTGTAATGGGGATAAACCACACCATTAAGAGAATAAAATGTAATTTGGAAGAGGTAATTATCAGATTTGTTTCAGGCCCCTAAGTATAAATAAAGACTGGTGTGGAATTTCAGTGTACATGTTTCCTACCCTTGTAAAACGTCTTTTTTAAAAAGCATCTATTTCTAATGGTATAATACATAATAGTTAAACTTTGCAAAAATTATCTATTTTTTAATGTCTGAGTTACTCTTTTTCTTCGAAGAAAGACATGAAGTATAAATAGTAGTTATAAATTATTAAAGTTTCTAACCTGTACAAAGCATGGTGTAGTGGAAATAGATTCATTTGGATTGTCCTGGCTCTGCTTCTTGATGTTTTGGGGCAAATCACTTAATCACTGTGGAACTCATTTTTTTAAACTATATAAGGTCTTAAACACTTCTAGTCCTTAAGTTCTTCAGTTTTAAGTAGAATTTGTAATGTCTAAACCTAAAGGAGAAGATGGGCTTAAAATAACTTAATAGCCCTTAAAATAACTCATGTGTGATGAGTTACATTTATACCCTAAAGGTTTATTAGGTGTCACCCACAGGGTTTTCCTATTTCCTATTTTGATTTTGGTAATATTAAGATAAAATTACCCTAAGTTACCAATTTGTATGGAAGTTTATAAATACAGAAATTTACCAGTTAAACCTGAGTGGATGTAGTAGAGTTATTTCAAAGAGATAAAGCTGTTCCCTATAAGGGAGAACTTTACCCTTAACTTGAATTTTAAACGTTTATATAAAGTTATAAAATTGAATTTCAAAATATTAAATAGATTTTTAGTTTTATAGCAAAATAAACTGTAGATTCTAGTTTACAGTATGGGTGAGACCATGGAGATGATCTGGGAAATAACTCCAAGGACAACCATATATCACATAGCTGCTAGTCCTTCCAGCACAACTTGTGTTTAAGCATCATTGGAAAAGCCTTTTATTGATACTTGTAGAGGAAAATTCTGTAAGCTAGTTTTGCTTAACTGAAGCAAACCATTGGGTGTTCAAGAGACTTTGTTTCCTCTTGGTATTAAGGCAAATCACTGCCTTTGTTGTCGAACTGATGTGAAAGCCAACTCACTTTGCTTTTTCCTGGGATCTCACTCCAGCAAATAAAACATGCTAATAAATGTTCTTTTGTGCAGAGCTTTCTGCCTTCAGTTGGGAGAGAGATTGAGAAGGGAACTCTGAAGACAACTGATAAATTTGCAACCACTTAGGAGGTAGTCAATATTTTACTAAGAAGCCATAAGGAAAAGGCCATACTGAGCAGTAGATTTCACTAATTCACTAATCTGACTCTGTCGGTAAAAAATGTGTAGTGATTTTTTTTGCCTTTAATGTTGGAAATTTAGCATTGTTCTTACCCAAGGAAAGGCTGTTGCTGCTGCTGCTAAGTCGCTTCAGTCGTGTCCGACTCTGTGCGACCCCATAGACGGCAGCCCACCAGTCTCCCCCGTCCCTGGGATTCTCCAGGCAAGAACACTGGAGTGGGTTGTCATTTCCTTCTCCAATGCATGAAAGTGGAAAGTGAAAGCGAAGTCGCTCAGTCCTGTCCGGCTCTTAGCGACCCCATGGACTGCAGCCCACTAGGCTCCTCCGTCCATGGGATTTTCCAGGCAAGAGTACTGGAGTGGGGTGCCATTGCCTCCTCCTAGGAAAGGCTGTTACACAGAAGTAAAATGTAAATGATTGCCTGTTCTAATTCTTAAGTGAAGTTGCCTAGCCTGAGTGACTTAACAGTTCCCTGCTACATACTGTGTGCCCTGTCTGGAATATTATCAGGTCACTCACGGAAAATTTTTCAATTTAGATTTCGGGCCCTCTGACATTTGAGTGCCTTGAAAGGGGTAACAATATTCCCCTTAAGAAAGAAATGCTTCGGACCTTTTGTGATTCCCTTAGGGTCAGTGTCTTATAGATAGTATAAATGTCCTTGGGAGACATCTGTTAAGTATGAAATAATTAACTATACAGGAATAAAAGCTAGCGCATGCAGCTTTAAGTGGCTACTTGGAGGTGGTCTGATGGCTGCTTTGAGAGGTCATATAGGAATAGGCATAGTGAAACATGATAATGCAAGCGTTCTATAACTGAAAGCCTAGTTTGACTTTGAACGTGAACACTAATTACAGCCACACATCTATAATATCCACTACAGTGACCATGACTAAGATGCCTCTCGGAACCTTTCTGTTGGGGATCTTTTGTGGGAGGGACCGGAAGAGAGGCGGATCCGTTCTGTCGTGATGTGGGGAGGAAGCAAGCTAAGCTCCTCCGGGAGTCGATTTTTAGGAGGACTTCGATCGGGATTCCAGTGCACACAGGCTGACTCGTCTCGCTTAACTACGTCGGCGGGTGAGTGTGTGTATGTTTGTGTGTGTGTGTCGCGCTCACGAAGCCCTTGGAGCGGACAGATTGTTCTGCGCAGACGCGGTAGAGGACGGCCCGCTGGGTTCCGCACGGGTTGGGCCAAAAATCTGTGTCTTGGGTGGTAGTCCTTCCTGTGTGTTGAACGCCCGGCCTAGGCTCTTACCCTCCCTTTCCCAGAGGCTGAGAAAAGTAGCTCAAGGCTAGTGGTCCTGGCGGGGGAGAGCGAAGGCCACGCGGTCTGCCGCCATATATTCAGTGACCTTTGTCTTATTTTCATTGAGCTCCTTCCCTAGGAGCCGGCGACAACTGTGCTTGCTGGAGTTGCAGGGTCTTTTGCTTTTTTTCTTTTGCCTCAGCGGGAAAGGACACTAACTGTGTTATAGTTATTGATCGTCTTGTATTTGTGTTTTATTTGCACATATCTTGCCCCTCCCCCTTTTTTCCCAGAGTATAAGGCAGCTATTCTGTTTTTTGATGAATAGGTTAATTCAACAAACTGCGAAAATAAGATTAAAAAAAATGACTCACTGAACCTGATGCTTGTAGAAGACAGTTTGATTATTTAACTCCCAGTATTAACCAGAACGTTAAGTTCATCCTTTGCATGAAACTCATTTAACAAATACCCTATGCGAGGCACTGGGAATTTTAAAGAAGTGATAGCTAAAGGTCATTTTAATAAAATGTTAGTTGGAGCTAAGATCAGGTTATAAAGAACAAAAACTGGGAAACTTAAAGGCCTCCAGTAGAATTGAGAAGTTGTGGGAGTTCTCTGGTGGCCTAGTGATTAGGATCCCAGTGTTTCACTGCCGTGGACAGGGTTCAATCCCAGGTAGAGGACTGAAATTCCACAAGCTGTGACCCAAGCAGTTAAAAAAAAAAAAAAAAGGTGTTACCGTCAATACAGTGAAAAATAATGCTGCCTCAATAAAAATCATAGTTTAAATCAAAGTGAAGCCACGTGGTAAATGATTAAATGTAGTGTTAGAAGGTAAGTTACAGAAGACCTAAATAGACGTTTATCTGAAGAAGACATTTGGTTGACCCACCATATGAAAAGCTCAATATTGCTAATTATTCAGTTCAGTTCAGTCGCTCAGTTGTGTGCGACTCTTCCCGACCCCATGAACCACAGCACACCCCACCTCCCTGTCCATCACCAACTCCTGGAGTTCACCCAAACTCATGTCCATTGAGTCGGTGATGCCATCAAACCATCTCATCCTCTGTCGTCCCCTTCTCCTCCTGCCCTCCATCTTTCCCAGCATCAGGGTCTTTTCCAGTGAATCAGCTCTTCACATCAGGTGGAAAGTATTGGAGTTTCAGCTTCAGCATCAGTCCTTCCAATCAATATTCAGGACTGATTTTCTTTAGGATGGACTGGTTGGATCTTGCAGTCCAAGGGACTCTAAAGAGTCTTCACCAACACCACAGTTAAAAAGCAACAATTCTTCAGTGCTCAGCTTTTTTTATAGTCCAACTATCACATCCATACATGACCACTGGAAAAACCATAACCTTGACTAGACAGACCTTTGTTGGCAAAGTAATGTCTCTGCTTTTTAATATGCTATCTAGGTTGGTCATAACTTTCCTTCCAAGGAGTAAGCCTCTTTTAATTTCATGGCTGCAGTCACCATCTGCAGTGATTTTGGAGCCCTAAAAAATGTCAGCCACTGTTTCCTCATCCATCTGCCATGAAGTGATGGGACTGGATGCCATGATCTTAGTTTTCTGAATGTTGAGCTTTAAGCCAGCTTTTTCACTCTCCTCTTTCACTTTCATCAAGAGGCTCTTTAGTTCTTCACTTTCTGCCCTAAGGGTGGTGTCATCTGCATATCTGAGGTTATTAATATTTCTCCCAGCAATCTTGATTCCAGCTTGTGCTTATTCCAGCCCAGCGTTTCTCATGATGTACTCTGCATATAAGTTAAATAAACAGGGTGACAGTATACAGCCTTGACGTACTCCTTTTCGTATTTGGAACCAGTCTGTTGTTCCATATGATCTTGCATATGGGTTGAGGGGTTTCAGTGTCAGCAGGATGATCAGGGATGAAATGATGTACTTGAACGTGAACGAGATGAAGGAGTGAGGTGTGTTGATAACCTGGAAAAGATATGCAACAGCAGCAGTTGCAAAGACCCTGAGGTGGAGGCATGTCTGTTGTGTTCAAGAAGAGCAACAAGGACCCTGCAATTCCACTTCTGGGCATTTATATGGAGAAAAACTTGATCTGAAAAGAAACATGCACCCTATTTTTCATAGCAGCACTGTTTCAATAGCTAAGACATGGAAACAGACTAAGTGTCCTTTGACAGGTGAACAGAAGTGTCATCTGTCACACCAAAAAGATGTGGTATATATACACAATGCAGTGTTATTCAGCCTTTAAAAAAATAATGCCATTTGCAGAAACATAGATGGACCTAGAGATTGTCAAACAGTGAAGTAAGTCAGACAGAGAAAGACAAACATCACATGATACTATTTATATATGGAATCTGAAAAAATTATATAAATGAAACTTATTTACAATACAGAAATAGACTCACAGACATAGAAAACAAACTTACAGTTACCAAAAGGGATAGCAGGAGTGGGGTAGGAGGGAATCAGTTATGAGTTTGGAATTAACATATACACACTAATATATGTTTTATATATATATAAAATATAAAAACAATGGGAACCTACTGGATACCACAGAGAACTATATTCAGTATCTTGTAATAACCTATAATGGAAAAGAATCTGTAAAAGAATGTGTATATGTTCATATGTGTGTATATATATACATACATCTGAGTCACTGTCTGTACACCTGAAACGAAGACAATATTGTAAATTAACTACATGTCAATTTTAAAAACAGTAAAAAAAACAACTACAAATCAGCCTGTATTATGAACTTGGAGATATATAGCAAAAATAGAGATATATTAAAATTTTAGCAATGATTATGTGAAGTGGAGTTGGTGATCTATGATTTTATCATTCTTTATATACTTTCTGTAATTTTTCAGTAAGTATGTCTTTTATAATCAGAAATTTAGAAAACATACAGTGTAAACATTTCCAATTTTGGGGATTGGACATAAAAAATAGATATTTGGGGTCAGGGAAACTTCTTAAACGAGGTATTTAAGAAGCTGTCTTAAAGTTGTCAAGTTGTAGAAGTTGGAGTGGCCAGAAGACCAGCTTGAGTATCTGTGAGGAAGTTTCTCAGAAACTGCAAGGTGTTGCTTGAGAAGTATGGTGTGGATAAAGGTCTATAAGTGAGGCCAGAGAATGGCCAGGGATAAGACAGGAGACGTTGTAGGTCATGACAAGTACATGAAAGACCACACACACCTCCTGGGATTGACTTTGTCTTGAAGAAGTGGGAAATTACTAAAGGAATAACATAATCAGACTTGTTTTTAAGAAATAACACTTGGCATCTGTGTAGAAAGTGGAGTGGAGGCTCAGGGAGGCCTAAGAGTAATCCAGACAGTGACGAATGCTGGAACTACAGCATTGGCAGGTAGAGGGCTTCTGCACTGTTAGCTAAGTACCTGAGAAGTGCTGATAAATGACTTTTTGAATAAATAAAATAAAAATTTCCCTATTCCTTTGAAATTCCAAATACCAGAATGTCACAGTTTCAAGATAAAGAAGGAACTGATATGGGACTTCCCTGGTGGTCTAATGGCGAAGACTCCAAGCTCCCAGTGCAGGGGGCCTGGGTTTGATCCCTGGTCAAGGAACTAGATCCTGCAGGCTCTAACTAAAGATTACTCATGCCATGATTAAGACTCAGCACAGCCAAATAATTTTTTTTTTAAAGAAGGAATTGTTAGCATCTATTAATACAAACTTGAGTAGTTTCTCTCAGTTATGGCTAAGCGATTTTTAAGGCTGTTAAGAATTCTGGCCACACTGATGACTGAAGGCCTAATTATCTCGAAATGAGATGGGGTGAGAGGGAGATAGGGGTCATCACTGGCCAGAGAGCAAGGACTACATTAAAGTCTTTGAGGCTCAGTTTCATGATAATACCTTATACAGTTGACTCTTGAACAATACAAGTTTGAATTGCACCAGTTTTCTTACATGCAGATTTTTTTTTTCAATAAATATGTACTCCAGTTACCATACTGTCTGAGGTTGGTTAAATTCAAGCATGTAGGATGGCAGATACAGAAGGCTGTCTACAAAGTTATACCTGGGTTTTTGACTGCGTGCATGCCTTGGCACCCATAACCCCCAAGTTGTTCAAGGGTCAACTGTAAATTCTTATCTATGTATCACAGTTTACATAATTCTCTTCTTTTTTAAAAAGATTTTTGTGATGTGGACCACTTTTAAAGTCTTTATTGAATTTGTTACAATGTTGCTTTTTTTTCCCCTAAACATTTTGGTTTTTTGGCATTCCTTCCCCAACCAGGGGTTGAACCCACGCCCCCTACATTGGAAGGCAAAGTCTTAACCTCTGGACCATCAGGAAAGTTCCACTTAATTCTCTAATAGCTCATTTACCTACCTAAAGAAATAAAGGAGTTGATAGTTGACCTGGGTCTTAAAAAGTAATACAGCTAGCAATGATGGAAGAGAGAATAACATGAGCAAAAGCCTAGAAACACAAACTTTTTTTTTGAGAACATTGAAGTTAATTTGGGCCAGACTGTAAAGTCCTATAAGACAAAATTTGAAAAACATAAAAATCTCAGGAGAAGAATGTTCAGAGACTATGAAAAGGCAAGACATGAAATATAAATGACCATTTGTCTTAGTTCCACTACTGCAACAAAATACCACAGACTAGGCGACTTATAAACAACAATATTATTTTTCACAGCCCTGGGGACTGCAGAGTCCAAAGTTTGGTATCTGGTGAGTGCTCACACCCCTGGTTCATAGGTAGATCCTTTTTACTCTTTGCAGTCTTTTTATATAAGGGTACTAAATCTAGTCATGAAAGTTCCATCCTTAAGACCTAATCCTGCCCAAAGACCACCACCTAATACCATCACCTTGGGGGTCAGGATTTCAACATATGTATTTGGAGGGGATATTCAGACTGTAGCACTACTGGGGGCTTCCCTGGTGGCTCAGATGGTAAAGAATCTGCCTGCAATGCAGAAGACCCAGGTTCAAGCCCTGCGTTGGGAAGATCTCCTGGAGAAGGGAATGGCAACCCACACCAGTATTCTTACCTGGAGAATGCTATGGACAGAGGAACATGGCAAGCTATAGTCCATGAGGTCGCAAAGAGCCAGCCCAACTAAGTGACTAACCCTTTGCCTATAGCACCATTAAACTTAAAAAAAGACACTTAACTTCACTCATGATAAAATGAAACTCTACTGAGATACCATTTTCACCTATTGGATTAGCAGAGATAAAGTTTGGTAATACATTGCATAGGTGGCTATCAACGTATAATCAGTGTGGGAAAACCATCCCTAGAATCTCATATTACCCATGAAATTGCATTGGTTCAACATCTGTGAAGGAAATTACAAATTTATAAATACACATGCCAGTTGACACAACAATTCTTGGGGTTTTATATGCAGGTAGTCTCAAAAATGTATGAAGTTACCTGTGTAATTCAATCTTATGTTTTTGGAGTAGCACAAAATTAGAAATAGCCTAAACAAACATCCATTAGTAGAGCACTGCTTAAATAAATGATGAAATATAGCCATACAGTGGATTACTGTGTAACTCTAAAAAAAGGAAGTTCTTATGCTCTATTGTATAAAAAATCTTCAAGATACATCAGTACCTGAAAAGAGCAAGGTACAGAAGAATGAGTATACTGTGCTACAGTATTTTGTATAAAAGGAGAGAAGTTGATATACAAAGATAAACTATGTATAAAATATCTGGATGCTTACAAGCAAATCTAGTAACATTGGTTGCCTCTGGAGAGGAAAATTGGATAGATATAGTCAGGAGTAGGAGAGTCATTTTGTAGTGTGCATTTGTGCTTTTTAATTAAATTTTATTTTGAAATAATTAGACTCATAAGAAGTTACAAAAATAATACAGAGAATTTCCGTATGCCCTTCACCCATTTCCTCAGTGATAACATCTTACACAACCATATTATTGGGCTGGCAAAAAAAGTTTGTTAGGACTTCCACTACATTGTATGGAAAAATCCAAATGAACTTTTTGGCCAATATGATACGTTGTCAGAGCCAGGAAATTGACATTGGTATGATACCATTAACTAAACTACAGTCCTTATTTGGATCTCACCACCTTAACATGTGCTCCTTGGGTCTGTGTGTGTTTGTGTTACTACGCATAGAGATTTGTGTAATAATCACCACAATCAGGATATGGAACTGTCCCATAATCACAACAAAAGTCCTGGTACTGCTACTTTATAGTCAGATCCTACCAGCAACCTTAAACCTTGATCTGTTTTCTGTTACATTATATTATTTCCATTATAATTTAGCCATTTCAAGAGTTTTATATGAATGGAATCATACAATATATGCATTTGGAAAAAATTTTTCTGTACTCAGCAGAAATACCCTTGAAATCCATCCAACTTTCTGCATATATCTATAGTTAACTCCTCTTGATTTCTTAGTAGTATTTCATGATATGAATATGCCACAGTTTGTTTAACCATTCACCTACTATAGGATATTTTGATTGTTTCCAGTTTGGGGCTGTTATGGATTAAGTTGCTATGAAAATTGATGTACAGGTTTTTGAGTGGATTAAATTTTTACTTCTCTGGGATAAATGCGCAGGAATGCAATTGCTAAGCTGCAAGATAAATATGTTTAGCTTTATTGAAAACTGCTAAACTCCTTTTCATGGTGTCTGTACCATTTTACATTCCTACTAGCAATAAGAGATCCAGTTTTTCATATCTTCGTCTACACCTGGTCATATCAAGGATGGTTAAATTTTAGCCAATTTGAGAGGTATGTAGTGGCTTTCATTTGTATTCTTCTAATAGCTATTGATACTTAATATCTCTCTATGTGCTTATTTGCATCTGTATATCCTCTTCTAAGCACAGAAGAATTGATGCTTTTGAACTGTGGTGTTGGAGAAGACTCTTGAGAGTCCCTTGGACTGCAAGGAGATCCAGCCAGTCCATCCTAAAGGAGATCAGTCCTGGGTGTTCATTGGAGGGACTGATGTTGAAGCTGAAACTCCAATACTTTGGCCACCTGATGCAGAGAGCTGACTCATTTGAAAAGACCCTGATGCTGGGAAAGATTGAGGGCAGGAGGAGAAGGGGATGACAGAGGATGAGATGGTTGGATGGCATCACGGACTCAATGGACATGAGTTTGAGTAAACTCCTGGAGTTGGTGATGTACAGGGAGGCCTGGTGTGCTGCAGTCCATGGGGTCACAAAGAGTTGGACACGACTGAGCTACTGAACTAACTGATCCTCTTTAATGAAATGTCTTTTTATACCCATTTTATAATACCCACACCCATTTTTTAACTGTATTGCTTATTTTGTTTTGTTTTTTCTGTGGGAGATTTTTGTTTGTTGTTTTTGTTTCATTTTACTGTTTACTGTTGAGTTTAGAGTATATATTCCAGATACCAGTCCTTTATGAGATATATGTTTTGCAAATATTTTCTCCCATTCTGTTGACTTGACTTTTCTTTTTCTTAACAAGGTGTTTTGCAGAGCATAAGTTTTGAATTTTGCTTAAATCCAATTCAATCAATATTTTCTTTTATGGATTGTGATTTTGGTGTGAGATATGAGAACTCTGTGTGTAACTCTTAAGTCATGAAGATCTTCTGCTGTATTTTCTTCTAAAAGTTTTATAATTTTGCATTTATATCATTTTGAGTTCAGGTTTGTGTAAGATGTGAGATTTAAGTCAAAATTTTCTTTTTTGTTGAGGACATCTAATTGTTTCAACATCATTTATTGAAAAGACCATTCTTCCTCTTTTAAACTGCTTTTGCACTGTTGTAAAAAAATCAGTTGGGTAAATTTTTTTTGGGGGGGGGTCTGTCTTTGGACGTTCTTTTCTTGCACTGATATTTGAGTCTGTGTCTCCTCCAATACCTCACTTCCTTGGTTACTGTAGCTCTATGATAAGTCCTAAAATTAGGTATTTGATTCTTGCAATTTTATTCACCTTTTCCAATATTGTTTTAGTTATTCTGTCTCTTTTGCCTTTTTATATAAATTTTAGAATCAGCTTGTCTATAACTACCAAAAAAAGACTGTTGGAATTATGATAGAAATTGTGTTGAACATATAGATGAATTTGGGGTGGATTTATGTTGAATCTTCCACTCCATGAACATCATACGTTTCATCATTTATTAGGTTGTCTTTCGTTACAGACCTCTGAACATGTTTTTGCTGGATTTATACAGCAATGGAAGTATTCTTTTTTGGACTGATTTTAAATGAAAGAACATTTTGAATTTTGCTTTCCAGTTGTTCATTGTTAATGTGTAAAAACCATTGACTTTTTTTGTTTGTTAAATTTGTAATGTCCTAGTAGTTTTCTTTGCTCTAAGGTCTGTTTTGTTTAAATGTTTATTGAACAACTGAATGTTTTGCTGCAGAGTAATTCATGAAGTAGGCTCTTGTGTAAATTGGAACTTGTAAACTGGATGACTATTTATTTTCAGATATATATATATATACACACATTATATTATGTATATATTATATATAATATGTATACATTATGTATATATTATATATATAATATGTATACATTATATATATATGCACATTTTTTTCCTCTGTAAAGAGTATTGAGCATATGTATAAATCAATTTCATGTAGCTAATGTGAAAGTGAGAGAATTTGAATTAGTTTTGATAAATAATCTCAAAATTAATATTGGGGCTTCCCTGGTGGCTCAGAGGTTAAAGCGTCTGCCTGCAATGCAGGAGACCTGGGTTCAATCCCTGGGTCGGGAAGATCCCCTGGAGAAGGAAATGGCAACCCACTCCAGTATTCTTGCCTGGAGAATCCCATGGACGGAGGAGCCTAGTGGGCCACAATCCATGGGGTTGCAAAGAGTTGGACACGACTGAGTGACTATATATACATATGTATACATTATATATATGTGCACATTTTTTTCCTCTGTAAAGAGTATTGAGCATATGTATAAATCAATTTCATGTAGCTAACATGAAAGTGAGATAATTTGAACTAGTTTTGATAAATAATCTCAAAATTAATATTACCCTAGCTTAAAAGGTAATGTAGTTTTAATTTGAATGTAATTTTTAATAATTTTATACAGCATTATGTGGATATAAAAACAAATGCATGAAAAACTTTAACATAGGCATTACTTATTTTTGCTAATTATAATTTCAGGAATGTCTGATTAGAGTTAGATAGCAGACTGCAAGATTTTTTTTTATATAATTTAGAATAAAATACAAAATTAAGAAAAAACCCCTTTTGTTTGTCAATTGTAATACAAGATTGCCATATAAAATAGTTTCTTCAGTTACATGCATATCAGGGATTCACACTGTACAATGACATTTAGTTTTCTTTTTTCAGTTTATCCGAAGAATCAGCTCAGTTGGATTCTACAAATTAAACCGTGGGTTTTCAATGAAAACAGAATCATGTGGTTCAAATCCTATAGCATAACTTTTGCCTGCCTGAATTGGATGAAAAGTTATAGGTAAGTTTATTCATTACTGTGGCAAATATTTACACAATTATGTATAATAATAGTTTTGTATTGATTGTGTTTAATAAACTGTCAGTATAGCTCATGTGGTTTGATTAAGGTTGATTAAGGTGCTTAGTCACTCAGTCATGTCCAACCCTTTGCAACCCTATGGACTTAGCCCACCAGGCTCCTCCGTCTGTGGGATTCTCCAGGCAAGAATACTGGAGTGGGTTGTCATGTCCTCCTCCAGGGGATCTTCCCAACCCAGGGATCGAACCCAGGTCTCCCGCGTTGCAGGTGGATTCTTTACCATCTGAGCCACCAGGAAAGGCCTTAAGGTAGCTTTTGTTTATTTAAATATTCTTATTTTTCCAACAAATTTTAAATTTGAAAAATTTCAAACCCGCAGAAAATTTGGATATAGTATAAATCCAGTGCTCACTTTTCATCCATATTCAGTGATAGCTTTCATTTTTAATGTAAGACTGTATTACTTGGAGAACTACTTTTACTTCCTAGTAATATCCTTATGACAAGACACAAATAACACAGTGCTTAAATCATAAATGTTTTGGGTGCAACATAAATATATAGTGGTTAAGTATACATTCTAGATAGTAAGATTGAATCAAAGTAATATCTTCATGTATTCATATATTATAAACCAATTTCTAACCTTGTGAAAAATATTGCTTAGAGTTAAGGTATGAGCTCTGTTTTCCAAATGCATGCTTCTACTTCTCATAAATGAATGAGTTCCTTTGAGATTGGATGTCTGTAAAATCATTCTTGATCAACTGAGCAACCACCTGCTGTTATCTATTGTAAGTTAGTCCTTCATTACCCAGGCTTTGCATGAAGCATGAAAAAGAGGGTAATATTCATAAGATAATATTAAAGAAAAGTGACATTTAATTCTTAAAAGGATAGTGAGTAATCAGTATAGAATGTACTCTGTGTAGCTAAGAAAAATGAAGTACAAATTTAAATGTCATTACCAATGCTAACCTAACAACCTATTCTGTTACCCAAGAACCTCTGGGGGATTTTTCTATCATGTGCTTTGATATAGGACCTGGTGTAGTGTCTGTGTAATCCCTATTTAGTCCCTATTTGATCCCATTTGATTTAAAAAAAATTTAGGTGAACTGTATGTTCTTCTAGCCCTTCCCCTTCAGATTATTTATTTGACAGATGTTTCCTGAGCACCCACTATGTTTCAGAAACTGTGATCAGTAAATAGTTACTGCTACTACTCTACAATACAGCTGCTACTATTATGTGACCCAAAAGTCCAAGTTTTATAAAGTTTCATTTTTGTTGTAACTTACTTTGAAAGCAAATTAATTTATTATATATATATATATATATGCACTGTAATTATAAGAAAACTTGTTTTAAAATATCAGAAAATGAACAATATATGTGTTTAGAATCTAATAAATTATAAATTAGAGTATCTTTCTACTTAATATATCCCATGCTGCATTTTTTTAAATGGTAATTTTTGCCTGGCTCTTCTTAATGACCTCTTAGGCTCCCTTGGACAAGACCATACAGTACTTCACGGACCACTGTAGACAGGAGTGAGGTGAAGACCTTCCTGGCCCTGGCTCACAGGTGGTGGGACGAGCAAGGAGTATATGCACCTCTTCATTCTATGAATGACCTGAGGGTGCCATTCATTAGGTAACAATCCAGAAATTCTAGGCCTTTTAAAATACAGCTCTTCAATAATTCACTTTCTTTCAAGTTCATTTTTCTTTTGGTTTATGCCTAGGTTCAAAGAACATTGCATTTTACGTTTGCTTTGGAAATTAGGAGGATTCTCTTCAGTGTCCATTATTCAAAACTATTAATTTTTTTTTATAACACCACTTAAATTCTAGACTACTTTCATAAATTAACTAGAAGTATTTTTGGCTATCATTAAGTTAATTAGAATTAAATCCATATGAAAAGGAATTATGATCCTGTGGCATTAAGGTCATTTTATAGCATCTTTGACATTTAGGAAGTTTGATAAAAGGAATGCTACTTAGAAAGTTCAATTCAACAAATTTTTTGAGAACTTAACCTTGTACAGAGCTTGGGGTCTAGACTCTGTAAGAGTATAAGAGCTGCTGAGGTATTCATCATTCAAAACATAGTTCATGTATTTCAGGAACTTTGCTGTGGCAAGGGTTCATCAGAACCCACCTATCACAAAATTGCTTATTCGTTCTTCTGTGCATGTCTTTATTCATTCATTAAACATTTTTCAGTAGCCTATAGGGCAAAGCTCTGTGATCGACCCAGAATATCAGATCAGACTGCCCTTAAGGAACTTCCTGACCGGTTTTGCTGGTTGATATTAGTGCAGCAAGAAGGAAACTACTGGCGTGTTTTTGCTACCACTGAATTAGCGGATCCAGAAACACTTAAGGCAGAGAAAAGCACAAATGTCATTCTGTTAAGCTCAATCAGTGGTTCTCAAGATTAGCCCTGGACTAGCAACATCAGTATCGCCTGTGATTTTGCTAGAAATACAAAATTCTCAGGTCTCACGAGGGACCTACTGCTTTGGGGGTCAGCAGTCTGTGTTTTCGGAGAAGGCAATGGCACCCCACTCCAGTACTCTTGCCGGGAAAATCCCATGGACGGAGGAGCCTGGTGGGCTGCAGTCCATGGGGTCGCTAAGAGTCGGACACAACTGAGCGACTTCACTTTGACTTTTCATTTTCATGCATTGGAGAAGGAAATGGCAACCCACTCCAGTGTTCTTGCCTAGAGAATCCTAGGGACGGGGCAGCCTGGTGGGCTGCCGTCTGTGGGGTCGCACAGAGTCGGACACGACTGAGGTGACTTAGTAGCAGCAGCAGTCTGTGTTTCAGGAAACTTTCCAGATGATTCTGATGCACACTTAGCTTGAGAACCACTCTATTCCAACCACTGTGACTCTCTTAGTGAAGACATCACACTAAAAAAGACCATCCAGGGCAGTCCAAATTATGGTTAGAAGTGTATATTTTGTTCTAATCATAATTAAAACCATTGAAAGCGAGCAGTATGATTTGAATTATGATGTAAAGAAGTCATTTTGTCCAATGTGTGAAGAATAGATTGGACTTCATTTGAAATGGGTCCTTTCTTTTCTAACATTCCGGAGTTATCTCCTTAACCACTATGTAGGTTTTTCTTAGAAATCAACTAATTTGAATAGTAATAAAAGATATCCTAAGATGTCCTTATTACATAAAGTATTTATTTTAATATAAGTATAATTAGAATTCCAACTATAATATAAGTATAATTAGAATTCCAAGTATAATTAGTAGTCCAACTTAAAAATTTAGTTTATGATATTTTGGCTATATGTATCTGTGTGTGTGTACGGGTGTATATATGTGTGTGCTTACATTTGTGTATATGGGAAAGTATTATTATGATTATCATAAATTAAGTTTACTTGATTTGGATGCCTGTTTATGTGATCATAAAAACACCACTAACTTAGAAGATTAAAGGAGACTCAATTTAGAAGGGAATATAGACAAATTCTGAAAATACCTATCTCCAGTCTGCTGCTTCTCAGCCCTGTAAAAATAGCCTATTTGTTGCTAATATGAAATGAATCTAGCAAATACTAACAGTGTAGCTAATAAATGTCTCAGGTGACATGATATCTCAAGTGAATAAAATTAGGTTAATCTAAATGAGATTGTTTTTAAAGGTTTTCTTTAGATTATTACTAAAGCAATAATTGAGTCATAATTATTACTGGAGTATTTCAAGAGCTGTACTTTAAACCTCTTGCTTTTGATTACTAAAAATGTTTTATAAATTAAGCATAATATCATTTTATGCTGAAAATAAAAGATTTTTTACCCCCCAAATCGATAGTCTTAAATAGATTAAAAACAGTTTAATAGTTCTTTGAAAATTATACACTTTTAAGACTTTATTGATAAAATTAATAATCTGTTTTTATATATTTTGAATTTTTTTTTAAAGAGACAATCTTTTAAGAACAATTGCTAATCACCAGCCAGGAAAACCTTTGTCTGGGATGAAGATTCTTGATGTTGGTTGTGGTGGTGGATTGTTAACAGAAGTAAGTGATTTACAGCTTTCTTGCCATTTTTAACTGGGAAAAAAATTGAGAAGTGGGTTTATGCCTCTTTTATCCTTTTTTTTTAATTGGAGAAGGTTTTTTCCCACTTACTTTATTTATTCATTTTTGGCTGCACTGGGTCTTCATTGCTGCATGGGCTTTTCTCTACGTGGCGAGCAGGGGCTGCTCTCTAATTGTGCTGTGCAAGCTTCTCACTGTGGTGGCTTCTCTTGTTGCAGAGCACGAGCTCTAGGGCATGTGGGCCTCAGTAGTTGTGGCACGGGGGCTCCGTAGCTGCAGCTCCCTGGCTCTAGAGCACAGGTTATGGCCCTCAGGCTTAGTCGTTCCAGGGCATGTGGGATTTTCCCAGATCAGGGATCGAACCCATGTCTCTTGCATTGGCAGGTAGATTCTTTCCCACTTAGCCACCAAGAAAGCCCCTCTTTTATCCTTTTAAGAAATAATACTGTTCATTTTTTAAAAATGGAAAAGTATAATGTTTTTAATATTTTTATGATTATAAAAGTAATGCATGCTTTTTACTTCCTTAAAAATATATAAATATTTCAGAAAAGTGTAGTGAGGAATTTTTTTTTTTACACAAAAATGAAGCACTGATGAAAATAAATGGGACCTAATTAAACTTAAAAGTTTTTTTTACAACAAGGGAAACTATCATCAAGGCAAAAAGATAACCTACTAAATGGGAGAAAGTATTTGCAAATGATATGATTGATATGGGTTTAGTATCTGGTCCCATCACTTCATAGCAAATAGTTGGGGAAACAGTGGAAACAGTGGCTGACTTTTTTTTTCTGGGCTCCAAAGTCACTGCAGATGGTGATTACAGCCGTGAAATTAAAAGACGCTTGTTCCTTGGAAAGAAAGTTATGACCAACCTAGACAGCATATTGAAGAGCAGAGACATTACTTTGCCAACAACGGTCTGTCTAGTCAAGGCTATGGTTTTTCCAGTGGTCATGTATGGATGTGAGAGTTGGACCGTGAAGAAAGCTGAACGCCGAAGAATTGATGCTTTTGAACTGTGGTGTTGGAGAAGACTCTTGAGAGTCCCTTGGACTGCAAGGAGATCCAGCCAGTCCATCCTAAAGGAGATCAGTCCTGGGTGTTCATTGGAGGGACTGATGTTGAAGCTGAAACTCCAGTACTTTGGCCACCTGATGCGAAGAGCTGACTCATTTGAAAAGACCCTGATGCTGGGAAAGATTGAGGGCAGGAGGAGAAGGGGATGACAGAGGATGAGATGGTTGGATGGCATCACCGACTCAATGGACATGGGTTTGGGTGGACTCCAGGAGTTGGTGATGAACGAGGAGCCCGGCATGCTGCAGTTCATGGGGTTGCAGAGAGTTGGACACAACTGAGCGACTGAACTGAACTGAACCAAAATACATTAAAGCTCATACACCTCAACATCAACAAATAAACAACTTGACTGAAAAACTAGCAGAAGACCAGATAGACATTTTCCCAAAGAAGACATTCAGATGGCCAACAGGCACATGAGAAGATGCTCAACATCCCTAATCTTCAGAGAAATGCAAATCAAGACGACATTGACATATCACCTCAAACCAGTCTGAATGGCTAACATTAAAAAGTCTACAAATAACAGATGTTGGTGAGGATATGGAAAAAGGGAAACCCTAGGACACTGCTGGTGGGAATGTAAATTGATGCGACCAATACAGGAAACAGTGGGGAAGTTCTTCAAAACACTAAAAATAGAACTGCCAAATGACTGAGCAGCTCTCCTCCTGGGCATACATCTGAAGAAATGGAAAACTAATTAGAAAGGATACAGACAGACCAGTGTTCAGAGCAACATTGTTTACAAGAGCCAAGATATGGAAGCAACCTAAGTATCCATCAACAGATGAATGGATAAAGAAGGTGTGATACACAACACACATACACACACACACTGTAGTATTATTCAGCCATAAAAAAGAATGAAAATTTTGCCATTTACAACAACATGGATGGACCTAGAGGCTATTACACTTAGTAAAATAAGTCAGAGACAAATATTGTAGTTATTACTTATATGCGGAGTCTTAAAAATAAACAAATGCATATAACAAGACAGAAACAGATTCACAGATATAGAGAACTAGTAGTTGCCAGTGAGAAAAAGGAAGTGGAGAGGGGCAAGATAGGTATAAGAGGATTAAGAGGTACAAACTAGTGGATATAAAGCAAATAAACAACAAGGATATATTGTATAGCACAGGAAAATATAGCTACTATTTTATAATAACCTTAAATGGAGTGTACTCTATAAAACTCTTGAATCACTATATAATTATATACCTGAAATTAATATTGTAAATCAACTATACTTCAATTTATAAAGAAAGAAAAAAAGCACTGGTCATTCAAATAGTTTTGAAAATTTTGTTGTCTCTTTCCTCCCAGGATATTAGGCAGTTTCCACTGGTTTAAATATACTGATAAGCTGTCCTTTTGCACTTGCTTCAGTATCAAAATGTATGAGTCTTGCAGGCTTTGGGGGCTCTCCCCTTTTTAGGTGCTCTAGAGTTCTTGGAAGAATACTTATTCTCCCTGTGAACAATATTTGCTTTCAGTTCAGTTCAGTTCAGTTGCTCAGTCGTGTCCGACTCTTTGCGACCTCATGAATCGCAGCACGCCAGGCCTCGCTGTCCATCACCAACTCCCAGAGTTCACTCACACTCATGTCCATTGAGTCGGTGATGCCATCCAGCCATCTCATCCTCTGTCGTCCCCTTCTCCTCCTGCCCCCAATCCCTCCCAGCATCAGAGTCTTTTCCAGTGAGTCAACTCTTCGCATGAGGTGGCCAAAGTACTGGAATTTCAGCTTTAGCATCATTCCTTCCAAAGAAATCCCAGGGCTGATCTCCTTCAGAATGGACTGGTTGGATCTCCTTGCAGTCCAAGGGACTCTCAAGAGTCTTCTCCAACACCACAGAACAAAAGCATCAATTCTTCGGCGTTCAGCTTTCTTCATGGTCCAACTCTCACATCCATACATGACCACTGGAAAAACCATAGCCTTGACTAGATGAACCTTTGTTGGCAAAGTAATGTCTCTGCTTTTGAATATGCTATCTAGGTTGGTTATAACTTTTCTTCCAAGGAGCAAGCGTCTTTTAATTTCCTGGCTGCAATCACCATCTGCAGTGATTTTGGAGCCCCAAAAAATAAAGTCAGCCACTGTTTCCACTGTTTCCCCATCTATTTCCCATGAAGTGATGGGACCAGATGCCATGATCTTTGTTTTCTGAATGTTGAGTTTCAAGCCAACTTTTTCACTCTCCTCTTTCACCCTCATCAAGAGGCTTTTTAGTTCCTCTTCACTTTCTGCCATAATGGTGGTGTCATCTGCATATCTGAGGTTATTGATATTTCTCCCAGCAATCTTGATTCCAGCTTGTGCTTCTTCCAGCCCAGGGTTTCTCATAATGTACTCTGCATAGAAGTTAAATAAGCAGGGTGACTATACACAGCCTTGACGTACTCCTTTTCCTATTTGGGACCAGTCTGTTGTTCCATGTCCACTTCTAACTGTTGCTTCCTGACCTGCATACAAATTTCTCAAGAGGCAGGTCAGGTGGTCTGGAATTCCCATCTCTTTCAGAATTTTCCACAGTTTATTGTGATCCACACAGTCAAAGGCTTTGGCATAGTCAATAAAGCAGAAATAGATGTTTTTCTGGAACTCTCTTGCTTTTTCGATTAGCTTAGAGTAAATTTTGTAATCTTCTATTAGCACAATAACTTTTTGTTTCAATGCTGCATGGTAAGCAGACCTTTGAAAGATATTTTAAGTAACAGTGTAGGTAGGAGTCAAATATCAGTGAAGATCTAGGGGTGTGTCTTACTGTCAAGGTCATAACAGGCAAGTTGACAGTGAGGTTAACAGAGACCTTTTATGCATAACTAAGTTTCCATATGCATAGAACATGTGTTCTTCATATGGCAGTGGGCTGGTTTCTTTTGACATCAATTATAAAATTTTAGGAAATGTAAAATACGTGAAAATACATCCCTTAGAATCAAGAATACGAGGTGTATCAAATGGTAAGTGAGTACACTTTTACTGTTTGTGTTCTATGGCTTTTTCAGTGTATTATTACAGATCTTACGTCTCCAAGTTAAAATAATTTGATTTTCACTTTTAATTTGTTAACTAAGGAGTTATAAAATAAATGCTGTGCAGTGTTTTGATCAAAATTAAGGCTGTATTTAAAAACTTAGGCATGTCATGGACGTGATCAAATGTCCATGGTTGAAAGAGGTTGAAAGAAGAATTGGCTGTGAAGAATCGTTTCTAGTCAGTCACAGAAGAAACTATGGAGAAAAAATGTTCCTTAGAGAATTTGAATATTACAAAATTTTGCTCTTTTTACAATGACATGTTTCATTTATTGCACTTTGTAAATATTTTAATGTTGTACTATATGCCTATAAATGTATCTAGAGAATGTAGACAAAAATTTCCTCACTATTCGTAAGTAGTTCTTAATAAGTTTTTTGTTGTTGTGATTATTGTTCTCACTTTTATGCTTTTTATTATGGAAATTATCAAACATATAAACTAGAGAAAATGGTATATTGAACTTCCACATACCCATAAACGATCTCCAATAATTCCCCTCACGCTTAATCCTGTCTCCTTTTTGAGAAGGTTTTTATTGCTAACGTGTTCTATTTTCTTCCTGAGGGTAACGGTTTTTTATGCCATTAGCCTCTAGGGCGGCTTGGGGCTTCAGTCATTGGAATCGATCCTGTGGATGAGAACATTAAAACAGCACAGCACCATAAATCATTCGACCCAGTCTTGGATAAGAGGATAGAGTACAGAACGTGTTCCCTGGAGGAGATTGTGAAAGACACTGTAGAAACGTTTGATGCTGTCGTAGCTTCTGAAGTTGTAGAACATGTGATTGATCTAGAAACATTTATACAGTGCTGCTTTCAAGTGTTAAAGGTAAGACTTGCAGAGTTTACTTGTTTGTTTTTTCTTTTGAGTATATGTATGTATCCATAGCAATAAATGTTTTATAATACTTGAAGCCAGGAAGACAGAATTTGGGGACAACATCTCGACTAGAGATTATTTCTGCCTCTCAGCTTGCCCTGAGTCCTGGGGTTTTCCAGATCCAGTATCTTGATGTCCAGGGATCCTGAAAACTCATGGTATTGAACACTGTAATACAAACAATAGATTTACAGTGGTATTTTTCCCTTGGTATAATTTGGATTAAATACCTAATAGGCATTGAATGACAATTACTAAGAAACTAATTTGGATTAATACTTTAAAATAAAAAACATAATTAGCATAAACTGGTTAGCCAGCATTTGTTAAGTCACTCTATATACATGACATGTGTAATAGTTACCAGCTTTAAAAGAAGGAAAGAAAAGTGAATGTTAGTCGCTCAGTTGTCTCTGACTCTCTGTCATGGACTATACCCTGCCAAGCTCCTCTGTCCATGGAATTCTCTAGGCAAGAATACTAGAGTGGGTAGCCTCTCATTTCTCCAGGGGATTTTCCTGACCCAGGGATGGAACCTCGGTCAATTGCATTGCAGGCAGATTCTTTACCATCTGAGCCACCAGGGAAGCACTTGATACAAATGATCTCATTTGATCTTACCTACAACCAGGTGAAGAGGGTAAGGCAGGCATTCTGAACTCCTTTGACCTGGAGAAGATCAGAATTTGAGAGATGTCAAAGGTCACATGGTCTTTAAGTCAAAGTCACTAGGCACTTACGTGGGACATAAGGCTACATCTTCTTATTTCAAGTCTGGTTCTTTGCATTACATTATTTTGCTTATGTAACTTGCCACAGACTTAGTCCTCTGAGGTTCCAGTTCTGTTGTTTATATATTCAAGAGGTAACCCCCTAAGTTCAAGAGCTCAAAGGATTAAATGCTTAGCCTTTATCTAAATTGTTGCTGTTGTTCTTCAGTCTCTAAGTTGTGTCTGAGTGTAGTGACCCCCTGGATGGCAGCACGCCAGGCTTCTCTGTCCTCCACTGTATCCATGATTTTGTTCAAATTCATGTCCATTGAGTTGGTGATACTATCTACTGTGTCATCCTCTGCTGCCCCCTTCTCTAAACAGAGCTTTTAAAATATACTTTTCCTTTTAAAATAATTTTACATTTATAGATGTTGCAAAGACAGTACACAGTGTTCCTGTTCCCATGTGTCCTACTGTTAGCATCCTACATAGTAAGGTTAGGAACTGGTAAGAGCAAGTGTGGTACCCAGGGCATGATATCCGGGGCAGCACTCACTAGTCAGTGCCAATCCTGCATTTGCACACCCCGGAGAGGGAGCACCCCCTTGGGTTTTGTGCTCAAGGCGTCTCACTTGCCTCACCACAGTCCTAGCCCTGAATATAGCCCATGGTATATTTTTCAAAGCTACAAAATTAATATTGATGTTATACTATTAACTATACCACAGACCCTGTTCAATTTCATTCATGTTTGCACTAATGTCGTTTTTCTGTTGCAGAGTCCAATCCAGGATTCTGTGTTGCATTTAGTTACCATGTATCCATAGTCTCCTTCAGTGTGTGTTGTTTCTTGATGGTCCCTCTTAAATGAGCCTTATTAGGCATAGCTCCTATTTTCCAAGCAAAACTCCTGAATTATTTCTTTTTGTGTAGTGTCTCAGTCAGTATGTATGGATGGAGAGTCTTTCACATATACTAGGAATACTGGCAATGTGGAATTTCAAACTAATTTTTGCTTTAATGGAAAGCTTTTTTTAAAAAAAAAAATAAATAACCAATACTCACCACTGTTTCCTTAGAATAAGATTTTATGAAACACAGATTGCTACTGCTAAGTCACTTCAGTTGTGTCCGACTCTGTGTGACCCCATAGACGGCAGCCCACCTGTCCCTGGGATTGCCGTCCCTGGGATTCCCCAGGCAAGAACACTGGAGTGGGTTGCCATTTCCTTCTCCAGTGCATGAAAGGGAAAAGTGAAAGTGAAGTCGCTCAGTCGTGTCCGACTCCTAGCGACCCCATGGACTGTAGCCCACCAGGCTCCTCCGTCCATGGGATTTTCCAGGCAAGAGTACTGGAGTGGGGTGCCATCTCCTTCTCCAGAAACACAGATTAGATATTTATAATTGATTTTTCCCTTAGCTCTATTGAGATATAATTGACATATAAGTGATTTTGAATGATATTTTAGAATACTAAAGTTTTACAGAGAAATGTTACAATGTGTCATGAAATAGTGTCTGATATTTTAGTTTTAAGGGTACATCCCAATATTTCGGGGCCTTTTCACATCATTTTTATTTTTGGTTTGGAGTGATATTTGAGATATTTTCATATATATATATCTTAATATGATTATCTTGGAGGGGCATTTTATCTCCATCAGATGCTAATTAGAATGTTTAAAAGAGCCATTAATGTTTTTGCCATTTGTGGGAGTAAATATGCACATGTGCGTGCTAAGTATGAACTATAGCCTGCCAGGCTCCTCTGTCCCTGGGATTTCCCAGCCAAGAATCCTGGAGATGGTTCCTATTTCCTTCTCCAGGGGATCTTCTGGACCAGAGATTGAACTCTTGTCTCCTGTTTGGCAGGTGGATTCTTTACCACTGAGCCACTTGGGAAGCCCAAACACTTTTCATACCTTAATCATTAATGCTTTTGTCAGAGAACACCCACCAGCAAGCTGTGGGCCTGTGTGCTGTGCCAAACGATTCAGGCAGGCTTGGCTTCCCCTGAAGAGAAGGCAGTGTTGACACATTAAAGCATCAGTGTGCACATGTAACAAGGACGAGCAGCCTCATCTCATTTCTGTACTTTTATTATAAAGTGTTTGGTATGTACAAAAGAGTGTATTTAATATAAACATAAGTCATAGTAACATATGATTTTAGGAGTTAGTTGTAAGCACTGTTGCATAAACTCAGTAAGTGCATCTATAGAGGACTGCCTAAAACAACGAATTTCCCAAGAGGAAAATAAATATTATTTTGGTAAATTATATAATAAAATATAATTGTGTATCTTAACTGCACTTAAATTATTCGAAAGGGAGGAGGAGGGCGAGGGAAGCCAAACTTGTATCTAGCTGATACTCCTGACATATAAAATTTTACTTCTATTCATATTGTTTTTAGCCTGATGGTTCTTTATTCATTACTACAATCAACAAAACACAGCTGTCCTATGCCTTGGGAATTGTTTTTTCAGAGCAAATTGCAGGTATTGTACCAAAAGGTACTCATACCTGGGAGAAGTTTGTTTCACCTGAAAAGCTAGAGAGCATTCTGGAATCAAGTAAGTATTAAAAATATTTCCAATTTTCAAGGCCTAACTGTACTTTTGAAAGTGAAAGTCACTCAGTTGTGTCCAACTCTCTGTAACCCCATGGACTATACAGTCCATGGAATTCTCCAGGCCAGAATACTGGAGTACATAGCCATTACCGTCTCCAGGGGATCTTTCTGACCCAGGAATCAAATCGAGGTCTCCTGCATTGCAGGTGGATTCTTTACCAGCTGAGCTCCCAGGGAAGCCTTTTAATGTGCCAATGATTATTAATCACAGAACCTAGTACTGAATGAACTAGGCCACTCTTCTTTGGATGTTGGTTATCTCTCCTCAACTAGATCATAATTCCTTAAAGTTAGGATTAGGTATTACATACCTCTTCTCTCTCACCTGTGGCACCTAACCCAGGGTCAAGCAAATCATAGACGATCAATGAATCCTTTTTGGCTATTTAGCTCTCTCTTGTTTAAGGATTAGGTACAAATGTCTTTTATTTACATATCCTCAGTTTGTCCTGTTGTGGTCATTCTTGAATCAGCTTACCTTACATATTATTTTTCCTGATTCCTTCCTGTGTGTGTGTGCAGGCGTGCGTGTGTCAGTCACTCAGTCGCGTCCAACTTTTTGCCATGTCAGTTATATTTTGAACTTGTCACTTTTTATGTAGTGTTTCATACCAGTTACGACATGCCTTGTAGCATGGTTATTTTGGTATCTGTAATATCTTTCTGGCTATAAGCTCCTTGAAGACAAGACTGTGAATCCATTTTTGTGCTCCCTGTAATTCCTAGCCCTACTTTACACCTCCTGAGGACTTGATTTATCTGTTGAATTCCTGTCAAGTAACAACATTGGTCTGTTCATTTATTTGGCATTTAGTATTCCTCTGGAGTATTTAGACTCATGTGTGTTTTATGCTTTTTGTTCATATAACAGTATATCAATAAACTTGATTTTACTAAGACTATTATCTGTTCAATGAAATGTAGTAATTTCTGCAAGTTAACATTGTTGGAAATGGAGCTGAAAAAATATTTTAAAGGTGCTTGATTGGAATAGTCACTTGTTGGCAAGTATTTTCTAATAACAGCTAACATTTATTGAGCACTTACCCAATTCCAAATATCATGTTCTGTTGTGATAAAGAATGAGCTGTAATGGTTACAAAATATTTGTGTCTGTTGAGTTAGAAATCCCTTTTTTTTTTTTTTAATATGGAGAGTTGTATGAGACTCTTGTCATGTGGAAGGTAAATATTTGTTAAATATACTCTGTTTGATATATATTTTTTTAGATGGTCTGTCAGTTCAAACTGTGGTGGGAATGCTCTACAACCCCTTCTCAGGTTACTGGCATTGGAGTGAAAACACCAGCCTTAACTATGCAGCTCATGCCCTGAAATCCAGCCTTCAGGAACACCCAGCACCTGCCGAGTTTGCTTTAAAGGGGGAAACAGAAGAGCTCCAAGCTGAAGCCTCCACCAACTCAGGTATGCAGGAAGAGCTGAAGAAATGAAGTGTTTCTAAGGACTATAGTATAATGGCTTGAAAGTCTGATGTTTACAAATACACAGAATATATACTGTTTGTTTTTTGAGACAGGATCATAAAGAAAAAGTCAATAAAAAGGGCTAAAACCTTGGATAAAAGCTTTTGCTATTTCATCTAATAACTACCTTCAAGGGATTATTCTGTGGATAAAAAATGTTTTGATGAGGTGTTATGTGATCTAGAAGTTTAAGTTCCTCACCCTTTGTTACATGATGATTATTTAGTTGCTAAGTTGTGTCCGACTCTTGCGACTCCATGGACTGTAGCCCTCCAGGCTCCTCTGTCCATGGGATTTCCCAGGCAAGAATACTGGAGTGGGGTGCCATCTCCTTTTCCAGGGAATCTTCCTAATCCAGGATTCAAACCTGTCTCCTGCATTGCAAGCAGATTCTTTACTGCTGAGCAACCCTGGGAAGGCTTTGTCATATAATTAGGATATACATGTTTCACTTCATCTTACAGATTATATAATATCTTTCCCACATGTATACACACAAATATATATATATATATACTGTAATATGTTTTAATGTAACCAATCTATATCATCTGCATTTTTCTTTATTTGGTTTTAGTTAAAGGCAGTTATGCTTCTGACCGGTGAAAACCAAATATCATTTTATACCACTAATATTTGGGAAGATAAAATGTATTTTTTCTTATAAATTTTTGTTTTTTGAAAAACAAATTGTTAAATATATACTGAGTTTTATCAAACATTAGAATCAGGAAATTCAGATTATGCTGGGCATATTTCTCTGTACAGTTCTATAAATGTTTCATGGTGCCTTTTTTTTTAAGTAGAAAGGAATTTTAAACAATTTAAAAGTTCATTTATAGGATTTTCTTCTTCGGCTAACAACTTGAAATATATTTTTATGCTTCTTGAAGTATGATTCTTTGGCTTTTTCTGAAAGCCCAGAATGTATAAGGACTTTGATAGAGGGTGTTGACCAAAAATGACGTAGACTGAATGCATGCTACTCATGTAGAAGTCAGCTTTTACTTTTCTAGCCTTTTTCACGTTCTTTTTTTTTTTTTGGTGTATGTGTTTTATTTATTTATTTATTGGCTGCACTGCACAACTTTCAGGAATCTTAATTCCCTGAATGGGGTTTAAACCTGGGCCCCATGAGTGAAAGTGCAAAGTCCTAACTGCTGGACCACCAGGCAATTCCCTAGCCTTTCTCACTTTTAAACTCATATGTCTTCTGTATTTCTTTGTCAGTGCCTGTTGTATTGGGCTTACCAGACAAACACTTCCCAGTCACCTTAGCTTATCATTTGCTTGTTCTCAGTGGCATTTCAGGGAGGAAACTGAAACTTAAAGTGTTAAAAGGAATTTTAACTTCAGTTGCTAATGTCTAATTAGGATACTAAAAATCAGGAGTGCCCATTGGATTTCATTTAAAAGTTTGACTCCTACTCTGAATTCTACTAGTTTTATTACTAAACAAAGTCATTCTGTGTGTCAGGGGAAAAAAAGTACGGGTATTAGAGATTAATTTAAATATAAAATCAATAACCCTGGAAGAAAACATAGGTGGAATACTCTTTGACATAAATTACAGCAGTGTTTTTTTTTTGGGGGGGGGGGTCTCCTAAAACAAAGAAAGCAAAAGCAAAAATGAATGAAACCCAATTAAACTTAAAAACTTTTGTGCAGCAAAACAAACCAACAACAAAACAAAAAGACAGTATACAGAATAGGAGACAGTATTTGCAAATGATATGACTGATAAGGGGTTAATATCCAAAATATATAAATAACTCATACACCTCAACATCAAAAAAAACAACCAGGTTAAAAAATAGGCAGATGACCTGAACAGACATTTTTCCAAAGAAGGTATGTAAATGGCCAACAGACACATGAAAAGATGCTCAACATCACTAATTACCAGGGAAATGAAATCAAAACTACTTGAGATACCATCTGACATCGGTCAGAATGGCTATCATCAAAAAGTCTACAAAGAAATGTTGGCAAGGATGTGGAGAAAAGGGAACCCTAGTATACCGTTGGTGGGAATGTGAATTGGTACAGTCAATATGGAAAATGGTATGGAGAGTCCTCAAAAAACTAGAAATAGAACTACCATGTGACCCAGTAGTTTTATGCCTGGGCATATATCCAGAGAAAATGAGAACACTCATTCTATAAGGTATAGGCCCCCCAATGTCAAAACAGCATTATTTACAATAGATACGGAAACCTCTAAGTGTCCATCAACAGATGAGTGGACAAAGATGTTTTTATACACACACACACACATGCACACACAGAGGAATACTACTCAGCCATAAAAAAGAATGAAAATTTGCCATTTGCAACACCATGGATGGTCTAAGTGAAATAAGTCAGAAAGGCAAATACTATACATCATATGTGGAATCTAAAAAATAAAATTATTGAATATAAGAACCATTTCCGATTCTAACTGTTGCTTCTTGACCTAAATATAGATTTCTCAGGAGACAGGTAAGGTGGTCTGATATTCCCATCTCTTTAAGAATTTTCCACAGTTTGTTGTGATCCACACAGTCAAAGGCTTTGGCATAGTCAATAAAGCAGAAATAGATGTTTTTCTGGAATTCCCTTACTTTTTCTATGATCCAGAGAATGTTGGCAACTTGATCTCTGGTTCTTCTGCCTTTTCTAAATCCAGCTTGTACATAAATGGAGTATAACCTGTAAAAACTGTGAATCACTGTGTTGTACACCTGAAAATTATTCGATTTAATATACTGTTACAATTAATATATATAATATAGTACATCAACTATACCTCAATAAAGTTTTTAAAAAAGATTAACCTAAAAGGCTAAAATCGATTAAAAAGCCTCCCCCAGAGGCTTCCCTGGTGGTCCAGTGGTTAAAGACTCTGTGCTCCCAGTGCAGGGGGCACAATTGAAGTCCTGGTCAGTGAACTAAGATCCCTTAGGCCACATGGCAGCGACTATGGGGAAAAAAAAAACAGCCCCCAAACAAAATGTATTTATTTTGGAAAAAACACTCTTAACTTTCAGATATTAAAAATATACATTGCAAAGTGATGGAAATTCAGGATGACTCAGTTAGCCCTGTGAGGTAGGGACTATCGTCCCCACTCCATTTCACAGAGATGTTAAGTGTGCTGAGCCTCACACAAGTAGTAAGATGCAGGTCCAGGCAGTCTGATCGCTGAGCCTGTGCACTTCACCACTTTGATACTTACACCTGTGCCATTGTATGGTCATCGTAGCATAATCACACATGACTGGACTATTATCACTTATTTGAATTGTCTGTATGCAAGGTAATACCTTCAGAAACATGTAAACCAACAGTGTTACAAAGTCTAGAGTCTAGGTTATTTGCTTAGAGCTTCAGTGCCTTTCTGTGAGTAAAACAACTATATGCCATTGATGGGAACTTAATGAAATGCTTTAATGACACAATAAATTTATAACCTTACTTTGTATAATATAGTTACATGTTTTACTATTGTATTAATGATAAATTGAAGAAAAGTGTTGATTTAAAGTACTACACAACAAAAATATCTCAGTCAAGCAAAAACGTTAAACATTTTGACATTATTTGAAACGTCTTTTTGATGTGCGCCAGGGACACACACACATGGGTTTCTATGCTACTGTTGACCTGGAAAACACAATGTTGCTGCGGCTGCTAAGTCACTTCAGTCCTGTCTAACTCTGTGCGACCCCAGAGACGGCAGCCCACCAGGCTCCCCGCTCCCTGGGATTCTCCAGGCGAGAATACTGGAGTGGGTTGCCATTTCCTTCTCCAAAACACACTGTTACGAGGCACCAAGTAAAGATTTAGAGAGACTGCTCAGTAACCAGGCACAGGGGTAAGTTATGCTTGCTGAAAATATTTTTAAAATCTGGATTGTCAAGAGTCCCTGCAATTCCTTAAAATGTATTTACATCATTACAGACTTACAGATGTAAATCCAAAAATCTAAGAATCCTGAGAAAATGTCAGTGGAGAAATAATAAAGATAGAAACAAAACCAAATGAAAGTGTTAGTATAGTCAAAACATAATTGCTTTTATTAACTTACAATGTGACTCTATTAGAAGGGAGATTCTTACTTGACTATTAGAGATGCAAATGACATGCAAGCCTTCTCTGTATCAAAAAAACCATCCTGACACTGATGGTTTGTATGCAAATCAAACAAGAGAATGTATTGTGAGATCAATAAACCTCTTGTATCTCAGCAAGAAAAGGATGCAGTTCATATAATGAACCACTGTATAGGAGCTAAAAGACACCAGTTGAAGCCAAATTTTAAAATATGTTCTCGAGATGATGTGAGCAGAGCTGAGAATTGGGGTGGAGAGTTACAAGGTAAGTATGGACACAAAAGGTTTCCGCTCTGATAGATTTCAAGCTTTGTTTCCTGTTGACAGGTGGGATGTAAGGATCATAAAAGTCACTGACATCATGTAAGATCTCCACTTGTTTTTCTGACTCTGAAACTGGCTCTGTATCTGGGGTCCTAATACAGGCTTCTGAGGTTCCAGGAACCCCCTGAAATAGGGAACAAAATTGTGACTGTGTGTGTATTTTTCTGCTGAGAATGTTCCATAGCTTTCATCAGAGTCTCAAGACCATTCACTTCGGTTCAGTCACTCAGTCGTATCTGACTCTTTGCAACCCCATGAATTGCAGCACGCCAGGCCTCCCTGTCCATCACCAACTCCTGGAGTTCACTCAAACTCATGTCCATCGAGTCGGTGATGCCATCCAGCCATCTCATCCTCTGTCGTCCCCCTCTCCTCCTGCCCCCAATCCCTCCCAGCATCAGAATCTTTTCCAATGAGTCAACTCTTCGCATGAGGTGGCCAAAGTACTGGAGTTTTAGCATCATCCCTTCTAAAGAACACCCAGGACTGATCTCCTCTAGAATGGACTGGTTGAATCTCCTTGCAGTCCAAGGGACTCTCAAGAGTCTTCTCCAACACCACAGAACAAAAGCATCAATTCTTTGGCGCTCAGCTTTCTTGACAGTCCAACTCTCACATCCATACATGACCACTGGAAAAACCATAGCCTTGACTAGACGGACCTTTGCTGACAAAGTAATGTCTCTGCTTTTGAATATGCTATCTAGGTTGGTCATAACTTTCCTTCCAAGGAGTAAGCATCTTTTAATTTCATGGCTGCAGTCACCATCTGCAGTGATTCTGGAGCCCCAAAATATAAAGTCTGACACTGTTCCCACTGTTTCCCCATCTATTTCCCATGAAGTGATGGGACCAGATGCCATGATCTTCGTTTCCTGAATGTTGAGCTTTAAGCCAACTTTTTCACTCTCCTCTTTCACTTTCATCAAAAGGCTCTTTAGTTTCTCTTCACTTTCTGCCATAATGGTGGTGTCATCTGCATATCTGATGTTATTGATATTTCTCCCAGCAATCTTGATTCTAGCTTGTGCTTCTTCCAGCCCAGTGTTTCTCATGATGTACTCTGCATATGAGTTAAATAAGCAGGGTGACAATATACAGCCTTGACGTACTCCTTTTCCTATTTGGAACCAGTCTGTTGTTCCATGTCCAGTTCTAACTGTTGCTTTCTGACCTGCATACAGGTTTCTCAAGAGGCAGGTCAAGTGGTCTGGTATTCCCATCTCTTTCAGAATTTTCCACAGTTTATTGTGATCCACACAGTCAAAGGCTTTGGCGTAGTCAATAAAGCAGAAATAGATGTTTTTCTGGAACTCTCTTGCTTTTTAGATGATCCAGCAGATGTTGGCAATTTGATCTCTGGTTCCTCTGCCTTTTCTAAAACCAGCTTGAACATCTGGAAGTTCACGGTTCACGTATTGCTGAAGCCTGGCTTGGAGAATTTCGAGCATTACTTGACTAGCGTGTGAGATGAGTGCAATTGTGTGGTAGTTTGAGCATTCTTTGGCATTGCCTTTCTTTGGGATTGGAATGAAAACTGACCTTTTCCAGTCCTGTGGCCACTGCTGATTTTCCCAAATTTGCTGGCATATTGAGTGTAGCACTTTCACAGCATCATCCTTCAGAATTTGAAATAGCTCAGCTGGAATTCCATCACCTCCACTAGCTTTGTTCGTAGTGATGCTTTCTAAGGCTCACTTGACTTCACATTCCAGGATGTCTGGCTCTAGGTGAGTGATCAAGAGCATTCATGACCCCCCAAAAAGGTTAAAGATGACTGTGCTAACATACTGCAGTAGGGAAATACATCCTTTACTTACAAAATATGTCAGGAAAAGAAAAAAATGATCATTCTATCTTTTGTTTATATTTTGTAAAAATGAACATGAAGGCTGTCAATAGTTGTGAAAGGCGAAAACCGGAATATGATTTAAGTTGTCTTTTTCTGGTCATTCTTTTGATATTAAATTGAAAAGACATTCTGAGATTGTTTTTAGACTTAGTTTATCAGAATGAGATGGTAGAAGACCAGACTGGATTAATTAACAATCAGATTTATCCAGTGGTTAAAGAATTTCAACTCACACGAAAAAAGATTTATTTTATTTATTTGTTTTTGGTCGTGCCATGCATCTTGCGGGATCTTAGTTCCCCAACCAGGGATTGAACCTGGGGCCTAAGCAATGAAACACAAAGTCCTAACCATTGGACTGCCAGGGTATTCCTAAAAGATTAATTTTTAAATAGAGATAAATAGTTGGATTAGTCACCTAAGTGGATGGCTAGGTGAATGAACAGAAATGGATGGATGAGAAATACTCAACCCAATGTTACTAGAGAGCCTATGGGAACTACAGTGGGCTATCCCAGCAGCTCTCCCCCTCACCCCATCCTCACACACGCCACCATGTGGCACCCAGACCCACCACATGTAACCAGGGCTTTGCCCTCTCAGGCCTCTGCTTATTTCCCTGAGCACCCACAGACCTGGCGGTTTTGTGCCCGTTTTTCCCTGAGAACCAATCAGTGGATGCTCTCTGTGTTCTTGAGATGACGTCTTCCTCTGAGGTCAATCATGCTAGTAAAGTAATGCTCAAAATTCTCCAAGCTGGGCTTCAGCAATACGGGAACTGTGAACTTCCAGATGGTCAAGCTGGTTTTAGAAAAGGCAGAGGAACCAGAGGTCAAATTGCCAACATCCGCTGGATCATTGAAAAAACGAGAGTTCCAGAAAAACATCTATTTCTGCTTTATTGACTACGCCAAAGCCTTTGACTGTGTGGGTCACAATAAACTGTGGAAAATTCTGAAAGAGATGGGAATACCAGACCACTTGACCTGCCTCTTGAGAAACCTGTATGCAGATCAGAAAGCAACAGTTAGAACTGGACATGGAACAACAGACTGGTTCCAAATAGGAAAAGGAGTACGTCAAGGCTGTATATTGTCACCCTGCTTATTTAACTCATATGCAGAGTACATCATGAGAAACGCTGGGCTGGAAGAAGCACAAGCTGGAATCAAGATTGCCGGGAGAAATATCAATAACCTCAGATATGCAGATGACACCATCCTTACGGCAGAAAGTGAAGAAGAGCTAAAGAGCCTTTTGATGAAAGTGAAAGTGGAGAGTGAAAAAGTTGGCTTAAAGCTCAACATTCAGAAAACGAAGATCATGGCATCTGGTCCCATCACTTCATGGGAAATAGATGGGGAAACAGTGTCAGACTTTTTATTTTTGGGCTCCAAAATCACTGCAGATGATGATTGCAGCCATGAAATTAAAAGATGCTTACTCCTTGGAAGGAAAGTTATGACCAACCTAGATAGCATATTCAAAAGCAGAGACATTACTTTGTCAACAAAGGTCCGTCTAGTCAAGACTATGGTTTTTCCAGTGGTCATGTATGGATGTGAGAGTTGGACTATAAAGAAAGCTGAGCGCTGAAGAATTGTTGCTTTTGAACTGTGGTGTTGGAGGAGACTCTTGAGAGTCCTTTGGACTGCAAGGAGATCCAACCAGTCCATCCTAAAGGAGATCAGTCCTGGGTGTTCATTGGAGGGACTGATGTTGAAGCTGAAACTCCAGTACTTTGTCCACCTGATGCGAAGAACTGACTCATTGGAAAAGACTCTGATGCTGGGAAAAATTGAGGGCAGGAGGAGAAGGGGATGACAGAGGATGAGATGGTTGGATGGCATCACCAACTCAATGGACATGGCTTTGGGTAGACTCTCGGAATTGGTGATGGACAGGGAGGTCTGGCATGCTGCGGTTCATGGGGTTTCAAAGAGTCAGACACAACTGAGTGACTGAACTGAACTGAACTCTGAGATCAATCAGCTCAGGCCTCAGCGACTGGTACTCCAGGGATCTGCTGTGGCCAAATGTTTCTGCCACTCTTGTAGCCTGAGAAGACCCTCACAACCCTGAATCGTTGCCCAAGATTCAGACACCTCATACCATTACTTTTCTACAGTCTCTCCCTGAGACTCTTTCTTGAATTGGTCTTCCCTGACTTTACCTTCCACCGCTCTCTTCTACACTTTTCTGTTGCATTTCATTATCTATCAATTCCCTACTTCTGAAGTCTGTGTCCAAGTTTCCTTTGCTTCCTACCTTACTTGAAACCTGGCTTTCCTCTGAGGATATGGTTTCACCTGGACCCATTTTGAGAGGAAGTTTCACATTTTCTATGAACCTCAGAGTTGGGAGATGGAATTTGCGTCCCTTTCACTCACCATCATTACTCTTGAACAAAAGCTCTGTGTCTCCAAGCCTCAAGTCCAGCTCTGCTGTCTTCTGCTTCCCCTTTATTGCCAAGCCCTGCTTCTGGCCACTCCCTTCAATCACAGGGTCTTTATTCTTGCCTACGTCCTCCCAGCTTCCCAAGTAACTCCACCGTCTATGTGGATGGCGTGTGTCCTACATCATCAGCAGATGGACCTTGTCTAAAGAGGCCTCTACCTTTATGGTCATCACTTGGAGTCACCTAACATCTGAAGCCATAGGCTGGAACATCCCACTCAGAAGAGAAGCCCTCTCTGAAACCACCATAGAGAACTAAGGAGCCATAGAAGAAAACGTTGAAAAATAGCAAGCTGGGGAAATACCTGCAAGTTAATTTACAGAAAAAGAATTACTTTCCTCAATTAGGACCTCATATAAATCAATAAGGGCTTCCCTGGTGGCTCAGACAGTAATGTATTAATGCAGGAGACACAAGTTCAATCCCTTGGTCGGGGAGATCCCACATGCTGTGGAGCAGCTAAGCCAGTCCACAACTATTGAGCCTGTGCTCTAGAGCTGAGAGCAACAACTCCTGAGCCCTCACACTGCAACTACTAAAGCCTGTGTGCCCTAGAGCCTGTGCTTGGCAACAAGAGAAGCTACAGCAATGAGAAGCCCTTGCACCACTAGAGAAAGCCCGAGTACAGCAATGAAGACCCAGCACAGCCAAAAAGAAAGCAAGAAAGAAAACTACAACGAGACCCTGCTTTCTCACTGACAATTAGGAAAGATCAAAATATTTAAGAATATGTGTGATTAGGCTAAGTATGAGGAAAGAGACACTTTCAAAACTATGCAGAGTGTGTATTGCCCCTTATGGAGAGCAATATGGCAACATCTATCACAATTACAATGCATGGCTCTTTTGACCTAGAAATTCCACTGTAAATATGTATATTTTTTTAATATATATATATTTATATATGTGTACATATGGTATTACATGAAGAATGATAGAAAACGAGAGGGACTTCTTTGGTGGTCCAGTGATTAAGACTGTGCTCCCACTGCAGGGTTTGATTCCTGGTTGGGGAAATAAGATGCTGCATGCAAAAAAAAGAAGTAAGATGCAGGACAGGCAGTTAATACAATTTGTATAAAAATAGCATAAAACAATATATATGCCCATATATATTAATACAAGTCCGTGTATATATAGAAGATGCTTTTATAATACATAGAATATCTCTGGGAATAAACACAGAAGCTGACAGTTGTATTTGTCCCTGGGGAGGGGGCTGGGGAGCAGAGTTTGGAGGAGATGGTATCCTTTAGAATCCCAGCAGGAAACTGAAGGCACATGCAAAGCAGATATTTTGAGGACCATTTAATAAAAGGACTATTTACAAAAGTGCAGAACCTTAGGGTTAGCTATGGCAGGAAGCCATTACCAGCCCTCCTGCAGAAGGAGAAATGGGAGCGTAGCTTCTGAAACCCACAAAGGGAGCCATGTAGAGAGAGACACAGTGTGGGGGGACTCTGCAGGAAAAGATACTAAAGGTTTGTCATTCCTTCCTTTCTCCCTCTGGTCCTCCCCTCTCCATCACCAGCAAGCCTCATGGGCAACTTGGGTGCCCACAGCCATGCTCTCCTTCAGGCAGGTCAGCCTCTGGGGCAGGGAGGAGGGTGTATCCGGATGTGAGGAAACTGAGTAGAGACACTTTTCATTGTACTCTCCTCTGTAACTTTTGAACTTTGTACTATGTTTGTGTATTGAACTGAAAATGAGACTTCCAAAATAGGAAAAAAAAAAAAAAAAAAAGGACTTTCCTGGCGGTCTAGTAATAAGACTCTGCTTCCAGTGCAGGGTGTGCCAGTTTGATCCTGGTTGGGAACTAAGATCCCACATGCCTCCCAGCATGGCCAAAAAAAAAATTACATATATGTATGTGATATATATATATATATTACATGTAATCCCTTTTTTAAAAAGATTAAAGAAATATTTATTCCCCTCTTCAACTATAAATAAAATGATCAACTTTTACTTCCTTCTTTCACACCCAAATTCATTTTGGGTGTTTTCTACTATCCTGCCTTCAGTTTTCAAGCCTCACTTCTGATCCCCTGACACTTAAATGTGCTTGTCTGCCAAGGTCACTAATGTCTGTGCTCTGAGCTGCTGCTAAATTTAATTTACTTGACTTGTTGGGAGCAGTTGATGCAATTGATCCCATCTCATTCTTTCTTGAGACACCCTCTTCCCCTGGCTCCTGTGGCCCTCCCCTCCGGCTCCTCTTTCCTTCTCAGTTTCCTGGAAGGGCCTCTCTTCCTCTGGCCATCCTCTCACTGTGGTGTTCTCAGGGCTCTGTCCCTGGCCCCATCTCTCCTCTCACTTAGCATTCACCCTCATCTTCTCATGTCTACCCCTTTCAACACCTTTAGTGATCCCCACCCATCTCAATCCCAGGCCCAAAGCTCTTTTCTAAACTCACACATTCAGTCACCACTGGTCATCTCCACTTAGACATTCAATAGGCCATCTGACTCAATGGACATGGGTTTGGGTGGACTCTGGGAGTTGGTGATGGATAGGAAGGCCTGGCGTGCTGCAGTCCATGGGGTCGCAAAGAGTCAGACACGACTGAGCGACTGAACGGAATTGAGGCCATCTGTTAGAGTTTGCATTGTGTCCCTCTAAAGTCCGTATGAGTTGAAGTCCTAATGTCTAGTGGGTAAAAATGTGATTGTATTTGGAGGCAGTGCTTGCAAAGGGTAAAAAGAGGTTACTAGAGTGGTTGCAGTCTAATGCCCTGGTGAGAAGAGGAGATTTTGGAAAGACCATGTAAAGACACAGGGAGAAGCTGGCCATTAATAAGCGAAGGAGAGAGGCCTCAGAAGAAATCAACCCTCCCAACAACTTGATCTCAGACATCTAGCCTCCAAATACTGTTAGGAAATAAATTTCTATTGTTTAAGCCACTCAGTCTGTGGTGCTTTGTTATAGTACCCCTAGCACGCTAATGCACCGCCCAAGCTAAAAACCTTCCAAACCCTTTCACAACCCATCTTCTCAATTGCCCCTCACTTATCTGAGCCTGGCTGTTATTTGCATATCCTTTCTCAGTATCAAGTCAATCTTGCAGGAAGTGTTTTCTTAGAGTTACATACTGAGTAATAAAATGCCCAAGTCCAGTGGATCTGAAAGTAGACAGGTAAAGTCAACCTGTGACAAGTGGCTTCCAGCTATAATGTTGGATACCTGGGTAGGGGAGTATTAGACCTCTTCTCCACAGGTCGAGGCAAGAAAGCAGAAGCTTTCTTGTTCTGTATCTGTCCCTCCTCAAGATTGAGGAGTATCAAAGAAAAGGGGGGGATTGAAATGGAGCAGGACCATACGGTCCTTGCCCTCCCCCCCTGCCACCCCACCGTGTCCTCTGCCTATCTGCTGCCTGCGGAAAACTTTAGTCAAAGAATAAGTTTAATCTGAGAAGTGAGATAATAATGTAGTCATTAAGCATAGTCAAGGACCTTCAGTTCTTTCTCAAGGTCTGTAGATAATTCTGAACCATATCCTATGAGCTATCTTATAGATACCAAAGCACCAGGTGATGTTAACTACATGATAACCAGACTAGTACCCAGGACTTGAGCTGCCACAATTCCGAGAACTGACCACAGAGAAATGGGAACAAGTGCACCCTGCAACTGAAGACTGCTGTTGCGGCTGCTGCTAAGCGCTCCAGTCGTGTCCGATTCTGTGCGACCCCAGAGACGGCAGCCCACCAGGCTCCCCCGTCCCTGGGATTCTCCAGGCAAGAACTCCGGAGTGGGTTGCCATTTCCTTCTCCAATGTATGAAAGTGAAAAGTGAAGTTGCTCAGTCGTGTCCAACTCTTAGCAACCCCATGGACTGCAGCCCACCAGGGTCCTCTGTCCATGGGATTTTCCAGGCAAGAGTACTGGAGTGGGGTGCCATTGCCTTCTCCACAACTGAAGATTAACTGTACCTAAAACAACCAAGATGATGCTAGTCAGACCACTGATGACCAATTTGAAGATGACTATTAGAGATGACTGTACTGTTTCTGCATGTTGCCCTCTCCCACCCCTCCCCCGCCGACTCTGCCTATAAATGCTCTCACCCTCTGCTTATCAGGGGGGAGTCGGCCTTTGGACGGATGTCTGCCACCCTCCCCCCACACAGTTGTCAGCATCTGAAATAAAGCAAACTTTCTTTTCCACCAACCTGGCCTGTTCACTGGCTTTTGAGTGGCGAGTAGCCGGAACCCCCATGCATACCTTTCGGTAACAGCTTTACAATAAAATACAATGTAACGTTATCCAGTAAACTATTTTTTTAAATAATACAGAGATAGTTAAAAAAATAGCATACTAAATTTCATTACGTAAACCCAGCAATAATGCTAACATCACATCCTACTCAACAGCAGGATCTTAAATCTTTTAAGCTATATTTTGAAGCGTGAAGTATAAAATCGTGTGAAAATGTTTTCAGGGACAAAAAAAAAAACTTATAAAATATTTTACTCATTTGTTTATGCTCTTTGTGTTGGTTCCTATAAAAAGGTGCCGTGATACCACTAGTCCCTCCAGGACACCCTGGTTTCTCCCTCTTCTCCTCCTAACACCTCACCCCCACCTCACCTTCCACTTGGCTTCCATCAGATTATCTTCTCACAAGGAATATGCATTTCTCACTGTTCTAAATGCTTTTCTTGAGTCTTGATTCATTTTCTTTCCATTTCTGATTCTACTACTCCACTAACCCTTTTATCTGTGTGTCTGGTGTCCAAACTCATCAAGAATGGTGACTTAATGGGTTGGTTAGGAACCATTCAATACGGGGTTCTGTCTCTTTGGGGCAGAGTTTTCAATGCTACTTGTAAGCTAGTGTTCCAGATGATTGATACAGTGTGGTCTGGCTTCACCTGGAAGCTTGTTAGAAATGCAGAATCTCAGACATCTCCCCAGAACTCCTGAGTCAGAATTTGCATGTTAACAAGATCCCCAGTGACTCATATACACGGTAATGTTTGAGAAACAATGACCTAATTGCCCCTTTTGATCACTGTGGCAGATACCCAGATGACACGTATACAAGGTTTGGGAAGCACTGATTGAGTTGTCCCTTGTCATATTGTTATGACCAGGCTGCAGAATTACATGACAGAGGCATAGCACTGACTGTGTAAGGAACTAAGTCTACCTTTCTCAAAAGGTGATAGCGCAACAGGAAGGCATGTTTGAGGCTTTGTAGCCATCGGATTTAGACGTGGTTCAGAAGACTGAGACACAGTTGCTAAGCTGCTGCTAAGTCACTTCAGTCATGTCCGACTCTGTGCGACCCCATAGATGGCAGCCCACCAGGCTCCCCCGTCCCTGGGATTCTCCAGGCAGGAACACTGGAGTGGGGTTGCCATTTCCTTCTCCAATGCATGAAAGTGAAAAGTGAAAGGGAAGTCGCCTAGTCGTGTCCGACTCTTAGCGACCCCCTGGACTGCAGCCTACCAGGCTCCTCTGTCCATGGGATTTTCTAGGCAAGAGTACTGGAGTGGGGTGCCATTGCCTTCTCCGACTGAGACACAGACTAATGTCTTAAAGAAGAAATACCATGGACAGCGCTCGACCACTGGTCCTTGGGATGAGAGTAGGTGGTGGAAAGCCCAAATAAAAGGCAGCTGGTGTGAGACATACTGGGTTTGTCTCACGCTATCATTACTGGGCTCTGGGAATTGAAATGGTTACTTTACCTCTCTGAGCCTCAGTTTTCTCATTTGTAAAACAGGGACGCCAGTACTCATTTAATACATAGTTTTGGCAAGTTACTGAAAAATGTATCATTAGACAAATAGGTGTTCAATAAATGTTAGCCCCTTCCTCTTTTTTTTTTTTTTTTTTTTTTTGTCTTGTAATAACTTAGTAGTTAGTAAAATAGGGTCTTTGAAAAAGTAAAAATAAAAAGATGCCTATAGCTTGGAGTTAATGTCCATAGTTATGATGCCAAGGCTGTCAGAATTGGTACTGGTGGTGGGGGTGTGGAGTAAAGAGTGTGCCCACTCTCGCTGCCAAGGTCTTCATACTGTCTCATTAGCTGAAGGAGCTCTGGAAGGGGAGCTGGAGGACAGATGTGCTCAGATCAGCTCTCTATATCTTCACCCTGCAGTGCGGGGGGTGGGAGGCTGCACAGGCACTTGGGCTTGAGCCTGGGATCTGGCTTCACACAGGGGCCTCTGAGGAGCCCTTGATTGGGAATCAGTCTCCTCAGTTAACCCAGATGTGTTCACTCCCCCTCTGGGTGTTAATTATACTACCACCCTGGGGGCTGAGGCATTGCCCCTGAGACACAGTCTCCCTTCTCTCTTTGACCGGATTGCACCCCTTTGTGGTGCAGCCTTTCCATCTACAGCCCTGTCTGATTTTGCACAAAGTGCTGGCTAAGACTTGCTTCACTGCTGAGACTTTAACTCTAGCGGGTTTTCTTGTTTCTTCAAGCTTTGTTCTACATATTCATGCCAAACTTTTGCTCAACTTAGGTCTGTTGACTTCTTAGATCCTACTCTACCTTCTTTCACCTTTATTTGAGCCTGAATTCCAATACTCTTCTCTTTTCTATGCCATGAATCTAAAAGCTAATTTTAATCTGCATCAGATCATTTAAGATTATATTTTAACTTCTCTTACAGGATTTTATTTTACCTACACTTGCTTTTAGTGGCTTCCCTAGTGGCTTAGTTGGTAAAGAGTCTGCTGTAGGAGACCTGGGTTTGATCCCTGGGTCAGGAAGATCCCCTGGACAAGGAAGTGGCAACCCACTCCTTGCCTGGAGAATTTCATGGACAGAGGAGCCTGGTGGGCTACACTCCATGGGGTCACAAAGAGTGACTAATTTTCACTTTCACACCTGCTTTTAAAGACATTCACCTCAGGGAATTCCCTGGTGGTCCAGTGCTTAGGAATCCACACTTCTACTGCTGAGGGCTCAGGTTCAACCTCTGGTTGGAGAACTAAGATCCCACAACCTATGCGACTCGGCACCCCCCACCCCCTCAAAAAAAAAGACATTTACTTCAGAGTAGCTCTGAAAATTTAAACCATATTTGAACCAAAGGCCAGATAATGCTCATAATTATCTGGTACTCCCAGGACCGCAGCAGTGGCCAGTGGCCTCCATGAGTGGGAGTGTAGGTCTGCTGACAAGAGCAGCTGTGAGAGTGCAATGCATTCTGTGGATCTCAATATTAAATTTCATCTAGTTTCTAACTTGCTTTCCGGGCACAGGGTTTGCCAGTGTTGATTCTCTCTTTTGCCTTCCATATTCCTCCCTTCAAGGTAATTTACCCCCATCCTTGTGGCTGGACCCAGACACTCAGGCGAATAATTAGGGGGATATTAAATATTGGCCCAACATGTAAAGAGAGCAAAGGCTGAGTGCCACGTGAGAAGGACGCAGAAGAACAATGGAGAATCCCTGATGCCAGAGCTCCTTGTCCCGTCTCTGCACCAGAGCTTTTCTGCCCTGATCCCACTCCTCCCCACTCTGCTTCCTAGGCAACCAGCCTCCTGGTCCTCTCCTAGAATGTGGTCTGGTGACAACTTCTGTCTCTCCAGCAGGCCCTTGACTTCCACTCCTTGCAACCTGTTCATGAAAGGTTCCACCTCCAACCACACATTCTGCTTCTGAGAGGTCACCTAAATGGCTACCTCGGTGATCTGTTCCAGTCCTTCCTGTGCAAGTGTGCTTGGGCCCCAGCCTGGCCAGCCCCTCCCCTTTTCTGGTTGGGACTGACAACACGCCGGGATTTTATTAGCTATATGGCAGCACTCACTTGGAGAAGGCAATGGCAACCCACTCCAGTACTCTTGCGTGGAAAACCCCATGGACGGAGGAGCCTGGTAGGCTGCAGTCCATGGGGTTGCTAGGAGTCGGATTCGACTGAGCGACTTCACTTTCACTTTTCACTTTCATGCATTGGAGAAGGAAATGGCAACCCACTCCAGTGTTCTTGCCTGGAGAATACCAGGGACGGGGGATCCTAGTGGGCTGCTGTCTCTGGGGTCGCACAGAGTCGGACATGACTGAGCGACTTAGCAGCAGCACTCACTGCCTATTCTAAGTGACTGGCGTGGTATGGGAAGTATCAACAGAAAGGGGGAGTCCCCCTTCACTCCAATCTCCCCTCCCTCATACAAAAGCTTAGATTCCTATATCCATCGTTTCATCTTAAGAGTGATAACCCCCACTACTTGAATTTTTTCAGTTCCTTTTAACAATTTTAAACTATCCATGCACTTGCTAAAATTTGTGTGTACATCCTACACTTCTATGAAGCACGACCCTGTTCTTAGCACGAATGAACTTTTAAAAATAAAGTTAAAGGCAAAAACAGTTGAACACACGCACACACACACGTTTCACAGATTTTCTGCACCAAAAAGGAAAACCACCACTCCCCCCGCCCACTGCCCCTCCCCGGGCCCACCCTGCTCCATCCCTAAGTTCCCTGATAATGATTTCCAAGGGGAAAGACTAGGACTTGGGCTGTGGCTCTCAGAGGGTAAGTCTCTCTAGGGTACACTTTTGCTGTTATTTGTTAAACCAGACATCTCTCCGGGGGCACATGGCCAAGACCCAGGTAACCGTGTACTGTGATAAGAGTGTTTTTATAAGTTCTGCAAAGACACGGCGCTTTCCCGATGGCCAGAACAATGTAATTCGCGACCTGGCCCGGGCCCTGGTCGCCGGCTCGCGCGGGGCGGTGTCTCGGGGGAGCTCCGCGCGGCCCCAGGTGAGTCCTGCGCGCGCCCCGCTCTCGCGCCCGCGGGAGGGGCTGGAGCGGAGGCGGAGGACGGGCCGCGGAGTGCGGGCGGGGCCGGAGATCCAGGCCCGACTGCAGCTTCCTCCGAGCGGAGCCGCATTTCCAGCCACCTCCGCAGCCCTGCCCTCGCGCGCCGAGCCGTTCGCGGCCGTGCCGCCTGGAGGCGCGGAGCCCGCCCGGCGCGCCCAGCCCTGCAGCTCCGGCCGGGGCGGAGGCCGCCGGACCGCGGAGATGCGGGGCGGGGGCAGGGCGCGGGGTAGGTGACTTTATCCCGCCTCTGTTTCCCTGCCCCGGGGAGCAATGACATCACGCGGCCTTCTCCCGGCGCCGACACAAAGAGCGGCGCGGAGAGGCCGCTGCGGGGGGAGCCGGCGGCCGCCGCTGCCGCCCAGGGCCCCCGGGCCCCGCCGGCCAGGCCCGCCGCCCGCGGCCCGAGCCCTCCCTCCTCTGCCGTCGCTGCCGCCTCGGTCACCGCTGCCCGCGCCGCCCGCGCCCCCAGCGCGCCGCTGAGCCCGCGCCCGGCCGCGCCGGCCCCTTCCCATGCGGGCGGCGCGGGCCCTGGGAGGGGCGCCCGCAGCCAGCCGCGCAGCATGCACTGGGGGGTTGGCTTTGCCTCGTCCAGGCCGTGCGTGGTGGATCTGAGCTGGAACCAGAGCGTCTCCTTCTTCGGCTGGTGGGCCGGGTCCGAGGAGCCCTTCTCCTTTTATGGGGACATCATCGCTTTCCCTTTGCAGGATTACGGTGGGATCATGGCAGGGCTGGGCTCCGATCCCTGGTGGAAGAAAACCCTTTACTTGACCGGGGGAGCTTTGCTGGCCGCAGCTGCGTATCTGCTCCACGAACTCCTGGTCATTAGGTGAGCCGGAGAGAGGGCCCCGCGCAGGGGCGCAGAGAGGGGCACCTGGCTAGGGCCGGGCCGGCGTGAGGGGGGACCCGTGCCGGCCCCTTGGTCACGCTGCCCAAATGCCCGAGTCCTGTCCTTCCGTTTCGCCAGAAGACAGTCCGTGGTCACCCGGCCATGAGGGGCAGTTTCGAGTTGACAGGAGAATTAACCTGGTACCGGGAGGGGAAAACACTTGAATCCCTATCGTTTGGTGCTTAAGCAAAAATTCTCTGGGTTGTTATGGAGCATACTAGTATGTTATGAAGATCCTAAGTGCAGTGTGTTTGCGACAATAGAAGTAGGCCCTGTAGAAGTACTAAGTTACATTTTTATGAAACGCCCTATTTGTTTATAGATGATCATGCTGGAATATTAACCACTCCTTAAAGGTTAGTTTTTCATTGTCCCTCCCCAAGTGTCACCATCATCAAAAGGCTGAAATTGCACAAGCTCCAGAGAGCTCTGGGTCCCTGTGAGGGATGCATAGCGGAGTGTGCGATTTTGATGCAGCCTTAGCCCGGTTATCTGCTAACCTGGTTAAAGCTAAGCACCATCTTCAGGTTTAAATGCCATTGTTGTGCGAACAGTAGGGGATCTGAGGACTGAACGAGCACATGGGCGTGCACAGGAGTTGCCCAGTGCCGTAAACACTTGCATCTGCTGCCTGCCGCAGAATGTTTACAGGATTGACACGGAAATATCAGAAAATGGAGGCCCCGGCTGTTGGTACATTCAGCCCGACGCCAGATCTTTGAGTAGAATAATACCGTAGGCTCCTGGGACTAGTGGTTTGGCTAATTGGTACAATTTATGGTTAAAATTTCCATGCGTTTTAGACCTCTGTCTCTGGGAGAGGACCAGGAAGAGCAGTTTTCAGTATCTCAAAATGTCCCTCTTGGCCAGTATTTTCTAAAAAGTGAGAAAATGTGTCTGCATGCCTTTTTCCCATGGGGAATCCTACACAATAGGTTTATAAACAAAGACAGTGATAGGTGACCTTTAAGGGGCCTGCAGGGATTCCAGGAGGACATTGTGACAGCCTAACAGGTATTTGGAAAATTTCTAGTCTTGGAGAGGGGAAATTATTTAGGTCTGGGGAAGTGTATTGGTTTGCATATTTAGCCATAATTGAGAAGTTTTACTTTAAGCTTATCATTGAATTCTCTGACTTAGCACAGTGTCTTGAATATCGTTGAACCAAATTTTTAAAAAATTACATGAATCGTTTCCCTAGATTATTTTATATACTTGCCAGTTTTAGGACTCAATTTCAAGTTAGGTTTCAAGCTATATGAAAAACGAAAACATCTGTGCAAGTAACTAAAATGTCACCCACTTGTTCTGAAATTAGATACCTGTCCAAAGCCTTTTGAGGATCCTGAACCATGTGGCCTCTCACCAGTCTTCCACTCTGAGGATGGAGTGAGGCACAGCTTCAGGGGACTGAGTCTAAAACTTGCTTAAACGACCTTGCAGAAATGGGGAGGCGGGTAGGAGAACTCAGAGTTGACCCTGGGAGCAGGCCATACCGTGGTAGGTGTGGTTGCAACTCTCAAGAGCCCTCTGCCCACTTGGATACTTATTTGAGAAAGTGTTTTTGGTCTTTGGTTTATTCACTTTTGTTTCTTGACAGATGTTTATATTGAGTAGGGAAGCCCTGTTGTAATGCAAATAATAAATAATTGCCCATTTTGAGCCCTTAGTAGCGGGCTTTGCTTAGAAGTGCTTTACCTTCCTGATTGTGTTTAGCCTCCTCCTCTGCCACTACCATTGACTGCTTGATCTCCACTTCATAGATGAGGACATTCCAGCTGAGGGAGGTTAAGCGATTTGTCTGAGAGCACGCAGTAAGAGTAGTGGGATCCAGGTTCAAATCTGAGAATGTGTGTCTCCGGCGCCCACACTGTTACCACTCTCCTAACAAGCACCGATTCGGGAGTAAGTTTTGATGGTAGAAAGAAAGGATAACTGGGGCAGTTCCCAGGGAAGACAAGCCTGTGGAAGCGACCTGAGTTTTTGACAACTGCTAAGGGCACGGAAGGGATAGGGAAAGAAGACCCAGGAAAGTGGGGCACTGAGATTCAGAGGTTACAGGATAGAGTTGATGTGAAATCCGAGTTTCAGTTGTCATTGTAGTTTAGGCAAAAACTCAGAACAGTCTGAAATACATGGGATGGAAAACCCATCTTGCAATGGCTACACTGTCTGAGTTTACTGGCAATCATAGTCTTCACCGCTGTACTTGGATTTCCTGCTGTGTTGACTTAACCATAATCTATGGGTACGTCTCCAGAGTGGGTAGTAAAGTTGACAGGTGAGAATTATTTAGGATGTTTACTTAATGAGTACCGTATAATAACTAAAGCACGTACTTTGGATTTTTCTCATATTTTTCCCATCATGGTATTTTTAAAGGAATATAGTCCCAGTCCTTTACTTTATTCTCTCCTAGTGGAAAGAGACTTGCAGTTCTCCTGAATTCAGTCCAGCATTTGGAAATGTGTTGTTTGTAAATTGTATGATACTGAAATGACTTGTTACCCACACAGCTTGTCTGCACTTTAGGCACAGGGGCTCAGCCTGCCCTAGAAAACTTAGAGAATCAGAGCAGCCCATGGGTCATGTGATCTCTGTAAACTAACAGCCCATCGACAGTACACAGAGGCATGGTCATCTGTGATACCCTTCACCGTGGGAGTAGGGCTAGTCTTGCTGCTCAACAAGTGTTCTCTTGTACAGTCCTTATCATAAGGCCACTTTATGTCTAGAGTACCTGCTCCTTTGATCCCATGTTAGAGAGTTTCCTGATGTTGAGGGAGGGCTCTGGAGCCAGACTGGGTTCAAATTCATTCTGCCTTAAGAGTAAACTTGGTTACCAAGTGTGAAATGGAAGTAATCTGTGAAGTGGGAATAAGAACACTAGCCTTCCTCACAGATGTGATTACATAAGTTAACATGTGACATGCTTAGCAGAATCAGTTAACTGTCAAATCTACAGAGTTCCGCCTTATAGTGAGCATTCGCTAAAAGTTGGCCATCATTAGTTATTATAGGCTTTCATCAGAAAGTTCCAGGCTTGAGTGGTCTGAGTCAAACTGGCTACTTTAATAAAATTAACTGGGAAATTGCCCATTTTGGTGTAGTCGAACTGCTTGTGAGTTTGGGAACTAGAGTTATTAACAATTTGATCTTAAACTGATACTCCTTGGGTAAATTACTTAACCTCTCTGAACTTCAGTTTCCTTGTCTTCTATAAAATATAAGTATGGTATAATATACTAAATTTAGGGACTTCCCTGTTGGTCCAGTGGTTAGGGCTCTGTGCTTCCAATGAAGGGGGCTTGGGTTCAGACCTTGGTCAGGGAACTAAAATCCCACATGCTGTGTGGCGTGGCCAAAATAAATTTTTTCTAAGTACTAAATTTAAGCTATAATGATATTCACTCTATGGTGTTACTGTCAGAATGAAATAATATATATAATGTACACAAAGTCATTGGCATATGCTAGTCGCATCCATTTTTATTATGATAGGGCCCAAGTTAACCATCAGAATTAGGTTGTTCTGGCCAATGGGGCAGGGAATTTTATGTTTATCTTTTCTTCTTTCAGTTCTTTAATTTTTGCCTGGCTGAATTTATATGAACTTACTCTGACTTGAATTACTTGACTGGACAAGATCAGTTAATTGTCAAATCTACAGTTTGCATTTTCTAGAAACATAGTCTAAATGGCTTCTTAACTTTAATATCTGACCTCCCAAACATCTCATCGAAATGAAAAAGTTCATTTTATAGCAAGTATTGTCAAGAGGCAGCAAATATTTTTATTCTTTTGACCAGTATTTTCAAAGTGAGTTGTTTTTAACTCTTTAAGCAGGAATGACACTCACATGCTAAACTTCTCCAAGACTGTTTTCCTGGAGATTCTGCAGGAAAGGGCATCCTTGTATAAAGCTGATATGAAGAGCCTGCCCTTGCTTACTTGGGGAGAAGGATGTGTGGGATTAAACTGGGAACAGTGTGAGAGAACCCGAGGCTCAGGGAATGCCAAGGAGGAAGAGTGAGGTTTATCTGACTCAGAAATGGTTGGGTAGAGTGAAAGATGGAGGTTGCAAAAGTTTCCGAATATGGTGTATGAGTGGCGCTGTGTGGAATGAGATTTTGTTCCTTAAGGGGATAAGACCATATCTCTTTGAATGAGAATGAAGTCCACGGCTGGTACATAGTGTTTGGTAGCCACCAAAGGTTTACAGATATTGTCTTATTTAGTCCTCACGATGAAGGAGGCAGAATTGGTATGGTCCTCACTTTCCACCTGAGAGTGTAGACGAGGTCTCAGGTGACATAGCTAGTAGGAAGTAGGGATTGCACTTGACCCCACGTGTCCAGAAGTAGAGTCCAGCATTCCTTCTACTACATGGCGGCTGTTGAAAAGCTGTACCAAGAAAGTCCTCTTCACCCAGAGAAGTAGCCAAAGGAAAAGATAGGTGTGTGGATGAGAAAGAAGAAAGGGAAAGGCGGAGGTTCAGGGGTATATGCTGTGTGGTGAAAGTGTGGAGCCTTGAAGGGAGAGAGGAGGAGAGAGCACCCAGAGGGTAGGTTCCTGGGCACTGCGGGTGAAAGGCCAGGGGAGGGCACTAATGGTTTGGAAGAGGGATCAGCAGAGTCAAGTCTCAGGTTCCCTGCAGACTTGAGTCATGGCAGAGCAGATCTGCACTGTTCCTCTGAGGTCCTGTGGGTGAAGAGACTGCTTCAAGGTACAGACTCATAGTCGAGAACATAGGTTCTGACTACACGGTTTAATCCAGGGTCTGCCATTTACTAGCAATGGGACTTTGGGTAAGTTTATCTTCTGTGCCTCAGTTTCCTCATCTACAAAACGTAGATCATAATAGTACTGACCTCATAAGGTTATTGTGAAGATTAAATGAGATAATACCTGTGAAGCCCTTAGAACAATGCCTGATGCACAGTAAGCACAGATTACCTTTTTTTTAATCATCCAGCTTGTCCCTGGCAGGTAGATGTAGCCAGGAGAAGAGGTGGACCTATCCCAGAAAGTACACCTCCCATAGGTTACAGGTGCTAGAGAGAGGGTGACATATAGTTACTCCCCTGAGCCCATGCCGTGAGCCTGTGCCGTCATGGTAACAGCAGCCTTTGTGGGGTTCTCTTGTGTTTTGACCAAGCTTTCCCTCTCAAAGTGCTTCTGGGTGAGGTAAGGCCCTGTGACAAACAGATGTATTTATTCCTTGAGGAGCTGCAGCCTAGCAGGGACCTCTGAGGAACTAAGGGAATCACATGTATAACACACGGATTGTTCTTTTTTTCTGTTTTGGTTTTGACAGGAAACAGCAAGAGATTGACTCCAAAGATGCTATTATTTTGCATCAGTTTGCAAGACCTAACAATGGTGTCCCCAGTTTATCTCCTTTCTGTTTGAAAATGGAAACTTATTTAAGGATGGCTGACTTACCCTATCAGGTACTTCCGTGCAAATATGTTTTATCCTCGTGGCAGCAATATTGGCTGGCAAGGCAGGGTGGTGGGTGATGGGGGGAGGGGAAGTACTTACTCTCACAGTGGGGCAAGGGTTCGCTCTTGGTGCCAGAGGAAGTGGGTATGAAGCAGCGGTACCCAGTTCTTAGTAGATGCTCAGGAAACTTAGTTCCAGTCTTTTGATTTTTATATCCAGTTTAATGAGTGATCTCATTAAATCCAGAAGGGTCTGGATTTTTCTTAGGTCTCAGGCAGGGACCATGTTATTTTTCTCCTGACAAAGAGTATTCTTTGGTTAATAGTGTGGATAGGCCTGCTGGGTGGCTGTAAATAAAGGTGGGCCTGACATGGTTCTTTCCTTTAGGTTTCTATTTATTGAAAAAATTGTATTTATCTCTCATGAATCTTGAGGGCAGAGGATCCAGCAGGCCACCAAGGAGATATTTGTAGATTTTGTGAGTTTTTCGCCTGGAACTTTTCGCATTCTGTTTGGGTGACTGTCAGCGAAACGCTTGCTTATTTCAGCCGTAGAGAGGGAACGGAGGAATGAATGCATTGAAAATATACATGTTTTTCTGAGTAAGGCTGGAACTGTCTCACAGATTTGACAGGTTGTGTTTTCATTGTTGTTCAGTCATATTTTTTAAGATTCCCTTATGTTTTTCTTTTTCGCTTAATTTCTAGCCGTAGGCATCAGGAAAAAACAAACTTCAATTTTGTTATTTTTTTAAAATTTTATGGTCAAAGCAGGTAATCTTTGTGATATTAATTCCTTGGAATTAACTGACACTTTAGCTTAGTGTATGGCTACTTGTTACAAACATTGAGAATAAAGACATCTCTGAGAGTAGAGCTCTTTTTATATACTTGTTTGAGCATGTTTAATATATCATTTAGAACTGTTATATCTGTTTATTTTTTGACTGCCTCCTCTAGCAGTTTCTGGAAGGACTGAGTTAAAATATTCAAGTATATTTTTTGATTTGTCTCTTTCTTGTCATTCTGTCTATTCTGCCTTTAGGTAAGAGTATGTATATATTCAAGGTTATATTGTTTAGGGCCATATGATATGAAAGATTACATCTTTTACTGTTTTCTTTCTTTTTCTGGTATATAGCACCCATCTCTGTCCCTTATGAATTTTTTAACCTTGAGTTATGTATAATCAGATATTCAGATTGAGTCTCCAGCTTATTTGCCTGGAATATCTTTCTTCATCCTCTTTCTCTATTTTTTTTTTTTTTTGTATTTGTCTCTTGTAGGCAATGTATTAGTTATAACCAATTGGAGAGTCCTTAATTGGTGAGTTTAATCCATTTTTACTTGTAATGATTATTTTATTAGGACATATTTCTAACATCTTTAATATTTTTCTCCTCCCTCTACTTTTTTTTTTTTTTTTCATTTCCTGCTGTCTAATAGATAAAATTTTTTTTCTTGTCATTTAAAATAAATCCTATTTTTGTTCTTATGGCAGTTGCTCTTAAGATTCAAATTCATGTTTATTTATCCATACTCACTTCTTGTACATGTCAGAATCTGTGTTTGCCCTCTAATGATACAAGTCTGCTAGTAGGTTCATGTTAGTCTTGGGCTTCTTTCTTTTCAGGGCTCATTCCAGGTGTGTTGCTATTACCTCATGTTTTAATTCTGGAATTCTGGAAATCCTTTCTCTCTTTATAGGCCTTTTCTTGGCTAAGAAAACTTACCAAGTTATTTGACTAGCCTTATTTCCCATATGTCTTATCCTACAAGATTTACTTATGTTTTTCTATAAGTACTTCTTTGATGAATATTTTGAGTGAGCCTTTATGGGGCAAACCTTCAGTGGATTTGCATGCCCCAGAACATCTTTATTATGCTGCACTTTTGATACATCTTTGTCCAAAGTTCTTTCCTTTCGTGCTTTAAAAATATTACTCCATTGTCTTTTTGCATTGATGTTGCTGCTGATAAGTCTGATGTTCATCTGGTTCTCTTTCTTTCTTTTTGGAAGTTTTTAGAACTTGCATTTACACTCGACTCTTTTTTTTTTTTTTTAATATCTATTTATTTGGCTGCACCATGTCTTAATTGTGGCAGATGAGACCTTTGAGTTGAGGCATGTGGGATCTAGTTCCCTGACCAGTGATCGAACCCCGGCCACCTGCATTGGGAACATGGAGTCTTAGCCACTGGACCACCAGGGAAATCCTTAATCTCAACATTCTGAACTATCATCATTCTCTGGCTTGGTGTGGATTTTTATGTATTTTCTTTGGTCCTTTATGTACGCTTTTCATCTGAAGTCTTTAATCTCTTTTTAATTCTGAGAAACTATCTATGTTCTTCACGTATTTCTTTTTCTTTTTTATTTGTTTGTTTCTCCTTCTTCTTTCCTGTTCCTGATTATCCTGGAATCTGGATCCTGGAATCTCTGCTTTTATTTTCTGTTTCTCTGAACCTATCCTTTATCCTTTATTCTTTTCCTCTTCCTCCTTGGAGAATTCACTTCTCTGAGCTTCCATTGCATCCCTCTATTCTCTTCTCGTAACCATCCTACTATTTATCTCATCCATTGTGTTCAACTTTGCGTTTTTCTTCTTACTATTTCCCCTTGGTTTGTATTACAATCCCTTCCTTTATCCCTTGGAGGATATTTCTTATGCTCATTAATTAAATTAAATTGGTATTTCGCAATCATTCTGCCTTATGTTGTATATATTCGGTGTGCTGCCCTTCTCTTAGTTACTGTACCCCTTAGATGTCTAGTTAATTTGGTTTGAGATCTCCTCTTTCCAGGGACGTTAGCTTCCCTGCCCAGGACTTTGCACTGGGAAAGGTCTAAAGCTTAAGATGCAGGCTGTGTGCCTCTGAAGGAATTTAAGTAAAGTAGGGAGGTGAGCCCCAGGTATCCCCACACCACTGAGATTCCTCCAGTTTGCTGCGTTTCCTTCAGATGATCAAGGTTCAACATTAAGCTCTTACAAAGTAGTAGCATTGGGAGGGGTGGTCTTAGCAGGAAGCAGAGCAGCTGGGAGGTTAGAGAAGAAGTCCCTCAACTAGCCAAGCTTTTGGTTGCCCTGCTAATGATATTACTCCTCCAAGTCCTACCTCCCAGTGGCCTATGCTTTCTGAGCTTGTTTCTCTACAGAGAAGGCATGTGGGGTGGAGGGGGTGTGGCACTGATCTTCCTAAGGCAGGGCTGGGAGAGTTGAATGAAATGCTCAGTTTGGTCACTGGTCCTCTGGGAATATGACACTGAACCTGGATTTCAGGCTGGGAGATCTGGGAGAGCAGAAGATGCTGGAAAAGATTGAAGGCAGGAGGAGAAGGGGATGACAGAGGATAAGATGGTTGGATGGCATTACCAAGTCGATGGTCATGAGTTTGAGCAAGCTCTGGGAGTCAGTGATGGACAGGGAAGCCTGGCATGCTGCAGTCCATGGGGTCGCAGAGTCGGACATGACTGAGCAACTGAACTGAAGGTGATCCAGGTCTTAGACTCACAGAGGGTCTTTGTGAGTGGAACTGGAATGCAAGGGATGAGTCTGGACAGAGAAACAGGGAGATTATTCAGGATTTTGGAAGCCAGCAATGGAGGAGAAAATAGCAAAGACCACAGGGGTTGAATTAATGTTCAGTTGGATTTGAAAGACCCTTGTTCAGCTCGGTGTAGACAGTCAGTGCTTGAAGGTGTGTGTCACTGAGGGACTCACATTGGAGGGAGAGACTGCTCCCCAGCCGCCGCTTGCCCCTGGTCCCTCATCACTCCCCACCACATCACTGCATTTAGCTGTGACCGCTTCTGGGAATGAGGGCCCAAACCTGAGTTTTCTGCTCTGTGGCCTCTCCTGGCTTTCTATATTTCCTGTGCCCCCCATCCTTGATGAAGTCATCCTGTGGACAGCGGTGTGGCAGCTGCCAGGCTGTGTTACCTTTTCCTTCCCTGGTGGCTCAGACAGTAAAGAATCCGCCTGCAATGCAGGAGACCTGGGTTTGATCCCTGGGTCGGGAAGATCTCTTGGAGAAGGGAATGGCAACCCACTCCAGTATTCTTGCCTGGAGAATCCCATGGACAGAGGAGCCTGGTGGGCTACAGTCTATGGGATCACAAAGAGTTGGACACTAACACTTTTCTTTTAAAAGAATGAAGGTAGATGATACCATTTTTTTAAAATTATTTATTTTTGCCTGCACTGGGTCTTCACTGCTGTACACGGGTTTTCTCTTGTTGTGGCTCCTGGGCTCTAGGGAGCAGGCTCAGTAGCTGTGGTGCATGGGCTTCATTGCTCCATGGCATGTGGGATCTTCCTGGATCGAATCTGTGTCCCTTGCATTGGCAGGAAGATTCTTAACCAGTGGACCACCAGGGAAGTCCTGCCCTTTCCTTGCTTGCCTTCAAGCCCTCAAGCTCTAAGTGCTTGTGCTCTACCAGCAGCCTAACCACCTCTGGTCATGTTTCAGGCTTCTGCTTTTCATTAGTATAGCTGGAGCAGCTGGACACACGCCTAGCTCTGAAGCCTGGAGAAACCTTCAAGAGGGGGACTGCTTACCCCTTCTAAAATTATTATTTCCTGTTAAGTTATATTTTTTATGAAAGGAGTGATATTGGAGTGTTTCTTCTGTGAGGTCTCTATGGAAAATAAATGAAGTGAGTGTTCATCGGGGTGGGTAACAGGAAGATGGTTTTATGATTTAGAAAGGGATGCTCTGATCCCATCTTGGGGGTGGGGGTGGGGATCCTTTGAGACCTTGTGCGTCCTCAGTGAGGGTTTGTGTTGTTGCTGGTGGTGCCTGGGAAGTACTATTTGGGCCTTTGCTTGGAGGATCAGGAGAGAGGTATTTTGTCATCAATCCAGGGAGCACTACCCTCTGCCCCTTCTTTGCCCTGTGCCTTTTAAAAAAAGATTAAAATGTCATGTTCCTAAGAGCATGACTTTATATTTGAAGCTTTTTTATTTTTTAATCGAAATGAGACAGGGATAAATATTTGATGACCATTAGTAGGAACTCACAAGGGTTTTCTTAAAAAGCCTGATGTATTAGTTGCAGTTGTTAGCTTTTTAAAATAAGAATATAAATATTGGTAGATGAATTTTTTAAACTTCATTTTGTTATAATTATAGATTCATAGGAAGTTACCAAAAAGATGTAAGGAGGTCCTGCAGATATGGTTATTTTTTTTTTCAAAATGAAAACAGCTTTACCATTTGTTTTTCTGATTACATTTGGATGACATGGCCCTTATAAGAATTTTAACAATTTCAACAAAGCATCAGTGGAAAATGAAAATCGATGATATCTTACTAGCTGGAGATTATCATCACAAATACTTCTGAGCATCTTTCCATACTTGTTTTTAGGCATACATACATATATAAAGGGCTTCCCTAGTGGCTCAGATGGTAAAGAATCTGCCTACAATGAGGGAGACCTGAGTTTGATCTCTGGGTCAGGAAGAGCCCCTGGAGAAGGGAATTGCTACCCACTTCAGTATTCTGGCTGGAGAATCCCATGGACAGAAGAGCCTGGTGGGCTACAGTCCACAGCGTCGCAAAGAGTTGGACACGACTGAGTGACTTTCACATAAAGATACCTGAATCATTTGCCAAACTGATTGTATAAGAAGCATGTATTTCACGCAATCCTTCTTTTTAAATCTGAGAAAGAAAAGAGAAGGAAATGGCTCTTTTTGAAACTCTCTGCTCTGGTTCTTAGCCCTAACTTCTAATGTTCTATTTGTTTGCTCTTTTTGTTTGTACACCACCCTCCTGCCCTATACCACCCCACCATCTTTTTGTTTTGGAAATTTTCAGAGCTACAGACAAGTTAAAAGAATAGTATATGAACATCCATATGCCCTTTCCCTAGACTCACCAATTGTTAACATGTTGCCTTCTTTCCTTTACTTCTTTTTATGTATACTTGACTTCTTTTTATGAAAAAAATTTTTAATGCAACATTTGAACATAAGCTGTAAGAATCTCAACACTTCACCCCTCCATACTTTAGGGTGCATCTTCAAAACAGAAAGACATTCTTCTACAAAACTATAGTGTGTAGTTATAAAGGGAAGTACTCAGATTTTTCCTTTCTGTGTAGGGGAAACCAATCCCTCCCTACTGTGTGTTTCTCCCCTTGAGTCTCCTTTGCGACTCACATGAAACACTTCATTTCTGACACTTCTGGCCAAACATGAGGCCCACAGCAGTCAGTCCTCCCTGACACCAGCTGGACGTTGTTATTCAGTTGCTCAGTCATGTCCGACTCTTTGCGACTTTGCGACCCCGTGGACTGCAACACACGAGGCTTCCCTGTGCATCACCATGTCCTGGAGCTTGCTCAAATTCATGTCCATTGAGTCGGTGATGCCATCCAACTGTCTCATCCTCTGTCGACCCTGCCTTCAGCTGGACAACCTACACTTTAGTTCAATCCTGACGCTACCCAGAGGCAGCATCAGATTCTCTGGGTTAAGTCCCACAAGACTGCCCCCTGCTTTAGATGCTAGTCGCAAGCCCAGATTGTCACCTGTGCTTCTGACCAACCGACTATAGATCAGAGGTTCTAATGACCCCTCCTTAGGTTTGATTACTAGGCTAGAGCAGCTCACAGGACTCAGGGAAACACTTATGTTTACCAACTTACTGAAGGATTTGATAAAGGATACAGATGAACAGCTAAATGAAGAGGGACATGTGGGAGGGTCCTGAGTAGGAACGTCTGTTCTTGCGTATTTGGGAGTATCACCCTCCCAGTTGGATGTGCTCACCAGCCTGGAGGCTCTTCAAGCCCCATACTTAGGGGATTTTGTGGAGGCTTCCTCAAGTAGTGTGCACATGTGTGCTAAGTCATTTCAGTCATGTCTGACTCTTTGTGACCCTGTGGCCCATATGACCCTATGACCCTGTGGCCTGTAGCCCACCAGGCTCCTCTGTCCATGGGATTCTCCAGGTAAGAATACTGGAGTGGGTTGCCATGCCCTCCTCCAGGGGATCTTCCTGACCCAGGATTGAACCCGCATCTCTTAACATCTCCTGCATTGGCAGGTGGGTTCTTTATCACTAGTGCCACCTGGGAAGTCCTCCTCAAGTATTTATGACCAGTTAATAACTCCATGTCCAACCCCTCTCTGCTCTCTGGAGGATGGGGGAGGAGGTTGAAAACGCTAAGCTTCTAATTGTGACTTGGTCTTTCTGGTGACCAGTTTATCCAGGAGCCCACTCAGAGTCACTGCCTCAGAACAAAAGGTTTTCCTCATGCTCTGAACACTTAGGGATTTATAAGGATTTTAGGAGCTCTGTGCTGGGAGCCAAGGGCAGAGACTAATGCATTTATTTCTTATTCACAATAATGGATGCATGAATTTTTTTTCAACGAGTTATATAATCCACAAAAGGTGCTCAAATTTAGCTCAAATTTACCCAGTGGGGGACCTTTCAAGATGGTTCCAGAGGTGCTGTGAATGTAATGGATATAAATTTAACTGAAAAGTTTGGGGCACTGTGGCCAGTGTAGCATGTCAAAGTTCCAAGATTGGGATTTCTCTGAAGGTTGCAAGTTCTCCATTTTGAAATGGGGATGGTGATGTCAATACTTCTGATAAAGGCACTCTGTCAAACACATTGTGTGCATTTTCTCATTTAATTTTAGCCACTGCTATTATCCTAATGGGCTGCCCAGGTGGCACTAGTGGTAAAGAACCTGCCTACTAATGCAGGAGGCATAAGAGACGTGGGTTCGATTCCTGGGTTGGGAAGATCCCCTGGAGGAGGACATGGCAACCTACTCCAGTGTTCTTGCCTGGAGAATCACATGGACAGAGGAGCCTGGTGAGCTACAGTCCATAGGGTCGCAAAGAGTCAGACACTACTGAAGCAACTTAGCGTGGCATAGCATATTATCCCAATAATATATAGATGAATCCAGGGGGATTAAGGGAGACCAGGGAGGTTCAAGGTCACACAGTGACTAAATGAGGGCACCAGAGTTTTAAACCCAAAGCCTATGGCTTTCACTGCTGTGCTAATAATGTAGCATAAATGTAGATGCATTAATCTCATCTAGGACAGACTTGCAGGTGGAGACATCAGCTTGGCAAAGATGAAGAGGATTTACTTCTTCATCATTCTTCTCAAAACTACTTTCAGAAACTATTGTTGGTGGGCCAGTCAGACTCCAATTGCCTAAACAAAATTAGACCAGGAGTTCTTTAATATGTTTAAGGAAGTTAAGGAATATTAAGTATTATTTAAAAATTATATAGATTTATTTTAAAAGGAATATAACATTCAGAAAAATTGAAATTCATGGAAAAAAGATTACCGTCATCTCACACTTAGTTTTGCCAGTTACTTTTGTGTTTCTTTTTAAAAATATTTTTTTAATTCATCTAATCTTTAGATATTTTCATAGTATCTCTAAAATGTTGTCTCCTGCTTCCTGGAGTAGGAAGTGGCAACCCGATCCAGTGTTCTTGCTGGAAAATTCCATGGACAGAGAAGCCTGGTGGGCACAGTCCACGTGGTCACAAAGAGTCAGACACAAACTGAGCATAGGAATGTGCGTGTGCGCGCGTACACACACACACACACACGCCACCACAAGAGAGCATATGTACAAGTCTTTACATGGACATATGCTTTCTTTTCTCTTAGATGAACACCTAGGAGGGAAATGATTGGATTGAGTGGCAGGTGTGTACTTAACCTTTTAAGAAATAAACAAATAATTTCAAAATGGTTGTACCATTTTACATTCCCATCAGCAATGTCTGAGAGTTCAGTTTCCTGCACAGGAACCAACATTTGGCTAATAGTCTATAGTATCTGAACTATTGACTTGTATGAAGTATGAGAAGTTTGTAATAATCTGATTAATTTAAGCTGTGTAGACCACCCAAAACTGAATTCAGATTTAAAAATCAACTTTGAGGTTCACACAGTCCAAATTTACTGAGAAAAGCAATTGAATAAATACTATCATTATCACAGAATCTGCTCCATCAGTGTGGTTAAGATCTTTTTATACAGGGATCAGAAGATGTTACCCTGTCATTCTCAATGCTTATAAACTCTGTGACTCCACCCCCACCTCCCACCAACCCCGTTTTGGGATCAGAATCTCCCCTGACACACTATAAACTTCTAGTGTGGGTATAAATCAAACGGAGGTTGTCAAATGTACAGATTTCTGGCCACCTTTCCCTGGATTCTGACTCAGTGATCTGGGCGTGGGCCTAGGAATCTGCATTTTCATAGGCACTGGACTTGAATGTGTTGGGCACACTTTGTTATATCCCGCTGTTATAATTTCTGGGACCACTTGTTTGCAATATAGTGGTATCATGATAAGCATTTTCAAGTGTAAGGTACTGTTCCAAGTGAGGTTTCTGATCGGTAGCCCAATCAGTATATGCCTCCTTTATTTTCACTTTCTGCATTTTTGGATTGTTTATACATTATAATTAGACTGACTCTGACCAGGATGAAAATGATTTCAGCTCTCATCTTCCTTTCTGCTCTTTAAAAAAACAAACAAACCAGTAAGCCAGAACAGTAAGGGCTTCCCTGGTGGCTCAGATGGTAAAGAATCTGCCTGCAATGTGGGAGACCTGGGCTCGATCCCTGGGTTGGGAAGATCCCCTGGAGAAGGGCATGGCAACCCACTTCAATATTCTGGCCTGGAGAATCACCATGGACAGAGGACCCGGCAGGCTACAGTCCACAGGGTCGCAAAGAGTCAGACACAACTGAACGACTAAGCGCACACAAGCCAGAACCCATGATAAAATGTATGGGAGTATAGTAATATTTTCATGTGAGATAAGCCTTTTTTCCCCCAGATTAACTGTTTATCCCCTTAAGAGTTTTTATTCTGATTTCATTCACTTGAATAGTGCAGTCACTATCAAATATACTGTTGGAATGTTTGTTTCTGTTAACCATACAGTGAAGTTTAAATAAAACTTTGCTTTTCTCTTTACAATTTACTCTGCTTAGAATTATTTTGGTGGAAAACTCTCTGCTCAAGGGAAAATGCCTTGGATTGAATATAATCATGAAAAAGTTTCCGGGACAGAATTCATAATTGACTTTCTGGAAGAGAAACTTGGAGTGAATTTAAACAAAAACCTTGGTCCTCATGAAAGAGCCATCTCCAGGGCAGTGACTAAGATGGTGGAGGAGCATTTCTACTGGTGAGTCCCCCCAGGGGCCTGGGTGGGTGTCTAGGGCACGTCCCCATCATGTGAAGCAAGCCAGTGGTTTCACGTTTCAGCTCCCCCGCCCCCCACCCCCCCAACTGCTGCACCTTTTCCAAAGTGTTCTACATTCTGACCGACTTAGGGGTCAAACTATGACTGTTAAGTCTCTAGGTATCTAGAGCAGAATTGACATTTTCTGTTGAGGCCCAGCTAGGACATATGTTAGGCTATTTGAACTACATTTGTCTGTGGCAACTACTTAATTCTGCGATTTTAGCGCAAAAGCAGCCATAGATGATACACACATGAATAAGCATCACTGTGTTTAAATAAAACAACAAAAGCACTGACATTTGAATTTCATTTAATATAAAATACTGTTCTTTTGATTTTTTCCCCCCTCAACCATTTACAAATATGAAAACTTCTTAGCCCATGAGGGAGATAGACTGGGCTTTTTACAAATACAAACTCCTGAATTAATGTTGCATCAGGTACTCAAAGGAGGGAACAGAAGACTAAGGCAGATAGAAGTCTCAGGTGAAATAAATTATGCAAGCTTTGGCAGAGTACTGTCAGTTTTCCCTGTATGACAAGAGCTTCTCCCTGATCCAGAAGTAAAGCTTACTACTGTTTTCTGAGTACCTTTGCCTTGGTTGGCTGACTCCTAGCTTGTACTTTATCCTGATTGGCTGACTCCTAGCTTCCATATTCCCTGAGTTTGAAGCATTGCAGACACTGTGTGGGTCAGGTGCCCCTGTTTTGCAGGTTACCACCTGCTGTGACGTTGCATGAGTTAGGCAGACTTGGTTCTTCTTGCTTTACAATCTCATTGAAATGTGGGTGGTTTTTTTTTTTTTTTTCCGTTTATCTTCTAGAGTTTTAGCCTTTCTGTACACTCCAATAGGTAAGAAATATTTTTTCCCTGATTTCTGCACTTCATCTTGTTCTAAAGATTTAATAAAGAATTGCTGAGTCCACTTTTTTGGGGCATTAATTGTTACTACTAGGTCATTGCTCGCTGAGTAGCTTTCACCTCTTCCACGGAGACTTACAGTCAATGTGGGGTTGACTAGAAAGTTCTTTGCCTTCACATTCCTATTTCATACATTCAGCTCTTTCTAAATGGAAAACTTGCCTCTTGAATTTTGTGACCTTCTGCTTTTTTTCTTTTTCTTTTTCCGCTTTCAGTTCTTGCCCACTTTATTCCAGGACTGACCTGAAGCATCACTTTCTTCTCTTTCTCACTGCATAGATGAAGGTGGTGGGAGGAAGGAGAGAGTCAGGCAGAGGAGGCAGGGCTGCAGATCAGTATGGGAATGATCACAGACTCAGTGTGGTCTGTTCCTTATAATACTTATGGAGAACTGCTTGTCCTTCCCTCTCAAAGAGTGCAGGGGTTACAGGGTGGACCAAAATGCATGAGTGCAGGTGATACGCTTAGCCTCACACAAAAGCCCTTGGGGGACAGAGTCGTCTCACTTGCTCGCCTGGGGTCGCAGGTCCTGCTCTGCAGTGATCAGGAAAATGAAGAACCAGCATAGGGCCACCCAGGATCTCTGTGCCTTCTCTTGCTAAGCCGCCACCCCCCACCCCTAAGTGCTACTTCATTTGATGGATGGGCCATTAATATGGAGAGCTAGCACTTTTTCAGCTGCCTGAAAAGCTGAAAGCCTTACAGTTAAGTTGGTACTTTTGCGACACTCTGATTTCTGTGTGTGCTATGTGTGCGTGCATAAAATTTATGTTCGGCTTAGAAAGACTTTGATCCAGCAAGATTTCCAAGTACCACCTGTCACTGCTTCTTGCTCTGGGTGTTAGTGACGTGTTATATATGTTTACTTCCTGATAGAAGTTCATCTTCTGTTCTTCCCTTCTCTTCTTTTCCTACTGATGTGATGAGGGGGCAGGGTGTGGTGGGCAGGGTTGGGAGGGAGCCTTGGGAGGTGGTACTCCAGTGGGTGAGAATCTTAATTTTACAGATCACAAACCCCCAAGTGCTTGGGAAGTTGCAAAGGTCATATGTAGATTCTTCTCTTTTTAATTAAAAAATAGTAATTTTAAATTAGTACTTAAAAATTTTTTTTATTCTTTTGGCTGTGCTGGGTCTTCATTGCTGTGTGGGTTTTTCTCTAGTTGCTGGGGGGGCTACTCTCTAGCTGCAGTGTGTGGGCTTCTCGTTGTGGTGGCATCTCTTGTTGCGGCACATGGGCTCTAAGTTGCCAGGGCTTCAGAAGGTGCAGCATGAGGGCTCAGTAGTTGCAGTTCCCAGGCTCCAGAGCATAGGCTCAATAATTGTGGCACATGGGCTTAACTGCTCTGTGGCATGTGGGATCTTCCCGGATCAAGAATCAAACCCGTGTCTCCTGCACCTGCAGGTGGACTCTTTACCACCGAGCCACCAGGAGAGCTCTTAATTAGTATTTTTAAATTAAAATACAAATAGCTTACTTTTGGGGGTTAGCTACTGTTTCTCATTTGTGTCTCCTCAAGCGTTTATTTGAGAAATGAATAGTGAAGGTGGGAGGTCAAGTCTTGATTGTGATACAAATATCCAGTGACCTTTCAAAAAAAAAAATCCTAGTTCCTCCAATTTCTTTTAGTCTTCAGTAGCAGAAGGAAAAACAAACTTTCTCTGTTTCTTTAACTTTCCAAACCTTTAGCTAACTTATTGCTTTGGGGAGATCCTGAACAGTCTTTCTTGAGAGCTCTAAATCCCAACACCCACCCCCTTTACCCGGCACAATCCATGGTAAGAAAGTGCATGCCTGTGGAAACTGGGGGCCAGCATAGGGAACTGACCACAGTATGTAGGAAAATATTACAAGTATGAGCTTTCCATGAGAGCTTGTTGAATTTTGATCATCGATGAGCTCTAAGGTTGTGTTTATACTTACAGAAGTGTAAGAGGGAGAATTAATTATTGGACTCAATTGATTCAGTTATCTGGAGTTTTCAGATATGTCTGTCTTGCTCTGAAACTTTGAAAATACTCTACTTCAGATATGGTTTTCTGAAAAACAAAGGCTCCTGATATTATATAATGAAAACATTATCTAACATCATATAATTCTGAAGCTCTGAATCAGGTCTGTACAAAAAGCACACTCAGCTATAAAGTGGTTTTTTCTTGCGCTTGAAATCTGTACAATTATATCCCACTTGCATTATAAATACTATTATTGAAGATGAAGGAGACAGGTTTTTTATCCCCTTTATTTCACTGGATGCTAAAGTTAAATGCAGGGAAGCCAGAATAAAGCAAAGTCTGAGAGACTTGGGGTCACATCACTGGAATGAAATTGTTTTGGTAACAGATGCTATAGTAGCTTCTAGGTGACATACTGTCCCCTTGTGGACACTACTGAGTGTTGTGTGTGTGTGTGTGTGTGTGTGTGTTAGAAGCTCAGTTGTGTCCGACTCTTTGTGACCCCATGGACTGTAGCCCGCCAGGCTCCACTGTTCATGGAATTCTCCAGGCAAGAGTACTGGAGTGGGTTGCCATTTCCTTCTCCAGGGAATCTTCCTAACCCAGGCAATGAACCTGGGTCTCCCATATTGCGGGCAGATTCTTTACTTTCTGAGTCACCAGGAGTGTCTTAAGCTCTTTTAATCTCAATTGTCAAACTCCCTATAGTCATAACAATTTCACCCATAAAAATATAGATGTTAGAAAAGAGGATTCAAATCACTTCTAGGTTGGCTATAATTGAATTTTTTTTTTGATGTGGACTATTTTTTAAAGTCTTTATTGAATTTTTTGCAATATTGTTTCTGTTTTATGTTTTGTTTTTTCCTCCCCTTGAGGCATGTGGCATCTTTGTTCCCTGACCAGTGATCAAACCTGCACCCCCTGAATTGGAAGGTCAAGTTTGAACCACTAGACCGCCAAGGAAGTCCCATTTTTTAAAATTTTGAGCTTGGCTTTTGGTGAGTTGGAGAGATGGGATGCTTTAATAAAAGGACTTACCTGAGATTTTCTCTAAAAGCCAGGAGACTCTCTCTCCTTGATTACAACTCGATTGAAATGGTCCCCTATCCTTTCTTTTTTGTATCCCTCCCCCCAGTTTTAGATGTAGTGAGGGCTCCGTTCAGAGAGGCATTTCTAATACTGTGAAAGGTGGTGAAATTGCAGAAGCATATCATATGCTCCTGCACTCTAGAGCATCTAGACTACAAGTGAAAGGTGGCAAGGAGGTAGTAGCATGACCAGGAAAAGGGCATTCTCATGGTTGGAAAGGCCACATGCTAAGATTCATTCAGCAGACAGTAGGTTTGCACTTTCTTCCATATGTGCTAATAGTCATTTCGGCCACAGCCCAGGCTTCATGGGAGGTTATAATGAGAGATATCCTTATTAAAGCATCAGAGATCTTCTTTCCTTCCTAGCTTCTTTAAAAATGTCTCAGCTGGGTTTACTCTTCAGTTCTAAGATCATTGATAGTGGGGGAAAAAAACAAGCCTCTTTGACGTCATTTTGTAGGAAAGACCAGATATATCAGTTGTGATATATAAAACAAAATGAGTATCAACTTCCTGACAGAGGCTCTCAGAATGAGAAATTATTTTAATTGCTCAGCCTGGCCCAGTTTCCAAATTGGCCCTCACCATCCTCTCTGGTTTATAATTCACAATTCCCTGAGTAGTGGCCTCTTCCCAGCAGAGAGTGAAGAGACAGATCCCAGAAGGAGAAAGGGGGCAGCCCTTTCTTCCTCAGTCTCCACAGGCCTCTCTCATTGCATTTTCCTGCATAAATATTGTCAGCCTTTAGAAACACTACTTTGCAGCAGCTGGCTCAGAACTTTCCATTCAGTCAACATTCAGTTCATCCTTTCAGCAGAGTTCCAGGATGAATGACCACTAGGTGCTGGATGTCAGGGAAGACAAGGTGCCTGTCCTCAGCTGGCTCACAGGGGAGGGCGCCATCCAGCCTGCATAGCCAGGCAGCGCTGGGCAAGAGTCTGAAGAGCACCTGCTGGAGCGATGTGATGCAGGCTTCTGGAGGAGATGATGTCAAACAGGATCTAGAGCCAGTCAGAGTGGTAGGGGAAGGGATCGGCTGAGAGCGTAAGATGAGGATGTCAGGGGGAGGGGGCAGCAGTCTGCAAAAGTCTAGAGGCAAGAAGGAGGCAGTCGGGGAGGCATGCATAATTCCATGGGGAAACAGTGCCATTTTGGGGTCAGGCTGTGGCGGGGAGGTTGGGATGGGGGAGGCTGAGGTGCCAGGTGAAGCAGCTATGGGGAGCAAATGCATGACTCCGAGAAGCAGTGTGATACCATGGGATTTGTGTTTTAGGAAGCTTTTTGTGGCTGACTAGGGGAAAATGGATTTCTAGAAGTCCTTAAGGGGCCGTTGGGAGACCTGTGAGGAGGCCACCGTCCTCAGGGTTGGGCAGTGCTGCAGCCTGAATGATAGTGTCAGTCGAATTGGTGACAAAGCCACAGGGTGACTGGCTATCAGGAGGGAGGAGTGGGGAGCGGTGAAGAGGACCTCCTGGGATTCCTTCTGGTTTCCGTGCAGAGTGGCAGATTTGCGAGGAAGAAAGAGGGTGAATCCAACTTTGGAAATGTTGGTTTGAGTGCCTGAGGCTCCCTCAGTGTATCTGTGGATCTCAGGACAGAGGTCTTGTGGGCTGTGATATGGAGTTAGGAGTCCTCACTTTGAAATCATGAATGTGAAACATAGAAACAGCCCACGAATGAGGTGTAAGAAGGTAGAAGTGATAAAGATAAAAGTCTTGGCAACATGTAAGAGATGAGAGGAAAGTGGTAGAGACGTAAGCCAAGAGAGAATTCTAAGAAAGAGGCTGATAGTGTTGGATGCTGCAAAGAGTTCAAGGAAGATAAAGATGAAAAGAAAATGTATTTGAACTTTGCAACAAGAAGGGATTGTTGACTTGGACAAGAGTGGTTTCGGTGGAGTGGTGGGTACGGAAGTCCCTTTCATGTGGAGATGTTCAGGAAGCTTTCATGTGGGAGGGTGTGGACTTGTGGTTGTCAGGATATGGCAGCATGTTTGAGGGATGTCTTTGATCTGTAGAAATTGACTTAGGGACCCTTGAAGCGCGCATTTTCATTGACATTGCATTTTATACCCACTTCACAGGACTTGGCCATAGAAGAGCCTGCCTGGCCCTCATTTGCTTCTCTTCCCTGATACTGGTCTACAGTTTTGGGCACAGGGAGTGAAAGAGAGGAAGGAAAACGAGAGCAGGGTGGGGAAGAGAAGGAAAGAAAGCCAAAAGCTGAGGTTACTTTCAGCTGCCACATTCTGAATCAACTCAGTGTTTCTCCTGTGCCCTGCATCTAACCTGCTAATGCAGGTGGAGAGCCTTACACCATAGCCTGGGGCTGGGGATGGTGTGTGTTTCTCTTCCCTGCTCAGCTGTGTGGCCCAGACAACAGCCGCTTCGTCTGTCCCTATGGCTCTTCTAACTCATTAGTGTTCCCAGACTCGCTTCCCACTGCTGCACCCTCATCTTCTGCTCATGCTCTCATTTCCTGCTCTCAGAGGAGACCGAGTTCATGGGGCGGAAGCTTGGGACCTCCTTGCAGCCCCTTCTCCATCTCACAGAGAGTGGTGTCCCTACTTCTCTCCATGCTGGCCCTTCCAGCCTGGCCCTCTAGTCTTCTCACTTGCCTTTGAACTAGGCTTCCCCCCAAACCACTCCTTATCCTAGAAACTTTCTTAGGCAACCTCAGCTCCTCTTGCATCTTTGAAACTGCCACCGCCATGCCCCTGCCTGTAGAACCTAAACCTTCGGGATCCTCCCTTGCAGGTTTTATGGAACTTTCAAATGCAACAGGTTAACTCATCTTTCATCACCTAAATCTGTCCACTATGTGTGTGCCAGGACTGGTTACCATCCACGCCAACCATCAGCCTGGGAGATCGTGTCCTCTATCATTTCTCTACTTCCGGTCCTTTCCTCACCTTGCCACACATCGGATTATGTGTCTTATCTGCTTAAAACCTTTTGGTGGTTAAACTTGGCTTTCAAAATAAGTCTTAGTCCCTTTTTAGCAGGTGCATCTTGACCCAGTTCTTGCCCATCCTTCTGGCTCCAGCCCTTCCAGGCTCCCTCAGGCATCCCAGGCCCCACCTGCCCATCCTGAAGTTCTTGCCATTCATGGAGCAGCTGGGATGCTTCATGCACACGCCTCTGCCTCTGGTCTACCTGGTGAACTGCTGCTCATTCTTCTAGATCAGTTGTGCTTGTGATCAAACCCATGTGATTTGCCTACAAACAATGAATTCTTTTTCATACCAATCTATCTGTTTAGAGCCACCCCAGTCCTCATTTTTACACTTTAGATGCTTCCTGGATGCTATTATTACCTGGTCATGCTTAACTTAGGGTAATTTAGTTTTATTTTCAGATCACTGACTACTTCCAGAATAATCAAGGATGGAATTGGCCTTTGTACTGTGAATTTAAGTCTATTACTAGAATCAAAGTGCTGATTAGTGGAATATGAAAAGTGACACCCTAATTATTGCAGGTATAAAAAGAAGAACAACTAGAAAAACATTTTATTTGCACATTTATAAAAAAATGCGAGAATAAATGAAATCTTTTATATCAGAAGTTTTATTGACTCTCTATATACTAAGTAGTTACCATTTCAGTGTACTTTTTCCTCTTTTCAGTCAAAATTTCTTGCCTCCTCAATACGTTATTTTGAGATCCTTACTAAAAGAGGTGCACAAATCTTTCTAATGAGATTTGTAAGCATCTTTTAAAAAGCTAATAAAAAAGAGTTATAGTTTTGGAATAGAGTATGTTGAAATTGGTTGTGAGACTTTTTAGTGAAAATCAGGAAGACTTTAAAAATTAGAGAAATCTGTTTTTTCCCCCTTATTTTCATACTTTAAAGAATAGAACTGCATAAAATGATCAAAATATCAGGATCTTATTTTCTGCTTTTGTTTCTTTTTCTTGAGATAGAAAGTAGCTACAATTAGCTATCACCCCTTGCGTTCTCTCTGTAAAAAGTATTTTCACTCCTCTGATATTTTCCAAGTGACCATTGCTGCTGTATCAACCAGCAGTGGGAGATGACTCCAGTACAGCTTTTATTGCTCACTGTGAGGAAGAGCTAAAATATCTCTTTTAATTTTTAACGCCCACAGCTCTGTTTTTCTTAGCCTCCAGTAGGAAAACCTTTTAATTTCTATCGACCAACACTAGGAACCATAAAAACAGTCTGGTGATCACCCCAGGTTCAGAGAACAAAATCAGCAAAGGCCTGAGTATTGCAGCCAGCACACCACACAAGCAGCTGTTAACCACTTAGCTGTGCACACAGATCACACAGGAGCTTCTGGACTTTCTGCCGCAACCATCACCTAGTTGGGAAGAGTGATCCAACAAGTTCCTTTGGTATTTCTATACTCGCTAGGGTCCTGGAGAACAAACTGAAGCAGAGAGCTGCCTTTCTGGAGAATGAATCATTTGTATATGATTTATAATTTATATAGTTCATAGTAAACATGGACAGCTATAACTATTCCGTGAAAGTGAAAGTGTTAGTCGCTCAGTTGTGTCTGACTTTTTTTGTAACCCCATGGACTGTAGCCCACAGAGGAGGCTCCTCCTCTGTCCATGGAATTCTCCAGGCAAGAATACTGGAATGGGTAGCCATTCCCTTCTCCAGGGGATCTTCCCAACCCAGAATCAAACCCGGGTCTCCTGCATTGCAGGCAGATTCTTTACCATCTGAGCCACCAGAGATTCTGTCAAAAAGGCAAAAAGATTTCTTTTTGGAAAAAAATCCTTTTATATCATGAAATATAAAATGTATACACAAAGAGTACAAAACAAAAAATGTGCAGCTTAATCAACATAGAGCATAAAAAAAATGAAATAATGCCATTTGCAGGAACATGGATGGACCTAGAGATTATCATACTAAGTAAAGTAAGCCAGACAAAGACAAATATCATATGATATTGTTTATATATGAAATCTAAAATAATGATACAAATGAATTTATTTACAAAGCAGAAATGGACTCACAAACATAGAAAACAAACTTATGATTACCATAGGTGGGAGGGGGACAAATTAGAAGTTTGGGATAAAAATATATATACTACTATATGTAAAATAGATAATCAACAAGGGCCTACTGTATAGCACAGGGAATTACATTCAATATCTTATAATTACCTATAATGGAAGAGAATGTAAAAGAGAATATAAATATGTGTGTATATATACGTGTGTGTCTGAATCACTTTGCTGTACACCTGAAACTAGCACAATATTGTAGATCAATTATATTTCAATAAAAATGAAAAACACAGAACAGGCTTGTGTAACCATCACTTTGATCAAAAAAGAATGAAACCAGCACCCCAGTCACTGCCACCTCCTTCCCATTGCTAATCCACCCACATAGGTACTCACTGTCCTTTTAAAACCCTTTTAAAGTGGGTTTCTACTTGTTTTCTGTGGGGCTGCCTGAGAGAGAGCATAAGCACGGCCTTGGGGGGTTGGGGGTCTCCGGGCAGGTTCAGAGGAGGTTTGGTGGATAGTAGCATGGCAAGCTATCTGACCCTAAGTCCAGGCATGGACTTGAGTCTATTGTAGTATCTGCCATGCAGACTGCTCTTTGTCAAAGCTGCCTTGATTCAGTCCTCTAGCATGTGCTGAATTCCCAACCCCTCACTGGAAATTGACTCTGTGGACCTGCTATGTATCTAACACACAGTAGTAACTTCTTTCCACGCAATTCCAGGACCTTAGCTTATTGCCAGTGGGTGGACAATCTCAATGAGACCCGGAAGATGCTCTCTCTTAGTGGTGGCGGTCCCTTCAGTAACCTGCTGAGGTGGGTCGTGTGCCACATAACGAAAGGAATCGTGAAACGCGAGATGCATGGCCACGGCATTGGCCGCTTCTCCGAGGAGGAGATTTACATGCTGATGGAGAAGGACATGCGGTCTTTAGCAGGGCTTCTGGGTAACGTACCACACCTTCTATTCTGTATTTTCTATCCTTACTTTTTGCATGATTAGTAAAGCACTGCTAGTTTACTGCTTTAAAGCTTTATTTTGGTTGATTTCTTTGCTTCTACATGTAGGTTGCAGTCCCACCTTTTAACCAAGTCCCCTAATTTTCAGGAACATGTGTCTGTCTTCTGAATCACTAGAGGGTGAGTGTTTCTAGTGTGGTGAAGCTCCTGGGTGAAGAGAACATAGAACGTAGCCTAGCATTACTAACTGGCTGTAAGTGATGGTATTTCTGAATGTGTTGTGAGCCAAGGAGGAATTTGAGTAAGGAAGCGCTTCTATTTATAAATGGGTCAGGGTGAAAGGCTATTTATAGACACGTCTGCTCAGAAGATTCGACTGGGTACTGTTGACCTCCAGCTAAATGCCAACCCAGCCCGAGAGAATGAGAAAATTTGACATTTTCTCACGTCTTTCATTTCTCTTTATAATCTGAGTCCTCTTCTTATTAGCACGTTTGAGCTCTTCTGATTTTGTATTTACTGCACCCAGTGGGTTTAACTGCACTTGGGAAGCCTCTCAAAGAGAAGCACCGAGGGGCCTCTCTCCATGGGTGCATGATGATGCTCAGTCGAGTGACCCACCTTTGCTCACCTGGTCGGCTGTGGCTGGGCTGATGTGACATTGTCCTGAGTGAGGCTTGAGCCTTAGCTCTGACAGTTCACAAACGGATCATTTGAATTCAACTTCGATGTGTGAAATAATGGCCTCTCCTGGGAACAGTTCGTGTATATGGAACCAAGGTCATAGGTCCTAGTCCTTCAGAGCTGCTGATTTTGTCCAGCAACTGTGGTTTTCCTTGGGCCTCCCTGGGTACCCTCATCTCTATTCTGGAGCACATTAAGTACCTCCTCCAGGAAGTGGAGTTTCGGATTTGTTTTGTTCAAACCTACCTGGTACCCAGGAACTGGGGGGTGTTCTGTCACCTATGCAGAGTGACCCACTCTGACTAGCTCCTTCCTGCTCCTCGCTGCAGATGCTTACTGGACCTGGAGTCCTCCCTGGAACCTGCAGAGGGAGATCCCAGCAGCACACCCAGCTCTTGGCCAGCTTTGTTGTGGGGGCAACAGCAAGGGTGGGTGGGCCTTGATGTGCTGGGTTCCTGCTCTAAACAGACACTCCGAAGCCCCGCCTGGCTTGGAGGTTGATGCTGTCTGGACCTGCTGGTGCTTCGTCTCCCTGGGCCCAGGTGGGCCTGCCTGATGTAGGTATGAGTGGAATTTGCCTCCAGTTTGTCTCGTTCCTTTGGAAACTCAGTGCTGGACTCTGGGCCACACAGAAGCCAGTGCAGAGAGGACCATTTCTTCTCAGCAGTGGCTCCATCTGCTCCTGGCTTCTTTCCCAGTTTTCACGTAGGGAGCCCCAGAAAGCCAGGAGTTGAGCTTCCAAAGTGAAGATAGTTCATCTCTAATGGTTTAACAGTGCTGGTTCCTTTACCAGAGTCGGGTGATCATCTCCCTTCTAGAGCATTTTTGGTTGGGGAACTTGGGATCAGGGTGGTAGTCATAGGATAACACCAGTGTCTCTTCCATGTTTGATTTCTCCCCACTGCTGGTGAGATGGGAGGCAGTTGCATCACTGATTGCTAGGCTGGGTCCCTGGCAAGTATCACAATGGCATTCTGAGTCCAGATGAGTTTCTAGGATGAGAAACTGAGTGGGTTATTTGAAAAGCTAAAGTTTGCTAGAGTTCTATTCTGAATGGGGGTCCAGGGAGCAGTCTGGTTTTGAATTCTATCATAAGAGAAGCACATTTTCTGTGTCTAGGGAAGAAAGGCTCTCTGGCTGAGCATCATAATTTTCTTACTAAATGAGGCAGAAAGCATCTACTTTTCCCTTCACCCAGGATATAGCTTACCTATAATATCCAGCTGTTTTATGATGTTGCTCTTGGAGGCTGAGGGCAGCATGGACTATGGAGTCTCATCATTGAAATCAGTTTCCTGGGCTTTGTGAGTTGAAGTCATACTCGTCTTTAGGAGGCTGGCTTCCAACAAGGAGATGTGTTAAAACTCCAAGCTGAAGTGCACAAGTACTTGAGGAGAAAAGGTCTTTTTCTTTTTTAGGAGCTGCTATTGAAAGAGCCCTGCTTCCCTGCTGGCTCAGTAGTAAAGAATGTTCCTGCCAATGCAGAAGATGCGAGTTTGATCCCTGATTCAGAAAAATCCTCTGGAGAAGGAAATGGCTAGCCACTCCAGTTATTTTTGCCTGGGAAATCCCATGGACAGAGGAGCCTGGCTGACTACAGTCCATGGCATTGTGAAAGAGTCAGACAGGACTTAGCAACTAAACAATAACAACAACAATGGAAAGAGTCAAATAATAAAGTGGAATTTGTAAATGAAAGTGAGAAAAACAAGCTGGTTTCCAGCCAACTGTATTAGGCTAAAGTGAAAGTGAAATGCACATTTCCCTCCTGGTCCGAGGCTTTATTGATTCATGAAAATGGCTCGGGGCATCTTTACTTTTCAGAGTCCTTGTTGCCATTGGGTTGGCACATGTCAAAAAGTCAGATCTATTGGTTATTTAAATAAACATCAGTGTGTAATCTTGGCTATTTAATAAAGAGTAATGGGATGTAATTCTTTGGAAGGAATGATGCTAAAGCTGAAACTCCAGTACTTTGGCCACCTCATGCGAAGAGTTGACTCATTGGAAAAGACTCTGATGCTGGGAGGGATTGGGGGCAGGAGGAGAAGGGGACGGCAGAGGATGAGATGGCTGGATGGCATCACCGACTCAATGGACATGAGTCTGAGTGAATTCCGGGAGTTGGTGATGGACAGGGAGGCCTGGCGTGCTGCGATTCATGGGGTCGCAAAGAGTCGGACAGGACTGAGCAACTGAACTGAACTGAATGGGATGTAAAGTAGTTCTTCTTTCAAAGGAAAGAAGCAAAATGAGTCACTTGCCATGTGTATGCTTCATGTCACTCTTATCAGCATGTAGAGTTACAATGTGGTATAGTTTTTCAGAACGATTGTATTTTGCTGTTGAACTAAAAAATAAAATCATTTAAAATTTGTTTATTTTTCAATTTGTAAATAACTTTGTTTTTCAAATATATAGATATTCAACTGATCACTTAGTTCTTAGATAAATATATGTGAAAGTGAAAGTTGCTCAGTTATGTCCGACTCTTTGTGACCCCATGGACTGTAGTCTGTGGAATTCTTCAGGCCAGAATACTGGAATGGGTAGCCTTTCCCTTCTCCAGGGGATCTTCCCAACCCAGGGATCAAACCCAGGTCTCCTGCATTGCAGGTGGATTCTTTACCAGCTGAGCCACAAGGGAAGCCCAAGAATACTGGAGTAGGTAGCCTATCCCTTCTCTGGCAGATCTTCCCAACCCAGGAATCGAACTGGGGTCTCCTGCATTGCAAGTGAATTCTTTACCAACTGGGCTATCAGGGAAGCCCATAAATAATATATAGAAGATTAATAATATATAGGCTTTGTGACTAGTAACAGAAAAATCTCTAACTCTTTTTTTAACCTGAAATACCTTTGGGGTCCCATCTGTCCAGACTGAAAAGGCTTGCTATGGAGCAGAAGTGGTGATGCAGTGTATTAATTTTGTATCCTGCAACTTCACCGAATTTATTGATGAGCTCTAGTAGTTTTCTGGTGGCATCTCTAGGATTTTCCACATATAGTATCATGTCATCTGCAAACAGTGACAGTTTTACTTCTTCCCTTCCAGTTTGGATTCCTTTTATTTCTTTTTCTTCTTTGATTGCTGTGGCTAGGACTTCCAATACTCTGTTGAGTAAAAATGGTAAGAGTGGTCATCCTTGCCTTTTTCCTGATCTTAGGGGAAATGCTTTCAGCTTTTCACTGTTGTGTATGATGTTAGCAATGCGTTTGTCACATATGGACTTTATTATAAGAGAACTGGTCTTAGAGTGTTGGGACTGCAGAGCAGGAAGCTGGGCTGGGTAAGAAATAGATTGGGGTGAGGATCTTGTAGCTGCAGTACAAGAACTTCCCTCTTTGGGGAATGTGCCTTAGGTTGTTGCCAGACTGCAGTTTTATAGTCCTTATTTTGTGGTTCTCAAGCGCCTGATTGCAATATGAAGCTTTTGGAAAGCAGCTTTTGTCAGGTGGACCGGAACTAAGGAAAGGTGAAGCGGTAGCTCCTCGAGTGTGGGCGTTGGGGGTGGATGAAGCTGGACCGAGTTTCTTCTCATATCTCTGACTGCCCCTCAAGTTCAGGCTGGGGAAACAGTCCGCAGGATGGGGGTGTAGGTGGTAGTTCATACTGTTATGAAGGGGTCTTCAGGGAACCGTGCATTTATCTGATGGTAATGAAGCAGCACAGATGACTGAACTCTAGTGTTTCTTTGCTTTTGATTGGACCTTCATAGACCCTGCATAGTGACACAGCACTTATGGGAAAAGCAAGTGCATAGTTGGCAAATAGAGTTGGTTTGGGAGACATAATCATATAGGGGATAGAATAATAAGAATACAATTTCAGTTATGAGGCTCAGCTGGGCACTGTTGGTGGGCAATAGATACCTGCTGGATGAATGAAGGAGAAAAATGAATGAATGTCTGGAGACGTTTAGCAGCCAGCCAATGAGGCACTCCAGGATCTGTGGATCTGAGGGTACTTTCTGAGCAAAATTTGAAATTTGTGAATGCTTTTAAGAGGCAGGATCAGAAATAAGCCTGGGCTCTCTAGGTGGAAACTGAAAAATCCTATGAAAGAATGTTCTTTTTAAAAAAATATATACATTTAGTTTATTTTAATTGGAGCCACGGCTGGAGACCTTACATGGGAGACTGTACTTGGAATGATTGGAATGCAGACAGAAGGGTAATGCCTTTGACTCAGGACTGTATGAGTCGGACTGTAGGAGTGTAGCTGCCTTCAGCTCTTTGTATGGGACTGTGAATGAGTTGGGAATATTTATTGATTTATTTTCGACTGCGCTGGGTCTTCCTTGCTGTGCATGGGCTTTCTCTAGTTGTGGCAAGTGGGAGCTACTCTTGATCACAATGCACGGGCATCTCACAGCAGTGGCTTCTCTTATGGGGCACAGGCTCTAGAGTACAGGGTCTTCCATAATTGTGGTGCAGAAGCTCAGTTGCTCCTCAGTGTGTGGAATCTTCCTTCACTGGCAGGCAGATTCTTTACTGCTGAGCCCCCAGCAAAACCAGATCCTCCTGATTTCTGCATCTGCAGTTCAGCCAAGCCTGGATCCTGTAGTACTATGTTTAGGACACGTGATTACCTGAATCTGTGGATGTGGAACCTGTGGATATGGAGGGCTGACTGAGGAACTTACTTGAGCATCTGCGGATTTTGGTATATGTGGGAATCCTGGAACTGATATCCTAAGGGACGACTGTAATTACTAGATAATTAAGCCTTTCAGGGTTTTTCCTAAAAAAAAAAAAAAATTACGAGAATTTTTATCTATAAAGAGGATTATAATGCTGAGACATTGATTATGATTATTAATAGTATGGATTTTTTTTGTCCAGAGTGCTTGGTTTTTGTTTGATATGGTAACAGGAAGCTTAAGTTACTAGGCGCTCACCACTCTCTTTTTCTTCATCCTTATCTACCCCCTTATATTGTCAGCTTTCCCTTCTCTTAGGGCAGCTAAAGGTTTAAGCGTGACAGAACACGTATAAATTGGCTTATCCTTAGGTGGCTACTTATGGATCGTTTGTAAGTAATTTGCATTTTTCTCCAGAAAGAATGATGCATTTCATCCGTTCTCTTTGATCACAGGCATACCCAATGAAATTGTTATTACTGCAAAGGGTGCTCTAAAGAGCTGAGCAGAGAGCTGTAATGTCAGGAGACTGAGGATTGTGGTTTGCAAGAGAGCTCAGAACATTTAAAGGATTTTTTTTTTCAAGGATGCAAACTTAAGTGACAGCAAGGATAAAATCAACTCTCAACTCATAATTTGCTTCTACATAAAAAGTTGAATTGAAATCTAAATTAAGTGAGAAGGTCAAAAGAGAGCATTTCAAGATTTTTAAACAACTAAAGACTAACAGGAAAATGACCTGAACATTATTTTTGTATCAATTATGCACTGGCTGCTATGCTAGGCTCTTGGGAAACAAAGATGAATAATAATGGTATAAGAGTGTCCACTTTCAGGAAGCTTATAGTATATTGGAGCTCATGTTTCTAGGCTGACAATATCCTAGGATGTGAAAAATTTCCCCATGTGATCTTAGAATTCTGACTGTACTCTTTCAGAAATGAGGAGGCTAGGAAAAATGTCAGAAGATGGAGATAGGAAATCATCCTTGTTTCCAAAAGGGGGAGAGAGAAAGTAGGTTCTCATAATGAAATAAAACACTAGAATGAATTATTGAATAGATGGCTGGTTTTCTTGAAGGACTATTATTGGTTCATTGTGAATGTCATATCAAAAAGTGATTGCAGTTGTCCCTCTGTGTCCACTGGGAATTGGTTCCGGGACCTGCTGTTAATACCAAAATCTGTGGATGCTCAAGCCCCATTGTTGGGTCTTTGTATCTGTGGGTTTCACATCAGCAAATTCAACCAGCCTAGGATCATATATGTGAACAGTGTATTTATTGAAAAAAAATCTGCATACAAGTGGACCTGCAGCAGTTAAAATTCATGTTGTTCAGGATCAGCTGTTTATTTTTCTTGACTTGCTGGGCCTACTGATTGGATAGACAATCTCTTGATTTCTTCAAGAAATTGGAGACCATCTCTCATGATATGCTTGTGGAAGATGGCTCATTTTCAAAGGTGGCTTCATGGATGCCTATTGTACCACCAAGGTTTCTTGAGTGGTTTGTTGTGGGGGAGAGTGATCCCTTGATGGCTGGATTCTTTCTACCCTTTCTTCACTTAGATCAGCTCCTCCGTTACCTCTCTGTGTATTGGGAATCTGTTTCATTTTGTTTGATAGAGAACTTCCCCTACCAAAGAAAAAAGTTGGAAACCCCCTGGATTAATTGGTGGTGGATATGCGCTTGGTTGAGTATCTGTGTCCTCACAACACCCATTAATGGACTGGTATCCCTGAATCTCCAGGGACACTGCTCTTGTCTTTTCTCATAGATCTATTGACAACTTCAAAGACAAACTTAATGGTTTTTAAATGACTCCGGGTGGAAGGATAACTAAAAATTGGATGGAAAAATCAGGAATCAAAGCTGTCAACCATAACAAGAAGAAACCCAGTAGGGATAAATGTCAAATTCTATACTTAGGACCTCAAATTGAATTGCACTAATACAGGGTGGGGAGAGATATATGATAAAAGATACGAGGATTTTAGTTGACTTCAATCTCAATATGTCACCAGCATGATGGACTTCCAAAGAAGCTAATAAAAACGTAGCCTGTTTAAACAAAGCATAATGTCTTGGATTAAGTTGTTTCCTCAAGGAAGCCTTTCTGGAACTTTCTCCCAGACTGTGTCAGGAAAACCTGTTCCCTGCTCCCAGGCCCCGGGTACTTTCTCCCCCAGAGCACTTCCTGTACTATCTCTGAATGGTAGGCTTGACTGTCTCCTCAGCTGGACTGGGTCCCAGGCCTGGTGGATATGTTTCTGTCTCTAGAGCCCGAACAAGGCCCTGGCATATATGAAGCTTTCAGCAAGTGTTTGTTGAACAAAGGATGCGATACTCAGTTCCGAGGTCCATCTTTAAAAAGAATGTGGCCAAACCTGGGTGCATCCAGAGAAGGGTGATTAGGAAGGTGGTTAGTCTCAAGATAATTTCCTGTGAGGAAGAAAGTGAGCATGGATAGTCTGGAGAAGTGCAGATATAAGGGTCATAAACTAGTTTTTTTCAGTTATTTAAAGAGGGTGCCTTAGGTGTTACTGCAGGTGATGGGCATGTTTGGGCAGAGGAAAGGAGGGCAGAGGGGGACTGGGGTGTGTATGAGGTGAAATGACAACAGATGGCAGCTCAGGTGTGACAGCACAGTAGAACAGACCCATTGAAAGTTAGAAGGGCTTGTGACAGGGAGGCCTGGTGGGCCACAGTCCATAGGGTTGCAAAGAGTCGGGCATGACTGAAGCGACACAGCACGCGTGCACGCGCACATCTTGTCATGTGGTCGGAGCCGCTGTTTTTTATTTGCTCCAAGAGGGTGACGACCACCATCCAGACGGCTGGGGAGTCTTTTCACAGGCAATATGAAGCTTAACTAGAAATTGTCGTGGGGATCCTTTCAGTTCTGATGGTTTGATAATTTTGTATTCATTCTCTAGAGAAAAGAGCAGAGGTGGGTTTCCATGTTATGAGACGAGGTAGATTTATTCACTCGTGTTCTGGTTCATCTCTTGGATTGAGATTTATGTTTGGGCTGCCACTCATGACTTCCAAAAGCAGGGTGCTTTAAATGATCTGCATTTACTCTGTGCCCCTTGTTTTTAAATCTACTTTTTGAACAAGGTTGATTTCCGATAAACCTCTCTTCTAACCTTCTACTTCTTTTGAAGTGATTTTTACTCCAAGGCTTTTGGACAGTAGCAAAATTGGTTTTTGTTTTTTAAGAGAGCTTGGGAATAGGCTGTTTTAATAGCTGCTCATCCTACCCTGTTTAATTGCATCATGTAAGCTGCACTGCCTTCTCATGAGGCGTTCAGGCCGAGGCTGGGAGCCTAGCTGGCACGCAGCAGCCACACGCCATGCCTCCCAGTGAAAGTGGCAGGGCAGAGTCTTCACAACTGGCAGCAGAAAAAGATGAGAAACATTAGGTTATATCTATGTACATATTAGCATATTTAGCATATGTTGAGTAACTGAACAGAGGGCAGAGGAGGAGAACAAAGACAGGAGTAATTATGCCTGTCAATCTAGCTCGAAAGAGAAAACCCACAGATAAAGAAGAATATAATAGACACTATAAGGTATGTTCTGGAACCTCAAAGCAGTGTTTCCTAATGTAGATTCTAAGCCCTTTGCAAATTACAGGGGCCTGTCTAGGACAGTGGTTCTCAGCCCTCATTGTTTATTAGGATCAGGGCTGGGAAAGGTATTTTTAAAATCCAGGAGGTGATTCAAATATGTTTGTCATTTACTATAGGGCAGAGAGAAGGGCGGGTGTGTGTTCTGGGAAGGGGCCACATGAGGGAGCTGTGTCTTGGTTAGGGTGACCCTGGTTGGGTCTGTCTGCATGGGCCTTGGCCTACTCCTTCCTTCTTTCCATGTCACAGACCTACTATGCAGACTTCAAGGGTTTTTTTGTGTGTGTGTGAATAAATTTTAGACAGTATTTTTAACAGCATCCTGAAGATGTTGTAGTCTTACAGCACCCGTGGGAGTTAGTTATTTCACAGATGAGAAAGCCCAATGGGAGTCAGAGAGGCTAGGGAGCCAGTCTTGGGCTGTGCAGCTAGCTAATGAAAATGCATTTCTGCTTCAGGACAACTTCTGTATGTGTGCATTGGTGGCTTGTTAAAGTCACCTGTAAGAATAGTAATAATTTGACTTGGAAACCATACATTTTATTTTTACCTGGATTGATGGGGTTCCTGTGAATACTTAAGCTTTGTACAGATTGATACTGGAATCTGATCTGACTGAAGGGAAGTGATCCATGTACTCTGAAAGATCTTTACATATTGTTGAGTAACTAAATTGCTGCAGCTTCTAATGGAGAGGGCCATTAGCTCCAGTCCTCAGAGAGCAGCAGCTCTTCTCTTCAGGCATCACATCCATTCCAGGCTTCCAGAAGGAGGGAGCAATGGGGGCCTGGGGGGCCTGGCCACCTTCAATAGCCAGGGATTGATTGGTGGGGCCAGGCCCTGCTCTGGTTAAAATCTTTATGCCCTTACGGGGACTGGGCAGTTGCGGCCTTGAGTTGTGGCTGATTTCTTTTCTGGTTTCATTGTTGCTATCTCAGTTGGTAAAAATGTGTTGATTATTAATGAAATAAAAAAGTTACTTAGCAGATTAAAATGAAATGCTAATCAGTGCTGAATTCTTAGAACCTTTATGGCTTATTTAGCGGCACAAATTGGTTGATGTCATTCTGACAGAAGCAGTCTGGTTTTTGCTTCATCCTGGGGGTCTTCTAATTGTTTCTTCCCTGAGAAAAGTCACTTTATGTTTCAATGTAGTATGTGTGTGTATCCAACTTTCTGCACCCCCGTAGACTGTAGCCTGCCAGGCTCCTCTGTCCATGGAATTTTCCAGGCAAGAATACTGGAGCGGGTCGCCACTTCCTACTCCAGAGAGTCTTCCTGACCCAGGGATTGAACCTGTGTTTCTTGCATCTCCTGCATTGGCAGGCAGATTCTTTACCACTAGCGCCACATGGCAGGCCCATGTATTTAAATGTTTCGGATTCCAATTCCTGAATGATTAAAAGAAAAGAAAAATATTCACAAGATAATGCCATGCAGACAGTAAATCTTTAAATCCCACTCCATACTGAATATTTTATAATAACCTATAAGCCTATAAGGGGCAAAAAAAAAAAAATATATATATATATATATATATATTTAACACTTTGCTGTAGACCTGCTGGGGTCCTGCCTTCTTTCCGATTTCACTTCTTTTTTTTTTTACTTTATGTTTTTATTGAAGGATAATCACTTTACAGAATTTTGTTGTTTTCTGTCAAACCTCAACATGAAACAGCCATAGGTATACATATATCCCCTCCCTTTTGAACCTCCCTCCCATCTCCTTCCCCATCCCACCACTCTAGATTGATACAGAGCCCCTGTTTCCTGAGCCACACAGCAAATTCCCCTTGGCTATCTATTTTGCATATGGTAATATAAGTTTCCATGTTACTCTTTCCATACATCTCACCCTCTCCTCCCCTCTCCCCATGTCCGTAAGTCTATTCTCCAATTTCATTTCTTAAACTTTGCCCACTCTGTGAAAACAACACTTGTCTTCTCTCTACTTCACAAACACACCATGCTTACCCTGACCTTGTGATACTTCTCTTAGCTGTTTTCCCTGACTAGAATTCCGTTCTCTGGATTTGGGCACCACTAGATCCTTCTTGACATTCATGTCTCTGGGTAACTAGCACCTCCACAGAGAGGCCTTCCTTGACCACCAGTCTAACCTAACTGTCAGTCACCCTCTATCACATCACCTTACTTTAATTCTCTGCATTGCACATATCACTGGCTTTCTTATTTATTGATTGATTTGTTTATCATCTCTCCATGGGATGTAGACTCCATGAGAGCAGTGACCTTGTCTGTTCTGTTAGTCACACAATCCCAAGTACCCAGAGCTGTGTCTTGCATATAATCAAAATAATATTAAGAGCTGACATTTATGGAACATTTCCAGTGTGCTTAGGCAAATAGTAATACAATACATAGTACTCACCCTCATATGGTAATATGTATATACTTTTATAATAATATACATGTGTATTTGAAAGAAACTAAAAGTCTCTCAGTTGTGTACAACTCTTTGTGACTCCATGGACTGACTGTACAGTCCATGGAATTCTCCAGTCCAGAATACTGGAGTGGATAGCCTTTCCCTTCTCCAGGGGATCTTCCCAACCCAGGGAATGAACTAGGATCTATCTCGTTGAAGGCGGATTCTTTACCAACTGAGCCACAGGGAAGCCCCACATGTGTATATACATTAATTATATAATATACAACATAATAAAACATAAAATATATTATACATATGATGTATGCATGATATGTAAAACACACAGAGAAGTAGAATAATATTTAATAGTCCAAATAATAGCTTTATAACCATCACCTCTATTTAATAATGTTTTGTCATACTTACCTCAACTATTTTTTCTTGATGTGGAAATGTTTTAAAGTTACAGATATCATAACATTTAACCTGTAAACACTTTTAAATGCTGTGCTTATATTTTTCTTCTGTGGTCGTCAGCCTCCAAGATGCCCCAGTGATCCTTGCCTCCCAGGATTCATCCTCTCGGGTAATCCCCTTCCCTTGAGCGCAGGCTGAACTTACTGCTTTGCTTCTGACAAACAGAATATGGCAGAAGCAATGGGATGTCCCTTCTAAGATTAGGTTTTAAGAAAAATGGTAGCTTCTGTCTTGCACAGCTTCTCTCTCCTGCCCTTGGTCTTTCACTTGCTCTGATGGAAGTCTCCACCACTGTGAGCAGCGCGGTGCAGAGGCCCACGTGGCAGGGAACTCATGGCCAGGATCCTGCAGTGCTATAGAGTCCTGTTAACAGCCTTATGGGTGAGTTGGGAAGCGTCTTCCCCCTGTCAAGCCTTGAGATAACTGCAGGCTGGCTGACATCTTTTTTTTTCCCTAATATTTGGGATTTTTTGTTTCAATTTATTTTTTTTTATTGAAGTACAGTTGATTTACAGAATTGTGTTAATTTCTTCTGTATAACATTGTGACTCAGTTATATATATATACACATTCCTTTTTATATTCTTTTCCATTATAATGTATCCCAGGATATTGAATATAGTTGCCTGTGCTATACAGTCGGATCTTGTTGCTTATGCATTCTATTTGTAATAGTTTCCATCTACTAACCTCAAAATCGCAGTCCACCCCTTCCCCACCTCTCCTCCCCCTTGACAACCACAAGTCTCTTGGCTGTATCTGTGAGTCTGTTTCTGTTTCGTGTGTGTGTGTGTGTTAGTTGCTCAGTCGTGTCCGACTCTTTGTGACCCTGTTGACTGTAGCTTGCCAGTCTTCTCTGTCTATGGAATTCTCTAGGCAAGAATACTGGAGTGGGTTGCCATTCCCTTCTCCAGGAGATCTTCCTGACCCAGTATCGAACCTAGGTATCCCACATTAGAGGCAGATTTTTTTCTTTTTTTTTTTTTACTGTCTGAGCCACCAGGGAAGCCCCTATAGATGAGTTCATTTGTGGTGTATTTTAGATTCCACATGTAAGTGATATTGTATGGTCTTTGTCTTTCTCTTTCTGACTTGCTTCACCTAGTGTGATAATTCTAGTTGCATCCCTGGCTGACTTCTTCATTGCAGCCTGTGAAAGACCCTGAGCCAGAGGCACCCAGTGAAAGCTGCCTGGATTCTTGACTCACAGAAACTGTGAGGTAATAAATATTTGGCCTTTTAAGCTGCTAAATTTTTGAGGAAATTTGTTATGTATGTAGCCATCAATAAAAAACGCACCTACATAGCCCCAATCCCATTAATCCCAGTAGGAGTCTCTTTGAGCACTGCTGAACCGTGAAGGGTACAGCTGGGTTGTCAAGAGTAAAGAGTGCTTATCCTGCTGTGATGGGCAACAGGCATCAAATCTCTGTTGCCTTAAGTTATGTGGATAAAAGATTTTACATCTTTTGGAAGTGGAATCTTATCTTTCAGTCTCTTCAGAGACACTTATTACCACTCATTCTGGTTTTAGCAGTGTTCTTGTCTTGGCTGTGAATAAACCCGGATTTCTTCCGAGATTATAGAGCTTGACTCACAGGAGGTTTCTGTCTCTGGATTCAGTGATCTTTGAGAAAGTGGTGTGCATTGGAGAGACAGTTCTGTGGGACATTCTTTTTTTTTTTTTTTTTTTTTTACTGAGTAAGTAATTTTATTGATATTTTCCCTTATCTTCTTTTTTTTTTAATTTTATTTTATTTTTAAACTTTACATAATTGTATTATTTTTGCCAAATATCAAAATGAATCCGCCACAGGTATACATGTGTTCCCCATCCTGAACCCTCCTCCCTCCTCCCTCCCCATTCCATCCCTCTGGGTCATCCCAGTGCACTGGCCCCAAGCATCCAGTATCGTGCATCGAACCTGGACTGGCGACTCGTTTCATACATGATATTTTACATGTTTCAATGCCATTCTCCCAAATTTTCCCACCCTCTCCCTCTCTCTCAGAGCCCATAAGACTGTTCTATACATCAGTGTCTCTTTTGCTGTCTCGTACACAGGGTTATTGTTACCATCTTTCTAAATTCCATATATATGCGTTAGTATACTGTATTGGTGTTTTTCTTTCTGGCTTACTTCACTCTGTATAATAGGCTCCAGTTTCATCCACCTCATTAGAACTGATTCAAATGTATTCTTTTTAATGGCTGAGTAATACTCCATTGTGTATATGTACCACAGCTTTCTTATCCATTCATCTGCTGATGGACATCTAGGTTGCTTCCATGTCCTGGCTATTATAAACAGTGCTGTGATGAACATTGGGGTACACGTGTCTCTTTCCCTTCTGGTTTCCTCAGTGTGTATGCCCAGCAGTGGGATTGCTGGATCATAAGGCAGTTCTATTTCCAGTTTTTTAAGGAATCTCCACACTGTTCTCCATAGTGGCTGTACTAGTTTGCATTCCCACCAACAGTGTAAGAGGGTTCCCTTTTCTCCACACCCTCTCCAGCATTTATTGCTTGTAGACTTTTGGATCGCAGCCATTCTGACTGGTGTGAAATGGTACCTCATAGTGGTTTTGATTTGCATTTCTCTGATAATGAGTGATGTTGAGCATCTTTTCATGTGTTTGTTAGCCATCTGTATGTCTTCTTTGGAGAAATGTCTATTTAGTTCTTTGGCCCATTTTTTGATTGGGTCATTTATTTTTCTGGAGTTGAGCTGTAGGAGTTGCTTGTATATTCTCGAGATTAGTTGTTTGTCAGTTGCTTCATTTGCTATTATCTTTTCCCATTCTGAAGGCTGTCTTTTCACCTTGCTAATAGTTTCCTTTGATGTGCAGAAGCTTTTAAGGTTAATTAGGTCCCATTTGTTTATTTTTGCTTTTATTTCCACTATTCTGGGAGGTGGGTCATAGAGGATCCTGCTGTGATGTATGTCAGAGAGTGTTTTGCCTATGTTCTCCTCTAGGAGTTTTATAGTTTCTGGTCTTACGTTTAGATCTTTAATCCATTTTGAGTTTATTTTTGTGTATGGTGTTAGAAAGTGTTCTAGTTTCATTCTTTTACAAGTGGTTGACCAGATTTCCCAGCACCACTTGTTAAAGAGATTGTCTTTAATTCATTGTATATTCTTGCCTCCTTTGTCAAAGATAAGGTGTGCATATGTGCGTGGATTTATCTCTGGGCTTTCTATTTTGTTCCATTGATCTATATTTCTGTCTTTGTGCCAGTACCATACTGTCTTGATAACTGTGGCTTTGTAATAGAGCCTGAAGTCAGGTAGGTTGATTCCTCCAGTTCCTTTCTTCTTTCTCAAGATCACTTTGGCTATTCGAGGTTTTTTGTATTTCCATACAAATTGTGAAATTATTTGTTCTAGCTCTGTGAAGAATGCTGTTGGTAGCTTGATAGGATTGCATTGAATCTATAGATTGCTTGGGTAGTATACTCATTTTCACTATATCTGTGGGACATTCTTAACCATCTAATGGTCAGGATACATGGACAAGAGGGTTCAGTAGGGGAGTAATAGATCTCCCACAGGGTAGGAGCTAAAGACTGAGTCCTATGCTTGAAAACACACAGCACACAGAATTCTGATGTGATACCCAGCATACTCATGGGTATATCATCTGAGAAGGAATCAGATTCCTTTTTTTTTTTTTTTTTTTTTGCCATTCCCAGACCAGGGATTGAACCCAGACCCCAGCAGTGAAAACACTGAGTCCTAATATTGGACTGCCAGGGAATTCCTCAGAAAGATGAGGTCGATAGCAGTTTGATTTCATCTCAAGGGACCTGTGCCTATTGTGCGAGTCAGGTCTACCACTCTGGCCAGATGCTAAACAGTTCTGGTGGTTAAAGATTTTCACCAATTTTTGGTGATTGCTCTGATGTTTGAGTGAAGAAGGAAATGGCAATGCATTCCAGTATTCTTACCTGGGAAATCCCTTGGATAGAGGAGCCTGGCTGGCTATAGTCCATGGAGTTGCAAAGAGTTGGACACGGGTTAGCAACTAAACAAATGTTTGAGAATGATTGAAGATCCTGGATTCCAGCTAACGTGAAACCTGGGGTCCATACCATGAAGAAAAATCCTCCAGGAATGTGGAGTCTGCTTGCAGGAGCCTGATGGCCAAACACAAAACCTGCCATTAGAACCTGCTTCTGTTCAACTTTCTTAGAAGAAGGATAAGTTCCTTACAACAGGATTTGATTTTAAACTTCAACATGACATTGAATTCAGTCTGATGTGTTATTTTATTAACTAAATCATATTTGAGGGCAACCAGATAGTCTTTATTGAATAAAGAGAACAGCTGCCTCCTCTGTTGCCCAAATACAGAACAGCCAGGACAGAAATGAAATTAAGGAGAAAGCCTCTTGGGAAGTGATTTGACTTCGGGTGCTCTATATTCTTTACCCTTAGAAGGTGTAGTTGGGAAAGTGAAACTGGGGCGATACATAGAGCTTTTATACTCCTCAAATCGCACTATTTCAGTTAAATGTCTAATCAGACCCCAAACCAGCAATATTGCAGCAACTTCAAGAAGAGAGATAAATAAGAAGGCCGATCATCAGTGAGTCAGTAACGCTGCGTCATTGTTAGAGATGTCAGCTGTGGTTCTTGAAAACTTCCAGAAGCTGCTGTTTAGTGATATTAAATTATAATAATAAGTGAAGCTAATCAGGTATTTGCCTCCTCCTGGGAAATGTTTTCCTACTCTAGATCTCCCATATATGAATTTTTTCTACAACTGCTGCAATTCCTTTGTCCCACTTCCTTAAAATTACAGTGTATGTGCATGAAGGCTTTGAGTGTGGAGTTCAGAAGGTGTTCAGACACATTAATAGGAGGACTGAAGTTCAGAAGAGCGAGTGCAATCCTGTCCTTATAGTGGAGAATGTATGTGCATCCTTGTTTGATCCACAGAAAATTTTAAGAGCAGGGACATTGACAAAGAGAAAATCGGGAGGAAGAGGTGAGATGGCAATTAGGGAAGGGGTCAAGATAATGCATGTACACTGAAAAAAATTCTCTTGTGTGTTCCTCTAGGGAATTTTGTAGAAGATTTATAGGAGTATCTAGTTGCCTTCCAGAATGCAATCTGAGGAGTGATTAAATTTAGGGGCTTCTTCTGGTGCCCGCCCCCCCCCTCCCCCACCACCTTAATTTTTTCCCAGAGTATAAGCCAATTGGTGCATTGCCATCTATGGGGTCACACAGAGTCGGACACGACTGAAGCGACTTAGCAGCAGCAGCAGCAGTAAATGTCAGAATGTTGTAAAAGTTAATGATTTTAATTCTGATATTTACCCATAAGGACTGTTAATAATCTCTTATATAAGATAGTACCCGCTGCAGTTGAAAGAATCACACATTCAGTGATTTTAGAGTATGCTGGGAATACGAACAAGAGCTTTTTAAGAAGTGGCCTGTCCTATTGTTTCTGACAAAGAGAAGTCTGACAAGAGTGTAAGAGAGACTAGAACATAGATTTCCTGCTGCTTTGCCCTCTGGGAGAGTCTCATGCAGAAAAAGAACTTCAAGTGTGTGTTCTTTGAAGGTTGGAAGGTTATTGGGATCTGTGCCATCCTTGGGGAAGGTACTCAAAATTTTCTTTCTCCATAGTCCTTGAAGTCTTAGTTAATTGAGAGAGGGACAGTTAGAAAAGGAATGATATCGACATTGACTTCATTGGAATTATCTGCTTATAAATCGTGTTGGTGCTCAAGTATAGGGAACACTAAGTAGGTGAAACATATAATTATCATTTATTCTTAGACTAATAGAAAAATGAGTGCTTGAAAGTCTTTTGACTATTAATCTTTAATTTCTCTCTAGAACAATATTTTCCTGCATAGCCAGTCTTTTTTGCCACTTACAGCACTTGGAAATTTAGCTAAATGGCAGAAATGGAGCTGATAGTGGCCAGTAAAAGCTGGGAACAGAATTAGTAAGGGAGTAAGTAGATGTAAGTCTGTGTTCATTTCTGTAGCTGCTTCCCAAACACTCTGCTCACTATCCTACAGTGATACGTGTGAAAACAAGTCATCAGTTTTTACCTAGAAGCATGTTAGTGGAGATTTAATTTTCCTAGGAGTGAGTGCTGTGCAGTTGTTGTTTAATGTCTAAGTCATGTTTGACTCTTTGCAACTCCATGGACTGTAGCCTGCCAGAATCTTCTGTTCTTGGTATTTCCTAGACAAGAATACTGGAGTGGGTTGCCATTTCCTTCTCCAGGGGATCTTCCCAACTCAGGAATCAAATATGCATCTCTTGCATCTCCAGCATTAGCAGATGGATTCTTTACCACTGAGCTACCAGAGAAGCCCGGCCATGTAGAGTAAATATGGCCATAAATACTTTGTGTGCTTCCAGAGGAAAGATCTGGAATCAATGGTAGATGTCCTGAGGAGACATATTTTGTCTCAGTATAAGGAACTGACTAACCATAAAATTGCCTGCCTTGCCCAGGAAATGATGGATAAGTTCCTGGAGGGCTTGGGTGTGGGAACTGTCTGGTCAGAAAGTGGGTGAAGGGCTTTCTATACTGGGAGGAAAGTTGGAGTGTTCTGTCCACAAATAGTACTTGTTCTATTATTGGTGATGAGTATAAAATAATTGCATATGTTAGAATAGCACCTTCTAGTTTGCAAAATGCTTTCACATTTTTACGTTTTAAAATCCTTACAGGAGTTCTCTATGCTAAGAAAGGACAGAGATCAAGCATACTTAAATCTAGTTGCTGTTGTTCTTGTTTAGTTATTCAGTCGTGTCCAACTCTTTTGTGACCCCACAGACTGTAGCCCGCCAGGCTCCTCTGTCCTCATGGGATTACTCAGGCAAGAATGCTGAAGTGAGTTGTCATTTCTACCTCCAGTGGAGATCTTCCAGACCCAGGGATCTAACCTATTGGCAGGTGTTGGCAGGTGGATTCTTTAGCACTAAGCCACTAGGGATAAAGGTGGTTAATACTTAAGGCTATCAGCACCTTATTTGATGATTTCTACTATGATAGATATCAGATGGACAGAAAAGTAAAAGAGGGTTACCTGCCCTCAAGGAGATTAAACACTACTTGAGGAGATAGGACACACACATAAATAAGACTATGAGATGACATATGTGAATTACCTAATGATTGATTTAGGTGAGTGTTTCCCAAAGTGTGGTTCCTGGACCAGCAGCCTTAGCACTACCTGAGCTCTTGTTAGAAAGGCAGAGTCTTGAGTCCCACCCATACCTACTGAATCCGAAACCTGGGGATTCGTGGGAGATAAATCAGTATTTTTAAAAAGCCCTCCAGAGGATTATGATGCATGCTTGAGTTTAAGAACACTGATATACTCTAGTCTAGACCAGCACTTCTCAAACTTCAGTGTACATGAGAATCATCTGGAACAGCACTGTTCAAAGTGTGGTCCGAGAATTGCTGGCTCTCTAAGAATCACTGACCCGAAAGCTTGTTAAAACACAGATTCTCTCCCAGTCTCACTCTCAGTCGTTTTGATTCAATAGGTAGCATTTGTGATGCTGATGCAGCTGGTCCCAAACTGCTCTTTGAGCAGCCCTGCTCTAAGCAGGTATGCCTCTGGGGGTTGGCAGAGGAGAGTTGCTCGAGCACTGGACAGAGCAGGTAACCTTTCTGGAGTGGAGGAGGGAGCATGTGATCTGAGCCTTAAGGAAGTGTTGAGTTAGGCCAGTGGAGGTTATCTGAGGAAGGATGAGATGGGAGGTGGTGATGGGAGTACTGTCAACTGCTTCTGTGCATCTCTACACATGAAAATGAAGCTCGAGTTGCCTCCTCACCCAAGCCTTCTCCCTCAGTGCCCTTCAGAAGGGCCCTTAATGTTCTATTTTTGCTGAAACCCTCCAGTAGTGAGAACTGGGCCCACTTGGGGAAGCCTGGGGATGCTACAGACTTGAGACTTTGACTTGGCCTTTTCATCTCGAACCAGAATCTAATCTAAATTCAGTCTTTTTCTTAAAAATACTTCCTGCTAAGCTCAAAAGACCAAATTTGGAACAATTTGAGCAACATAAGGAATAATGAGAGTACTGGATTACTCTTTACTGGAGTAAAAGAAATATCGACAAGTGCATGCTTATATAAATAAATAATTGAATATGTCAGTAAAAGGAGGATGAAAGGAATAGTAGTATTTGAATCAATACATGTAGAAGTAATAGAGAAATAGAAAATCCTGATTAGGCAAACTCCACAGTATTTCGTTGTTTCATTTGATGTCTACTGATGGATGCTAAAATTAGTGGGCCAAAGTTTGAGGAGAAACAGGATAGTGATACAGTCTCAAAGTTTCTCCCCCAAGGTTATTAACTGCAAAAGGAAAACTAGTGACATTACAGGGAAGAAACCTTATGGATACTACCTTTACCACGTGGTCATGGTTAATATCCCCAGTGATAAGACGTATGGACATTATGGACCTCCTGATATGATGCTCTGAGAAGGGGTATTGGGGGTCTCCAGAGAAATAAACCAATAGGAGATACAGATCTAGATATCTGGATCTATCAATGTCTGTTTCTCTCATATAATAAATTTATATGGGTTCATACAATTATGAAGGCTGACAGATACCAAGATCTGCAGAGGGGGTTGGCAAGCTGGAGACCAAGGAGGGCTGATGGTGTAGTTCCAGTCAGAACTGGCTCAAGACCCTGGAAAAGCCAGTGTTTCCATTTAAGTCTGAAGTCAGCAAAGGCCTCTGTCCTAGTTGAGAGGCAATTAGGCAGTAGGAATTTTCTCTTCCTCCGGGAAGAGTCCGCCCTCTTGTCATATGAAGGCCTTCAACTAACTGGAGGAGGCCCACCTGCACTAGGGAGAGTGTTCTACTTTACTCAGCCTATCACTTAAATGTTAATCTTGCCCTGCTGCTGCTGCTGCTAAGTCGCTCCAGTCATGTCTGACTCTGTGTGACCCCCATAGATGGCAGCCCACCAGGCTCCCCCGTCCCTGGGATTCTCCAGGCAAGAACACTGGAGTGGGTTGCCATTTCCTTCTCCAATGCATGAAAGTGAAAAGTGAAAGTGAAGTCACTCAGTCGTGTCTGACTCTTTGCGACCCCATGGACTGCAGCCCACCAGGCTCCTCCATCCATGGGATTTTCCAGGCAAGAGTACTGGAGTGGGGTGCCATTGCCTAAATCCCAGAATAATGTTTGACCACATCACTTAGCCCCCCATGCTGTAGTCAGGTTGACATATGAAATAACCATCACAGGAGCATTTGTAAATATGGATGACTACTCTAATGATTAATCACCTTGGACAAACCCAAGTTGATGACCATTTTGCAAAATAGCTCATCAGTATTCTTTAAAAATGTCAAGGTTATGAAAGACAAGGAGGGACTTTCCTGGTGGTCCAGTGGTTAAACCTCTGTGCTCACTATATGGGGTTCAATCCCTGGTCAGGGAACTATGATCTTGCAGGGCATGGCTGTGTGGTGGGGTAGGTGGGGGCGGGGGGTGACAAGGAAAGACTGAGGAACTAGGGCGACCTGACAACTACATGCAATGTGGGATCCTGAGGCAGAGAAGAACATTAGTTGAAAAACCACTAAAATTTTAACGAAGGGTACAGCACTGTTAATTGAATTATATTGATGTTAATTTCTTAGTTTTGGTAAATGTACTGAGGGACTTCCCTGGTGGTTCAGTGGTAAAAAATCTGCCAGCAAGGCTGGAGATGCAGGCAGGAGACATGGATTTGATCCTTGGGTTGGGAAGATCCCCTGGAGAAAGGAAATGGCAACTCACTCCAGTATTCTTGCCTGGAGAATCCCAATCCATGGGATTGCAAAAGGGTCCAACACGACTGGGCGACTAAACAACGACAGCAACAATAAATGTACTGTGAATTGTACATTGTGAACTGTAAATGTACTGTGAGTACATTTGTACTGTGTACAAAATGTACTGTGAACTGTAAAATGAATTACCTAGTTCAGTTCAGATCAGTCACTCAGTCATGTTGACTCTTGGCGGCCCCATGGACCACAGCACACCAGGCCTCCCTGTCCATCACCAACTCCTGGAGTTTACTCAAGCTCATCTCCATTGAGTCAGTGATGCCATCCAACCATCTCATCCTCTGTCATCCCCTTCTCCTCCTGCCCTCAATCTTCCCCAGCATCAGGGTCTTTTCCAATTAGTTACTTCTTTGTATCAGGTGGCCAAAGTATTGGAGTTTCAGCTTCAACATCAGTCCTTCCAATGAATACTCAGGACTGATCTCCTTTAGGATGGGCTGGTTGGATCTCCTTGCAGTCCCAGGGACTCTCAAGAGTCTTCTCCAACACCACATTTCAAAAGCATCAATTCTTTGGTGCTCAGCTTTCTTTATAGTCCAACTCTCATATCCATACATGACCACTGGAAAAACCATAGCCTTGACAAGATGGACCTTTGTTGGCAAAGTAATGTCTCTGCTTTTTAATATGCTGTCTATGTTGGTCATAACTTTCCTTCCAAGGAGTAAGTGTCTTTTAAAATTTCATGGTTTAGCCACCATCTGCAGTGATTTTGGAGCCCCCCCAAAATAAAGTCTGACACTGTTTCCCCATCTATTTGACATCAAGTGATGGGGCCAGATGCCATGATGTTAATTTCCTGAATGTTGAGCTTTAAGCCAACTTTTTCACTCTCCTCTTTCACTTTTATCAAGAGGCTCTTTAGTTCTTCTTCACTTTCTGCCATAAGGGTGGTGTCATCTGCATATCTGAGGTTATTGCTATTTCTCCCGGCAATCTTGATTCCAGCTTGTGCTTCCTCCAGCCCAGCGTTTCTCATAATGTACTCTGCATATAAGTTAAATAAGCAGGGTGACAATATACAGCCTTGACGTACTCCTTTTCCTATTTGGCACTAGTCTGTTGTTCCATGTCCACTTCTAACTGTTGCTTCCTGACCTGCGTACAGATTTCTCAAGAGGCAGATCAGGTGGTCGGGTATTCTTATCTCTTTCAGAATTTTCTACAGTTTATTGTGATCCACACAGTCAAAGGCTTTGGCATAGTCAATAAAGCAGATGTTTTTCTGGAACTCTCTTGCTTTTTCGATGGTTACCTAAGCTGTTCATATTAGCAGAAGCTAGTTGAAGGGTATACAGAAACTGCTATTTTTGTAACTTTTCTATAAGTCTAAAATTAACTAAAAAATTAATTAGGAAAGTTTTTTTAAAAAAGTTTCCTGCCATTGGGTACTCTGAGGACTTCTTAATAACAGAGTATTTTTATAATCTTTAAATTTATAACTGTAGTGTGTGTGTGTATACATATATAATTGTGTGTCTACCATGAATGCTAAATTCTATACATTTTTTGAGGGAGGGGGCAAGTACCTTTAAAAACCCTTAGACTTTTCTTCCTTTCTCCTTCTATATTCTGTATTCCCTCCTGATTAAAAGCATCCTTTTGTAAACATTCACGGCTTAGCCCTCCTGCTGTTCCTTGGGGTCTTTATCTCATAAATGAAGCTTTCTGTGGCAGCTTGTACAGAGCAGAGAGTATTAGGCTGGGAGTCAGGAGACTGGGTGCTGGCATTTTTAGTCTGTTTCTGTTGTTATTAATAACTCAGGGTCCTTCTAGCTTTAATGTTCTGAGCCAAAAAGCAAATTTGGGCTGAACGCTATATGTATTAGTTGATGTATGGATTCAAATGATTATATTTATGGTTATTATTTTTCTTTTTTTTTATCAAGGTCTTATGTGCTCTATTTTTAGGTTTCCTAAGTTTTTATAAAACTCATGTACATTTTTTCCTCTTGCTCCCCCACGTTTTTGGAGTCTATAACAGACTTCACATTGTACTCTAGCATTTCCCTTAGACTCTTTCCTTTTAGCAGTTTAAGGAAATCAACGTTTCTGGGGAGCCAGGAAGCCATTGTAGCTCTCCTTTAACCTGTTTTCTTCCCTTTGAATCTGGGTTGTATGTGTAAAAGTGAAATTTGAAAGAGAGCTGTCTGACTGAAAGCTTCCATTGCCATGAGAGGGCTTTGAAAGAAGGCTTGTGCTGGAAAGATGAGTATAGTTTATGAGATGGAGAGAAGTAGGGGGCACATACGGGTTTTGGGAGGGCAAGGAGATGTGTGGGTGCAGCATGAGCAGAGGTGTAGCAGTGGGAAGCATGAAGTGGGCTGGTGAACGGGGCTGTCCCAGGCCTGCTGGGTTAAAGAAGGGTGAGGGGCAAAGCCGGAATGTGGGTGGGAGCAGAATGTGATGAGTCTTGGACTACAGGTTGAGTTTGGACTGTATTTCATAGCCCATTTCATAAATCATTAAAAGTTGTGAAAGGCAGTGTCACTATGAAAAGAATGTCCTAGAGATTTAGCTTTGGGTGAGATATGGAATAGACTGGAAAAACAGAAGGGCTCTTATCATGAGTGCTGGTATTTGATGAGTTACCCAGATTTGGTGCTAAATGCTTTACATGTGTTATGAAATTTAATCCCCACAGTGGTCCTAGGAAATACCTTTAATATCATCTCATTTTCCAGATGGGAGAACCGAGGCTTGGAGAGGTTGATTAATGAGCAGGCTTTCATAGTGAATAACAGTGGGACCAGGATGTGAAGGAGGATGGATCCATTTCCTCCTGGGCCGCCTTTTTATCCTGAAGTTTTAAAGCTTCTCTTTATGTTTGTTTCCTGTTGGTGCTCAGTGATGAGAACCTTGCCAAGACCATGGAGACATCATACAGAGCCTTGCCTCCTCCAAACTTCCTAAGTAGCTTAGGGTTCTGGTTCTCCCCAAGGAAATGTATTAATTTAATAAAGTAAGTGCCGAGGCTGGCTGTGCTTGACTTGAGATGGTTTAAGCAAATGTCCAGATGTTCTTAAGCATTTCAAGCTTTAACAACTGGAGTTGGAGACAAGGAGGTGCCTCTGGGGTTCTGGGGGTGATCAGTTCTCCCTTTTCTCCATGAACCCCCTCCCTCATCTGCTTACCTTGGTATATTCCCAGTTACTTCCCTGCTGTGCTATCATATCAGTTGATATATCACAGAATTGTTTGTTTTACCTTTGTTTCTAGTTTTTGGTAAAAGAAGGTGCATGCATTTGGTTTTGCAAAGCTTCTGATGCTCTGTTAAGCAGATGTATGATGGACAATGCTGAATGCCATTGTGACTTAGCAGGACAGCAAGGGCCAGCCAGTGACCTCTCTCTTTCTCTGCTGTAGGTGACAAGAAGTACATCATGGGGCCCAAGCTCTCCACCCTCGATGCTACTGTCTTTGGACACTTGGCCCAGGCAATGTGGACCTTACCTGGGACGAGACCTGAACGGCTGATTAAAGGCAAGCCCTATGAAGCTCTCAGGTTTGGGGAGTTGCTGGGGGCCGGGGGTGGGGGCAGCACAGTGGAGACTTCTGGGCCCAAGCCTGTGAGCTTGGCTGTGCTTTGTGGAGACACCAGGCTGTGGTGTCCGGGGCCAAGGTTGGTTTTCTGTGTCAGGATCGGTAGAGGCAGAGGAGGAGAGATGGGGCTTCTCACCTGTCATCCTGCACAAACCATGTTCCTAGCAAAGCTGACACAAGTCCTGCCACGTTCTACACAAGGGCTTTTCTTCCAGCAGCCTACCTAGTGGATTTAATACTTGTCACCGAAACAGGACTTAAATTCCCCTAGTGTGCTTGTTTTGTCAGTCTGCCTTAATTTCGTTTGGTTGGTGGTGGCTTTCCAGTTTCTGGTTTATCCAGCGCTGCGGCACCTGAGGTTGGGTGGTCGTGATGGACTCACTGCCTATCTCGCATGCTCCTTTTGAGTACAGACTGGTCTCAGATAGTTCACATGTGGATATAGGTATATAGGATTCTGTGTCATAAGTTCAAAACATTCCCTTCAATTCTAGTTGGGTGTCTGTAGATCATACCTGGAGAGTAGTAGAGCTGGAAAATTCAAGAACTTTGTGGGAAAATGAGGAAAAAATGTCAACAGATTCTTTGTAAGTCTGGTGCTATGTGAGATATTATTATTGATATTATATGTACGTTTTGACCAAAGAAATACAATCTTGTATCTTTGTTGTGTGATCTTGATGTAGGCCTGTGAGAATTATAATTCTAAACTGGTGGAATAAAAGTGGGCTGAATGGGGCCAGAGCTAGAGGATGAACATATGTGTGGGGGTAGGGATGGGGATGGTTGCCAGGGGTCAAGTTCTTGTTGGCAGTGGGGCAGGGAAAGTCAACTCAACCTGGGTTGATGTTAAGGGACCAGATCGTCATGTGTGTTAGTTTGTGTGTGTGTGTTAGAGTGGAGTATTGGAATATGCATGGCTGCTGGGGCCTCTGAAAGGCTTCTTCTGCATGGATGAATGGAAACCACTTTGAGTCATCTCTGGTTTGAAACAGTACCTAAGCAGTACCTGGTGCTGGGAATGTGGGGATCAAGGTTCTATATTTTGGTTTGGGGAAGGGGAATGACAGAAGTTAATCAGGGCTTTGCTAGCTCAATCAGTAGAGCATGGGACTCTTAATTACAGGGTCATGCGGTCAAGCCCCATGTTGGGTGGTTACTCTTCAATATTTGGGCTTCCCTGGTGGTTCAGACAGTAAAGAATCTGCCTGCAATGCAGGAGACCTGGGTTCAATCCCTGGGTTGGGAAGATTCCCTGCAGAAGAGAATGGTAACCCACTTCAGTAGTCTTGCCTGGAGATTCTGATAGCTTATGGTGAATGGTACTGCCAGATTTGTGGTCTCTGAAGGAGAAGATTTAACTCTGGGACCAAAGACAACCTCAGTTACTCAAAGTTTTGTCAGTTCAGTTCAGTCGCCCAGTTGTGTCTGACTCCTTGCGACCCCATGAATTGCAGCATGCCAGGCCTCCCTGTCCATCACCAACTCCCGGAGTTCACTCAGACTCATGTCCATCGAGTCAGTGATGCCATCCAGCCATCTCATCCTCTGTCGTCCCCGTCTCCTCCTGCCCCCAATCCCTCCCAGCATCAGAGTCTTTTCCAATGAGTCAACTCTTCGCATCAGGTGGCCCAAGTATTGGTGTTTCAGCTTTACCATCATTCCTTCCAAAGAAATCCCAGGGCTGATCTCCTTCAGAATGGACTGGTTGGATCTCCTTGCAGTCCAAGGGACTCTCAAGAGTCTTCTCCAACACCACAGTTCAAAGGCATCAATTCTTCTGCACTCAGCCTTCTTCACAGTCCAACTCTCACATCCATACATGACCACAGGAAAAACCATAGCCTCGACTAGATGGACCTTTGTTGGCAAAGTAATGTCTCTGCTTTTGAATATGCTATCTAGGTTAGTCATAACTTTCCTTCCGAGGGGTAAGCGTCTTTTAATTTCATGGCTGCAGTCACCATCTGCAGTGATTTTGGAGCCCAAAAAATAAAGTCTGACACTGTTTCCACTGTTTCCCTTTATTAAAGTAACGGGGACAGAGAAAGCTTCCAACAAGAGGCACTGGAAGGGGTCAGAAGAGTACCTGCCTCACAGATTTAAGTGAGGCCTTATATATTTCTCCAGAGAAGATAATGGCAGCCCACTCCAGTACTCTTGCCTGGAAAATCCCATGGGCGGAGGAGCCTGGTAGGCTGCAGTCCATGGGGTCGCTGAGAGTCAAACACAACTGAGCGACTTCACTTTCACTTTTCACTTTCATGCATTGGAGAAGGGAATGGCAACCCACTCCAGTGTTCTTGCCTGGAGAATCTCAGGGATGGGGGAGCCTGATGGGCTGCTGTCTCTGGGGTCACCAGAGTCAAACATGACTGAAGTGACTTAGCAGCATATACTTCTCAACTAGCTGCTAAGAATAGATAAAAAGGATACCTCAAGATTGTAAGTTCCCCCAGACACTTTCCCAAGGCATACATCCTGAGATAACTTTGGCACAAGATTAGCCAGGGAGAACAGTTCCAGCAATGTCTCTGGATGAGATATACTGTTGCTGTTAATTAGTGATACAAGTCTTGAGAAACAGATTCCCAGCCAAGATCTGTTACAATTACAATCATTAACATAGAGTTTAAGAAAAGCATTTCCATGAGTAAGATGTTCTGTGTGATCATTAGCTACTATACCTAAAGAAAGGCCAGTTCTCAGGTAAGATACATTGTTGCATAAGGCTCAAGGAAAACATGAGCAGGGAATGTTCACATCCTCCTTAAAGGGCTTTGGACTGCCTGCCCAAGCTTTAATTCTTTTATTCCTCTCTTTTTCTTTTAGGAGAATATGGTTGCCAGGGAAAGGGGTGGAGAAATCTTTTGGTAACTTCTTCCTGCTAGTAAGGGGCACAGACCCTAAGTTGTTGAGGCAACATACTCTCCTTACCCTCATATTGAGGGTCTCTGATTCAGGGGCCCTGAGTCATAGCTAGAGGAGGCAGTAAAAACTAGAAGCATGAACAATCATTAGTAACTTAAATGTCTCAAGCTGCTTAGATACAAAATTCATTATACAGTTACAGATATAAGGAGCAAAGAGCAAGAATAAAATGATTACGATTATTACTTTCAAGATAGTTTACCACTAAGGAGAGCTTCTAAATCAAGATTGTATCTGTGAGAAGAGTGGAACATCAGGGGAGTCCATTTTGAAGAGTGACCAGAATCTCTGCATCACTGTTACTTTGGGAAGCTGTTGTATCCTTTAGAAAGAACAAACTAGACAAGTAGATTAAAAGGCAGAGATTAAATATCAGTAAAAGAATTACTGTAATCAGCAGCCCAAGCAAGAGTCAAAGAATCAGGTTACATTTGGTCTAGATAGAGTCAACACTTGGGCTGCCCTATTTATAAGAATGGAGCCATTTGGCATGTTCATATAGATTTTCAATGTAGGTATCCCAGACCCAGTTAGAAGTAGTTGGAAGAATGACAACCTGAATCTTAACAGACAAAATAAATGTTACCATTTCTTTTTAGAAGAATGAGTCTGAACCCCAACATAGACAGCTATTTTAGGGAGACTTGTAGCCGCTGGATCATTGAAAAAGCAAGAGGGTTCTAGAAAAACATCTATTTCTGCTTTATTGACTATGCCAAAGCCTTTGACTGTGTGGATCACAATAAACTGTGGAAAATTCTGAAAGAGATGGGAATACCAGACCACCTGACCTGCCTCTTGAGAAACCTATATGCAGTTTAGGAAGCAACAGTTAGAACTGGACATGGAACAACAGACTGGTTCCAAATAGGAAAAGGAGTACATCAAGGCTGTATATTGTCACCCTGCTTATTTAACTTATATGCAGAATACATCATGAGAAATGCAGGGCTGGAAGAAGCACAAGCTGGAATCAAGATTGCCAGAAGAAATATCAATAACTTCCAATATGCAGATGACACCACCCTTATGACAGAAAGTGAAGAAGAAAGAAATGATGAAAGTGAAAGAAGAGGGTGAAAAAGTTGGCTTAAAGCTCAACATTTAGAAAACTAAGATCATGGCATCTGGTCCCATCACTTCATGGCAAATAGATGGAGAAACAGGGGAAACAGTGTCAGACTTTATTTTTTTGGGCTCCAAAATTGCTGCAGATGGTGACTGGAGCCATGAAATTAAAAGACACTTACTCCTTGGAAGGAAAGTTATTACCAACCTAGACAGTATATTAAAAAGCAGAGACATTACTTCGCCAACAAAGGTCCATCTAGTCAAGGCTATGGTTTTTCCAGTGGTCATGTATGGATGTGAGAGTTGGACTGTGAAGAAAACTGAGCGCCGAAGAATTGTTGCTTTTGAACTGTGGTGTTGGAGAAGACTCTTGAGAGTCCCTTGGATGGCAAGGAGATCCAACCAGTCCATTCTAAAGGAGATCAGACCTGGGTGTTCATTGGAAAGACTGATGCTGAGGCTGAAACTCCAATACTTTGGCCACCTCATGCAAAGAGTTGACTCATTGAAAAAGACCCTGATGCTGGGAGGGATTGGGGGTGGGAGGACAAGGGGACGACAGAGGATGAGATGGCTGGATGGCATCACCAACTCGATGGACATGAGTTTGGGTGAACTCCGGGAGTTGGTAATGGACAGGGTGGCCTGGCATGCTGCGATTCATGGGGCCGCAAAGAGTCAGACATGACTGAGTGACTGAACTGACTGATAGCCAGGTAGCCAGTTGTCTAAGTTTGTCCAAGTAGGCTTTAGCCTCTTATTGTGGTATTAACATATTAGCCAAAGAAGTTGTCACCACTGACAATTTCAGCATTTTTTTAGGTATGAGAAGATGCAAGAATTTGGGCTCAAGAAAATCTTTACATGAAAATATCTAACTATCCAAAGGCCTGTTTTGTCCATTTTTCCAGAACACAGAGCGAGTGCCTAATTTCTGATTTCCACCCTGAATTCCATTCAGGAGATGTTGAAGGTCAACAGCTGTAGTGTCCATGATTTAATCTTTGTAGATGCCCATGGCAAGCGCCAGTTTCCAGTTGCAGGGCCCCTTTATGGCCCTGAGTTTGACCATAGTTTGGGGGGCATTTCATGACCACTTTGTCCCACAGTACTGGGAAGGCTCATTCCCAGATCTGTCGAAGATTTCACCGATGGGCCACTCAACGTGGTGTTACTGGATTAGGCCCTGTGAGTAGCAAAAGTCTCTAGACCTCACCTGTCTCACTAGTTTCTTGGTCCAGGAAAACATTCCTTCTTGTTGCTTCTTCTCATATACAGAGTCACACCATTATAACTATGGGTTTCATATGGAACTGTGACTCAGTCACACACTTGATAATGTAAGGGACAATACCTCTTGAAACAGGCAATATAGAAAGCAATATAGTTAGCAGTAATAGTAAAATCATAAGTAAGAACTTAAGTCAAGAACTTCCACTAGGTATAGCCCAGTGACATCTCCAGGAGGAGATGACTTAGTTTATTAAATGACTACAGCCTGTTGTTAATCCCCTGGTTGCATATCCTGGAGCATTTGATCATTATTCAAAGACTATCTACTGAGATAAGCTTTAGAGATAAGCTCAGAGTGTCCTTTTTAGAAACTTAATTAAACCTCTTAGCAATGTAACATAACCGCAGGGAACTATCTCAGAAGTGAGTTTTAGTAAATACAGACCTTAATTAACAAAACTAGAACTTAATATTTAGGGAAACATAATAGATGCTGTAGGCTTGACATCAGTTTGGTGGATTTTTTCTTTTAGAGCTCCCCAGTATACTTTGAGATTTCTGTATATATCCAGAAACAGTCTTTTTTTACCTTGATGAGGCTGTTCAGAACCCAAGTGTCTCCAGTTTCTTGAGGGACAAGGCAGAGAGAAAAGAAAGATGTTTTAATTTTACCCACAGGTGTAAATCACTAAATTGTTTTAAACCATCAGTAACTTAAAGAGAGAGCTTCTTTATATCTGAAAACAAAGATTAGAAGCCAGTAATATGTCAGACAAAAAGTCATAAAAATTGTAGTCATATTTAGCAGTCTATTCAATCTCATGTAACCTAGCCTTTGTTCTGTCATCCTTGCCCGACGACTGAGGACGTCAGTGAAAATGATAGTCTCCAAGAAGCTTGTGAAGTTTCTTGCCAATGTCTGTACTACCTGTCCAGCAAAGTGGGTGCCCCAGTCACTGGAGATTGTAGAAAACATATTTTAGGCATTTGTTCTCCATTGTGAGATACTAACCCTGAAGCCAGGAAAGGCTTTATCTTATCAAATAAAAGTGAGGTTTGTCGGGGAGCTAGGAAAAGCCAAGTAGCTGTCTTGGATTTCCCATAACCCCAACTATTTAGTTTCTAGCCATTGTTTATCTGTTTTAAGTTTCCCGCTGCTGCTGCTGCTAAGTCGCTTCAGTCATGTCTGACTGTGTGCGACCCCATAGACCGCAGCCCACCAGGCTCCCCCGTCCCTGGGATTCTCCAGGCAAGAACACTGGAGTGGGTTGCCATTTCCTTCTCCATAAGTTCCCTGATGAGGGGTTAATTTTTGTAGAAGCAGAATGAGCTTTGTCTATGTGTGCCATAGTCTGTCATCAAAGGCCACATTCAAAGAAAACTTTGTTCTTTTAATAGGAAGAGAAAACCAAATTCCAGATTGGTACCAGCTTTTATTCACTGTGAAACAATAGTTATTCACTTAGTCAAAGTAACAATAAAATGTTTCAAAGACAGTTTAATGTCTTAAGAAGCTTGCATCATGCACAAAACTCTCTTCCCCTTGCCACAAGCCTTTTTTATACTTCTGTGTGGTTATTTTATTTGCCCATTCAGAGAACAGCCACCTTTAAGTTCAGATTTACTTCCTTTCCCTTAATAGAATGTAATTCCATTCCTTATTCCTTGTTGTTGAAAACACACATCCTACTTTCTTTCAGCAACCATGACCTGTACTTTATATCATCATTTTGTAGAATGGTAAATATAAATCACCCAAAGCTATATCATTTGCAAAAGTATCTTCACAATGTCTGTGTTAATTAGATCAATAAACAAACATCAATACTAGGTATCAATTCAATAGTGAATATTTATCAGTTCACACAAGCCTGAAACTCATTTTAGTTTAATTTTCTTGAATTTAGAATTGTTTGATTCATAAGCACTTTTCTTTGGGCCAATTAAATAGAGCTCACCGACCAATTAGCCTTTAGCAATGTTGTCCAAGGACGGAGACACACACTGGGACCCACATATCTGGACAGACAGAAACCTCACAGTTTTCTGCTTGAAACTTAAAATGTCTATTGGCCTTTTTTTCCTTTGGCCTGAAGTTCTACCGATTTGCTCATGGCTGGAGTCCCAGATGGAATGGGCTGTGTATCTCAAGGACATGATAAGAGGTAACTTCAGAGTTTTTTCCCAGGCATGTTTTTTGTTTCTCAGGCAGGGTTGGAGCTCCAAAAAAAAAGTATTTTAATAAACCAGCTTTTTCCTAATTGCACAAGCAAAAAAAACTGGTTTTGCAATTTCAAAAAGATTTCATTTTAACCAGTGTTCTCCAGAGTCTAAAGAATATCATGGCCATTCAGTATCAAAAATGTCATCTCTCTTTTTTGTAGTCATAGTTTCATAGCTAAAATTTAAACCAGAGAGTGTTCAAATTGGCTTTGATGACAGGGGTAGCCTGATTGAGAAGGTGTTGTCCCAGCAGGGATTGTCTCTCTGGGAAGGTGAGGGCTTTTCTTAAAGTAAAGAAAGCCTGTTTAGAAGGGGCTTTTTAGGCTCTGGGGATCAAACTTATCCCAGTTTTTCAAGATACAATTCAAAGGGGTGGTTCTGGAACTGTTAGCTCCCATCTGTAAGAGAGAAAAAAGTGGCACCCAGTGCCGTGGCTTTTTTCTACCAGAGGCATCCCTCCCTGCTCTAGATGGGAGTGGAGACAGGTCTTCCACCTAAGCTTCCTTCCCTGGCCGAGTTAACCTGTCCTTACCAGCGCGGGCATCCCACTGTCGTCCATCCCAGTTCTACCACCAAGGAGGGGTGGAGATGTGCCAGGGGTAGAACTGATGGCATCCCAGATTGATGTCCAGTTCCTCGCCATTAAAACCTTTGCCTGATTTCTGCTCCTCCTCTGAGGTCACCTGAGGTAGAGCAGAGCCTTCCAGAATGTCTCCCAAGTTAAGACCACTAGGGGAAACACCCATCTTCCGTGTGCCTGTGCACACTCCTGAGCACATTCCTGACCGCAGTAGAAGCAGTAAGTTATAAAGGGCCGAACAGAAAAGCCAAGATGTCCCTTCTGAGAGCTTCCATATCCGCCTATGTGGTAACAAAGGAGGTGATGGAGGGCTGGCCTGCTAGGAAAAGAATAATCTTTCATGTTCATGGAGTGTCAAGGTCAACCTTTCTATTCCTGTCCAGCAGATTGTACAAAAAGAATATCTAAAGAGTTGAAATAAGGATCACTGGAGGGCTTTCTTTGGTCCACAAAGAGCTTGCATTACCAAGGGAATAAGCCTGCTGCGTTTCCAATCTGCCCAAATCTGGGGTTCCCTGATCTGAGTCCTCAGGAATCTCATGTTCACCAGTAATGCATCCATCCATATAGTCCGGAGGAATGGCCATAACAAGAACTCACCTCTGGGTCTCTGGGGTCAGGAAGGTGATTTTCAGTCTGAGAGATGTCCCTGGAGCTAGAGCTCCACTTAGCTCCCTAATGTGTTCCTGCCTGCAGTGTCCTGTCGGAATGATGGTCTGGCTAGAAAAACTCAATAACAGCATGGATTGTAAGTCTCCTCACAGTCTACAATCCAGCACACTAGGTTAGTACCTTGACTTCCTCAAGCAGTTATGAAAGCAATCAGAGAGACCAGGAAAGGCTGACCAGGGAAAAGAAGTTTGGTCCATACTCTTCATCCATTTTTGACCACTCCCCTCGTGAGGACATTGGTTCTTGACACTGGCAGGTCAGTATAAACCCCGACAGGCATACTGCCATATGAGGATCACCATGGAACCGTGGAGCAGGACACAGCTCTTGCTTCTTGCACATTCACGCAGACAGGCACACTGAGTTAGGAAAGTAGAAACTTTACATTAAAAGAGCAAAAGAGTCCCAGCTCTGAACGTTCTTATTTTGTCTTGAAGATCCCGGATGAAACCCCAAGATGATAGCTTACAGTGAACGGTGTTGCCAGATTCATGGTCTCTGAAGGAGAAGATTTAAGTCTGGGACCAAAGACAGTCTCAGTCACTTAGAGCTTTGCGTAGATTTTGTTAAAGTAACGGGAATAGAGAAAGCTTCCAGCAAGAGGCACAGGGAGTGGGTAGGAGAGTACCCACCTCACTAGTTTAAGCAGAGTCTTATATACTTCTCAACTAGCTGCTGAGAATAGATAAAAAGAATACCTCAAGGTTGTAAGAGTTCCACCAGACCCTTTCCCAAGGCATACATCCTGCTATAACTTTGGCACAAGATTAGCCAGAGAGCTCCTGCAATGTCTCTGGGTGAGATACACTGTTGCTGTGTAATCAGAGGTACAAGTCTTGAGAAACAGGTTTCCAGGCAAGATTTGTTATAATCATTAACATAGAGTCTGCTGCTGCTGCTGCTAAGTCGCTTCAGTCGTGTCTGGCTCTGTGCGACCCCATAGATGGCGGCCCACCAGGCTCCCCCGTCCCTGGGATTCTCCAGGCAAGAACACTGGAGTGGGTTGCCATTTCCTTCTCCAATACATGAAAGGGAAAAGTGAAAGTGAAGTCGCTCAGTCGTGTCCGACTCTTCGCGACCCCATGGTCTGCAGCCTATCAGGCTCCTCCGTCCATGGGATTTTCCAGGCAAGAGTACTGGAGTAGGGTGCCATTGCCTTCTCCAACATAGAGTCTAAGAAAAGCATTTCCATGAGTAAGACATTGTGCTGTGATTATTAGTTGGGATCTAAAGAAAGGCCAGTTCTCAGGTAAGATACATTGTTGCATAAGGCTCAAGGAAGGCATGAGCAGAGAATGTTCACCTCCTCCTTTTAGGGCCTTGGACTGCCTGCCTAAGCTTAGCTCTTTCAATTCCATGGGCAGAGGAGCCTGGTGGGCAACAGTCCATGGGGCTGCAAAGAGTTGGACATGACTGAAAAACTAAGGCTTTTCACTTTACATACCCTGGCTGAGGGACTGGGGGTGTACATGAGATCACCAGTGAATAACATATATGATACTCTTAATTAATGCTGGATGGATGGATGGGACCAAGCAAGGAAGATCATACAAGAAACTGAGGCAGCTGAGCAGTCATGTGTGGTAGTCACAGGTGGGTGGGTAGGGAGGACGGTGAAGGCTGTAACTGTGTGTGTGTGTGTGTGTACTCATGTGTATGTCCAGAGGTTCAGACCAGGCTAATGGCAGCAGGAGTATGCTCCAGATTGGTGGGGATAGGACTTCAGATAACATATTACCAGGCTTAGTTGGAAGGAATCAGGCATTTGTTGAAGGTCTTCTGAAACTACCACTGAATGGGGGTAAGGATAGTATGGGCTTATATTTAATTTCCTAGATAATCAGCATGAAGATATTCCTTGTCTTGTGTTGGGAATTATCTAAATTGAATATTCAATTCATAAATTGACTATCAGATTGGTGATGCTTGTAGCACTTAAAATAGTTTCCCTTTAATGTAATCAGATTTTCCATGGTGGTCTAAAAGATACTGATTACTTTTAGTTCATTTAGGGGTGTGTTTTGTATATATTCTCTCTTCCTGTTACTTCCTATTCTCTCCTTCCATTTCCCTGCACACCTGTGAATACAAACACACATTTACTCACATAGTTCTGTACATACTCACTTATTCACACACTTATACTTTTACCCAAGTGCGTACACATACCCTGTACACATACAGTCACATGCCCTATGCACACAGGCACTACAGTTGGCGCTTGAACAACACAAGTTTGAATTGCACGGGTCACTTATACGTGAATATTTTTCAATAGTAATGACTATAGTGCTACACCATCCATGGTTGGTTGAATCCATGAATGTGGAGGAACCTTGGATACAGAGGACTGACTATAAGTTCTATGTGAATTAACCCCCACTTTGTTCAAGGGTCAAATGTATGAGGTCATCTGTTATTTTAGAAGGATTTAGGTATCCAATATCAGTAAACTCTTAGATTGTACAGAATCCCTTCTTAAGGAAATGAGGCATCTTTTACTGATTTATTTATGACTTGGCACTTTCCTCTGTTACTTCCTGGAGGGACTTGAGGCATTTAGTATTCTTTTTAAAGAAATGATTGGTGGTTTTGGAGAATTGATTTTTGAGTCTCACTTGGAGATGCACACACTGGGAGAATCTGATGCCATCATCTGCAGGGCATTGTTGGCACATAGTTGCAGGCACTTTGATTCTTAAAACAAGTTAGTAGCTTCCAGCTCTCCTTGGGGACTGGAGGAGCACAAGTCATTCAAGTCCACAGTGACTCTTTAAAAGTCATTTCAGTCATTATTCCAGGCCCCTTCTAAGCCTTTGATCAGAGCTGCTAGTGCAGGCAAGCTACTAATCTGGTCTCAGCTTCTTTCTCTGCCTTTGCTTTTTCTGTGGTGGAGACTTTCCCAAGAAGTAACAAGAGGAAGGAGAAGTAGAAACAAACCACCGGGAGCCTGAATAGTGGAGACCTGGCTCATACCCAGGCATGCAAGTGGCTTGGATCTAGAAATTTTCTGCTGTAGCTTTGGGACAGCCAGGGCGACATTGTCCTTGCCACCTGTGTGAGGGCATGTGTATAAATATTAGCTTTTTGGGAGTTCCATGGTGGTCCAGTGGTTAAGACTCCATGCTTCCATTTCAGGGGGCAAGGGTTGGATCCCTAGTCAGGGAATTAAGATTTTGCATACCTCATGGTGCAGTCAAAAGTTTAAAAAAATTAGCTTTTTGATCCTAGATATTATTTACAATATCTAGTTACACAAACTACTCCAGGAAACATCCAGAATAGTGGGCAGTTTTCCTTAATTTCGGTGAGTATGAGGACAGACTTTGAACATTCGACAATTCTTAAAATATATATAATATGTTTGTGTATGATGTGAAATATTTCCTGACTGGAAAAATTTAGAAAAGATAGAGATTTTTTTAAAAAGATTATTAATAACTTGTGACCCTAACACCCACAGAGAGCTTCTGTTAATATTGTAGTATGTTTCTTCATCTTTTATCAACTACATGTATGCATATATGTTTCAAAATTGAGATCATGTTGAAATAGTTATATCCTGCAGTTTGCAGTTTTTGATTAACTGTATTATGGCCATTTCCTTTGTCATTAAATATTCTTCAAAACAATGTAGTCATTGCAAAATATCCTATCCTATAGCTACACTGTAATTTATGCGATTAATCTTTTTCTGGACTTGTGAGTGGTTTGTTTTATTTTTTCTTTAGTTTTGGCTGCACTAAGTCTTTGTTGCTACATGCCAGCTTCTCTGCTTTCAGTGGTCAGGCTTCTCATTGCAGTGGTTTCTCCTGTTGCAGAGCACGGGCTCGAGCGTGTGCAGGCTTTATTGGCTGTGGCTCAAGGGCTCCAGAGCACAGTCTCAGTAGCTGTGGCGCACAGACTTAGGTGCCCCAGGCATGTGGGATTTTCCTGGGCCAGGGACCGAACCCATGTCCCCTGCACTGGCAGGTGGATTCTTTACCACTGGACTACTGGGAACGTCTCTTGCTGGTGATTTTAAATAATTTTTACTAACATTCTATAGTGAATATTATGTATTTATTGTATACATACATATATATATATGCTTACCTCTGGTTGTTTACTTAAGCTAAATTTCTAGTTGGGGAATCACTGTCTCAAAGGGTGCAAACTCTTGGTCTACACAGCTAAATTGCTTTCTAGAAGGACTGTTTCAATTTATATTCTCATCAGCAGTGTCTGGAAGTACCTCAAATGGAATGGAATTGCTGTATCATATGGTAGTTTTATTTTTAATTTTTGAGTAACCTCCACATTGTTTTTCATAGTGGGGGCACCGATTTACATTCCCAATAGCAGTGAATGAGGGTTCCTTTTTCTCCACATGCTCACCTATACTTGTTATTTCTTATCTTTTTCAACAACCCTTTTAATGTGGAGTCACATTTGATATTTTGATCTGAGTATCCTTCCTAGACAATTGCATGTGGATGGCCCTCTTTAACACAGGCGTGGAACATGGAGAGCCTGGAAAGTAAAACAGCAAAAGGGAAAGGGTTTTGCCACTCCACTGCTCACCCTGGGAAGCCAGATCAAAATCAAGGAACCTAATGCTATTTTTCTGAATTTGTAAGAAACACAACCCTCCATTGTTTTTGTTGTTCGGTTGCGACCCCATGGGCTGCAGCACACCAGGCCTCCCTGTCCCTCACCATCTCCTGGAGTTTGCTCAAACTCATGTTCATTGAGTTGGTGATGCCATCCAACCATCTCATCCTCTGTCGTTCCCTTCTCCTCCTCCCTTCGATCTTGCCCAGCATCAGGGTCTTTTCCAATGAGTCAGTTCTTTGAATCAGGTTGTCACAGTGTTGGAATTTCAGCTTCACCATCAGTCCTTCCAGTGAATATTCAGGATTGATTTCCTTTAGGAATTTGCTGCTTTGATCTCCTTGCTGTCCAAGGTGGAGCTCTCAAGAATCTTCTCGAACACCACAGTTCGAAGGCATCAATTCTTCGGTGCTCAGCCTTTTTTATTGTCCAGTTCTCACATCCATACATGACTACTGGAGAAATCATAGCTTTGACTAGATGGACCTTTGTGTTTTAAGAAAAACCCTGTTCAGCAGATTTTCTATCAATAATTATTTATTGTACTTGGATGTATTCTTCACTTATTTTTTGATAGATTATAAGATAGAAAAAATGCTGGAATCCTTGAAAAACATGCACGTATATACTCACCCCATACTCTTACTGTTCTCTATTTGGAGGTGTTTAGGAAGAGGTCGTGGGGGAATTTGGGTCTTGGGAAAGGGTTGGCTTGAGTGACCTTTGCTAGTGTTTGTATTTTTAGATCTGTGAATTAGCTTCAGGGAGACTGGGAAAGGGGGTGGGGTGTCCTCATTGCCACGTTCAAGTTTGATAAGAACTTTTCTAAAGAGGAAATGTTCAGTGCCCTTGCTGCTTGTGTGACACAGGGTTAAAGGAAGCAACCACGGGCATAGCTGGCACCCCGCAGGAGCATGGAGCAGGGAGGTGCTGAGTGAACACCTTGAAAACAGAGTGTGTGCGGGCGCCAGCCCCGTTTTCTAGATATTGGCTGGTTAAGGGTCCAAGGCTGCAGCGGTGCTGGGAGGAGCTGGAGTGATACAGGAAAATGAAATGAGTCACTTTTTCCAAAGAGTGGGAAATATTTCCATTAGCGAAACTTCAAGAGAAAAGTTCTTTATCCTGTCTGGGAGTGTCCTCGGGGTGAAGGGCCATTTGTTTTTCTGATAAATAACCTCTCCAGTTTTCTGAAAATATTAATAACCACTCATTAGTCATTTTACTAATTTATTTTATTGGATTTTTAAAAAGTAATTGGATTTTTAAAAAGTAATACACAATTGTCACAATAAGTTGAATTAGGCAGGTGTGTTTTAAAAGATTTATCATCTCCTCACCTATATTGTGTGTGTGTGCTAAGATCGCTTCAGTCATGTCTGACTCTGTGCAACCCCATGGACTATAGCCCATGCCCTCCTTCAGGGGATTTTCTCCACCTAAGGATCAAACTCACGTCTCATGTCTCATGTCTCCTGCATTGGCAGGCAGATTCTCAACCATTAGCGCCACCTTCCTATAGAATATTGTGCAGCTATTAAAAAGACATAGTATTCTATTTAGTGAAAAGATTATAATGTGTATAGTGCAATTCCACTGTTTAATTTTAAAATAATAAAATAAAAAAGACAGTTATATACAGGTATGTAAATTTGTGTATGAAAAATAAAGGCACAAATGTCCAAAATCACTCCCATAGAAAACCAAGATTAGGGATTTGAAGTGAACCCTTCTGTACTTTTTATTTTTCATATACGAATTTACATACATATATATAGCTGTTTTTATATTATTTTAAAACCAAATGGAATTATGTTATACATATTACTTTATAATTTTTTTTTGCTAAATAGAATATTTATTGTTTTAATAGCTGTACAATATTCTATAGGATTGATATAACAAATATCAGTCAGTCCTTATTGGATATTCAGGCTGTTTCCATCTTTGTTTTCTTTCTCTTCTTTTCATTAACATAATACTACATTCAACATCCATGTGCATCTGTCTTTACATACTGATGCTTTTATTTTAGTAGAAACTGAAAGTGAAACGTGAAGTCGCTCAGTCGTGTCCGACTCTTTGCAACCCCATGGCCTGCAACCTTCCAGGCTCCTCTGTCCATGGGATTTTCCAGGCAAGAATAGAATAGAGTACTAAAAGCAGAGTCCTGAGCCAACACACAAGTGCATTTAAAATTTCTATAGGTAACATCACATTACTTTCCTGAAAAGCTTTTAACAATTTATACTTCCACCAACCATGTTGTATAATGTCTGACTCTCCACATTGGACGGTATCAGGCTTTAATTCTTACTAGCCTGATAGGTGACATTATCTGTTTGTTGAGTACTCTTTGAGAAAAAAACCTCCTGTTTTAAAAAATTATTTCACAAAGTTTACATCTTCAGTATAGGCATTTATGTTAACATGAGCATATCACACACCCACTACACACATAACCTGTTTATACTGCTGACTTTTTTCATTCTTTTTGGCTGGTAGCATGTTGAGTGGATCTGCTGGTAGAGGGTCTATGCATTAGAAGGGATTGGCAAATCCAGATAAAGGGAGAATTGAAGTGTAAATTTTCACTCTTTGCTTCACTCTTTTTATCAGGGCCAGGATATGAGGATGGGCATGTGAACTCCCAGTCCTTGCTTATCAAAGCAGACCGTTTCTTAACAGCATGATAGAATGATCTCTTCTTCATGACAACCCATTGTCTTTGAGTGACAACACCTGTCCTCTCATAATTCTTGAGACTCTAGAAAGAATTACTGAAAAATAATCTGTGACAGGTAGTTGGAAGCTATGAATTCCCAGGCCAGGTTGTCAACTCATCAGGAGAGAGGCAAGGTCAAGTCTTGGTGAAGGGCATGGAGTCTGGGGACTGCTTTTGTTTGAATCCTGGCTCTGCCACTGTCTAGCTGTGTGACTTTAGGCAAGTTAATTAATTTCTTTGTTGATTCAGTTTTCCTATCATAAATGCAGATAGTAATAGCTCCTCTCTCATAGGATTGGTGCCAGGACTAGGGATGGGAGTTAATATGAATTCAATAGTAAATAAAGCACTTCAAGTAGTGCCCGGTACACAGTAAGGCCTATATACATGTTTGCTATTTTTATTATTATTAATTTTTATTGTTCCTGATTGAAAAAGTTCTAATGACACATATTCATGAAGGGGGGGGCAACTCTCTTGGATGAAAGGTAAGGAAAAGGGCTGTAGAGAGGATAGCCACAGAAGGCGTGCAGACAGTCATTTATCATGTGGATCCTGTGCACTTTGTACCTAGGTTCTGGCTTTCTGGGAATGGACTTGACTGAGGCAAAGAGGGTGGTCCCCAGCTGTGAAGTGACCCCAGTTCATCTCTGATATCCTCCACCCCAGTGGCCCGTTGCTGCTGCTTCCTCATCTTAGTATCTAATTTTTGGTCACCAGCAATACCGGATAAAGCATTTTCACAACTGCTTCCCCAAGGGAGATAATAGGTGAAAATTTTGCATGTGTCTTCCCAAAAGGAGCAGTGATGTGGGCTTCTCGGTTTCTGGCTCCTGAGCTCATAGATCTTCAAGTTGGGGGAAATCAGAATGGACTCATAGAAGCGTGAGTCGAACTATTTTGATCTGAGAAGACCGAACATGGTGAACCATGTACAAATCCAATAGTTTACAGGATCCATGAGGTAGGGGCATTTGCCTTATGTTTTGTAGGGGATGGGTTTATTTAAGCAGAATAGCAATCAAAGTTTTGAAAAACTTTAGTGGGAAAATGTTTATAATGTTACAGGAAGTGACAACTAATGATAATAATGACAATACATAAATTGAAAAAATACTGAAAGAAACACACCAAAATGTTAATTGTCATTACCTTGGATTGGTGTGATTATTGATGCTTTTGTTTTCTTCTTTATGTGTGTGTGTGTGTGTGTGTGTGTGTGTGTATTATATATATTTATACCATTTCTATATACAGACTTAGGATTTTCCAAAATGAATATATATTATTTTCTTTGATAGAAAATGAGATAGAGTAGTTACAGACTGTAACCGATAAAGCTATTAATATAGATACAGCCTAAATGGCTGTAATAGAGAGCTGAAATAAAATGAAACTGTGGTACATCTATATAATGAAGTAGAATACAATTATCAAGGTGGTCATAGAGTAAAATTAAAAGGTTTTCATCATATGTTGTTAAGTGAAAAAAGTAGCATGGGAAACTAGGAAAAGCTCACGGGCAGTAGGGAAGACCCAGCACAGCCAAAAATAAATAAATAAAAATTTTTTAAAAAGTAGCATAGGAAACAATATATAGTAAATGCTACATTGCAAATGTAAATATATGTAAATATATATATGTAAAAAGTGAAAGTCGCTCACTCATGTCTGACTCTTTGTGACCCCATGGACTATAGAGTCCATGGAATTCTCCAGGCCAGAATACTGGAGTTGGGTAGCTTTTCCCTTCTCCAGGGTATCTTCCCAACCCAGGTCTCCTGCACTGCAGGCAGATTCTTTACAAGCTAAGCCACAGGGGAAGCCCAAATGTATATATAAATAAATATAAATTTCAAGAACAGCATAAATGAAAATGTTATGACAAATGGGATTATTGGTAATTCTTTTATTTTTTGCTTACCTGTATTTTCTAATTTTCTGAAATAAAACATGGATTACCTACACAGTAAGTGAGTGTTTATATAATTAAAAAAAATAAACATCCAAAGACTATTCTTAGGGCAATAAAATCCTGTATGAGTTAGTGACAAATCATATGCTTATTGAGCAGTTGTTGCCATCTGGTGGCTCAAAAGCAAAAACTCACTCTCTTTCTGCAGTTTGCATTTGGAATTAGGAAATGAAAGCCAAATACTGTGTCATGTTTCAGACGAATGCCTGGATAATTTTAGCAAGTTAATGAAAGTGTTCCTTTGATTCACAGTAAAAAGAAGTAACCTGGTGACCAAGCAAGAACCCGATCATGGGTGTAGTGTTGAATTTTACTTAAAAAATTAAACAATCTCTGTTTTACTAAATGTGTTTGCAGGCATGTTCATCCATAAAGACAGTTCTGAGTTACCTATTTTATGGATGATTCAGGGCAAAATTTCCTTCCTAACCTATTTTTTTTTTTTCAACTACTTGGCACAGCAGCCTGTAACAACACTACAAATATTTGTGGAATGAATGATCACTTCTGGCTGACTTAATCCAACTAACAGTTGGTGTGTTTTCATGGACTATAAATTAATTTAGAGATGAACCAGCTGAAGCACTAGTTTTCTTGACATGCAAACATAAAATAATAAAATGTTTCACAAAGCCAAACGATGGGTAGTTTAGCTGCCATTTTGAATCAGCTACCCTGCTCACTCCTCACCATCCTAGGACTCACCCCTGAATTTCATCCAGCCCACTCACTGAATTTATTTTTTCCCACTCACCTTTCTTCTGTGTATAAAATCTAAACGTTTGAAACAGTGCCTCTGTGGAAAAGCATTGTTCATGCCTACCCTACACTGTTCTTCTGAGTTGCCCAGAAGGCCAAGTGGCTGGTAGATGGTTGCTTCTGAGAACTAACCCTTGCTTTCCTTACCACCCTGCAGGTGAGCTGATCAATCTCGCTATGTACTGTGAGAGGATAAGGAGAAAATTCTGGCCTGAGTGGCACCACGATGATGACAACACCATCTATGAGTCAGAGGAGAGCAGTGAGGGGAGCAAAACACACACGCCCCTGCTGGATTTCAGCTTTTACTCAAGGACAGAGACCTTTGAAGACGAGGGAGCAGAGAACAGTTTTTCCAGAACCCCAGACACAGATTTCACGGGACACTCGCTCTTTGACTCTGATGTGGACATGGATGACTACACAGACCATGAACAGTGCAAGTGACGGGCAGCCTCGCTGACCCTCCTCTGTTGGAGCTGCCACTCCCTGGGGTCAGTCCAGTTTCCCAGGCAGAAATCCATTGATCTGGGAGGAGATCTTCGTGCTTGGCACAGTTCTCACAAGCTAACTGGAGTAGAGCAGCCTTATTTCTTTTTTGTACAAACAAGACACAGAACCATTCCTATGGCTCCATTTAAAACAGAGGCAAAAAAATAAAAAAAGTCAGCATGGTTCCTGAAATCCATTTTTTGTTTTCATTAGAAAACTAACATTGTGTGGTAGAGCAGTGCAAGAGCGGGTTGTCCACAGACTGCTTATACGTTGATCCCCTGCAACCTGAGGGCTTACATGTGAGATGGATCCTGGAACATCCTTCATCCAGTAGGATTCAAAGTCATGAGTGATGTCATCAGAAGGAATGCAGGAGATAAATGTTCTTTGGTGGCCACTTGTATTTTCTGTGTGTATATTGTATGTTGAAATATAAGTCAAATAAAATCCATAGATATTCAGTGAACACCTACTATGTGCAGAGCACTGTGCTAGGTGCTAGCCAGTATTGGTTTTATCCTAAGCCCTGCCAGTGACTAGCTGTGTGATTTTGGGCAAGTCCCTTAATTCTTGTGTGCCTCATTTCCCCCACCTGTAAAGTGGGGGTGACAATAGTCTCCACCTACCTACCTCACAGGGGTGTTGTGAGGATTCATGTGGTAACATTTGGCGCTTTCAACCTCTAGGAAGAGGTGTGACATAAACACATTTTATTCTTTAATGTGCTTCGTGCGTGTGAAGATCGGCGGGCGGAGGAATTCCACATTCAGGCAACAGCAGCCACGGTCACTCGCCCAAGCCGAGCCGATGGAATACACACCAAGGCACAGTTAGGACGCACTCATCATCCTCTTTGTGGTCTTGCTTGAGTTGAAACCTTTCGTTGAAAGAACCTTGGAAATATTTTTACAGATCATCAACAGCTACAAACAGTCTTCAACTCTACTGTATATTTGCAGAGACGTCTCTTTTGTTGCCTGAACTCACACTGGAAAGCTGTCCTTTGTTGATTCCGGAGTGTTAAGTTGCCTATGTTTAGTTTACCTGGAGGGTATAAAGCTCAGGAATAAGATCTATTTAATAGAAGTGAAGGGGAAAGGATTTGATTGATTTTTTTTTTTTAAGCAGAAGCTCGCCAACTTGTAATGTGTTTTTTGAAAACAAACTTTGCAAGATGTACTGAAAAGATGAAGCAGGAAGAGGATCGTTGTAAATGGTAGCAAAGCACTTTGTGCCGTGTAGACTCTATGCAGTTTTTATTAATGCAACTTTTCTGGTCTTCTCGGCCCTTGCCCACTGAGGGGAAGTCAATGCTGAGGAGAATCTTAATGTTTCTTAAGGATGTCCCCTCCCCTTCCTGTCCTCTCTTTCCCTCCCCATAGAGCACCTGAACTCTTGGGGTTACAGTGTTGACTAAGGCAATCTATCTCTGAAGACATGGTTTTGGTTGACTTAGAACATTTTCCAGTGAAATATGGGGTGAAGATCCTAGGGCGATGGCTGTGGATTTGGGCTTCTGACCACAACTGCCTGGGGAAGGGCTATTCCTAATGGGGTTAAAAAGGAACTTCTTAAAATACAGCAACTTCTGAGAAGTTCATATACTTTATTTGAAAAAGACTCTGAATATAGTTTTGGCAAAACAGTCCTAGAATGCTGTGGATTCACAAAGATGTAATGGGAGAGAGTTTTTGAGGTGATTTACCATTTAAGCAATGTATAACTGGGAAGAAGTGCTGAAACACTCTAAGCTAAAGATTTTTATTCCACATAAAACTCAGTTGTTAGTATCTTATCAAACCCTTCATCTTTGAGGGGACTGTTTGCTGTCTAATGAGAATGTGTTGGAAGATATATGAATGGATAAGCCTATCTTGTTTCCAGTATCATTTCCAGGATTACCCACCTCTTATCTCTCTTGCAAATGCATTCCAAGACCAACTGGTGGTAGTTCTGTGTGACAGGGAAAGTCCTGGCCTGAAAATGTGAATGGAGTCGACAGACTCTGGATCTAGCTCTGCTAAGACTGAGTTGCCCTTTCCCCACCTTCAAAGTGGTGTTTGAAATTTTGTCTATAATTTATTCTTCCTGTATAGCACAAAGTATACTGTATCTTCATGCCAAGAAGGTTTAAGTTATGAGTATGTGGGGTCACAGATATTTTTTATTGTGTATTACTTGGAGGGCACATCCATGGAGAACCAACATTAAATATGTGAAACCTTCATTCATTCTCTCCAGGTGCCTCCCACGGGGGCTGAGTCCTGGGTACTGCCCGACCCCTCATGCTTGGGTACTCAGCATTTTGTAGGTATAACTTGATTAGGAACCCCAGAATATACCCAGGTTTTACTTTCCCAAAGTGGGTTATGGAAAAATAATGACTAAGACAAAACCCACAGTGGTGTGGGCGACTTATGCAGTCTTGATTAGGTGGGCTTTAATTTTATATGTTTCGTTCTTAGGCTGCCCAGATTGAACTGTTCTCCTATTTGATGAACAGGTGCTACTTATAAGAAAAATAACAAGAAGTTAGGGGATGTTTTGGTCATCTGACTCTCTTGTTCAAGTTCTGTATTTCTTTTTTATTGGAAGATAAGGAAGTGTGATCTTTAATGCTAAGAGATGCTTTTGGATGGCCAGAAGACCTGTGGGCTACCTGTTCTTTTTAACCTTTCATTGTAAAATTAAATTCTGTCTTTTTCTCTACTTCCCTTTGCCCCACCCCACCCTCATCTCCACTTCTCTGGATGAAGGAGCAGCCGAATTATACTTTGCCTTGCATATGTCAGAGTAGATAACAAGGATGATTTAAATTTATGCAGAGATAAACCGTATTGCCAGAGGGTCCCATTTCTTTTATAACATCATCATTTGTGAATATTAATGCTACCAAGGTGATGGGCTGCCCAGCTGACTGATCACAGACTTAGAACAAATGGACTTGAACTAGAACTTGAGTCTCATCCTCACATGAGCCCTACTTGTGTGTACTGGGGTATGAGGATATGTGTTTGTGAAACAACTAGGGTTCAAGGAAAGGAGGTGTTAAGGATTGTAGCTGTGGGAGTCTTGCCCAGATTACTCGAGAGAAAGTATAGACTCATAGACATGGATAGCTGGGTGGTGGATTTGCTCTGGAAAGCCATATTTATTTGAAGGGCAGGCCCAGAACTGAGGTCTTTCACCTTGCCTTACAGAGTTCTTGCCATTACATCACCTTGACTTGGATTATTTTTAAAACCACCTCCCTGAGAACTCACTCCATGTTTGTAGAACCAGCTCATCCCAGCCTCTCAGAGAGTGCTCGAAATCTTTCAGTCTTGTCCCCTGTATCTCTTCACCCGGGTCAGTTCAAGGGATCTTTGTTTGGTATCTACTCTGTACAAAGTGCTGCTTGTGATCTGTGAATGTCACCAAGATGGACATTTAAGTTACCAAGACCCTTGTTCTTGGATTAGGTCTTTTAAGGAGTCCATGCCCATATGATCTCTCACTGGGTATTTAGTTACTCAGTGATGAGTTGATAGCCCTTACCCTAAGCCTGGCCCTGGAATGCACACTGGATATAGAGTGGTGAACAGATGTGGCGCCCTGGTTTTAGGTATTCTCTTTTGCCTAAGCTTCTGTGATAATCTCTTTTACGTGCATCGCCACTTCCCTGATCCATTCTACCCATCATCTTAGATTAATATTTCTCAAAACCCCCATAGGGCACTGTATTGCTCTAGGATGAGGTATTCCTTTGGGCCTGGTGTCCACACATTTTTATTCATCTTGTTTGCCAGGGCTCCTCCATGTAAGCCATCCAGTGCATCCAGGCTGGTCCATTTGCCGTTGCCTAGACATGCCTCACGTGCTCTGCTCTGTGCCTCCATTCATGCCAGCCCCTCTCCTGAAATGCCTGCCCTTCCTCTCCTTTGGCTCACACACCTCACATGGCCCAACCTTGTCAGTTCTGCAGGAAGAGGTCTCAGCTTATTGTAATCCTCGCTTCCTCTAGAAACACAGCTCCCATCACTTCCTTCCCTGAAGGCTGCATGGGGGGTGGATTCCTTCCACCAAGGAAGCCCAATATCTTTCTAGGGGAAGAGGGTCATACCCTAGAAAGATATTGGGCTTCCTTGGTGGCTCAGCAGTAAAGAGTCTTCCTGCAATGCAGGAGACCCAGGAGATGTGGATTCAATCCCTGGCTTGGGAAGATCCCCCGGAGGAGGAAATGGCAGCCCACTCCAGTATTCTTGCTGGGAAAGTTGCATGGACAGAGGAACCTGGTGGGCTAGAGTCCATGAGTTTGCAAAGAGTTGGATACAACTGAGCACACACACAGTGGTTTTTTAATCTTTGTGTCTCTATTGATAATCTAATGCAAGTCCTATGCCCTAGTCCCAGAAAAATATGGAGATATATGAAATTTTGCATATAAGTTCAGGAGATGTAGAAATGTCTTGAAATTACCTGTGGATTCCTTAGGGGGTTCATGGACCACAGCTGAAGAAACCTTGTTTGAAAAACAGCCTTTAAAATTTACTGCTGTTAGTGTTCATTCTTGCTTGATTTTATCCCAGCCAGACAGGAGACAAATTAGAATGGGAGGTGCAAGCACAAGTAATCTGTATCGTTATCCACATGGAGAGTGCTCTGTGACAGGGAAGGAAGAAGAGGCGCCTCACACTGATTGAGAAAATATCCTTTTTCTGACAAGTTTGGCATTTTGAAAGTGAAAGGATTTTGTTGTCATGATCATTGTCATCTACCTTCTGACCACCCAAAATGTTGATTTTGCAAAATCAGTTCAGGGACAGGGGCTTCACTTCAGCCCTGAAACGCACCACTTCTGCATGGATAAGCTGACTGGTCTGTGGCTTAAGGTGGGAGAGAAGAAGCTGGATTTTTCCTTATAGGAATAAGTTCTGCACAATCAGGTTTTTCTGCATTAATTAATTAATTGAACAATTGTTGAGTGTATTTTCAATAAAAGGATGGTGCCTTTTGTTGATAGGAAACAACTCAGGCTTTTCCTCCTCTTCTTTTTCTTTCCCTTCTCCTTCTTCATCTCCCCCATCCTCTCCCTCTTTCCTCTCCTCCTCTTCCTCTTTTTTTTTTTTTAAACGGGTGAGACTATTTTCATTGCTCCTGACTATTACCCAGGATTCTTTGTTCTCCTGTCTATGCAGTGCTATTTAAGAAGAACAAGGACTGATGAAAGTACATTCAATGACAAATATTTCTTGAGTCTAAATGCGGAACTCTGGCAACCCATTTCTAACAGGTCCAGGATCTATTGCCTGTGACTGTGGCATGCTTGACTTTTATTCATTTACTTTTGATGGTCTGGATGCAATTTGCAAAATTCAAAAGGACCCATTGGTGTGTGAGCAGGAGGATCCTCTGGATGGCAGAACCCTTGCTAATACCAGGAGTAAATGCTAATGGATGTGGGATTTTCTTCATTTTTTTTAGGTTTTTAGTCCCTGACTTTAAAGAATATCTTAAAGGTAATTAAGGCACTTTAATCTTTAAGATAACTGGAACCAGCAACACATTGGCCTTGCCCCTTAAAGAAGGTTACAGAGAATACTGAAAACAGTGTAAAAGGAAGCAACTCACTGTTTTGGGGCTGACAGTATGACCTCCTTAACCATTCTGGCTCTGGCCAAACAGGGACTTTGTCCCCAGACCAAAGCTCTCTGAAACTTCTGCTGCTGGCTAGACTATTTGCATGCTCAAATGTCAAGTGGATTATTGCCCCTAATTATCAAATTTGTAGACAAATAAAGGGGACCATTGCAATAATAAAACAGCTTATGAATATGGTCCAGCCAGCACCAACACTCTTGACCATTTCCATGGGGAAACAAGTTATCTAGAGCCAAACATTGGTACAGTACTTAGGTGTTCCATACACAAAGAATTTCAGCAATTAACTTGATTACTGTTATAATGTTCTTAAATATTTTTCAGCTGCTCTTGTCCCTAATTACAGCTTTAAATATTTTCAAACAATTCACTAGCTATAGAGTGATATATATTTATGATGCTATTTCATTTTATGAAAAGTAGTATTACTAAAAGTGACTAATTCACCTCCCATCCCCCATTGGCAAGCATCTTTCCCCTCCCTATTTTTTTACTTTTAGCTCTAGAATAGAGTAACTTTGATTGATTAGTATAATTTAGACCTTCTTTAGTATTAAAAAAAAGTTACCCCATGGGTTTGAAAACAGTAGGATTTAGCTCCTAAATTGTTAAGTTAATCAGCAGTGGCTAAACAGATAGCAGAGGGAATGTGATATAATTCGAGGCTAGAAAGGAGTAATGCTTTGGGTAGTTACTACCTCCCTCCCTTAAAAAATACTACAATCTATAGACTGTTCTCTTTAATAGTTGTTCAGAATTGGAAGTCTTCTCTCATACTTGTTTCTATCCCCTAATAAGAGATCATGTTTGGCTTATTAAAATATCAACCGTGTCCAGATGATTGTATTTTTATCTTTAACAAATTATATCTGATTTTTTTTGCAGCAATAAGACTAGAGATAATGTTCAAATTTTGGAGGGAATCTCTGCTTCAGTAGGAGCAACATGTTTGTGTGACTCCTGTCAAAATGACTTTACCTAAAGTAAGCAGTCTCGTGGGATCGTGCTTATCAGAAACATGTGTTTTTCCCAGCAATCTGTATCCTGCTGAGTGTCTGACAACTCCACCCTTGATGAGGGTGATGTTCCCCTGAAGGTGGTGGTTGAAAAGATGAGGATCCAAGTCCTTCCTCTGGTGGTGGTTGAATTTCACTGAGTGGGAGGAGAAAAGGAAAGATGAACAGATACAGGGCTTCAAGCAATTGTGTGGTGTGGCTGTGTTAGAGAAGTGTCAGGCACGTTGAGAGTGTTCTGAGTGGTGGCATCTTACTAAAGCAATCCGAAGGACTACGGGTTTAAATGAAAGACAAGTGCAATCTGTAGGGAAGGACTGTTGTGGTTATTCCAGTGGCCAGTGCAGCAAGCCCTGGAGTAACCTTGATCTTTGTCCTGGTTTCTGGCTTGTTCTCATCCCACCTGAGTCTGAGCCTGGGAACTGGAGGAGTGGCCCTGGTGTGTTCACTCCTTTGATTCTGGAACTTCCTTCTTGTCTCTCAAAAGTGTTTGTGACATAGAATTTCCATTTTCTAATATAAAAAATGTACAAGAGTATATTTGTATATTTGTTGTATAGAAGACCCTTAAATGTTTGGAGACACCCACCTCATCTCTATGTAGGCAGTGGTCTCCAAACCTCTGCGCTCATTGACCTCATCAGTAAGACTTTCTAAGCATGCCCCGCAAGGTATTTATTTAAACACACACACACACACACACACACACACACACACACACACACACACTGCTCCAATGATTTGTTATGTACATTAAAAACCATAGCAAACATAGAAATTTACAGGGAATAGTCTACTCGATAGAGTTTAGAGTATGGGGCAAGAAGGACTTAAAGATAGCACGTAGAAGGCAGCAGTTGGTTAGAGAGTATGTCTATATTGTTGGTGGGCAAGTAGATGTAAAATAGGCATGGAAGCATGATTTTAGATCAAGGTTATTCATTCTTAAGAGCCATTTTTGGCTAGAAGAAAAGAGTGAATAATTAGATGTTACCTTTATAAGAACTCTTTTAAATTCTGTTTTGGGGACCACTTGATATAGTACATCTCTTAAATTCCTGAAAGTTTCCTCAGTACACTGATTTAAGCAAAACAAGAAAGGAGGGAGGGAAAAACCTCAATTATGCAAATGCTGACTCTCATGCCTGAGAATTTCTGAATCTGAAAAGCACGTTTTGATAATTCCTGGTAATCATCACCTCACTGATTATTTGTCTTTCTTCTATTTGTTTATTACCCCGTGTCTCCAAATGTGTGGGAGATGTACAGATTTATTTTCAGATACCTGAGATAGGAGGGACCAATGTTGGTATAATTTGAACCTACATTTCAGCTGCTTGGGGGCTGATGGGTGGACACTGCCTGGAAACAATGACTTGCACCCTCTGTTTGGCAAACACAGTGGATAGCATCTTGCTGAACGAGGGCCTCGATATGGAGGCGGCATTCCAGTGTTTACTTCTGGACCTATGAGTTCCTTTAGCACAGTTATTGTTAGTAGTTTATAAAGCCATATTTAAACTTGTACACTTGATTGTAAGATAGATTTGAATTGTGCACTATGTTGATTACTGTATATAAATGTGGAGATTCTGTATATTTGGTCTCATTGCTGTATGTATTTGATGTGTAAATGATAACTAATGGATATGAAATAGCTGGCTGTGAATGTCTTTATTCCAGTTTGCTTCTCTTTTGCAAATTTGAATGTTTAAACTTTACACCCATGGGGAAAATCTGAGATATTTTTTGCATCTAATATACTGTTAAGTGGTGGTCTCTTAGATGGTTGGGAGAATATTTTAGTTTTAAGGCTCATGTATAATTAGAAGGGAGGTAATGAATTTTTTAGGCGTGTGACTTTCTGATAGAATTTTAAATGAATGTTTTTTAAGTAGAAAAACAGGTCTCTGGATTATGCGGTCTTTCCTCTCTTGCCCTTGTTTCGTGCCCAGTGTGCCCGTTCAGAGCTGTCAGGACTGATGTCCACTGGCAGAGAGGAGAGAAGGAGATGCAGAGAGGGGAACACGTGTGAAGACTGTCCCTGTGGCTGCTGGCCTGGTGGGTAGACCAAGTCCTCTCTGGATAAGTAAACACGCCTCAGTTGGTTTTCCCAGCTGTTCAGGGAAGTAATTCTGATTCCCATTTTATAGATGAGAAAAGAAGCTTGAAGTGGTAGATTAGGTAATGTGGCTAAGAGACGCTCAAGTCAAATATTGGGGTCAGAGATTCACAGTGAGGTTTTGGAAACACAAATCTTACTTTCACACACATGCCTGGCAAGGAACTGCGAAGGAGAGGTGGGCCTGTGGGCATTTCAGAATGGGTGGAGGCCTTCAGAATGTTTAAAATCTGTTCTACGAATTTGAGCAACTATTATTCAAATGTTAGCTTTTTACCTGTTAGAGCAAATTACAACAAGGTAGCATTCAATATCTCAAACTTGGGAGTTCCCTGGTGGTCAAGTGTTTAGGATTTTGGGCTTTCATTGCTGTGGCCCCAGTTCAACACTGGTCAGGGAACTGAGATCCCCAAAGTCATGCAGCATGGCTAAAATCACCCCCCACCCCTAAACAAAACAAAACAGGAAAAAACCCAAACCCCACAAAATCCCAAACTCTTCAAACCGTGGGACTATCTATTAGGTAAATAACGAGAGAACCCCCCCTTTCCACATTCAGAGATAATAATTTGCTTTTTATCATTTAGATCCCCTTTCTCTGGTAACCTGTAAAGCCTGACTATTCAGCCTTTATTATTTATTGTCTGTGTTATTAGTAACATAGACCTCCACTGGAAATGCTCTGGGGCAAATCTACAACTATTTCAACTTAAGTGGGTTCAAACCCTTCTAGAACCTGTGTGGGGGTCCTGGACTCAGGCTTGGTGTCTGTCCCTTCAGGGAAGCTTTGTGCTCCTTGCTTTTAGAATGAAGGGGGTGGTTTGCCTTTCCAAAACACTTTGCTCCCAGAAGTGTTAAGAGAAATATTTTGCAACCAGTTGTATCGAGTATTCCATGATGCCGTTTTTCACATTTTCGTCTTTTTCCTTCACGGGGGAGATGGCACAGTCGGTCTCCTTGTTCTCTCGGGGGCGGCCTGTGTGGTTTGCAGATGGTGCCACTGTTGGCACCTTCTAAACACTGCCCAGCCAGGTTGGTGCTCACTGGCCACAGAATTTCCTTTTAGTGGTAAAGAGTTCTCCTGCCGATGCAGGAGATGTGTGTTCGATCGATCCCCAACTCAGGAAGATCCCCTGGAGGAGGGCATGGCAACCGGCTCCAGTGTTCTTGCCTGGGAAATTCCATGGACAGAGGAGCCTGGCGGGCTACTGTCCATGGGGTTGCAATGTGTTGGACACGACTGATTGACTGAGCATGCATGGGTACAGGCAAGGTTAAAGTAGCTTGTCCTTTGGATGAAAGGGAACTTTGGAAAAGAGGAAAGAGAACCCACCTCCTTCATTATGGTAACGTCTGCATTGCTGCCCTGTGTGCCTAGTGGTACCTGGTCTATTTGCCTGATGGTGTTCTTGTGGTGAAGACTTGGGGGTCATCTCCAGGTAAGGGATGGGCAGGATTGGAGTTCCCCTCCCTGGACTGTTTGGTCTGGGGCGAGCTCATTGGGTCACTTGTGCTCCACACAGATCGGAAAACCCTGATTAAAACAGCATCCCAGGCAGCCTTGGAAGGGAGGGGACTTGAGGGAAGGGCTAAGTGTGGGAGGGAGCAGCCCCAGGCCTCTTCCCAACCCTACTGTGCCAAGGGTGTATTGTGGGGAAGCCTGGTGCTGCTTTTCCACTCTCACAAGCCTCCTCCAGCCTTAGCTGGTGCATTTCAAGGAAAATAGCAGAAATTCTAAAGACTACTCCGGGGTGTCAATAGTCTTGATTCGATAGTGGCACAAAAATGGGAAGAAGGGTAAGTGGGGAGAAAGGACCCGGGGGCCAACTGTTTGGAAAGTCATCCCTTTGCAGGTGAGGAGAGTTTCTGAGCTGGGGACTAATGTAAGGAATGAGTATTTAGACGAGATTCACTGATGACAGCCTGCATGCAGCACTGGTCAGAGAGCAGCTGGACCTGATCTCAGTGGCTTGGAGTGAAGTCAGAAGTGGGACATGAGGACAGGGATGGGACATGGGGAGAAGGGAGAGCAGCCACCGTGCACAAGGAGAACCCGAGACTCCGGGCAGTGGGGAGCCCGGGAGGGGGTGGGCTGGGGGGAGATGGTGCAGGCGGCGGTAATGCTGGAGACTGTGGCCTGCTGCTGCCAGTGCAGAGAAAGGGGAGGAGGGGGGACTGATACGGGGCCAGAGCGGTGCTTGATTTTAGCCGCCCTGAATTTGAGGAACCAGTCTCTACTGGACTGGAGCTTGTGAAGGGGTAGAAGTGAAGCCACCTCCCTGGAGGGATTGCTGAAGCAAATGGGCTGGAGAGATAATAAAAAATTATTGGCACCTTGTATTTGCATAATGTACATCTTTAAGGCACTGTTAGAGTCAGTAACACTGAGACCACATCACTTAGTGTCTTCATTTACAAAATGAGGCTTCTTACAGGTTGATCTTTTAGATAGCTTCTGGCTCAAACTTCCTTTTATCCTTCCCTGAGGCTGAAAGCCACTCCTCTGGCAACACTCCACCTCCTGCTCTGCTGATTCTTACAGTGCTGAAAGGAGGAGTTAGTTGACCAAATCAACTAGTAATAGCTAATTAATTAATATTAACTATAGTGATATAATAATGAAGCATTATACACAATTATTGTGTTATATATATTTTAATATTACTGATAGCTAATTAATTATTAGTACCATATTAATTGGACTTCCCAGGTGGCACACTAGTGGTAAACAGTCCACCTGTAATGCAGGAGACACAAGAGACATGGGTTCGATCCCTGGGTTGGGAAGATCCCCTGGAGAAGGAAATGGCAACCCACTCCAGTATTCTTGCCTGGAAAATTCCATGGATGGAGGAGCCTGGCAGGCTACAGATCATGGGGCTGCAAAGAGTCAGACATGACTGAGAACATACACACCATGTTACTCTGTGCCAAGCACTGTGTTCTTAGCAACCTCCTTCTGTTTATCATTTAATCCTCACCATAGCCCTGTGAGGTTTTATCATTCCTCATAATCACCCTCATCACCACACCTTGCCATCAGCATCATTGGTTTACAGATCAGGAAACTGAGAGAGAAGTTAAGTAACTTACTCCAATCTCTGTCAGATGATCAGCAGAGCTGCAGTGAGTCTGAGAGTTCAGCTTTTACACTACTGTCTAACACTACCTTAATACCACTGAAGAGATAAAGGAGGCAGAGGTATTATAGACAGGCTAAAATGGAACAAGCGTATCTGTGTTGCTCAGAGGCATCATGCCAGCTGCTTGGAGTCAGATGGTGGGGGCTGATTGGGTGTTTGTACCTATGTCTTAGCATCAGGGAAATAAACCCCCCTTTCCCTAAAAGGAGCTTTTCCCTGTAAGCAGAGCCTGCAAAACTGCTTAGACAGAGCCCCAAGGATGGAGTACTCAGGGAACCCCTCCCCCAAAAGCTTGTGGTTTTATCTTCCTTAAACACTTGTGTTACTTTTTCTTTGCTGTTGACTCCCCAGGCATGGGCCATGGAATGTCTCTCGGCCATGGAATGTCTGATTTCTTGTGTTGGATAACTTTAAGGGTTTAAAGCCTGCAGCAACTGGAGGCCCCCAGGGGAGAGGCACAAGGCAGCTCTCCGCATGGTACGGTGCACGTAGTAAATGATCAATGAAGGTTGGTTACAGGAATGGACGGATTCTCAGGTAAAAGACAAATCAAATTGCAAAGAAATATCCAAAGTTTAAGATTTGATAAGACATACTGTGCCAAGGCAGCCCATAAATTACTCATAGAACAAACCACAGGTGACTGAAATACGGGGTAGTAATTTCTGGAGGCTCAAGTGGCTTATGCAGTCCTCAGGATCCCTTGATGGAATTATAGCCCCATAATTCAAACAGCTCCCATTTCCTTGACACACACACACCACACATCTGAATCCCAAATCCTGCCCGTGGTTGGCACTGTCTTCATCTCTACCCTTGCACTCTTATGTTGCCCAATAAATTCTCTTGTTAGAGCCTCTGGTGTTAGGCACATTCGCCTACTCTTTGTCCTGTAGTGTTGCTATGTATTATAGGATATTTAACTTATTAAGGAGACTGCATACATGAAAACTCTGTGTATGGCTTTATTTGGGGGTTTTGGAAGTTTATTCCTTTTAGCTCTGGTTTTGCATCCTATAAGAACTAGAGCGCAGTTAGAGATGCTTTCTTTGGATTCAGCCTGAACTCTGTGCCTAAAGCTAGAGGCAGAAATTCCTAGTAGGGAGGAGTTGTCTTCCTCTTTTTTTTCTCCTCATGCTCTAACTCTTTCTCTGTATTAGGAATTTGAATTCGTAGTAATATGGAATTGTTCTTAGCCCTATTTCCTGTATCATTTTGTGAATATGCAACTAGTAGCTTAAAAGTAGACATGTCAGATACAGTCATAAATGACCTTTTTTTTATTATAACTTCCCCTGCAAAGCTGCTCTGTAGGGCTAGTTTTCTCCCTAATGTTGGATGAAATTTTAGGCAAGTCTCATCATTTATCTGCTCACTATTAGATGATTGAAAGATAGGGATCCCTTTAGTCCCTCAAGACAGTTGCAGTGCTGAACTTATGGTTACCAGGGGGAAGGTTTGGGGGAGGGATAGTTAGGGAGTTTGGGATTGACAGGTACACTCTGCTATATTTAAAATGGATGACCGACAAGGACCTACTATATAGTACAGGGAACTCCGCTCAACATTTTGTAACAACCTAATTGGGTAAAGAATTTGAAAAGAATAGATACATGCATGTATATAACTGAATCACTTTGTTGTACATTTGAAACTAACACAACTTTTTTGGTCATCTTTACTCCAATATAAAACAGGAAGTAAAAAATAAAAATGAACACGTGTATACCCATGGCAGATTCATGTTGATGTATGGCAAAACCAATACAATATTGTAAAGTAATTAGCCTCCAATTAAAATAAATAAATTTATATTAAAAAAAAAACCACAAGCAGACAAAAACCAGTTGTTGTCCAGTTGCTCAGTCATGTCCGACTCTTTGAAACCCCGTGGACTGCAGCATGCCAGGCTCTTCTGTCCTTTTTGTCCAGTTTTCTGTCCAATTATGGTTCTGATATTAATATGTAGAGTTAAGGGCAATAATACAGATTCTGAATTGTATTCAACACTGAAGCTGCTCCTCTGTTTTGCATTTGTCGCCATCAGAAGAAGGGCGAGTTTCTTTTATTATCTTTCTTCTGTCAGCTTCCTCTCCCTGCCTCCTTCTTTCCCACTCCACAGGTATTGGCTAGCCTCAGCTTCTGAGGCCACTAGGGATGAATCCGAGAAAGGCGGAGGAGTTTAGGGGGACGTGTCTAACTCAGCTGCTGCCAAAATGGTTGCCGGTATTTGCAGATGTTTGAAGATGATTCTCATGCGCACTTTCCCGGGCCATTTGGAGACCTCCCTAGTACCAGGAAATCTTCTACCTGGAAGTTCCCAGGATACAGGCGAGTGCTTCTCTGGCTGATCACTTATGATTCTGTTGTTGTCCCCTGGTTGGACTTCTAGCACTCTTCCAAAAGTCCTTGTAAGCAAAGCCTCTTATTTATTTATTTTAAAAAATATTTATTTATTTGGCTGTGCTGAGTCTTGGTTGTAGCACTTGGGGATCTTTAGTTGCAGCAAGTGAACTCTAGTTACACCATGGGGGATTCCTGTTCAGGGATCGAACTTGGTTCTGCCAGGGAAGACCCAGCAAAGTCTGTTTTAGATGGTACGTTATCTGTGTCTCTCTTTGTGCTAAAATGTAGACCTCTCCAGCAAAATGTCCAGCTCTCCACCAAGCCCCACTGGCTCACTGAGCCTGAGGCAACTGGAAATTTCCCCTACCTCTCATTTCTCCTTTTATGTCTAAGACCCCACTACAGAGTGGGATTAGTTGATGCTGACTGTCTCGGGGCCTCAGTGGAAGGTGAGGAAGCGATCCCGTAAAATGTAGCATATACCTGTGCTTGGGAACCAAAGGATATTTTAAGGTGAGTTTGATGGTCCTGAGTCTGTGAATGTCCTTCACTGTTCTTAAGTGGGCAGTATTCTGGCGTCTCTTCTCAGGCTGGTTATGGGAGGCTCTTATCACAAGGACTTTGCTCCAAGCATCCTCAGCTTTTCTGTTCCTTCTCCTGGGCTACTGCTTCTTCCTTTATCATTGCAAAATAAGAGAATGAAAAATGCTCCCTTAGTTCTACTAAACTGGCTATCTCCCCCTCTATTTTGTCTCTGAAGTGAGATTCTGAGAAACTCTGAAGTTGTCCCCTTGGTATGTAGGGATATTTCCAAATGTACTCCCCACTCCCCACACACACCATTTTTAGTAACCTAGAATGAAGCTGACACACACATATGAAAAATCAACCATATAATTAATCTACATTCATTGCTCGTCTGTGCTCTGTTTTCTGCTGGTGATTTGGAGGGACTAAATAAGACTGATTTTAAATATGGGAATATAAAATTATATGACTGTGAAAAGTCATCTGGCAAGTGGGTAAGAGGACTGTCAAGGGGCCTGGAGATGGACTCCTAAGAGCCTTGGCCTTATGGAAAGCAAGTGGACTTTGGTGGGAAAGATTAGTTAATAAAGTTTCTCGTCTAAAGCCAAAACTGAAGGGTAAATTGGTTATATAGGGGATTATTCCCAAATAATGATTCAGGGAAGTTATAATGATTTTTGTTTTTATTATGCCTATGTATACGATTTAGGGTTAATCTAAGATGTATGAAAAATAGAAATCCATGCTTTTCAAGTCCAGGTGTTAGGTGCTGTTGTCCACTCAGCACACTATTGCCCCCTGGTGTCAGCATGTGTAAGTTGCAGGGGCAGTTAGTAACCAAGAATAAAAACCCATCTTAAGTGCTGATTTTTTTTTTAAGTGAAAACTTTTTGACATGTTAAAATTATAAATGATGAATTATAATAATAGAATGAATGGAAAATATTATAAGCACATATGAATTCCCAGTAAGTGAAGCCAGCCTGGGCAAGAGTGATCATTGATGGCTGTGAGGAAAATGTGGACTTGAGCTTCTTCTGGATGAATAGCTAGGAGTGAGGCACAAAACAGTGGGAGGGGTGTTCCATTAGATTGTGGGTCTTCCCAAGAAGTGCTCTATTTTATGATCCTTTCACTCTCACATCTAGCACAGAACCGGGCACATCATGTGTAACCATGCTGCTAAGTCACTTCAGTTGTGTCGGACTCTGTGCGACCCCATAGACGGCAGCCCACCAGGCTCCCCCATCCCTGGGATTCTCCAGGCAAGAACACTGGAGTGGGTTGCCATTTCCTTCTCCAATGCATGAAAGTGAAAGTGAAGTTGCTCAGTCGTGTCCGAATCTTAGCGACCCCCTGGACTGCAGCCCACCAGGCTCCTCTGTCCATGGGATTTTCCAGGCAAGAGTACTGGAGTGGGGTGCCATTGCCTTCTCCGTGTATAACCATAAATGTTTGCTAATGCTTGCTAATAATGAACAGTGTGTATGTTGGAAATAGTAAGCAGACTGGTTAAAAGTGGAAAGGTCCTGTTTTCAGTAAGCGGCAAATGATAGATCTGTGAAACTCCATAACACACGGCAGGTGCCAAGAAGTGGACCTTGGACTTTGAGTGGGATGCAGTGAGGACTTCTGAATGGAAGGCTCATAAGATGATACAGGAAGATGGGTCCAGCAGCAGCGGGCATTAGAAGGGAGGAGCAGGACATTCTGTACATGTGTTCTTTCCTTTCTGTTCACATTGTTGTTCTCAACTGAAGTCTTTTTTTGCTCTTGCTCAAACATCTCTGGTGACTTTCCCCTTTTACACAAGAGTCTCAACTTTCAGCCTGCTTGCCAAGCACTTCCAACACAGATGTCCCTAGCTATCAGAAAGTATGAAAACTCTCCTGAGCTGAAATGATGTAAAGTGAAGAAGCAATTACCCTAGGACACATCTTGATAATGAATGCACAAAGCAAACTGAGATAAAGCCCAGATACTCACAGACAGTTCAAAGTGGTGGTGGCTTGAGGCTGTGATGCTGAGTGTAGTTCCCAGAGAGGAACCTGGGGGAACCGCTCTCCCTGCCTCTGTAACAGCTTACTGAAAAACAACCACTTTTCTTTTCTCCCTTTTTTTTTGTAAAAGTGAAAACCCTTTTTGGATTTCTTTTGGTTAGTGGAAACAGGTACTAATGTAGGTCTTTCTTAAAAGTGAAATCACACAAAGCAGACTTTCAAAAAGTGGGGGATACCTGTATTTTGTTCCTAACAGCTTCATTTTCCTCTTCTATGTGAAGTTCCTCCTATGAACTCCATCCTTTATCCAGACAGATGATTCATTCAAAATTGTGTCAAACCCTTGGCCACTTCCATGCATTGACTCTTGGGATTTTCATCGTTTGCTTATCCATGCCATGATTCCATGCATAATGCCCATGTCACGTTCATCCTTCTCTGCAAGTCTTCCTGCCTTCAGAAATGGCCCTTTCTTCTTAATTTCTGAAGCAATCCTTGTTCATCTGTTCACTGATCACCTAGCGTGTGCTTACATGCTCTCCTAGACACCTCTTGCTGTATACCATATCCCCCTTTCTAGATTATAAACTTTCAGAAATGACACCTGAGTTCTTGTGTTTTGTAAAAATTCCTCTGAGGCTTCAGTAAATGTATGTTGTCCAATATGGGGATAGTGGAAATAGAGAGGAAGAGACAGAAACATGAATGATTTTGAAAGAAGAATTCACAGAGTTTTGTGATTACTGACTTATCTAAATCTTTCGTGGGGACTTATTTTTATTTGTGTGCTGTTCAAACTCTTGGAACCTATTATCATAGGTTCCATATACATCCATACTCCTGTGCAAAGAAATTCTTCCTTTTATTTGTCCTAAATTGCCCTTTATACTGATGATCCTATTTAAAGCATAAGGGTCTATATGCCTTTTAAAGGTTAGGGCACTGTTTAGCCAGACGCCCAAATATTTATATACGGAGACCTACAGGAGTGTTGTCTGATTAATACCTGTCTTCTTGGGAAAGCTCTGAATAATGTCAACATGAACTACATTATTCCTGCTAAAAATTCATCCATTTAGTTTAACTTGCATGTAACGACACCTGAAAGTCAGGAGCTGTTTGCTGAGCGCTGTTGCAATACTGTTGTAGCTCATTCATAACCAATGGTGATGAAGTACCCTCAGCATACCAAATGGGAGTCTCAGCATAAATTGGAAATTTAGGGGCTCCTGGAAACCTTTAATATGTGATGAATATAAAAGGAAAATGCATCGTGTCTCAGAGAGATCCTTGTTTGGGAAAAAAAAGACGCCTTTAGTAATAAAATTGAATTGGGTGTTAAAACTATGGTATTAACCACATGGTTTATGTTAATGCCAGTTGAAATTTATCAAGATAGCTGAACAATAAAGAAGGTGGAGATGGGACTATTAAATAGATCTGGGAGGGGCTGGGTAAGGCAGAACCTCTCCATTGTCATTTCGTCTTTCTCTTTCCTGTTTTTTGATTTCTTCTTTTCTCTCCTGTTACATGACTCTCCATGCTTTTCCTCCCCTCCTGAAAGCTTTTATTTCTCTTCCTCTTTCATCAGCTTCTCCTCTTTCCCCTCACTGCAGCGTCCTTTCCCTGCTCCCACTTCTTTCCTGCTCTCTGGAAGTCCACCCTCCCTCCACCTCAAATGACCTGTTGCCCCTCTGTTGTAAATGATAGAGGTTTGCAATGAGAGGGGCCTTGAGACCATCTAATTTAGTTTTCTCTTACAGGTGAGGCTGAAGAGCTCAAGGGAAGTTAAGTTACTTGTCACCCGGATAGCGAGTGATAGGGTCTGCACAAGAGACACCACATCTGAGTGTTGAAAGGGACTGGAGTGTCATCCATGTCACCCTTCTAGCCAGTGGAGAAGCATCTGCTGAAATGTGTGGGCATATTTAGCCCGTTTGTGAATATTTCCAGGAAGAGTAGCTTACTTCTTGTTAGGTACCTTATTATATTGTTGGGAAATTCTGATAGAAAGCCATTGTTTTAGATTAAATTCTACCTCTCTTTAATTTTCTTTCCCTATTCCTACTTCTGTCTACTAGAATTACAACAGAGGCTTTCTTTCATGTGTTTGCTCTTCAAATATTTGATGAAGCAATTGGACTTTCTTAATCCTGTCCTTCCCAAACCAAACATCCCCAATTCTGTTAACGGTTCCTGGTGTCACATGGCTTACACATTTCTCGTCATTATAGAGCCCTTTCCTTGACCATCCTGATATGATGACAACAGATTTAGACACAATACTTCAGCTAGTATTTAATCCATGTCTCAGACTACAGAGTCATTATTACGTGTAGTAATAATAATCATTATTATCATGATTTGGGAGCTTTATTAGTGCTCATCATGTTGGGCTCATATAGTCTTAGGTAAGTCTGAGATTAGATTCAGCTGAAATCCTCAGGTCTCTTCCATTTACACTGCTGAGAAATTAGAGCTTTCCAGCTCCTCTTTTCTGATTATGTAGATGAGTATAGTGTTACTTTAGGTCTTAATTTCTACTCCTATAAAATTCGATCATGTTGGTTTTGTACCCTTTCCTAGTACAGACTCCTTCTAGGTTGGTAGCTTTCAGTCGTATTCTTGCACCTACAGTGGACTGACAGCTTCCAGCTGGTGAACAGCTTTGATCAATGTGTAAATTCACTTTAACTATAACTGAATAAAGTGTCCGTAGGTTATAGGGATACCTGCCAGAGAGAGCATTAAGTGACAGAGTTCTGTTACAGAATGGAATGGAGGACACTTTGGCTTGTATCGGTTAAAGTTCATTTGATTACAAGCAATAGAAATCGATTGGAAGAACCCTTGTATCTCACAAAGCTAAAGGAAGAATGGGACAGCTAAACCCCAGAATAGGCAATTCTACAGTAAGTGTTCAGGATGTTTTCCAGAAGTGGTGACTCTCAGTTTCTGGGTCTTTCTATACTACCTTTCAGAATTCATGGTGAAAAATATCTGACTGCTCCAACTGGGGCGCCACTGAGGTCTCTGGAGCAGTCTTTCTTTCTAACCCCTTGCCCTGGCCCCATTGTCTCATTCAGCTCTGTGACACGTAGCCAGAGGTACAAAATTTTGTTACATATATACAGAGCCAACACGAGCCAACTCCTGTGTCCTGACTTCCTAGTGAAGGGGAAATATTATAAGTTATTCTCCCAATGATGCCTGCTAGAGGCATAGCAAAGTATAAAGACAGTGCCAAAGGAAGAGAGTGTGCTTACTGGGACAGGAGAATGTAGCCTTTTTACTGTATAAGATAGCAAGGTCAAGGCAGTAAAGAGATCTTCTTTTTTTTTTTTTTTTTTGACAAAATATTGCACTTTATATCAAAGTATAAAATAGTTATATATCTGAAAAATATGTGTAGGCAATTTACATAGAAAAATGCAAAACACCGATGAGAAAGTAAAGCAGACTTAAACTACAGAGAGATAACCATGTGCACAGAGAGAACACTCAACATTAAAATGCCAGTTATCAATGCAATGTCAATCAAATCCCAGTAAGCCCTCTTTTATAAGTTAATAATATATGTTTTATATATATATGTATAGTTATAATTTTACCATATTATAATACGATAATTAAAGTTATTTATAAATTTTTCCTAAATAAGCTTTCCTTATTTATGCTGCTTCTAGTGATTTTTTTTAATTTTATTTTATTTTTAAACTTTACATAACTGTATTAGTTTTGCCAAATATCAAAATGAATCCACCACAGGTATACATGTGTTCCCCATCCTGAACCCTCCTCCCTCCTCCCTCCCCATTCCATCCCTCTGGGTCGTCCCAGTGCACCAGCCCCAAGCATCCAGTCTTAAATAGCTGCACAATGCTGAAGAGCAACCACAGAGACAGTGAGAGGTTTAAAGACACTGCAAAATGTAGCTATACTGTAGGAGTGATTCTGCCATAGTTTTGCTGACCTCATTTGCTCATCAGATAGTCCTCAAATACTTATTAGGTGCTTATCACATGCAAGCCATCATCATAGGGGCTTAAAACCACAATAAATAAGCTGGATAATTTTCCCCTGATGGGGCTTATATTTTAGTGAGTACTTGGGCACACAATCAATAAGGAAACAAATGAACAAGAAAGATAACTTCAGACGATGATAAGTGTTATAAAGAACATAGAAGGGAGCAGCGTGAAGGAGGATGTCAGGAGTGGGCCAGGTGCATCGTCAGGGAAAGGCTTTCTCAGCTGATGCTTGAGCTGAGCCCTGAACATCTCAGGAGACTGTGCATGTTAATTTGGGAGACCTAGAGATATCTGACTTGCTTTGTGTTATTTTGAGGTTTTTTTTTTTTTTTTTTAGCACTTTTAGCTATCCTGAATAATTCTAGTATTTGAAAGTTAATTATAAACACAAGACCAAGAGCCCAGCCCTACGTAGACTGACCCCTGACTTGTCTATAAGAATCTGGTGACTTGACTCCTGAGGTAATAGTCCTTGGAGTTATCCAGCTTGGTGTGAATGAGGGGAGAATAAGGAGAGGTTTAGATTTAGTTTCCAGAAGCTTCGTAATGAAGAAGGGGGCATTCTGATCCCCCAGTTTCACCAGCCTGTATTTCTACCATTTTCCCATTGGCTACCTGCTTAGATGTAGGCCCTGGATGAACTCAGATAGTTCTTAGGAATAACCAGACCCAAAGCTTCATTTGATAAATGAGAAAGCAGAGAGTTTTAGACCCTTGCCTAAGATCACACAGCTAGTGAGGATGGAACCAAGGATTTGACTCTGAGTTTCCTGTTTTCCAGTTCAATTCTTTTTCTCCAGAACATCCTAACCCTGAAGATAGAGGAGCTGTTTTTTTTTTTTTTTGAGAACTGTATTTCAAACTAGGGTGGGATCAGAGCTCACATTTATTTTTTAAAATAATTATTTCATAAAATTTCCAAAGATACAATGACTATTCTATAATAATAATGACTATTACTAAATAATAAAATATTACATCTTAGTAAAATATATTATTGAGCATAATTAATATCACACATATTTAATAAAGAAATAAACAGCTATGGAATTACTTATAAGAGGCCAACGAACCTCCTAGTTGTGGGATGGGGAAAAGTATATCTTGGAGAACTGCAGGGAGGAGGTGATATTTAACCTGGATTTGAAGAATTAGGAGCAATTCACAGGTAGTGAGGGTGGAAAGTACAGGGAAGACATTCCAGGGAGATCAGCAGAAGTGGTGGGCTAGAGGGCCAAATAATGGGATGTTTGGAGGAGAGGCCAGAGAAAATGGTAAGAAGGTGGACGGGACCCGGTTGTAAAGGGCCTTATTTGCTTTGCCAAAGATTTTCAACAATATCCTATAGAAAAGTACTGTTCAAGGGCCCCTTCTGTGGTCTTGGAAATGTTTGACATTTCTATTGTCCAATTTCTATTGAACACTTGAAATGTGGTTGATACAATGGAGGTACTTTAATTTTAATGCATTAAAATGTAAATTTAATAGACACAGGTGGTCAGTGGCTACCATATTGGGCAGTTCAACTCTACAACATGTGGGGGCTTCAGAGATGCCAGGTAAGTGAGTAGTGCAGCCAAACGTATGTCTAGTGATTCCTCCATTTGAAGAATCGTGACTATGAAGCTGAATCTATGTAATGCTATGACAGTCAATCAAGTAGGAAAAAATAAATTCATGGATCAATTTTTGCACAGACCAGCCTCAGAATGAAAACAACAGCTATCCTGGGATGGAGAATGCTCATGAAACAGGCTTTTCTAACATGAATTCTCCTGGGATCCAAATGCATGCTGCTTTAAAACCACGACTCCAGGAGTGCTATCAGTAGCCTTTGTATCATGAGACACCAATAAAGAAATAATAGCAAATAAAATACTGTTTTATTAAGTCTCTCCTCTTTCCTTAGATTATTAGACAGTGCTGCTGCATTTCTATAAGGTTTCTAAAATTTCATGTATATATTAAGAATGCAATAATTAAAAAAAAAAATCCATTCTGGTTCATTTATGTGTCGCTAGTTAAGTTACAGATGATGAGTTGGCTAACAGGGACATCAGTCTTTTGTTAGCACAGGGTACTCCCCAGAGAGACAGCAACTTCAACACACGTTTTGGATGTATTCCAAATTAGGGAGGATATCTTTCAACAATTCTAAAAACACAAACAATTTTTTAAGCTTGTGATGGGCTAAGGCCTCCTTTGGCCCAGTGGGGCTGGGACTAGGGGGCTGTGGTGGGTACAACACTTGCTCCCCAACCAGGCTGCCTTTGGTGGGATTGACCTCGCTTCCAGCTCCTTGGAGCCAGGTTTGGTTTCACTGTTGATTTAGTCCAGGATTTTGTAATGGGCCTCAACTGCTGACCTCAGTTGCTGAGAAGATGCAACCATCAGGACCGGTCCTGGGATTGCTTGCCTTCTTGGTTCTTCCCCATCTCCCATCACCCTGCTGGCCAGGGTTAGGCCAAGAGCCCTGATCCAGACTGTAGCACAGGAAAATGATAAAAACTATAAGCCAGACCTTTTATTCTTTGTCCTCCTTGCCCTTTTCCTCCAAGGCTAAAGGCACACTCAGACTTCCCTTAAGTACACTGATCATTGGCCAGAACTAGACCGATTTCCAGACATACATGGGATGGTCAGGAACAAGCAGAGGTGCAGTGTTTCCAGGTCCGTTGCAGAAGGGAGCAGAGCTTTTGGACACCAACTCTATGTTCCTCCTTTTGCTTGGGTATTATCTTGAAAACCAGCGGGACAGGATACCAAGTCGGCCACAAGAGGGCAGCAAATGATTTCTGTTCTAGCTTTGTTTCTTTTCCACAGAGCTGCTATTTAGTCAAGAAATAAAAATTTGATGTTGATGAGAGGAATGGGACCTGGGGCTCATTTCCCTTCGCAGCTTTTGCACATTTTCCCGGGTATCCTTGTTAGTGCAGCTTATCGCTGGAGTGTGGCAAGTTCTGGCTGGCGGTCCCCCAGCCCAGGCACGCAGCATGGGAGGCCTGTGGGGTGGGGCCTTCTCTCCGCTCAGCTCTCGAGGTCAGGGTTTATCCCCAAGGAAAGGAACATTACAGCCCTGCCTTTAGTAGAGTATTTATACATTGTCTTGTTTCAACTTCCCTTCTTCTGAAAGATCCCTCAGATTTGGATAATTTTTGGACCAAGTTATTAGATGCTGCTCAGTTCCCAATTTACCTACACAGGAGACTGAAGGCAGAGGTGATGCCTGGAGGGCAGAGATCTTTGCCTCACTGGTCATGGAGAGGATTGCTGCTTTGTTGGTCATGAGGTGTGATCATTCTTGTGTTCCCACCTCTGTGTCTGTGAGGTGCAGACCAGGCCTAGGCTGACTCGTGAGAGTGGCCCTAACCTGGCATCATTTGATTACCTCCTTCTCTATGTCCTTCTCTCATGGGAGGAGCTTTTTATACTCTCCAAATTCAAATCAACAAATATTTATTAAGCACCTCTGGTGCTGAGTCACTGAGTAGATGCTGAAATGGCTATCAAATGGCACTAATAATAACAACGTATTTATTAAGTATGTATGCTCAGCTCACTTCATGAATGTCCTAAACAACACTAGGAGGCAAGTATTATTCCCAGTTTGCAGATAAAGAAATTGAGGCTTGGAGAAGTGAAGCAGTTTGTCACTTAGCTGGTCAAGGGGAGGAACAGAAAGTTGAACCCAGGCTTGGCTGACTCCAGGACCCTAAGTACACTGCTATATTGGTTTTCTTCTTAGAAAGACCTGCACACTCAAAGACCTTATAATTTACTGCGGTGGGTTTATAGACTTGGGTCTACATCAGAAATCACCCAGGGAACTTTTAAAAATCCCAATGCCAGGGTCTTATCCCAGGCCAGTTAAAGCTCTCTCTCTCTCTCTCTCTCTCTCTCTCTCTCTCTCTCTCTCTGTGTGTGTGTGTGTGTGTGTGTGTGTGTGTGTGTGTCTGGGAGAGGGTGTAGTGCCAGCACTTAAAAAATCTCCCCCAGGTGATTTCCCTGTGCAACCTGATTTGAGAAGCCCTCCTTTTGTGGAGGGGAAATGATGGGTGATATAAAGGCCAGGGACCAAAATGAAGAACAGAGTATATTTGTTTTTGTTGAGATTGCCTGTCTGTGTTCCTGCAAAGACGGGTACCTGTGTCTAAAAGGAGCTCCTGGCTAGTAACAGTTATAATAACTAACATTGCTTTGAGTACTTGTTCCTTTTGAGGCAGTTTTTAAATTTTTACCTTTATTAACTCTTTTCATTCTCACGAAAGCCTATTCAGGAAGTCCTACCTTTTCATCAGGTCTAAGAGGGTTCCAAGATGGCATCATCATGGTATGTGCACTAAGAAATAAAGAAAAACACCACCAATTCATTTTAAGTCACCATAAATGATGATCGTTTCTTTCAGAGATGTTAAAATGTGAGAAAACATGCATCTTAAAATTAATGGATTGTGTTTTTTTTAAAGTGTATTTTTACTTATAGTTGAAGAAACAGAGGCACAGAAATCTTCAGTAAGGTGTCCAAGGTTTCTCGGGTAGGAAGCGCTGTAAGCATTTACCATGTCATCAGTATTCTTCCTAGACATAATTTCCCTCATTTTGGCCACACTGCATAGCAAGTGGGATCCTAGCTCCTTGACTAGGGATCGAACTGGTGCCCCCAGTAGTGGAAGCTCAGAGTCCTGACCACTGGACTGCAAGGGCTGTCTCTTCCAAGACATAATTTTTAATGGTGACAGTGAGTTTCATATACATAAACCCTAATTACTTTAATTATACCTCTAATTTTAGTTAATCGTATCTCAATGTAAGTTTTTATATGTCTTTTCCCGGGCTTGGTCAACCCCTCTTTGGGTACTATTTTACATATAATAATAATTCAGTTAAATTGTCCCCACTTGTATGAGATAGATGCTGGGACATTGCAGGCCTCCTGTAGAACTTTCTGGTTTTCAGCCCATTGGGTCACGGATTGGCTGGTTTCATCTGCTGGCTTCTGATTGGTCCTCCTCTCTGGACTCTGGAGGAAAGTTTGTTGTCATGTTTGCTCGTCTCTCGGTCAGTCCTTTGTGCCTTTGAAGAGCTCACGATGGAGCTGCTGTGGGGCTGAATGACAAGACAGAGTTGAGCTCTTCCCGTGTGGACTGTATCTCCTGGAGGACAGGCCAGTGTCTTGGCTCCGTTTGTAGCCTTAGTGCCTGGCACGGGGTACACAAGCAATAGACTTGTTTCAGTTGAGCTACAGATATAATAAAGGAGACTGGGCTCACCTAGGCCAGGTCAGATAATGGAAGCACAGGAGACAAAATAAAAGTACCGTCTTCCTACACGCAGCCTCGTATTTGGGGGGTGGGGGGTGGGCAGAGAACAATAAGGGAGAGACTTGAGGCTGAAATCAGGAGAAAAGCTTTAGGAATGTCAGTCAAAACAGGGAGGATTCAGAAGGTCCAAGTGGGTGGAGGAATAGAAAGAATGCAATGCAGACTAGGATTTTCAGACGTTTATGTGTGAGGAAAATCATGTGGAGGGAAGTCTTGATAAGAGGCAAATTCTTAATTAGTAGTCTGGATGGACTCTGAGAGTCTGTGTTCTTGACAACAGCCCAGGTATTGCTGATGTTGTCTTGTCTAAGGAAGATCAAGTGGAAAGGAGAAAAATGAGAAAAGTTTTCAGGATGAAGAAAAGTAGGTAAAGCTTGGAGGTGATGCCGAAGGGCATTGCTAAAGGAGTCCTCTTCTCTGGACAGCTCTTACCCCAGGAATATTTCTCTGGCAGGACTAATAAAGACAGTGACCTTCCAGAAGGCAGGTGTGTGGGAAGGAATGGAGGCAACTATCTCGGGTTTTTGTCTATTTATTTTGTGCAATTTCAGCAAGTTGAGTTCAGATATTTTCTTAAACATTTCTCGCTTCACACTGCCCACCACCCCCCTAGGCGTACTGGGATTCCATTTTTCTAGCATTTCCTGTAAAATGGTTTCAGAGATTCCTTTTTGGGGAAATAGGGAATTTGCTAATTTTGAAACCGCTTTGATATTGTGGACAGATGCCATGAGAGCCCCAAATTCATTTGAAGATGAAAATGATGTTTGAAGACCTCAGATGGTCAACAAAGATGAGAAATAGTTGAAAAACATATCTAAAGACCATTTGCCATTTAAGGATATTATTTATTTTCATTTTTCTTATCCACTAAGACTTTCATTTTGCCAGTTCAATATGGTAAACATTTTAAGTCATGTGGGGTCACTTTTACTTTTAAGAATATGCTTCTAGGCTCCCAATAAAGTCCTGTTCATCCTAAGAGAACTCCATACTGACTGATTAAAGGGGAGATTGTACCCAGGAAAGCACTGGCTTCCCCTGTAGCTTCATGGAGTTCAGTGTCTCTATTCCCTCAGAGATAGACAAGTCCAGAACCCCCATTCCTTCCATGGTGAGAGCTGTAATAAACTGTAACGAGAAGTGGACTCCGCTGCAGATTTATGATTCCCAACCACCTCCCAGTGACTATTCGGATAGACAATATCTCCTCTTATCCCTTCTGACATATGACATCCCTTCTATCATAACTTGGGAGATAGCTGTCAGGGACCAAGTAAATGGTAACACTGGAGTTCAGTTGGTGATTTTTTACATCAGAGTAGTGATTTCAGGTGTATACTCCCAAGCTCTATGACGTGCAGGCTCATGTCTTTCCTGTAGAAGAACTGTTGATTTGTAACACTCATTTTCCAGATAATTGTTTTCTTTGGTCTTGTGTTGCTGCAAACCACTCCCTAGAAAGCTACTATTGTATTTTCTTCTTTTCAAGTGGTCCAGTTTAGAGAAGGAAATGTGTTTCAGATTCTTATCCAAAGCCTATGCAAACCATTTCAGTTTAGAAAATTGGTCTGTAAATCTTAACAGGGCTTGGGATTTTCTCGGACACTTATGTGGTTTCAGGTGGATCAAAAATGGATGCAGTCTGCCCTGAGGACTACAGCATGGCTGTCTGAAGCCAGCCTGTAACTGCAATAATGGGCAGTGTTATGAATGGGAAAAGAGAGGTAACCAGATGTTTTGCAATCTGAAGAGAACGTCTGTTTTATTTCCAGTTTAGCTTGAAGTTCAGTCCTCTCCAAAGGCAAAGCTTGTCCTCTGGGGCTCACCTCACCTTGATGAGAACAGTTTGCCTGCTCTCCAGGGGTGCGAGCTGATGGCAGCCAGATTGGAGCGATGCTGCAACTGCCTTGTCTGGTGAGGTTGAGCTGTGTGTGGTACTTGTGGTAAACAGTGACAGAGGAGGTAACAATGGTGTGCAGGTTGCTGGTGTGCCTGGCTTGTCAGGGGAGAGAACAAAGCAATGGTGTGCAGGTTGCTGGTGTGCCTGGCTTGTCAGGGGAGAAAACAGTGTGATACCTGCCGACATGTACTGTATGCCTGCTGCATGCTGGGCTCTGCACATTCATTGTATCATCTAACTCTCTCAGCAGCTATGTGAGGTAGGTATTGTCATTCCCTTTTCCCTGTAGAGGTAACCACAGTTTGGGGAAGAGCGATTTTCAACTTTCTGCCAGGATGACACGGAAGAGTCCTGCCTCCCCAACCCTGCTTTACCCTTTAGGGAATTCAGGAAGGGCAAGAAAAGGAGGACCGTATTAGTGGTTCAAGCTAGGACAAGCTCTCAAAGGGAAGTGGAGGTGAATGGAATAAAGCTGCTCTGTTTTGAGTCTCTAGGCTCTGACACACATGAGCATTTTTCCCGCCATGGGAAGAAGACAAGAGCAGTCCAGCCAAATTCTTTGAAATATCATGGAGGGTCTGCATGGAGGAGGGGGTCTTTGGGGTGGGATCTCCTCACATCATTGCTGGCACTAAGGAAGCTGTGGTGTGAAGATCCAGGAGTCTTTCATTAGTGTGAGGGGTGCTCTCCTGTTCTTTAAAATCAGCCTGGTGGCTGTCTTCTTATTAACATTCAGATTTCAGATTTTTTTTTTTTCCACTTTTCTTAGCACAGGGAGCCAGACTTTTGCAAAAGTACTTCCTTTCCTCTGTTAGAGCCACATGGCCCCCAGGGGTGAGGATGCTGCCACATGGCGCTTCACAGAGCTGTGGGATGAGGTCCCCCAGACCCTGGTTCTCGAAAGTCGAGTCTCTGCAGTGGAATCCTCCATTGCGGCTCTGGTTTACAGGGCATCTTGTCTCTCTTCTTTGAAACCGGGGTTATTTGCTAAGCAAAGGCAGCACAATCACATCTTGCTGATGCTCCCAGCAAACATCAGTAGCAAATGATCCTCTTAAGCAAGTGTGCATGGCTGGAGGCAATGCTGGGGGCTAAGTATATGCAATGGACTCAGACCCAAACAACTGTTCTGTCTCAATGCCACTTCATCAGAGGACTCCTTCAGAATACAGATGTGGAGACGGCACCTCAGAACCGTAGGCAGAGGGAGTGGGAGGAGGGGCTTCTCTCCACATGAACAAACGGCTGTATCCTAGGGCACTGGGTCCATGACCTCAGCTCCTCTGCTTTGTCCTTCTGGCTGGATAGAGGCTCAGCCACTGAGGCCGACCTGGATGAGGGCATCACAGGACTGGACCTGGGCTGGAACGTGAAGTGCCTTCTGCACACTTTGGCCCTTTGATTGCAGCAAGTGGCATTCCTATGAGTCCAAATGGACCATTTCCCATCCATTTTATTAAGTGGCAGAAGTCCCTGCTACTTGAATGAATGGTCTTCTTTTTGATTTTGGAAGAGAAAATCCTTGGCTATTTTTCACATCATCACTGCTCAGTCTTACCATTCCTGTCATCAGTTTATTCTAAATAGAAGGAATTCCATTTTCTGATGGGAACCTGGGACAGGGCTCTTTGCACAGAAAGGAAGTCAGGGAATGTTGGTGGCTGGTGGTGCTGGTATTACCAGGTTACTAGTGTAACAGGTGATGGCACCCCACTCCAGTACTCTTGCCTGGAAAATCCCATGGACGGAGGAGCCTGGTAGGCTGCAGTCCATGAGGTTGCGAAGAGTCGGACACGACTGAGCGACTTCACTTTCACTTTTCACTTTCATGCATTGGAGAAGGACATGGCAACCCACTCCGGTGTTCTTGCCTGGAGAATCCCAGGGACGGGGAGCCTGGTGGGCTGCTGTCTATGGGGTCACACAGAGTTGGACACGACTGAAGCAACTTAGCAGCAGCAGTGTGACAGGGGCATGTAGAAGTGGGACTGCATGAGCTTTCAAGCTCTCAGCCACAGTGCTGTTTGTCTGTAGGGTGGATGTGCTTTCAGATGACTGTTGGAAAGGCCCTGGGATTTGATGTTTGTATTTTTTTCTGGACCTCCATCTCAGTGCTTTCCTTTTTTTGTTTGGTAGGGTTCTGTTTGCTTCCTAGGCTGTCTGATTTCCAGCCACTGTCTCCTCTCCCCAAGGCTGGATCTTCCTAAACACATTTTTAGGCTCAGCCCTGGGAATTCATTTGCAGGCAAGAGGGATTTAAGGAGTTTCAGATTTGAACATCAAGTGGCTATTGGTGCTGGTACAGCCTTCATCTCATGCCCTGATTCTAATAACTGAAGTTATGGGCCAGTCCTGAGACATCATCTCACCCTGTGCCTTACATCTGAGAACTGAGCTCTGTCTAGCTCTCAGGACCTAATTGTTCTTGCTTCCACTGGAGAGTTCAGTTTTTGTATTATTTGCCTGTTATAAATGATTGTTTCAACGGTCTTCCATATATTTTGCTTTCTCCAGGATGGAGATTCTGCCCTTATTAGATTCCTCTCCATTCTCTCTCCCTGAATACCTTCTATCTGTAGAAGGATCTTTCTGATGCTGCCTGCCTGTCAAGGCTGCTGGGGTTCTCCTGGGTCCCTTATATTCCCTGATGAACTGTCTTTTTAGGTAGCATGCTATCTCTTTTTGGACTCCGAGTCTGAATGCCCATTCATCCACCCATCCACCCCTCCACCCTCCTGTCCACCCTTTCATGAACTCATCTATTCACTCACCAACCCATCTACCCATTCAGCCACCCACCCATCCATCCATCTATCCATCTGTGCATCCAGGTGTACCTGCTGTGTGTCAGCCATCGTGTTCTCTGACTGTACCCTTTAGAGATGATGCTGCACCTGTCAGGCTGTGTTTCCTGCCAGTGCTGATAACTAGATCTCTCATTTGACTCCACTGAGTGGGTCCAGGTGTGGTCATCTTCCTTGTTATCAGTCCCTTCCAGCTACTCTGTCCAGTTGTACTTTACTGAAATTCTCATTTGCCCTCATATGACAGAGATTTCAAATCAGTTTTTATTCTTTCTTTTATGATTCTGATCACTGTTATGAAAAAAATACATAGTTTCACCTTTTTAATCCAATTACTATTAACTCCATAGTATTCCTTGAACTTTATTAAAACTCAGGGTCTGGTCAGAGTAAATATAATTCTAGTGGTTTAGATATGCTCACCTTCTTTGTAAGTTATACAATTTGTTCATATTAATTCCACTCCTACTTTTATCAGGATAAATTTTGATGTGTCCTTTTGAGAAATTTTGTATCATTTTGTTAAAATCTCTCATTTTTAATACACTAATGGAAAACACAGAAAAAACAAGGTGAAAAAGAATAGATACCTTGTACAACTCAGGCAACCTCAGAGAGGGAAAAGGCTAGGGAGAAAGCCATCCCATGCTTTTTTCAGATTCCTCAATGGAGTCAGCTTTGCAAATGAATTGTTTAAAGCTGTTTCCTTTGAAGTGACAGATTTGTTCTGCAAAACAGTAAAGTGGTAGAAATGAGTCAAAAAATTAAGAGGACATTATAAAATTATTAGGTTTAAGGGAATATGAAAAACATTTAATAGTTTGAAAATATGGTGCAGGAAAATACTTTTTAGCTTAAAAGTTAGTGGCATAGATCATAAGTGAGTCCAAAGGCAGGTGCTAAATGCAAATTAAGCGCGAAACTCAGTGAGTGGGTAGAATACAGGAATATCCCAGGGAGAGGAGATTGGTCCTTTTGGAGGAAGACTGTTGGAATCTGAGTGACATTCTCAGGAAGGTCAGAGGCTTCAGGGTTGGGTGGAGATATTTAAAGACAAGCAGAGCCCACTGGAGTCCTGGACACTTTCATTTACACTTCCAGACAGTGTGTTCTGAACGGGCACTTGAATACTACCTCTGGGCAAATTCCTTAGATGTGGTGGCTGAAAGCCAGTCCTATTATTTCCACAGTCCTTCTCACTCTTAACCTTATAACAATTCACTTGATTCCCAAATGAAATGTTGCTCGCCCGTCTGTCTTTGATCTGGCGTGTCAGCGTCACATCAGATTGCGTCACCTGCTCTCTTCTCTCATTGCTATATCGTCTTACTCCGTTCCTTCTGAGCTGCATGTCCCTTCACATTTGGATGATTATGTTTGAAAATGCTGCCTCGACATTTTCCCTATTGTATCGTGTATCTCGTGCTCCCACTCTCTGTTGGAAATGAGAATGCACAGTTAAAAGAAACCCAAACATTTCAGTTAACAAGATAGGATGAAAACCTCCCGATGTGTACCATGCATTTGAGTACATCTGATGAGAACACCCTTAAAAAAAAGCACTCTTTTGTGTGTATGTGTTTTTTTTTTTTAAAGCATTGCATAGAATTCACTTAAAGTAGTTAAAAGTTTAGCAAACTCTAAATTCCAACCAGACCAAACAAGCTCTGGTTGGTTCATTTTCTATTGCATCTTTAGCAAATTGAGACCTACCTGCTGAGTTATTTGGTTCTCTCTGCTCTTTATTACAGCCTGGTTCATATTATTTATTATAGAATAGTATTATAGTATGTTATATGTTACTTAAATGTGATTACAATCATCTGGACCCTCATCAAGTTTATAATTATGATAGGCCTTACTTATTAAGCACTTCCTATAGGGAGTAGTTCGAGAAGGCAATGGCACGCCACTCCAGTACTCTTGCCTGGAAAATCCCATGGGTGGAGGAGCCTGGTGGGCTGCAGTCCATGGGGTTGCTAAGAGTTGGACATGACTGAGCGACTTCACTTTCACTTTTCACTTTTCACTTTCATGCACTTGAGAAGGAAATGGCAACCCACTCCGGAGTTCTTGCCTGGAGAATCCCAGGGATGGGGGAGCCTGGTGGGCTGCTGTCTATGGGGTCGCCCAGAGTCGGACACGACTGAAGTGACTTAGCAGCAGCAGCAGCAGCATAGGAAGTAGTGGTTTTCAAACATGAGTATTCCTATTCTAGGGTGTACCTAGGATCACCTAGGGAGCCCTTAAAAATCTCAAAGCTCAGGTCACACCTCCAGATCAACTAAAAGTGGGACCCAGTCATCAGTATTTTTAAAACTTTCTTGACAAGGTGTAGCCATGTTTGAGAACCAGTGATGTAAAACCTTGCTACTCAAAGCGTGGTCTGTATGCCCACACCACTGGTGACACTGGAGAGCTTGTTAGAAATCTCTCCTCAGACTTAGTGAATCTCAATCTATATTTTTTCAGGATCTGAAGATGCTTCCTTATGCACTTTAATATTTGGGTACCACTGATAGACACAGAAGGGCAACTCTACTAAGTATTTTAAGGCCATTCATTTGCAAATAATTTATTATGTTGCCATAATACACTAGGCACCGGACAAGGCTTAAATTCATCACTGGAAAAGTGGTTCTTGAGCACTATTTTATAAGGAAATTGAGGCTTGGCCAGATTAAGTATCTCAGAAGACACTCAGCCAGAATTTGAATCCTGGCCTCTGTTACTCTAAAACATAGTGTTCTCCTCAGTACTAAGCAGCTTCTAAGTATAGTTCTTGGATATTTTTTTACAGTAAATCAAATAATAGAAACTTCCTAAATCTTTATTAATAGCATCTTTAATCTGTTTATCAAGAACTGAAATAAAGGTAAGATCACCTGGTGAAACATGTAGTTCCTGGCAGGGAAACAGTAAGGTGAGTTGTTTGTTAGTAACCAATGCAGAAGGCGGAAGGCAGGGACAGAAATATTCCCCTCTGGTTACGAGGGAGTCCCAGGGGACTCGCTGAATATTCATTTTACGGATGAAACATCCTCATTTAGTTATGTTGGGGCTCTAGTGCGCCAGACTTCGGGTAACAGGTCTGGAAGAACCAAAATTGCCTGTGGGGCAGCTTCACGGAATTCGACATACATTCTTGTCATCTCGCTCCTTTGTTTGCCTCAAGGGCATCATTCTGGGGCTACTTGTTCGAAGATTTTGTGTAAGCAATTCACAGGAATTCTAGAAGCTAGCATGTGAGGGATATTTGATATGACTGAAAATGTGCTCAGGGATGTATATTGTATGTACGAATATTATTTCAACTAAATAATAATAATGATCTGCCACCGTAGTTCTCTTCCACAGATCTAATTTTTGGCTATCTTGTGTCAGTTTCTCTCCCAAATTAGAGATGGTTTTAATGGGACATTTCTAAGATATATTAGATGTAATAAAATAGAATAGGTAAACCTACCTTTTCACTTCATCATAAGTATTTTTTTCTATTATTAAAAACCATAAATATGCAACTGCTTTTCAAAATTATTGTTTAATATTCTAATTTATTTGTTGTTGTTGTTTAGTTGCTAAAGCATGTCTGACTCTTTTGTGACCCCATGGATTGTAGCCTGCCAGGTTCCCCTGTCCATGGGATTTCCCAGGCAAGAATAATGGAGTGGGTTGCCATTTCCTTCTCCAGGGGATCTTCCTGACCCAGGGATTGAAGTCTCCTGCATTGCAGGCAGATTCTTTACCACTGAGCTGCCTGGAAAGCACATTCTAGTCTATGGATACATCATAATTTATTTCACCATCATCATACTTTGGCCATCTTAATTTTTTTTTGTTTTAAATAAACACTTTTCTCCATAAATTTTTGTTTCACAACTTAGTTCATTTCCTTAGGATGTGTTTCCTCAGTGAAGATAGTGAGTTAGAGAACACGAACAGTAAAATTAGAGAGGGAAGGTATTCATTTACAATGAAAAAGGTAATTATCAAAAAGAACACTCATCAACATATTCTTTCCTTGTCATAGGAAAGTACAAGAGTAAGCTCATGATCTGTATTATAAAGTTGCTTTCTATACGAGTGTGTGTCTGCACCAAAGAGTTGGCATTTGAATACCAGCTGCCCTTGCAGGACTTGTGACGGTGATCAGCATGGTGGAACAGCTATCAGGATGGGAACTGGTACAATGGGGAGCTAACCCACTGGAGATATATTGGAGACTTAAATTAGGTGGGGGCAGACTTTGTCTAGAGAATTAATTAAGCTTCTCCAGGAAAGTGATATTTCTACTGAAACCCAAAGGATGCGTTGGCTATATGAATGATGGCAGAGAATCTTTCAGGCAGAGGGACTAGCTTATGGGGAACATAGGAAGGGCTGGGGTTGAGAAAGAGTGTGGTCCATTTAAAGAAGCCCAAATTGGCTGGGACACAGAAAACAAGAGTGGTGCAGGCCATGACTGGACAGGTGAGTAAAGGCCAGATCATGGGAGTCTTAGAGGCTGTGGTGGAGCATTTGGGTCTTTTTCTAAAGGCTAACCTTAAAGTTTAAGCAGCAGAAGGACATGATTATATTTGCATTTAAAAAGATCACTCTAGCTCAAGTGGGGCTAATGGAGATGAGCAAGACTGGGGAGCCTGGGGCCAACAGGAGCTACTACAGAGGTCCAGGCAAGGCAGAGTAGTGTCTAGACCAGTATGGTGAAGGTAGAGGAAGGAGAAGAGGTATTGGAGACAGCAGGAGACAGAATTAATAGGATTTGGATGCAGGGGAGAGGGAGGAGAAAAGAATGCCTCTGCTAAAGGGTCGTGTAGAATCTTTTGCACCTCTGAGGTGATGAGCTGGGGCCAAGGTCACAACAATTTGAATTTTTTTTTTTTTAAAGAAACACACTTGGCTCTTGGGAGAAAAGGACAATCTTTAAATCCCAGGAGGAATTCTCAAAGCCAGGATAAAAATAAGCATAAGAATGATAATATTTTTTAATATTTTAGGCTTATTTATTTTCTTCTAAATAGCTTTATTAAGAGATAAATGACATTCAGTAAACTGCACATATTTAAAGACTACAATTTGATAAGTTTTGACATAAGACACCATCATTGCAATCAAGATAGTAAACATAACCATCACCACAAAATATCTCCCAGTACCATCCATCCCTAGGCAAACACTGATCTTTGCTTACTGTATATTAGTTTGTATTTTTTAGAGTTTCATATAAATGAAATCATATAATATTGTGCTCTTTTGAAGGGAAAGCTCTGGCATCTTTTACTCATGAAACTCTTTTATATACCTTATCTGATAATTTAAAAAATAACCCTTTATCTAAGGAACTGATATTCAGAGAGGCTAAGTCCCAAGTTTACCCAGTTGAACAGTGGTAGTCCTTGGTCTTGGAGGCCATGCATTCTCCATTGCCAACCACAGCCTGGCGAGGGCAACTCCTGCAGTATGCATAGTCTCTGAGATGCTTCGTCTTCATGGCATGAGTCTAAGGGGGTGCTTAGCCCACATCTCATGGGTTTGGAGGTTGGAATCAGGACCTGCAGAATCTGAAGATGAGCCCCTTACCTCCAGGACAGTGCACATGTGAAAAATTCCTGTGTCAGAGAAACAGACACGAATGACCTGAATTTTTGTAGGATGTTCATTTGTGAAGGCCACAGGAAGGCTAGTGGACATCGCAAGGATGAAAAGGGTGGGATAGATGGTGTGCTCCCTTGGTTTTTAAACAGAACTCAGTGCAGATTGGGTACAGCAGAAGATAGGGGGAGGGCTCTGGTGGCCCTCCTTTGCCTCTGCCATAGCTGCTTTGTTCTACCTATTCCATACATTGTGCTTCTGGTCAAGATTTTTTTTTTTGCCTATCAGTTCAGTTCAGTCGCTCAGTCATGTCCGACTCTTTGCGACCCCAAGAATCACAGCACGCCAGGCCTCCCTGTCCATCACAAACTCCTGGAGTTCACTCAGACTCACGTCCATCGAGTCAGTGATGCCATCCAGCCATCTCATCCTCTGTCGTCCCCTTCTCCTCCTGCCCCCAATCCCTCCCAGCATCAGAGTCTTTTCCAATGAGTCAACTCTTCACATGAGGTGGCCAAAGTACTGGAGTTTCAGCTTTAGCATGATTCCTTCCAAAGAAATCCCAGGGCTGATCTCCTTCAGAATAGACTGGTTGGATCTCCTTGCAGTCCAAGGGACTCTCAAGAGTCTTCTCCAACACCATAGTTCAAAAGCATCAATTCTTCGGAGATCAGCCTTCTTCACAGTCCAACTCTCACATCCATACATGACCACAGGAAAAACCATAGCCTTGACTAGACGGACCTTTGTTGGCAAAGTAATGTCTCTGCTTTTCAATATGCTATCTAGGTTGGTCAGCAAATTGGAACTTAGTTCCCTGACGATGACTCAAACTCGTGCTCCCTGCAGGGGAAGTATGGAGTCTTAACCACCGGACCGCCAGGGAAGTCCCCAAGAATTTTTTTTTTGACAAGAGAACTTCATCCTTCAAAATATCTGAAAATCACTGATCTAGTTTTAATATTCCATCTAGAGATAAGGAAACTGAGGTTTCCTCATCAGGTTGCCAGATGAATAGCAGGAGGCCCAATCAAATTTGAATTTCAAATGAACAAAGACAAAATTTTTAGTATAAGTATATAAAAAATATTGCATGGGAAGACTTAACATTAAAAGTATTCATTTTTGCTGACTCTGACAATCCTAAGCATATAGAGCATAATTTGCATGCCCTAGAGAGGGTCAGGGCTGGAGTGTAGGATCAGGCTATGTGCCTGATGCAGATGAAAAGCCTCTTGTGCAGATGTGGACCGTGGTCAGGCTATATAGTGTAAAAATTCAAGTCTTCCTTTGCTGGAAGCCTAAAAGTTTGTTTTCAGAGCCACACAGCTTTCAGGGCTGGAGAGAGACAGGCTCGTGAAGGCACAGCCCTGGGTGAGGCCGATGGCCCTGCTGGGATCCATCGTGCCAGGCTCTCCACTGTGTTTCTTCCCGTCCTCCCTCCACTATGTGCTCTGGCGTTTGGGGACAGAGCAGCCTGTGACACCTGGGGTCGTGGTGAGCCACCTAGGGTCCAGCCCTCGAGCCGGCTGAAGGGGGCGCGCTGGAGTCTTCGTGCAGAGAGCGCCCAGCTTCTCTCTGGAGCAGGGGAAGAGGAGAAAGGGTCGGGGTGGGGGGCAGAGAAGAGGCTGAAAGTTAACTAGCAAAATCACTCAAATGATCTCCTGTCTTCCTTTTCCCTGACTCGGCCTCATTAACACGAGGAGGCTAATATTTGACTCGGGAGCGAAGGCAGGACTGACGCGCTCTCCAGGGGCTCTGTTAAATGTCATAAATTGCAAAAGCGCAGCTTGAGGAGTTTGTGAATGGCATCTGAGCCCGAGGCCATCTAGTAATATTTATACTGTGGAAGTTCAGCCTTTCCCCACCTTTGGAAAAAGTTTCCGATTTGTTTCAGAGGATGTCCATCTTAATCACTGTTTCGGGCGCTCTAATGGGCAGGCTTCTCAGTTCCCTGCTGCCAGGGGAAGGGCCGGGAAAGATGCGAGACTCCATATTGCGGGGCATGCTCGCCCAGGCTCAGATTCCGGACTTTTACTCCACCCCATGCCTTCTTTCTCTTTGGGGTGCAGTTAGGAAACAGGTCTCCATCTGTCCTGGGCCAAGAGACTCATACTTATTTTTAGTCTATAAAATCCAAAGAATGAATTATATATTCCTGTTTAGTCATGTCCAAAGGGTGTGAAACTCTTCGGGGGGGTGGGGGGTGGGGTGGGGTGGATGAATGTCACCAGTAATAAGGAAATAATAACTTATACTGAAAACTTATTACTTGCCGGGCCCCCTGTTCTACTGCTACTGCTAAGTCACTTCAGTCGTGTCCAACTCTGTGCGACCACATAGACGGCAGCCCACCAGGCTCCCCCTGTCCCTGGGATTCTCCAGGCAAGAACACTGGAGTGGGTTGCCATTTCCTTCTCCGATGCATGAAAGTGAAAAGTGAAAGTGAAGTCACTCAGTCGTGTCCGACTCTTAGCGACCCCATGGACTGCAGCCTACCAGGCTCCTCCATCCATGGGATTTTCCAGGCAAGAGTACCGGAGTGGTGTGCCATTGCCTTCTCCGAGGCTATATGCTATTATATTATTTATGTTTATCATGCTATGTATTAGGTCTAAGCAGTCTGTGCTGTGTGTGCTGTCACTTCAGCCTTGTCTGACTCTTTGCTACCTCATGGACTATGGCCTGCCAGGCTCCTCTGGCCGTGGAATTCTCCAGGCGAGAATACTGGAGTGGATTGCCATGCCCTCCTCCATGTGATCTTCCCCACCCAGGGATTGAACCTGGGTCTCTTGCATTGCAGGTGGATTCTTTACCCACTGAGCCACTTGGGGAGCCCAATAAGCAGTATATGTACCTATATACTACATGTGTAATTTATCAGCTTAGATATATAAACTATATAAATGTATATATTTATTTTCATACACCCACATATATATAACAGTTCCATATATATATATATCTCAGATCAGATCATATAACTGTGAGGAGGTGGATATTGTTCTATCCCCGTTTAAAGGCTGAGAAACTGAGGCTGGCTCTTAACCGCTAATCTCTCTTGCAGATCCAAGTAAAGGGTTGCGCTAGCTGCTCACAGTTAGGTTAGCTTCTGAACCCCCAAAGTCTGGCCTTCTAGGCCGTTCACAGTTTGTCCCCAACTTGCCTTTTCAGACTTATTTTGCACAACTCATCCTTGGATACAACTCAGATGTGGCTCTACTTTCCCTGAAGTCACCAGGCACATTCCTCCTCTGAGACTCCGTCTGCTGGGCATGTTGTGAATGTTGTCTGCCCATCTCTTCATAAAGAAAAAAAAATTCCATCCACACAATTCCATCAGGTCCTACCTTCTACCCAGACACCCTCGTGGCCAATCCAGACCGTCGAGATTTCTCTCTTCCTCTGAATTAGTGGAAAACTGCTCCTCAGTCGGGTAAACCTGGACAGCCTTGAAGTTGCTTTGTGTGGCTGCTCAAGTCTGATGCTGTTTCTTGATGACTCATTTCTTTGTCTTGTTCCCAAACTAGATTATAAACTTCAGGAGGGAAGAGGCTTTGAATGAACATAAAGGCCCCTCAGTCAGAGATACTGGAGGATAAGGGGTAAGTGCTTTGTTTTATACTTACTGGCTCTTGAAAGAACCACAAAAGAGGTAAGTGGTTCTCTTCTTTGGCAATTGGGATGCTCCTGGTATCTCTTGGAATAGGTGAGGTCTGAGATTTAAGACTGAACATAAGCAGACACTCATACAATACCGGCCTTACCCAAATTCTATTTTCCTGAAATTATTCCATAAAAGCCATGATAAGATTGTAGCACTGCAGTGAGTTTGTGTTCTTACAGGAACACAGAGTCACTGGTTACAAGCAGCAGGCCACTCTGAGCTGGACTTTCCCTTTCTTTCTGGCATGACTTGGGTGACCACAGACTCAGGAGGCATTAGCCTGGGGTACGTCAGTGTTACTTGAGTCATTGTCCCATCAACTGTCGTGAGTTCCCACTAATTGCCTCCCCTTAAGTGCAAAGCAATGACTCGGAAAGGCCGGACGTCTGACTGAAGATGTAGGGCTGAAGTCTAGCGATGCCAGCACCAACTTGGTGTCCAGTCATGAATGGTTCACTAAATTGAGCTCATGCTTATTTTTTGATGTAAAAGTGAGCTAAGATGGGGGATTGAAAGGAAGAAAAATTATGCTGAAGTGTTTTTGGCTTTCACAAAATTTGGTGAGTTTTGCAGGACTTTTTCTAATTGAACACTTGGGTGTCTTAGGGAGCATTTGTTTTTTGTGGATGAGATAAACTAAAGGTGAACTCTTTCTGGAAATGTGTAAGCATTTTGTGCCTATGCCCTTGGTGAAGTATCCAAGCTTACACCCATGGTCCTCTGGTCTCCACCTTTCCTCAGCTTTCTTCACTGCCCTGAGAGGGCTGTTTGTTCTCATGGTAAGCAGAGGAGAACTTCTGGGGACAGAGAGTGATGACTGCTTTTCTTTTGTGTTCATCATAAAGATTGATAATCTGCATATAATTTCCATATTGGGCTGTAAGTAGGAGTAATTATAAAATAATTAAATGTGCTAAGAGTGGTCAGGTCTGTTAAAAGAACAATTATGTAGCTAATTCCTCTGTGTTGCCTTCACTTTGAGTTAAAATGAAATAATTTGAAATAGAATATCAGCTTTCAGAATGAACATTTCAGAGCCCTCTTTTGTTACACAGTTTACCTGTGATAGAATTTATTTTTTCTTTCTCAAAGCTTAATGAACAGATTCGGTCTTAGGACTTCCAACCAGTGCAGAGACAAAGAGAATTCAAGACTGTGCCATGGTTGAACTGTCCCCATTGCATTTGTTCATGCTTCTGTTAGAAGCCTGCCAGTCTTTCAGCATCTAGTTCAAATACCACCTTCTATTGAAGATATTCTGTTATCTGAATTATCTTGAGTTCCTCCCTGATCATGATACACACTACTTCTATAGTAGAACTTCAGTTCAGTTCAGTTCAGTCACTCAGTCATGTCTGACTCTTTGCGACCCCATGAATCTCAGCATGCCAGGCCTCCCTGTCCAACACCAACTCCCAGAGTTCACTCAAACTCACGTCCATTGAGTCGGTGATGCCATCTAGCCATCTCATCCTCTGTTGTCCCCTTCTCCTCCTGCCCCCAATACCTCCCAGCATCATAGTCTTTTCCAGTGAGTCAACTCTTTGCATGAGGTGGCCAAAGTACTGGAGCTTCAGCTTTAGCATCATTCCTTCCAAAGAACTCCCAGGACTGATCTCGTTTAGAATGGACTGGTTAGAACTCCTTGGAGTCTAAGGGACTCTCAAGAGTCTTCTCCAACACCACAGTTCAAAAGCATCAATTCTTCGGCCCTCGCTGGGAGGGATTGGGGGCAGGAGGAGAAGGGGACAACAGAGGATGAGATGGCTGGATGGCATCACTGATTCAATGGACATGAGTCTGGGTGAACTCCAGGAGTTGGTGATGGACAGGGAGGCCTGGCATGCTGCGATTCATGGGGTCGCAAAGAGTCAGACATGACTGAGCGACTGAACGGAACTGAACTGAACAGCTTTCTTCACAGTCCAACTCTCATATCCATACATGACTACTGGAAAAACCATAGCCTTGACTAGACGGACCTTTGTTGGCAAAGTAATGTCTCTGCTTTTGAATATGCTGTCTAGGTTGGTCATAACTTTCCTTCCAAGGAGTAAGCGTCTTGTAAAATTTCATGGTTTAGCCACCATCTGCAGTGATTTTGGAGCCCCCCCAAAATAAAGTCTGACACTGTTTCCCCTGTTTCCCCATCTATTTGACATCAAGTGATGGGGCCAGATGCCATGATGTTAATTTCCTGAATGCTGAGCTTTAAGCCAACTTTTTCACTCTCCTCTTTCACTTTCATCTAGAGGCTTTTGAGTTCCTCTTCACTTTCTGCCATAAGGGTGGTGTCATCTGCATATCTGAGGTTATTGATATTTCTCCCAGCAATCTTGATTCCAGCTTGTGCTTCATCCAGCCCAGCGTTTCTCATGATGTACTCTGCATATAAGTTAAATAAACAGGGTGACAATATACAGCCTTGACGTACTCCTTTTCCTATTTGGAACCAGTCTGTTGTTCCATGTCCAGTTCTAACTGTTGCTTCCTGACCTGCATACAGGTTTCTCAAGAGGCAGGTCAGGTGGTCTGGTATTCCCATCTCTTTCAGAATTTTCCACAGTTTATTGCGATCCACACAGTCAAAGCCTTTGGCGTAGTCAATAAAGCAGAAATAGATGTTTTTCTGGAACTCTCTTGCTTTTTTGATGATGCAGCAGATGTTGGCAATTCGATCTCTGGTTCCTCTGCCTTTTCTAAAACCAGCTTGAACATCTGGAAGTTCACAGTTCACCTATTGCTGAAGCCTGGCTTGGAGAATTTTGAGCATTACTTTACCAGTGTGTGAGATGAGTGCAATTGCGCAGTAGTTTGAGCATTCTTTGGCATTGCCTTTCTTTGGGATTAGAATGAAAACTGACCTTTTCCAGTCCTGTGGCCACTGCTGAATTTTCCAAATTTGCTGGCATATTGAGTGCAGCACTTTCACAGCATCATCTTTCAGGATTTGAAATAGCTCAACTGGAATTCCATCACCTCCACTAGCCTTGTTTGTAGTAATGCTTTCTAAGGCCCACTTGACTTCACATTCTAGAAAGCCTTTTATTATGTTTATCATCAAAAACCCATAAAATAAGACAGATTTTACAGAGTTCTAAGTTCTAAGTTCGACATTCTAGGAATCAGCGAACTAAAATGGACTGGAATGGGTGAATTTAACTCAGATGACCATTATATCTACTACTGTGGGCAGGAATCCCTTAGAAGAAATGGAGTAGCCATCATGGTCAACAAAACAATCCGAAATGCAGTACTTGGATGCAATCTCAAAAATGACAGGATGATCTCTATTCATTTCCAAGGCAAACCATTCAATATCACAGTAATCCAAGTCTATGCCCCAACCAGTAATGCTGAAGAAGCTGAAGTTGAATGGTTCTATGAAGACCTATAAGACCTTTTAGAACTAATACCCAAAAAAGATGTCCTTTTCATTATAGGGGACTGGAATGCAAAAGTAGGAAGTCAAGAAACACTTGGAGTAACAGGTAAATTTGGCCTTGGAATACGGAATGAAGCAGAGCAAAGGCTAATAGAGTTTTGCCAAGAGAACACACTGGTCATAGCAAACACCCTCTTCCAACAACACAAGAGAAGACTCTACACATGGACATCACCAGATGGTCAACACCAAAATCAGATTGATTATATTATTTGCAGCCCAAGATGGAGAAGCTCTATACAGTCAGCAAAAACAAGACTGGGAGCTGACTGTGGCTCAGATCATGAACTCCTTATTGCCAAATTCAGACTTAAATTAAAGAAAGTGGGGAAAACCACTAGACCATTCAGGTATGACCTAAATCAAATTCCTTATGATTATACAGTGGAAGTGAGAAATAGATTTAAGGGCCTACATCTGATACACAGAGTGCTTGATGAACTATGGACGGAGGTTTGTGACATTGTACAGGAGACAGGGATCAAGACCATCCCCATGGAAAAGAAATGCAAAAAAGCAAAATGGCTGTCTGGGGAGGCCTTGCAAATAGCTGTGAAAAGAAGAGAAGTGAAAAAGAAAGATACAAGCATCTGAATGCAGAGTTCCAAAGAATGGCAAGGAGAGATAAGAAAGCCTTCCTCAGGGATCAATGCAAAGAAATAGAGGAAAACAACAGAATGGGAAAGACTAGAGATCTCTTCAAGAAAATTAGAGATACCAAGGGAACATTTCATGCAAAGATGGGCTCAATAAAGGAGAGAAATGGTATGGACCTAACAGAAATAGAAGATATTAACAAGAGGTGGCAAGAATACACAGAAGAACTGTACAAAAAAGATCTTCATGACCCAGATAATCACAATGGTGTGATCACTCACCTAGAGCCAGACATCCTGGAATGTGAAGTCAAATGGGCCTTAGAAAGCATCACTACAAACAAAGCTAGTGGAGGTGATGGAATTCCAGTTGTGCTATTTCAAATCCTGAAAGATGATGCTGTGAAAGTGCTGCACTCAATATGCCAGCAAATTTGGAAAATTCAGCAGTGGCCACAGGACTGGAAAAGGTCAGTTTTCATTCTAATCCCAAAGAAAGGCAATGCCAAAGAATGCTCAAACTACTGCGCAATTGCACTCATCTCACACACTGGTAAAGTAATGCTCAAAATTCTCCAAGCCAGGCTTCAGCAATAGGTGAACTGTGAACTTCCAGATGTTCAAGCTGGTTTTAGAAAAGGCAGAGGAACCAGAGATCGAATTGCCAACATCTGCTGCATCATCAAAAAAGCAAGAGAGTTCCAGAAAAACATCTATTTCTGCTTTATTGACTACGCCAAAGGCTTTGACTGTGTGGATCGCAATAAACTGTGGAAAATTCTGAAAGAGATGGGAATACCAGACCACCTGACCTGCCTCTTGAGAAACCTGTATGCAGGTCAGGAAGCAACAGTTAGAACTGGACATGGAACAACAGACTGGTTCCAAATAGGAAAAGGAGTACGTCAAGGCTGTATATTGTCACCCTGTTTATTTAACTTATATGCAGAGTACATCATGAGAAACGCTGGGCTGGATGAAGCACAAGCTGGCGTCAAGATTGCTGGGAGAAATATCAATAACCTCAGATATGCAGATGACACCACCCTTATGGCAGAAAGTGAAGAGGAACTCAAAAGCCTCTAGATGAAAGTGAAAGAGGAGAGTGAAAAAGTTGGCTTAAAGCTCAACATTCAGGAAATTAACATCATGGCATCTGGCCCCATCACTTGATGTCAAATAGATGGGGAAACAGGGGAAACAGTGTCAGACTTTATTTTGGGGGGGCTCCAAAATCACTGCAGATGGTGGCTAAACCATGAAATTTTACAAGACGCTTACTCCTTGGAAGGAAAGTTATGACCAACCTAGACAGCATATTCAAAAGCAGAGACATTACTTTGCCAACAAAGGTCCGTCTAGTCAAGGCTATGGTTTTTCCAGTAGTCATGTATGGATATGAGAGTTGGACTGTGAAGAAGGCTGAGCGTCGAAAATTGATGCTTTTGAACTGTGGTGTTGGAGAAGACTCTTGAGAGTCCCTTGGACTGCAAGGAGATCCAACCAGTCCATTCTAGAGGAGATCAGTCCGGGTGTTCTTTGGAAGGAATGATGCTGAAGCTGAAACTCCAGTACTTTGGCCACCTCCTGCGAAGAGTTGACTCATTGGAAAAAATTCTGATGCTGGGAGGGATTGGGGGCAGGAGGAAAAGGGGACGACAGAGGATGAGATGGCTGGATGGCATCACCGACTCGATGGATGTGAGTTTGAGTGAACTCTGGGAGTTGGTGATGGACAAGGAGGCCTGGCATGCTGCGATTCATGGGATCACAAAGAGTCAGACACGACTGAGTGACTGAACTGAACTGAAGTGATAGTGCTTTTTAGTTTATGAAACATTTTCACATATCTCATTTTTATCCTCATAATAACCTTGTAAATACACACAGTATTGCAGATTTATAGCTTATGAAACAAAAGCTGACATGACTCAAATCAAGAGTTTTAAATTCAAATGCCCATAGGAGCTAAGCAAATATAAATACAAAGCAGTCTGTTCAGGTGTGTATCGGTCAGCATAAAGTATGGACAGTAACAAAATGATCCCCAAATCTTGGTGACTTGTATCAACAAAGGGTTATTAATATTTCTCAATCAGGTTTCATGTTCATTGCAGATGCACTGTGGTCCTGTTCGATCTATCCTCACTCTGGAATTCAGGCTGACAAGCAGGGACATTGCTGGGAGTGAGGCAAGAGAAAATATGGTACAGCCATGTGATGGCTTCTGAAGATCTTACCTGGAAGTGGTGCGCATCTCATTTGCTCACTAATTAAAACATGTCCTTTTCTTCAAGTTTCTCTAGTATTAATAGATCTGTTTGAAAAGGACAGGACTTCCCAGGTGGTGCTAGTGGTAAAGAACCTGCCTGCCAGTGCAGGAGACATAAGAGATGCAGGTTGAATCCCTAGGTTGGGAAGATCCCCTGGAGGAGGGCCTGGTAGCCCACTTTGTATTCTTGCCTGGAGAATGGAATGGACAGAGGAGCCTGGTGGGCTACCGTCCATAGAGTCACAGTGAGTCAGACATGACTAAAGTGACTTAGCATGCACACGCACACACACATGAACAAGACATCCATCCTGCATTCAGATCAGATCAGATCAGATCAGTCACTCAGTCGTGTCCGACTCTCTGCAACCCCAGGAATCGCAGCATGCCAGGCCTCCCTGTCCATCACCAACTCCCAGAGTTCACTCAGACTCACGTCCATCATGTCAGTGATGCCATCCAGCCATCTCATCCTCTATCGTCTCCTTCTCCTCCTGCCCCCAATCCCTCCAGCATCAGAGTCTTTTCCAATGAGTCAACTCTTCACATGAGGTGGCCAAAGTACTGGAGTTTCAGCTTTAGCATTATTCCTTCCAAAGAAATCCCAGGGCTGATCTTCTTCAGAATGGACTGGTTGGATCTCCTTGCAGTCCTAGGGACTCTCAAGAGTCTTCTCCAACACAACAGTTCAAAAGTATCAGTTCTTCGGCGCTCAGCCTTCTTCACAGTCCAACTCTCACATCCATACATGACCACAGGAAAAACCATAGCCTTGACTAGACGGACCTTTGTTGGCAAAGTAATGTCTCTGCTTTTGAATATGCTATCTAGGTTGGTCATAACTTTCCTTCCAAGGAGTAAGCGTCTTTTAATTTCATGGCTGCAGTCGGGGTTGGAAAACTGATTCATGTTCATGAGCTGGATCTGGCCCACTGCTTGTTTTTGTGTGGCTTGTGAACTAAGAATGATGTTTAGGTTTTTAAAAGATTGAAAAAAAGTCAAAAGAAAAATAATATTTTGTGAGATGTGAAACTTACATGAAATTAAGATTGTAGCATTTTTGTAAATAAAGTTTTACTTAGATGAAGCCACTCATTTGTGTGTTGTCTGTGGCTGCTGTCATGATGTAGTGACAGAGATGAGTAGTGGTGGCAGACTGTATGGCTCACACAGCCTCAAGTATTTGCTGTCTGGCTCTTTACAGGACCACTTTGTTGTACTCTGTCTTGTATCATTGGTCAGAAATCAACTTGGTCAGGTAGGAGTTCAGACGGTCTCAGCTGCTTTTTTTTTTTGGACAGTCTTTGTGGACAAAGTGTTTGGAATCTAGGACCACTGTAAGAGGTGGCGGGTGTGTGCTGTTCAAATCACTACCGGTATGACTGGAGCCCCTGAACTTGTGTGATGTGCTGCCTTGCTCACTCTAGCCGATGTTAGTTAGGGTCTATATGCAGAAAGTTTCTTATCTCTTACTTGGAACACTTTCAAAATGGCATATAAATTGTAACAAGTGTAAATAAGTGATATTATAAAGCAAATGTTAGGCCATGGAAAATCCTGGAAACAAATACAGTAGACAAAAGATGGATATTTTTGATGCATAAAGAGCTCTTAAAAATAAATAGGAAAAAGATAAATACCATAATATAAACAATGGATAAAAATTATAAATATTTAAGCAAATGTCCAAAAAGCATATGATAAAATGTTTAAGCTCGTGAGTAAACAAAGAAATGCTGATTAAAATAGCATGCTCTCAATTTCACCTATTAAATTTCCAAAAACTGGAAATGCCCTGTATTGGTAAAGATACAAGAAATAGAGCATATTCTACAAATATGTACAATTTTTGATGGGCGCTTGTTAATATAAAAGTAAATCTTAAAAACACTCACGCTTTCTAACTTTGTCTCTTTCAAGGAATTTATAAGGAACAAGTAATAGAGATGCACAAAGAGTTTTATGCACAAACTTTTACTATTGATGTTATTTGTAATATAGAAAATTAGAAACAATTTAAATAGCTCACAGCAAATACTATTCAAGCAGTAATATTATGTTATAAAAGAAAAATTAGTGTCATCAGCTCAGTTCAGTTGCTCAGTCATGTCCAGCTCTTTGCAACCTCATGGACTGCAGCACGCCAGGCTTCCCTATCCATCACCAACTCCCAGAGCCTCCAAAATCACTGCAGATGGTGCTTGCAGCCATGAAATTAAAAGAGGCTCAGCTTTCTTTATAGTCCAAATCTCCCATCCATACATGAGTACTGGAAAAACCATATCTTTGACTAGATGAACCTTTGTTGGCAAAGTAACGTCTCTGCTTTTTAATATGCTATCTAGGCTGGTCATAGCTTTTCTTCCAAGGTGCAAGTGTCTTTTAATTCCATGACTGCGGTCACCATCTGCAGTTATTTTGGAGCCCATAAAAATAGAGTCTGTCACTGTTTCCATTGTTTCCCCATCTATTTGCCATGAAGTGATGGGACCAGGTGCCATGATCTTTGTTTTTTGAATGTTGAGTTTTAATCCAGGTTTTTCACTCTCTTGCACTTTCATCAAGAGGTACTTTAGTTCTTCTTTAGTGTCATAGGAGATTATTTAAGTATATCATTAAGTGAAATAAGCAGGATACACATAGTCTATACAAAATGTTTCTGTTTTTGTAAAAAACAAAAAAAATAGGTGAGACAAATGTATATGCACAGAAAAAACACTGGGATATAATCACTAAAGTGTTAATAGTGGTTATCTCTGAGTTAGTAGATAATGACTGATTTAAAGTTTTACCTTTGTGCTTTTATTTACTTTTCTAATTTTTTGCCATAGATATATACTTGGTAATCAGAAAAATGGCTTCCCTGCTGGCTCAGACTGTAAAGAATCTGCCTGGAATGCAGGATGACTAGGGTTTGATACCTGGGTTCGGAAGATATCTGGAAGAGGGCATGGCAAACCACTCCAGTGTTCTTGCCTGGAGGATCCCATGGACAGAGAAGCCTGATGGGCTACAGTCCATGAGGTCACAGGGAGTCAGACATGACTGAGCGACTAACACTTCCTATTAAACCTATTTAGACTGAGGAAGCATGGTACTTCCAGAATTCTCATGACTATATTGAGGACCATATAATCCTCCTAATTTATTTCGTCAACTTGGAATAAATAATTTTGGAACCACTTTTTGCGTGAATCATGAGCTTTGTCTTCCTTGATACACTAGACATGTGAGTGTTGATCATGCTGGAAAAGAAACAGCCTGACTCAGTTTCTTTTACCTGGGTATTAAAGAGGAAATATTTTGCCTGAATCAGTTCAGTTTGGTTCAGTCACACAGTCATGTCCGACTCTTTGCAACCCCATGCACTGCAGCATGCCAGGCCTCCCTGTCCATCACCAACTCCCAGAGTTTACTCAAACTCATGTCCATCGAGCCAGATTGAATGCCATCCAACCATCTCATCCTCTGTCGTCCCCTTCTCCTCCTGCCCTCAATCTTTCCCAGCATCAGGGTCTTTTCCAATGAGTCAGTTCTTTGTATCAGGTGGCTAGAGTATTGGAGTTTCAGCTTCAGCATCAGTCCTCCCAATGAATATTCAGGACTGGTTTCCTTTAGGATGGACTGGTTGGATCTCCTTGCAGTCCAAGGGACTCTCAAGAGTCTTCTCCAACACCACAGTTCAAAAGCATCAATTCTTCAGTGCTCAGCTTTCTTGATAGTCCAACTCTCCCATCCATACATGACTACTGGAAAAACCATAGCCTTGACTAGACGGACCTTTGTTGGCAAAGTAATGTCTCTGCCTTTTAATATGCTATCTAGGTTGGTCATAACTTTCCTTCCAAGGAGCAAGCGTCTTTTAATTTCATGGCTCCAGTCACCATCTGCAGTTATTTTGGAGCCCATAAAAATAAAGTCTGTCACTGTTTCCATTGTTTCCCCATCTATTTGACATGAAGTGATGGGACCAGATGCCATGATCTTCGTTTTCTGAATGTTGAGCTTTAAGCCAACTTTTTCACTCTCCTCTTTCACTTTCATCAAGAGGCTCTTATGTTCTTCTTCACTTTCTGCCATAAGGGTGGTGTCATCTGCATATCTGAGGTTATTGATATTTCTCCCAGCAATCTTGACGCCAGCTTGTGCTTCATCCAGCCCAGCGTTTCTCATGATGTACTCTGCATATAAGTTAAATAAACAGGGTGACAATATACAGCTTTGATGTACTCCTTTCCCTATTTGGAACCAGTCTGTTGTTCCATGTCCAGTTCTAACTGTTGCTTCCTGACCTAGATACAGATTTCTCAAGAGGCAGGTCAGGGTTCTAATGTATTTAGAGAATTGCTTCAGCTCAACAGATCACTTTATTACAACAGCTATGACTGAGACAGGACTTCCCAGGTGGCTCAGTGGTAAAGAATCCACCTACCAATGCAGGAGACACAGGTTGAATCCAAGAGTGAGATGGCTAAGATAATCAGAAGCCAGAGTGCTTTTGGAGATGCAATGATCCAGCTCGGAACACAAACACTCTTCTAAATTAGGGCAGGACTTTGCTGCCTGCAGTTTTCACTGAGAGTCAGTACACTTCTCCACCCCCTGAGATGAGTGGGCACTTGCTTGCCCAGCCTGGGCAGAGCATGCCTGAGCTCAGCGGATGCAGCCTGATGGGGCCTCTCTTTGGAAAGGTTGCTATCTGCTCCTAAAGAAAATTGCTTTTGTTCTGAAGGTCTCCTTTCTGCTAGCCTGGCCCTGGTTGTCTGTGGTAAATGAAATTCTAAGAAAAAGTTTGGAGAAAGTTTAATACCTTTCTTGGGTCTGAGACTGGGCTTCCCTTGTGGCTCAGCTTGTAAAGAATCCCCCTGCAATGCAGGAGACCTGGGTTTGATCCCTGAGTTGGGAAGATCCCCTGGAGAAGGGAAAGGCTACCCACTCCAGTATTCTGGCCTGGAGAATTCCATGGACTTCATAGTTCATGGGGTTGCAAAGAGTCAGACATGACTGAGTGACTTTCACTTTGGGTCTGAGGCCAGAGATCTAGAAAGTTCTGGGCAAAGCCTCTTCTTTTTTTGGAAGTCAGCTTTTGCTCCTTCTCTTGGGCATAGTGCCATCACAGAATCTATTACCTGCCATCTCTGGTGTCCTGATATTTTCTGTCCTTTTTTTGGGGGGGGCTTCACACCGCCCTGGATCAGTGCTTCACAGGCAGGTGGGGCAGATTGAGGGGCACCGGAGGAAGAGGCCAGGAATGACACTTGGTCAGCCTGCAGGGGCCGAGGGAAGATTGGTCTGGCCAGAGCAGGAGAGATTCCAAGGAGTAGGGACATAGCCTGGAAGAGCCAGCCATGCAGTCAACAATAGGGATCAAGACAAGGAAATTGGGTGCTCCAGAAGAGAGACAGATCCCAGCAGAAGGAGTTCATTAGTGATCTGAAAACCCGTGAGCAGCCAGTCAGTGGGTAAGTAGGGCTCCAGGCACCAGCTGAGGGTTCAGAGATGCTGGATGCTCAGCATAAGAGAGGGATATGGTCCAGCACTGGCCATGTGGTATGGCTGAAAGGGCATAGACTTTAGGGCCAGACAGACCTGGATTTAATTCTGGATTCACTACTGACTCACTGTTGCTAAAAACTCAGGTGTCTTACCTTTGAGCAGGGCTCATGCTGCCTAGTGCTGGCAGAGACTGTTGGGAGAATTAAATAGGTGGGGATAAATTGTATAATGCATTCAAAACAGAGGGAATGCACAAAGGGACCTTCTTAACCTTCTTGCCCCAGCTCAGGATTAGACTTGGGAGTGCACCCGGGCTTGCAAATGGAGAACCAGTGGTCCCAGCCAGCGGACCTGTTGTGCTAGGCTGGAAGCCAGCCTGCATCTCTGTTGATGTGAATTTTGGGCAGATATTCCCATTGGACTTTTCTACTTTCTTTCCTAATGGCTTCTCTTGGGAAATTTAAGGACTTTGATCTGATATGATCAACATCTGAGATGATTAGAAAAATGCGGGTGGTGTGAAAAGCCACTGAAATTGGACCCGTGGAGAGAATTCCAAGATGCAGTGAGAAATTCTTGCAAAGAAATAAAATTATGAATGTCTGTGGAGAGAGACAACAACAATGTAAAGATCATTGTTCATCTGACACATTTATTTCCAGTTTTAGTGATAGGAAATGAGTATGGACCTATTCTTTTTTTTTTTTTTTTTTTTTTCGACATGATCACATTTAACAAGTTCATCAAAATCGGGTCTTTCTTATGAAAGAGGATTTGGAGTACGACCTCAGACAAGAATAACAGCACAGTTCTCTCTTACAATGTCTATTTCACAGCACTCTGCCTACAGAGAGGAGCTAGCTAGTGAAGTTCAGAGTTCACCTGGGGGGTTGCCTTGCAAGTTTCAACCTCAGGCTCTTAGTCTCCTGGAGGTCAGATCAGCTAATGTCCAGAAGTTTTGTGTGTGTGTGTGTGTGTGTGTGCGCGTGCGTGCATGTGTGTGTGCAGTCACTCAGTCCTGACTCTTTGTGACCCCATGGACTGCAGCCCACCAGGCTCCTTTGTCCATGGGATTTTCCAGGCAAGAATACTGGAGTGGGTTGCCATTTCCTTCTCCATGGACCTATTCTTATGGTTTTAAACTCTTTGCAAATAATCTAAGAGGAGTTATTGAGGTCAATTTTTTTTTATTAGTTTGTAAAATTAATATCACTGTCACCCTTTAAGCACTGCATTAAAAAATTCCGGCTTTTCTATAGTCATGACGTAATGCCCACTATGACATTCAGGGAAAATAAAACAAAGATGCGAACTCCTTGAAACCTGCAGGAATGTGCCACATTCACCTCTGCCTCACTGACTTTTAACACAATGGTTCCTGCCTTCTTCTTTGAGGGATCTCAGTAAAGAGCTGTTGAGCTGAGCTGAATGAGAAAACAGCACTTTATTTTATTTTACAGCTTTGTGAAGTATAATTACTTTGTCAGCAAAGGTCTGTCTAGTCAAGGCTACGGTTTTTCCAGTAGTCAAGTATGGATGTGAGAGTTGGACTATAAAGAAAGCTGAGCCCCGAAGAATTGATGCTTTTGAACTGTGGTGTTGGAGAAGACTCTTGAGAGTCCCTTGGACTGCAAGGAGATCCAACCAGTCCATCCTAAAGGAGATCAGTCCTGGGTGTTCATTGGAAGGACTGATGCTAAAGCTGAAACTCCAATACTTTGGCCACCTGATGAGAAGAGCCAACTGATTTGTAAAGACCTCAATTCTGGGAAGGATTGAGGGCAGGAGGAGAAGGGGATGACAGAGGATGAGATTGTTGGATGGCATCACCGACTCAATGGATATGAGTTTGGGTAGACTCTGGGAGTTGGTGATGGACAGGGAGGCCTGGCATGCTGCAGTTCATGGGGGTGCAAAGAGTCGGACACAACTGAGCGACTGAACTGACCTGAACTGAACTGATGAAGTATAGTTGATATACAAGAAGCTGCATATATGTAAAGTATTCAATTTGATTGTTTGAACATATGTATACACCTGTGATACCATCACTACAATCAAGATAATACTCATACTTCTCACCTTCAAAAGCTTCCTAATAAACAACATTTTTAATTGAATGTGAGGAGTCTCGTGGGCTACGGTCCAGGGAGTTGCAAAGAGTCAGACATGACTAAGTGAGTAAGCACAGCATAGCAGCTCCTCTCACAGAAAACCCAAAACACATCAAGATTTACCAAACAAATGCAGAAGATGATGCTGGTTTGAATGTGAGGGGAGTTAAAATTCATACAACAAATGGTTTCTTATTATACATAGCAAAAACAACTTTAAAAAGAAAGTTCCTGTGTTGAGTTAAAAATAAGATTCAAGCTGGAGAAATTCATCTTTACATCCCTTTTGGGGACATGTTTGGTTTTGTGAACTAAGGAACATAGATACTTATTTTTTCTTATTAAAATTATCTTTTAAAAAAAGTTAGATTTTCCTTGAGGTGTTGGAGCATATATGCTCTCTGACCCCGATAAGAAAAGGAACCTCCCCAATTCTCCTATGGACCTAAAACCTGAATTCCTGAGGCTAAGATTCTAAGCCCTTCTCTAACTCACCTGTTGAAGCCTCTACCCCAAATCCGTGTCCTTGTTCTCGAACGTGTGGTAAAGCAACAGTTCTGGGGACAGAAAGTCCCTGGACAGGAGGTGCTGGTGTGTCAGAGTCCCTTGGCCTCCCAGCACTGGTCACTCTTGGCATGGGAATTCTCTGAGACAGCTGATTGTTCCTGTGGGTGCTGGACTGTTGGGAGAAATTCTGATTCCAGAGCAGCCCAGGGGCAGAGGCACGATCTCAGGGTAAAGGTGATATACCCAGAGAAGACGATTCCTAACATATCCTAGAGATGAGATTCATCTCGTTTGCATTGCCCTGAAGTATTTGTTTACCAATACTAAGAGTCACTCCGCTGACATATTTGCAGCCTCTTCTGTGGATCATAAAGATCGACTGTAGTTCACCAGCAGGAGCATTTCACAGTCAATATAGGAGGCCACTTATAGACACAACTTTAGCCACAAAGGCAAAGTAGATTCAATTCAAGCCTGCCTCTTGGTCAAGTCAAATAGCTTACCATTGAGATAGAGTCAGGTTCTTTATGCAGGGATTGAATTATTTAAATGTCACCTGTACTTCTCAAGTCATTTAAAATTATCCATATTACATATTGATCCTATAGCGTGTTGATGTATGATCCAGCTCTCTCATACCTGCTCTATTGCATTTCCCCCTGTCCCACTCTGTAGATCCTGAGGTCCAGACTTGCTGAATTATTCACTATTCCCATGTACGGCCTGTAGTTATTTGCAACTGTGCCTTTGTTGAGGCTGTTTCTTCACCTGAAATTCTCTTGCCCCACCACAAGTCAAATGCTATCTTTCCTTTAAGACCTTGAAAATGGACTGAATATTTGTGTCTCTCCAAAATTTGTTTGTTTAAACCTAATGCCTAGCATGATGGCATTAGGAGGTGGGGCCTTTGGGAAGGGATTAGATCACAAGGGTGGATGGAATTAGTGCCTTTATAAAAGAGATCTAGTCATTCACATGGAGATTGCAGTGAGAAGATGGCTATTTATGAACCAGGAAGTGAGCTCTCACCAGAGAGCAAATCTGTGGAGAACCAGCCTTGATCTTGGACTTCTCAGCCTCTAGATCTATGAGAAGAAATGTTTGTTGTTTATAAGCCACCCAGTTTATGGTATTTTTGTTATAGCAGCCCAAATGGACCAAGACAGACCCTGCTCAAGTACTGATTCTCTGTGAAGACTTCAGGAGTGTAGGCTAGGTGACCCACCCCCATTCTCTTGCCCCATCTGAAAGACCTGCAGGCTGGTCCTGTATACAATGAAATTTATTCTGGAGAGTATCCTCTTGTCGCAGGCTGGGGTTTGAGCTGCCAGGAAAAGACAGTGAACGTCACAGGAGCTACCCTCAAGCTTGAGAGATGGGAATTGCGAGATAAACACTGCAGCTTCCTCCTCCCTTCCTGTGGTGATGCTGAGATGTGTTCATGGCTCTTCCAGGGGCTCCTCAGGGAGGTGAGCCCCAGATGCTTATGGTGGTAATGCACTCACTAGAGTACCTTTTTTGTTTTTCTCCCTTTTCTGCCTTCTACTCCCTGTGCTTCCTGAGATCCCTTCCCCCACAAATACACACCCTTGGACTCACATCTTTGTTTCAGGATCTGCTTTTGGGGAAACAAACTCCCAGACATCTTCCCTGATATTCCAAGGGCCAATAATGGGACTTTCCTGGTGCTCCAATGGTTAAGACTCTGTGCTTCCAATGCAGGGGCATGGATTTGAATCCCTGGTTGGGCAACTTAGATCCCACATGACACAGTGCTATCCGTACTGCCAAAAAACAAAAACAAATACTCCAAATGGCAGCAGTGTCTTTCCATTCCCTGGACACATGCCACTCTTCTTGTCTCATTGCAAAAATCATATATTATCTTAAAGAAATTATATCCATGACTTATCTCCTCTACTAAACTTTTTGAGGGCAGGATACTCTGGAGAGCTCTTCTTTTATTTTTCACATTGCCTAACACAGTATCACAGAAGAGATATTCAATAGCTGTCTATTGAATCAGTAAGTGAGTGATGAATGGATGGATGAATGAATGAATGACCAAGCTCTTTCTCACCTTGTGCTTTCTCAGTGTAGGTGGAGGCAAAACACATCCCAGGGCCTCTGCCTCCTCATTCTTTGCACATGGGAAGAATTCAAAGATGTTAGTGGTGTGAAAGAAAGCATATTTGACTGAAACAAAGTGATCCTCAGGATGGGCCAGAGTCTTTTACCAGCCCCGTGTTCAGTTCATGGTAGCAGGATCCAATGGTATTCAAGAAGCTTGCATGTTCTGCTGACTTTAGAGGCAGCCAAACCCAGTTTTCTGGGGCCTCACAGAAACAGCTAGAATGTTCTATCAGTCTGGGCTCTGTCCTCATGTCTGTGAATGAGCCTCAGGACTGGCCATAGGCGAGAGGAGGCTTGCCTCCCTGACAGCTGTCAGCTGCCCATGGACGGTAGTAAACCCACTCAAGTGGCAGCCTATAAAATTCAGACGACTCTGAACCACTGAGGGGAAACCTTAAAAAACTCAGAGAGTGCCCCAGGGCCTGATCTCAGCCTCAAGAAATCCCTGGAGGGGCTGGAGCTTGGCAGGACTCCATTGGGGTGCATGGGAGGGGGAGCCCAGACAATTCTTTGGGTTGTGGGAGTGTTTAGGAGACAGAGAGGCTCTGATTCAGACTCTCAGCTGTAGAAGTTTTTCATGCCAGTGGACTGCATTGATACCCAGGGTTTGGGGTGGTAGGAGAGGTGACACCTGCTTCCTGTGTCAAGGGAATTGCTTAGGTGTCAGGACAAGTTCTCACCAAGGGAACTAACTGGCCACCCAATGTAAACCCTTGCCAGGAGTGGACGTTGGGAGCTGAAATCATTGAGGGATGGTAGAAAAAAGATAGACCCAGCTCTGATGCTCTTAAGGAGGGGGCTGTGTGCAAGTCACATAAACACACTCAGACCAAGTTGCCTTCCCTGTTACTGGGAACAATAACGATGACCTAGGACCATTGGGAGGATGGCGACAGACAGGTATATAAAGTATCTGGTCCACAGTAGATACTCAAAGCGCATGTCCTTTCTTTTTGAGCTCTCCTCTTTTCTCTTCCCCTTTCCCTATTTCTTCCTCATTTTCATTACACCTTGGAAGAGTAATAAACTGGAAAGTATTCTTGAAGCATCTAGTATTTTATCTTCATCACTAACAAATTGTCAATTGACCACTGTAGTTTTTGAATGATTCAGAGACACATGCAGGAACACATATGGTCACTTGTCAAGAGAAGCCCCAGGCAGGGAGCCCCTTATTTTAAATCTTCTCCTGGCCAGTCAAGGCCCAGCACTTTGGGTGCTGCCCTCTCCTCCCACCCCCATGCCTTGGCTGGGCTGATTCTGACCTGAGACCCCAAGCTTCTGCCTGAGAGATCTCCCGGGAAGCTGGGCCACCTGAGGAGGAAGCTTCTGAGACAGGAAGGATTTGGAAGCAATCTGGTTGATGGAAATGGTCTTGTACATTCCCACCTCTTGAAAGGAAGCAGAGAGACATACTTAGTTAAAGAGAGAGAGACAAAATCCCCTGGGAGCATCCCACACAACTTAGAAAAGACCTTAAAAACTTCATAATTTTCAGTATTAAAAAGGCTTCTAATTTAAATATCTATTTGATGACTGAGAAACAGAAATGTTGCATAGATAATGAACTTTAACACTTCTGTTTTTGTTGGGAGATGGAGAACAATGTGGGGAAAGGGAACACTTGTCAGCCAAATCTGCTTTGTTACAGAGAGAAAACAAGTTTTTAAATATCTCTTCTTAGAGATCTGGACTTCCCTGGTGGCTCAGACGGTAAAGCGTCTGTCTATGATGCAGGAGACCCAGGTTTGATCCCTGGGTTGGGAAGATCCCTTGGAGAAGGAAATGACACCCTACTCCAGTACTATTGCCTGGAAAACCCCATGGACAGAGGAGCCTGGTAGGCTACAGTCCATGGGGTAGCAAAGAGTCAGACACGACTGAGTGACTTCACGTTCACATTCATGTTCTTATAGATCAGTGAGAACTCTCTTCTCTTACAGTTTTGTTTTCAACATTAGCAGCTATACTTTCTATTAATTAATTAATTTCTTTAGATCCTGTTTAAAGGTTTCATATTTCAACAGAGCAACAGAAGAATTTTCATGTTTCTACAGACCTCTGTCAGTTATGCTGAGGTAAAATACATTTTGGTATAAAGATAGCGTGGCGGCTGCTGCTGCTAAGTCACTTCAGTCGTGTCCAACTCTGTGCGACCCCATAGACGGCAGCCCACCAGGCTCCCCTGTCCCTGGGATTCTCCAGGCAAGAACACTGGAGTGGGTTGCCATTTCCTTCTCCAATGCATGAAAGTGAAAAGTGAAAGTGAAGTCGCTCAGTTGCGTCCGACACTTAGCGACCCCATGGGTTGCAGCCCACCAGGCTCCTTCGTCCATGGGATTTTCCAGGCAAGAGTACTGGAGTGGGGTGCCATTGCCTTCTCCAAAAGATAGTGTTATAGCTCTCTATCTTGGAACACTTCTATTAATCCAATACGGGCTAGATTTGTGTATTTTAAAAAATTTTACTTATTTGTTCACTTTTGGCTGGCTGCTATGAGCTGGGGCTACTCTCTAGTTGCAGTGCATGAGCTTCTCATTGCGGTGGCTTCTCTTGTTGCCGACCGCTGGCTCTAGGGCAAGGGCTTTAGTAGTTGTGGCCTGTGGGCTTATTTGCCTGCTGGCATGTGGGATCTTCCTGGACCAGGGATCAAACCTGTGTCCCTTGCATTGGCAGGTGGATTCTTTCCCACTAGGGCATTAGGGAAGCCCAGGTTTGTGTATTTCATAGTCATCAAGTTCCAATGAGAATAGTTATGTTGACATTCCAAATACCCTCTGGCTTTTGGACAGTGGAATGAACTCAAGTGAAGGACAGAGAAGCCTTGCAGGCTATAGTCCATAGGGTTGCAAAGAGTTGGGCATGACTTAGCTACTAAACAACAATGACCTCAAGATGCTTATGTAAAGGAAAGTGAGATGTCCAGAAAAAAATTATCCCGTTTCCTCCAGTCTAACACATGTGAACTTAGTGGCTGCTTATAGCTATCCACCACCTTGCCTGAAGATGGATGTCTGTACTGTGGTTGCTGAAGGGGCTCCAGTTGTCCTTGGGGGGAGGGCATGAGGGGTTGGGGTGGGTGTGCAGATGGGCAGGGGCAGGGGGAATGTTTCCATGACCGTCATTAGAAGGTCAGGCCAAGATGAGGGAAGCTTACGTCTCCATTGTTGTAGAGAACCAAAGATCAGTGCAACCTCATGTAGGAGGAAGTGTAGGGGGGACAGGTTAGTCCAGTCTAATCATATGGGTTCTTAAGAGTGGAGAATCCTTATAGGCTATGGGCAGAGAATAATGTGACTACAGAAGAATGTTCAGAGAGAGGCAACACTGTTCATTTTAAAAGATGAAGAAAGGGGCCACAAGCTAAGGAATGCAGGTGGCCTTTAGAAGCTGGAAAAGGTGAGGAAATGGATTCATCTTCTAGAGTCTCTAAAAGGAATACAGCCTTGCAGACATCTAGGTTTTAACCCAGTGAGACTTGTGCCAGACCTCTGACCTACAGCACTGCAAGAGAATAAATTTGTGCTGTTTTAAGCCACCCAGTTTGCAGTAGTTTGTTATAGCAGCAATAGGAAACTAATACAGTAGTAGAGAACTAGTAAGTACAGACTTCTCAAAGTGGGACCAGTTCTGGAATTCCTTATCAAAACTCCTCCATTATTAGACAGTGCTTCTATATGAATAATTTCCTCATTAGCCTCCTATATTTCTAGACAATATGACAGCATAAAATAAAGTCAAAATAAATAGACTTAATGAGTTGGCTTATCTTGATTTTATAAACATTTTCTCATTGATCAAAGGTAGTCTTTTTTTTTTTCCTTTTTCCTTTTTTTCCTTTCCTTTCCTTTCTGTTCACTCAGAATGTGTCAAGTATTCAGTCTTATCTGACTCTTTGCAACCTTGTGGAGTATAGCCCACCAGGCTCCTCTGTCCATGGGATTTTCCAGGCAAGAATACTGGAGTGGGTTGCTATTTTCTATTTCAGGGGCTATTCCTGACCCAGGGGTCAAACCTTTCTCTCTTGTGTCTTCTGCATTGGAGGTGGATTATTTACCTGCTGAGTCATCAAAGAAACCCTTGTCCCATCCAAGCACACTCAGAATAGTCCCATCCAAACACACTTCTTCTGAAATGAGTTCATATGCATATCCCCTACATATTGCCTGGGTTTTGTCCTTTAGGACCTTAGGAAATTAACTTTTACATTAACTTAACCTTTTAGATGCCAAGATGGGTCACTGACACCTTAACAGACATGATTTAACTAAAGCTTAAATGAAAATATACCAATGTGCTACCGAGAGCAAACCAGTCCTGGCTGAAGAGTGCTCAGGACAGCTCTGATTCTGAGAGTCAGTTAGGGAGAGGAAAAGATCAGGGACTGCAGAGCAGGGCATCATATCGATCCCAGTCTTACTATTCTGCAGGTACCACAGGATTGCTCTAGGAAGGAATCTCCCTTAAAAAGCAGCCATTAGGCAAAACATCCTAAAATATTTTTTAATTGAAGTGTGGTTGATTTACAATGATGTATTAGTTTCAGGTGTATGGCAAAGTGATTCAGAAATATATATATATATGTATGTATATGCTGTGTTTAGTTGCTCATTTGTGTCCAACTCTTTGTGACCCCATGGACTATAGCCCACCAGGCTCCTCTGTCCATGGAATTTAGCAGGCAAGAATACTGGAGTGGGTTGCCGTACCCTCCTCCAGGGGATCTTCCCAACCCATGGATTGAACCCAGGGCTTCTGCATTACAGGCAGATTCTTTACCGTCTGAGCCACTAGGGAAGTCCAACAATACTGGAGTGGGTAGCCTATCCCTTCTCCAGGGGATCTTCCCAACCCAGGGATTGAACCAGGGTCTCCTGCATTGCAGGTGGATTCTTTAACAACTGAGCTACCAGTGAAGTCTATTTGCCTATTATATATATATATATATATATATATATATATATATATATATATAGGCTCTCTCTCTCTCTCTCTATCTCTATATATATATTATTTTCTATTGTAGGTAATTATAAGATATTGACAATAGTTTCCTGTGCTATACATAGATTCTTGTTGTTTATAAAATTATTGGTTTTCAGGATTAAAATGAACATTTACAGTCAAAAGACTAAAAGATTTTGAAAAGGTAATGGATCTATCTTCTTCCTTCCCAGAGTGTTCTTTCTGCCCTGTCTTGTAGCTCAGGAAGGAAGAGAAGGTGCAGAGATGCAGAAGCATCTACTTTCCAAAGAGGAAAACAAATTAAATTCCTACTTTTCAACAGTAACAGAGTCACAGTCACCAAATCACAATTTTTTTTCAAATCACGGTTCCCCAGACCTCTTTTTACCACAAAACCTTCTGAAACCTCTAGACCAGAAGATATATTAAAGGCATACCGTTCCATTAATTTATTCCATTTCACTGAATTAAATTCATGTTTATTGAGCACCAATTATCAGTCAGGTGTTGTATTAAAAGTTGAGAAAACAAATCAATAAAATACGATGTTTATCCTCAAAGGACTCACTGTTAAGTGGGAAAACAGCAGAAAAATGTTCAGTTGAGAGGTTAGTGTTTTAACTATTGTTTAGTTTCTCAGTCATGTCTGACTCTTTTCAATCCCATGGACTATAGCCCGCCAGGCTCCTCTGTCCATGGGATTCCCCAGGCAAAAATACTGGCTGCTGCTGCTGCTAAGTCGCTTTAGACATGTCCAACTCTGTGCGACCCCATAGACGGCAGCCTACCAAGCTCCCCCGTTCCTGGGATCTTCTCCAGGGGATCTTCCTGATCCAGGGATGGAACTCGTGTCTCCGGCATTGACAGGTGGATTCTTTACCTCTGAGTCACCATGGAAGCCCAGTGTTACAGCAGGAGTAAATATAAAGGATAGAGGAAGCAGAGAAGGTGCCAAGCTGAGATGGCTTCATGAATGTGGCACCTATGTAGCCTCATAGGGGCCCATACTTGGTTTCTGCTGTCCAGTCTTGAAATTATTAACGATTTTTTAATAGAGGAAACTGCATTTTTTCATTTTGCTTTAGATGTTGTAAATTATGTAGCTGGTCTTCCTGACAGGGTCGTCTCAAGGGCAGCCCATTCCTTCTGTGCTATACTCCCCTCTTGCTCCAGGACTGTGGGATCACACACCTTCTGGAGATCCTTGCTGGGGGAGGGACTGAGGCAGCTCTTCCTATGGGTCCTGGACATTCCTGGTACAGTGCCAGGCAAAACCCCCTCATCCACCAGCTTGTTTGGCCTTGTTCTGGGGTATTCACAAAGGTGAATTTGGCATTGCCTCTCTGCAGGGGAGGGCTTCCCTGGTGGCTCAGTGGTGAAGAACACACTCGCCAATGCAGGAGACATGGGTTTGATCCCTGAGTTGGGAAGATCTCCTGGAGAAGGAAATGGCAGCCCACTCCAGTATTCTTGCCTGGGAAATCCATGGACAGAAGGAGCCTGGTGGGCTACAGTCCAAGAGGTTGCCAAGAGTTAGACATGACTTAGTAAACAACAACTCTTCAGGGGAAGCTCACATTTTAGAGGGTGAAGACTGTAAATATTCACAGGCAACTGATGTGGCCAGTGCTAGAAGCAGGGCAGTAGTTGCTCTGGGAGGCCAGAGAAGGATGTGCAGGGATCGTGGTATGCATGGAACATTTATGACCTTTGTGTGTGGTTTCCTTCTCCTGGTTCTCTTGGCAGAGTCATTTTCTTTTTCATGATTTTATTTTCATGAATGAGGGTCCAGAGAAAGGAAGATTTGGTAGTGCAGTTCTGAAGACTCAGAAAGGCACAAAACTTGGACTTATTTGAGCAGAGGCCACCTACCCCTGAGACTTCACAGCAGGTTCTAGAAGCCGCCCCCCAAACCCGCCCCCAGACTGTGTACCTGCAGCCAGACAAAGCCATCAACAGCCAACATATGGTCCTTTAACTTATTTTCTAATAACTTTTCCCTGGGTAATCTTATCTTATCCATATCTTTTACCTCCTCACTTTATTAGAGGTAGAAGGATTTTTAAAAAGGAGTCTTCATCCAATGCTCTCAATTATAAAATATTTTCATTGATCATCCAAAGAAAGGATTTAGGGGAGATTGAGGGTTTTTTTCTTCCTCTCTGATAGAAGAATGATTAATAAATGTCTAGACTAAAAGGTCTTTCACTTTTCACTGTCATGCATTGGAGAAGGAAATGGCAACCCACTCCAGTGTTCTTGCCTGGAGAATCCCAGGGACGGGGAAGCCTGGTAGGCTGCTGTCTATGGGGTCGCACAGAGTTGGACACGACTGAAGCGACTTAGCAGCAGCAGCAGCAGCAGACTGAAAGGTGGCCCCCAATAGAAAAACTGCTCTCTCTTGGTACCATGCTCTGTAGAGGCAGGGCTCCTGCCCCATCACTGTCTCCAGTGTACCCAGAACAATGCTGGACACCTGGTCAAGGCTCAATCAAGAGCTGGTGTAAAAATGGAGTCAGAGTGAATGCTTTCTGGAACGCGAGTTTCCAAAAGCAATTTTGAAAAGTATATTGGAGCTTTCACAGCTTAGGCTGCTGAAAGTGAGCCAACTGTGGCAAGGTCTTGGTCCACTCAGGATTCTGGACTGTATCTGCTTTTGAACACCATGGTTATGCCTCCTTGATGCCAAGCGATTGGATCAATTAATTTGGGCTTTCCCTGAATTGGTGGGTTGCGTGTTGTTCACTTGGAGAGAGTCACAGAAACCTGAAACTGAGCAGGACTATGGTAGGGGTCCCTAATCCCAAGGTTCTAGGCTGGTACTAGTCTGGGGTCTGTTAGGAACAGGGCCGCACAGCAGGAGATTAGTGGCAGGCAAGTAAGTCTATGGAAAAATTGTCTTCCAAGATACCAGTCCCTGGTGCCGAAATGATTGGGGGCCACTGCCCTTTGGGGCTGTCCAAGGGCAGACCCCACCCCGATATCCCCTGCCTTAGCTCCTCTCTGAAGTAACTAGATAATAGTATCTTATGTATATTTCCAGAGTTTTTTCAGATGCTAACAACCACCACCAAATGGAAGAAATTAACTACTTGATGATCAGGAGCATTTAGCTCCCAGGCCTTCTGACGCCTAAGGATTGCTCACGTTACTTCAGCCAATCAGAGAACTGTGCATGAGTGGATTGCTTATCCTGTAGCCCCCCTCCCTCACCAGGCCTTTCAAAATACTTTGCTGAAATCTTCTGGGGAGTTGGGGGTTTGGGGGGCAAAAAAGAAAGTGAAGTCGCTCAGTGGTGTCCGACTCTTTGCGACCCCATGGACTGTAGCCTTCCAGGCTTCTCCATCCATGGGATTCTCCAGGCAGAATACTGGAGTGGGTTACTGTTTCCTTCTCCAGAGGATCTTCCTGACCCACAGATTGAACCCAGGTCTCCTGCATTGGAGGCAGACACTTTAACCACTGAGCCACCAGGGAGCCACCCGTTTTCCTTGCATGGCCTGCAGTAAGCCTTTCTCTGTTCCAAACACCAACATTTTGGTACTGTTTGGCCTCACTGTGCCATCAGGCACAAGGACTTGGCCTTTGGGAACAAGAGAAACAGAGGCCTGAGCCCCTTTCCAGAAGATTTCCCAGCTGAGCTGATTGGCAGTGGCATTAGTCCATGTAACCAAGTACCCTTTCCACGCAGAAGCAGCAGACCCAGAGTCACAGCCAAGCACAAGCACATACATCTTTCACAGAGCACTGTGCTCTCTCAGAGCCGAGTCTCACCTTGGAGGTTGATGATGCTCTGAAGTCACGGGGAGCTGGAGCCCATCTCTACCGACAGCCGTCTGGCTTTTGGATTCCAGTCACATTCTTCACCAGCGGAGGGGAGTGCTCAAGGTGAGGAGGAGCTCCGAGGAGCTGAACTTCTGCCCCTTATTTCCTTATGAGAGGACCTAGGGCTTCTGATAAAATAACACCTAGCATTTTTTTTTTTCACTTGATGAGGAGAGACAGAGAAAGCAAAACCAAGTAAAACAGAATACATTTAAAATAGAATAGCTCTGTAGTTGAAAACCTGAGATCAGAATCCTGCCCTGGATGTCTTTCTCCTCCTTTGTGTGAGGAATAGCAACTCACTGTTGACCAGATGACCATCATCATCATCATCATCATCATTATGCATCAGATTCGTGCAAAGGGACTTACTCTCATGTTTATGATTTATTAAAGGGGAGATAATTCTTTGAAGTGAATTGACTTCATCTGGGAAGTGTCCACTGAGCTCTGGTTCACTTAACTCAAGCAGCCAAAGCACATGGCTCATTTTCACTCCTGAACTTGAGCAATTTTATACACAACCTCTGTGTTTTAGAATTTAATACTTTGGTGAAAAGTAAAAGCCATATACAGTTTTTGTGAAAACGTTTTAGCTTTTTTTTTTTTTTTAATCCCTTTGGGAGGACTTTTGTAATATTGGTAGTCCAAATGAAGTTAAATTAGAAAAAAGAGAAAATAGCTTACCTGAAGGAAAGAATGACTTGAGCTGGAAGCAAATGTTGTCACCTGCACTGCATGATCCTAATGCTGGCACTTGGATTAGCTTATGCTGTCTCCCTGTCCCCAGCGCATCCTCCACAGTGATGGGCTTGTAGAGGTGAGCATGTCCTCTCTTGCTTGAACTTGTTGATGGTTTTGAATTGCTTGCTACCCAGTGTCTGACACACAATAGATAGAAAGAAAACACAAGTTGAATTTGCTTGTTGAGATTCCCATTTATGATACTGTTAGGCCTTAGGGAAGGAGGAAAGAGATTTTTGACTGATTACTATTAAAGTGGGATGCTTTCCCTGTGCTTGTTGAACTTCTCTGTGTGTAAATTTTCTGTATCCCTCATCTACTTTTCTGATATGGTGGGTATGCTTTTATTTTTTGGTTTCAACACATAATTGTTTAATGTTTCTGGTAAAATGTGATGGGCCAGTTCTTTGCTTTCTTGTAAAATGTGATGGGCCAGTTCTTTGCTTTCTTGTAAAATGTGATGGGCCAGTTCTTTGCTTTCTTGTAAAATGTGATGGGCCAGTTCTTTGCTTTCTTGGCCATGAATATGCATGTGTAAACACACACACACACACACACACACACACCACTCTTCTGTGACCTCTGCTGTCGGCCATCATTTGGTAAATTGTGCTTAAGCTGCTTCACCAAAGAAGTCCTAAATTCATATTCTTTTTTTTAGAACCTTGCTTTTCTCCCCATCCCAGACCTGGAGTGCACATAGGTGGTACTAACATTGTCTAGGCATTTAAGTCTCACCAATGAAGTCTTTTCATTTTTTATTTTATTTTTAAAATTTATTTTATTGAAATATAGTTGATTTACATGTGTTAATTTCTGCTGTACCACAGAGTGATTCAGTTATGCACACACACACACACACACACACATATATATATACACACACACACATATATACACACATGTGCTTTCATATTCTTTTCCATTATGGCTTATCACAGGATATTGAATGTAGATTTCCTATGCTATACAGTAGGACCTTGTTGTTTATCCATCCTATATATAATAGTTTGCATCTGCTAATCCCAAACTCCCCATCCAACCATTCCCCATCCCTCTCTGTCAACCACAAGTCTATTTTCTATTGCCAATGTAGTCTTAAGGGCAGTGTTTAAGTAAATTTCTTCACGGGGGAGGCCTAAGGTGTGTTCTTGAATAAGCACTCTTCCATATGTTGGGAATCCTTTCCAGGGTCCTTGAACTGCCCATTGCCCCCGTCTGCAGCCTGCTCCATTTCTCTTTAGCTCTGCCTACAGCTGGGAATGAAGGAGTAGGAAAGGAATGGATGTGTAGTGAATGCATTAAGGAGCACTTCCTGTGCTCTTGTCATTGGGCAACTTGTGTGAAAGACATATCCTTTCTCATACCCCTTCCTCCACTGCTGAACTTGGCCAGGTTGGGTGGTTGAGCCATAGAGACAACATAGGCTTCAGTTATGACAGAAAATATGAGTCCATAAGTGGTTAAGAATTTGAGGGAATGCTTTAGGTAATAAGTGCCATAGAAATCAAAGAAAGGTGAGATCTTTGGGAACTAAAAGGATAGGGAAATATTGCTAGGGGAAATGGGACTTGACTTGGAATTTGAAGAGTGGCTAGTTTGAATTGCAGAGATCCTCCAGGTGAGGAGAGACAGTCTGAAATGGGGTTTCTGTCACAGAGATAGGGAAGTAGATGGATTCATTGGACAGGTCTGGTTATCATGTGGTCTGGGAACCAGGTAAAGTCTGGGCTCTGGGCTGAAGACCTGCTGGGGACTTCTGAGCTGGTAGGAGGATGACTGTGGGCAACAGGGTGTTAATGAGAGAGAAAGAAAGAAGCTGGACAGTGGGAAAACCTTCTCCTGTCCCAGTAGTCTGCCTGGAGGAGGGCTTCATCCGAGGAGAGTTAGAGCGGACAGTCTTGGCCAGATATGGGATCTGAGAGCTGACTGTGCATCAGTTAGAAGTTTAAGACTTGACTCTTTTGCAGGATCCCTGACAGTGGTATGTAGGGTGGGAGGGAACTCCGGGTCTAGTCTTTGGTGAAAGAACCAAAGTGCTGGTTCAGTTGTAACGCTTGAAGGATGTGCTCTGGTTCTCTGAACGTGGGCGCCTCTGTCTCTCAGCCACTCTCCTGCTGTCATGGTCACCCGGCTTCGTGCAGCTCTTGGTGCTGCCCTGGGCTGTAGGAGACTTCACGAGGCCATCAGAGGGCCTGTGACTTGCCTGCCACTCCTGACGCTGATTCATCCCGCTGCTTCCACGCTTTCCTGGGAACTGGGGTGTGTGTGATAAAGTACTCAGCCTAGACATGGTGTGTGGCTCTTTCCTCTGTGGGTGCAGGGAACTCTCCTGCACTCTGCTGCACTCTCACTCTGCTGTTTCCAGAGCTCTGTTCAGGAAGGGCCCAGGTTCCCTTTGCTCTCCACTTTTCCCTGCCTGTCATCATACTTCATGCTCTCCCATAACACACACACACACACCATATGAATACAGTAGGACCTCTTTACTTCTCTGTATCTCCTTCAGCTCTTCCTTCGTCTGGGGAAGAGGTTCTTTATATCTAACCCTGGGGTAGGGTAGTGCTTCCCCCGTGGCTCAGTGGTAAAGAATCCACCTGCCAATGCAGGTGACGCGAGTTCGATCCCTAGGTCCAGAAGATCCCCTGGAAGAGGGCATGGCAACCCACTCCAGTATTGTTGCCTGGGAAATCTCATGGACAGAGGGGCCTGGCAGGCTACAGTCCATAGGATCACAAAGAGTCAGACACAGCTGAAGCAACAGAGCACGTGTGGGGTGGGGTAAGTGTGGGGCTTGGCGCTTCTTCACATCACCTCTTTCCAATTATTTGGCCTAAGATAGGGCAGAGGCATTTGAATCAAGACCTGACTCCTGTGTTTTCCACTTTTTGCTACCTCATCTCTTCCCTGAGGTAATTAATACCACAAGAAGAAGAGTAGGAATAATAAGAAATATTAGGAAAAAGCCTGACTAGTAATACAGTATATGAAGCAAATTTGGTGATGGGAGCATATCCTGCTATTTTACTTAAAATTATGTTTTTGTCATTTTCCTGTCTCATTAAATATTTTTTTAAAACATGATTTTTTAATGGTTGCTTTATTTATTTAACTACCTTTCTGTTGTTAGGATTCATTGTGTTGTAGTCTGTTAAGACTCCTTTAACAAAATACCATAGAAAGGTGCCCTATAAATAGCAGAAGTGTATTGCTCACAGTTCTGGAGGCTGGAAGTCTGAAGTAAGGGTGCCAGTATGGTTGGGGAAGAGCCTTCTTCTGGGTTTCAAACTTCACTTTGTATCCTGACCTGGTGGAAGGAGGCCAGGGATCTTTCTGAACCCTCGTGTATAAGAGCACTAATCTTATTCATGAGGGTTCCACCTTCATGACCTATTCACTTCCCAAAGGCCCACCTACAATATTATAGGGTTAGGATTTCAGCTTATAAATTTAGGGAGAAACAACATTCAGATGATAGTACTTTTTTTTTCCAATTTTTTTTTCAATTTCAAGTAACTTAGTGATGGAAAACATTGCATGTAAGACTTTGGCTACATTTCTCTTTATTTCCTTAACATGGATTCCTAAAGAGGAATTACAGAGTCAAAGCACATAAACATTTGAAGGACTCTTGATGACTGTGTCCAAATTGCCCTCCAGTTACGTGGCTTCAAACGCTCCAAACCACAGCACCTATTTATTCACACTGTCAGCAGCCTTATTATATTGAGTGTCATCAGTTCTTAGAATCGTCTCCATTTGGAGATTTGGTCTTTCTGTGTAGTTTTAAGTGGAATGTCTTTATCTGCAGTGAGGTTGATATTCAAAAAGTATTGGGAAGCTCTCTGGAGAGGTGTGGGTTTGGGTTTGTAAAAGAAGAGGGGAAGCACTTGATAGACTTGGAAAGGGATTTCCATGGGTGCCCAGGAAGGCAGGTGAGAATGTGGGGTGAGAAACAGGGAGGAGGGGGTAGAGTCAGGACATCCAGGTCCCACCTGGACCTTCAATTACTTGTGAATGTCAGTGTGGTCACACTCACTTTTTTTTTTTAAATTTAATTTTATTTTTTAACTTTACAATACTGTATTGGTTTTGCCATATATCAACATGAATCTGCCACAGGTATACACGTGTTCCCCTTCCTGAATCCTCTTCCCTCCTCCCTCCCCGTACCACCCCTCTGGCATACTCACTTTTATTTTGCAGCCACAATACAAAAACAAAAAACAAAAAAACCTCTTTCTTTTTTTTCCTAAGTAAATGAGAAGACAAGAAAACTCTGAGGCTGACATACAGCACATTCCAAGTGGGACCCATTTGCTGGCTAAGCAGTAGATCAGCACAAATTATGAACATTTAGACACGTGTTAACCCACTAATTGAGGGTAGAGGGACACTAGAGGGTGCGTTCTCCCTAGATGCCCTTGATCTTTCCCCTCCTGACCCCTGAAACACCAATTAACACTCTCAGTCAATACTAGAAAACATATGGTGAAGATAAACACTGCCCCATAAAGAATCTCACCCCTGCTTGTCACAGGACATTAACCAACCCAAACTGGCACCCCTAGGGGAGGCAACAGCAAACTGTAATGGAAGAGTTACTATCTTCCTGTTTAACTTTGTATTTGAGTCTAAAAGCACATAAGGAAGGGGTGTGTGTGTGTGTGTGTGTGTGTGTGTGTTGGGTCTTTGTATTATTGATTTGGTATAAAGGCTGCCTAACAGCATGGTGACCCACTCCAGTATTCTTGCCTGGAAAATCCCATAGAGGGAGGAGCCTGGTAGGCTCCTCCAAAGAGGAGGACACGACTGAATGACTTCACTTTCACTAACAGCAAAGGTGGAGAGAGGAGTGAGTACATGGTGTATTTTGAGAGTCATCCAAATGATTTCCTAAGTGAAGTCTCTGTCATCTCCCTGTGTCAAGTGGTGCCCCTTCCCCAGGAGTACCTGTGTCATGGGAAGACTTGAGGAGTCCCTTAGCGTGCATACATTCACCCTTCTCACTCTTTCCTCAAAGGAGAAGCTGCCTTAGAGGAAGGGTGCTCTCATGACCTCCCTGGGATGGATGGCGGCACTGGCCCTTTGCTTGAGGGCTCTCTGTAGACAGTGTTCTCTAGTTGTGGGCCTTCCATTTTCCATCCCAAACCACTGGTTCCCAAGAATTGGGACCTTTGCTCCCCTGTTCTGCCTGCCTGTGGTGGACAGAATGATGGCTGTAAAGCTGTCCATGTCCCGAGCCCTAGGTTACATGGCAATGAGAATTAAGGTTGCAGGTGGAATTAAGTTTGCTAATTAGCCGACCTTGAATTGGGAAGGGTACACTGAATGAGCTAGACTCAATATAATCAGAAGAGCTCTTACTAGTGGAAGAGGAAGACAGAAGAGAGAGGACCAGGGTGAAGGAAGAGTGAGAAGGGTTTAGACCGATGTTGTTGGCTTTGAAGATGCAGAAGTAGGACCATGAGCCAAGGATGCAGGTGGCTTCTGGGAGCTGGGAAAAGCAAAAAAATGGATTATCCTTTAGATTTTCAATAAATAATGTACCCCCAATGATACCTTGGTGTTAGCCTTGTTAGACCCATTTTAAACCTCTGAGATCCAGAACCTTAAGATAATAAATTTGTGGTAATTGTTACAGGAGCAACAGGAAATGAATACTGTGTCCAAGATGTCCATTCATAGCCTGGGACCCTAGTAGGGATATTGACTGAGTCCCCAATGCCATAGCCCTTCTAAGGTTGTCCTGAATCTCTTGGCTGGTACATATTGATTGTTTGGTAGAAGCTTATAATGTCCAAGAATGGGATACCTGGGAAGATACTGCAGAGTATTTCTAAACTGTGCAAACTGGGTTAGTGAGGAGATGGGAAAGATACAAGGTGATACTTTGAGACCTGAAGCATTTTTCAACTCATCAGTAGTACTTCTGTGGTTCCTGTTTTAAGTCATTTGAATATACTGTACACTTGAAATCCTCCTTGTGTTCCCTTCAGCGTAGGCAGTTACTCCAGAAGGTCCATGCTATTCAGAACACTAAGAATCATGAAAAGAAGGTTTTTGTCCTCAAAGCAGTGGGCTGACTAGAAAAATGTATTCATTATTCAATGTACATTAACTTAAAGATTTTGGTATAGAAGCTGGCATGAGGATACATATCTCCTGCTCAGGAAAGGAAAATGTGTGGGAATGTCCACCTCAGGGCATGGGATCTACCCTTGATATTCTTATCCCCTAGTCAAGGAACTGAGACAGATTGAAAAAAAAAAACCACACACCTTGACTCCCAATATATAGGAGATTGTGACGACTCCCCGAGAAAGGTATCAGCAAGGGGCGATGTATGTTCAGATGGTCAAAGACAAAATAGGTATGTGGGGACACTGGAACCAGTCTTTAAAGTGGGACAGATCATTTATTGCAAAGGTTCATCTGACTCTGAAAGGAATTTAGTATTCAAGGCCAGTTCGGGTTGAAAGACAAAAGTCTCAGTGCGGGCCACAGGAGCAAACCAGCATTTACCCTGAGCGCCAGAAGAGTTAAACGCATTTTTAAAATGGGTTTACTTTTTTTCAGGTTTCACGATAATGATGCGTGTGTATAATAGCAGGGTACTGTTCTTAAACAAAAGATCAGGACTTTAAATCTAGACGGTCAGAGTTTAACAGTGTCCTAAGGATGCAGACCATAGGAGGGCAACTCCAGAGTGCTCACAATTGAGTTGCTTTGTTGTCTAAGCTCGAGTAATGAGCCAAGCAAGTATCTGTGAGTCATCCTACTTCTGTTTCCAAAACAGACTCACTGACCTGATTTAAGAGGCATTAAAAGGGACAAAGTTGACATTTGCAAATATATTTAACTTATTTGTCTTGCAGGCAGAGAACATGTTGGGACAACTTTCAACTGCATTATGTGTGGTCCAGGAGCTTTGATCTCTTTATGCTTGCTTTATGTTGCAAAAAAGCTTTGAAGTATTCTGCAGTAATGAATATAGTAGACGCTTGTTGTAATGGGTTGCTATGAAATTGATTTGACTCTACCAAGGGTCAACTCCTGTCTCCGGATGAATCCCTCACATGCCGTAAAAGCCTTTTGCCTCCCAGTAACCTAAGAGAAGAGTGTTAGTCATACTTCCTCTTTTCAGCTCATGGTGTGGGGGAAGTTCCTCCTTCAGGTATTTGATTACATAGGGTATCTGTGCCAGAATGGCTGTCACATTGGCCATCACAAGTGGAGATGATGTGATTCCCATGCATCCACCTCTAGGTGATTATTTTTTCAGTTGTAAATGAGATTCTTGAGCAAAGCTGGTGATTTTGACATGAAGCTTTTGCTTATGACCATTTCATTGATCAGGGAAACTAAAGCAAAACTTAAAAATAACAGTCTCTTGGATTTGTATTATTCATAGATGGGTTTAGTTTGATTTTACTTGCCCCTTCAGAGCACATAAAAAATAAACCTTGTGTTTGATCAGCTGAGCAACCCTTTCTGAGCTCTTTTCCCTGGCTTTCCAAATTGGATCAAAGAATTGGGAGCTCTGAGGTCCCACCTTTGCTGGGCCCTGGGACTCGGAGCCAAGAGTTCCTGAAGGGGGTGGCGTGCACTTGTGCTCGTTGCTGTGACTCCCCTGCCGTTCTTCAGGAGATGGAAAAGTCTGGAGAGTGTGTTCTTGTGTGCTTCTGCTAAGCAGCAAGAATTTTCCTTTTTTTCCTTCTTTCCTGCCTCCTACTGCATCCTGGTCCCTTCATGTCCTCAAGCTTCTGGCTCAGTGGCATTGCCTGCTCAGACGTAGAGAGGGGTATCTGGGAACTGAGCCCTCGTGGCTCAGGTTCCTGTCCCCATCTGCACCGAGATGGCCTGGTGTGGCATACAGCATTCTGCATTGGTTTGCCAAACCCTTGTGAGACCTCTTGAGAAACACTTATCCAATGGGATGGGTCATATGCGCCTACTGGATTTTACATCTTCTGAGTGAGGCTAATTCTCTACAGATGGTGCTATGTTGAGAGGAAGGTAGGGGGCCAAGTGATGGGCCTCAGTAACAAGTGTCTCTCCTGTGGTGGGGGGCGGGATGTGTTTTTATGATTTAGGGAGTGTGCTTATAGACGTGAATGGCGAAGACTAGAATTCCAACAATGAGACACTGGTCTCCAAGAAACTCTAAATCATCTCCTCTCACTGGATTGACTTTCAATTCAGGAAGATCAGTTTGTGGCTTGAAATCCATTCACAGTGCTCATTTAATGAGAAAAATAGTGACCTGGGATGGGGAGGCCTGTTTCAAGCACAAATAGCTATTATTACAATTTCAGATAACCCAGTCTAACAGAAGGCCATGTGATTGAAAGGACAGATGATAAAATCGAAATGTGAGCAGAGCCTGAGAATGCCCTCTTTCTTCTAGTGCTGACTGTCTAGTTGTGTTTGTTATCTAACCCTGTAATTAGGATGGCATTCAGAAAATAGGAGGAAAGTTGGTATTCTTTTCATAACCCCCAAATCTTTGCATTGCTGCATGAAACTTTTGGCTTCAGCTTTTCCCTGTTCATTAACCATGCCAAAATTTTTAATCTAACACCACTGTTAAAGAGTGGCAGGCTTCCAGGGAAATATATCAGCCAGGCTTATTAATTTCATGCCAAGTGCTGGAGGCGTGAATGTAGAGAACGCTGTTTGACTTTGGATAATAGGAATCAGGCAGCTTAAAGGCAGGGGATAAAGATCAGGAGCCCTGTGTCTCAGGAGGAGGAGCAGGTGCAGGCTTCAAGCAAGGCCTTCAGGCCCAAAGGGGCAGCCCATGCTTAAAACAATCTGCAGTGCATTTTTTTTTTTTTAATTTGGCGTGTGCCTCTCACAGCTTAACAGACCGCTGCTCCACAAAGAGGGGTAAACAGAGAAAGGGAAATTAAAAAGGGAAGTCCCAAGGTAGACAAAAACAAATTAGGGCAAACAAATTACACAGAGTCAACAAATAAACAAGGGAACATCTGTGAATATATTTCTTGGATTTTCTGATTCTGAATGCAACCTGAGAAATGGTAGCAGTTTAATCTAGGAGGTGAGGAGTTTAATCTAGAGCAAAGTCCTTTTTGGAGGGAATGAGTGAGCTGATCACAAAAAGAGGAAGAGGCAACTGGGAGTCTGATTCCTGACAGGATAGTGGGTTGGAGACTCTCGGAGAGAGGGGGAACAAGCAGGCTAAAGCAGTAACCCTGGGGTGAGCTGGTGTTCTACCTCCCTGCTGACTCTCTGTCTCCCTTGGAGGGTGGTTGATAGCTGTAGTTTCTGCCAAACTTCACATAGGAAAGGGCTGTAGGACAAGGAGGTTGAAGTCCACTCACATCAGCAAGACAAAATAAAGCAAGCCCTATAGCAGATGTGTTCCCCTAATCCATTTTCCACATCTATTCCCAGTGGGCACACTTACCTTTGTGTGTGTGTGCATGCTCATTCACTCAGTTGTCTCTGACCCTTTGTGACCCTATGGACTGTAGCTGGCCAGGCTTTTCTGTCCATGGGATTCTTCAGGCAAGAATACTGGAGTGAGTTGCCATGCCCTCCTCCAGGGGATCTTCCTAACCAGGGGTTGAACCAGAGTCTCCCACATGTCCTGCATTAATAGGTGGATTCTTTACTACTGAGCCACACTTACCTTTACCAACCTTTAGACATTTGCTAGGTGTTGACTGGATATTGGGATGTATTTGAGCTGCTCCTTCTGGCAGTTTCAATCACTTCAGTTCGGTTTCTCAGTCATGTCCAACTCTTTGCGACCCCATGGACTGCAGCATTTCAGGCCTCCATGTCCATCACCAACTCCCAGAGTTTACTCAAACTCATGTCCATTGAGTTGGTGATGCCATCCAATCATCTCATCCTCTGCCGTCCCCTTCTCCTCCCTCCCTCAATCTTTCCCAGCATCAGGGTCTTTTCCAATGAGTCAGTTCTTCACATCAGGTGGCCAAAATATTGGGAGTTTCAGCTTCAGCATCAGTCCTTCCAATGAATATTCAGGACTGATTTCCTTTAGGATGGACTGGTTGGATCTTCTTGCAGTCTGAGGGACTCTCAAGAGTCTTCTCTAACACCACAGTTCAAAAGCATCAATTCTTCGGGGCTCGGCTTTCTTTATAGTCCAACTCTCATATCCATACATGACCACTGGAAAAACCATATCTTTGACTAGATGGACCTTTGTTGGCAAAGTAATGTCTCTGCTTTTTAATGTGCTGTCTAGGTTGGTCATAGCTTATTCTTCCAAGGAGTAAGAGTCTTTTAATTTCATGGCTGCAGTCACCATCTGCAGTGATTTTGGAGCCCAGAAAAATAAAGTCTGACACTGTTTCCACTGTTTCCCCATCTATTTGCCATGAAGTGATGGGACCAGATGCCATGATCTTAGTTTTCAAAATGTTGAGTTTTAAGCCAACTTTTTCACTCTCCTCTTTCACTTTCATCAAGAGGCTCTTTAGTTCTTCACTTTCTGCCATAAGGGTGGTGTCATCTGCATATCTGAGGTTATTGATATTTCTTCCGGCAATCTTGACTCCAGCTTGTGCTTCATCCAGCCCAGCGTTTCATGATGTGCCCTGCATATAAGTTAAATAAGCAGGGTGACAATATACAGTCTTGATGTATTCCTTTCCCAATTGGGAATCAGTCTGTTGTTCCATGTTCAGTTCTAACTGTTGCTTTCTGACTTGCATACAGATTTCTCAAGAGGCAGTTTGATGGGTCCCAACACAATTTTCCTTTTATCCCAAGACTGGTGAGATGGGCTCAAGGTTATAATGGAAGTTCAGCATATTGCATGCTGTTAACCAGTGGAAACAGCATTACTGAATTTATAGACTTATATGTCTTTATCTAAAGTAGCAATTGGTTTACACCATAAACCATGGATTTTCTCATTGTGAATAACAGTTATAATACAGGAGTCAAGAAGTGATAAATATTTGATTTATTCATTGCATAAACTCCAATGATACTGATATAGTTTCTAAAACTTCTCCATTTAGATTTTTTAAGCTTTGTGAAGCATGTGGTTGTTTAGGATCTGAACTACTCTTTTTTAACCTTCCATGTGTTGTGTGTTGAGTTGCTTCAGTTGTGTCTGACTCTTTGCGACCCCATTGATTGTAGCCTGCCAGGCCCTTCTGTCCATGGGATTCTCCAGGCAAGACTACTGGAGTGGATTGCCATGCCCTCCTCCAGGGGATCTTCCTGACCCAGGGATCGAACCCACATCTTTTATGTCTCCTGCATTGACAGGCGGGTTCTTTACCACTAGTGCCACCTGGGAAGCCCTTTTTAACCTTACTGTGCTAAAAGCCCTATTTACCTAGCCTATCTTTTACCTTCATTTTGCAGGTGATAATAACTTACTGCTGCTGCTGTGCTAAGTTGCTTCAGTCGTGCCCGACTCTGTGTGACCCCATAGAAATATACAATACGGTGGCAAATTTTTTTGGTAAATGCAAGAAGGAAATGAGTGCCCAATTCACCCTTTCTTTCCCACTTATATAGTTTTGCTTTACTGCTTATTCATAAATGGGACAAAATAGGTGTGAGCTGAGCATTAAAAGAATTATACCAGTATGGTCCATTTGCAGACATAAGGACAGTATCACTATATTAGAAACAGTCTAGTAGTTAGGATTTGGTCTATAGTAGGAGTAACAGTAAGCAGAAAATTAACACTCGTCAATAACTCATTTGACAGGTACTGGGGACACCCAGGTACTTGCCCTAGCTGAGGTGGGCATGTTATGTGACCTTTATTGAAATATTTGATTTCTGTGCTATAAAATGGACATCACCATTTCTTTCTTCCTAGTCTTTCAAGAAAAGGTAAGAATCCCAGCCAGTCTCTATGAGATACTTTCAATTCTGGCAGAAATTGGCTATAAAAATGCCAGCCTCCATTTATTATTAATTCTCAAGTCACAGGGCTGCATGGGGCCTTATGAGGTCAACCTATTCTCACCCAGCTTGTGGTGCTTGTTATTGGGAATCTTGGGTAAGCGTGATGATGAATTATTCCAAATTCCCTTGTGTCAAGGTATTAAGATGAGGTACCCAATTACTATCAAAGCCCCACTAAAAACTCATCGTAGGATGCAAGAAATCAATATCATCAAATATTTATTGGGTGTCTATTGGGTGCTTTGTGTTTCATTTGTAACTATTTGCTATGATATAGAGCTCAGGTCCACAGGCTCTTATTGCTTATTTAGTAATTTTTCTCCCCATTGAGGTTTTTGGTTATTTTTGATCTTCAGATTTTTTTTTTATAAGCTGAATGTATTTCTCTGGAAAGAATTTGTAAGAAGTCCAGGTTTAATGCCAACTCTAGAGAGAAGGCATGGAAAAAACTGCAACTTTATAGAAAAAAATATCACTTGAAAGGCTAGGGCTACAGTGAACTTGAAAGGATAAACAGAATATGGTTTGTAATATTGTCATAGCATTACTTACATGAGAAAACCAATTCTGAATTAAACTGCAGTATTTGTTATCCTATAAATCTTACGGAAAATTATTTCACTCTAACAGGCATGTTTCATTTTATTGTGTTTTCCTTTATCAAGCTTCACAGATATTGTGTTTCTTTTACAGATTGAAGGTTTGTGGCCACCCTTCATTGTTAGAGGGTGGATAGAATTTTTTCTAGCAATAAAGTTTTTTTTTTTTTTTTTTTTAAATTAAGCTGTGCACTCAGTTGGTAAAGAATCTGCCTGCAATGCAGGAGACCTGGGTTCGATTGCTGGGTTGGGAAGATCCCCTGGAGAAGGAAATGACAACCCACTCCAGTATTCTTGCCTGGAAAATCCCATGGACAGAGGAGCCTGGTGGGCTACAGTCCATGGGGTTGCAAGAGTTGGACACGACTTAGTGACTAAACCACCAATGTTATTGCACACAGTAGACTACAGTATAGTGTAAACATAACCTAAAAAATTATTTATTTATTTGACTGTACTGGGTCTTAGTTGTGGCATGTGAGTTCTTAGTTGTAGCATGGGGGATCTATTTCCTGGACCAGGGATCAAACCTGGGCCTCCTGCTTTGGGAGCTTGGAGTCTGAGCCACTGGACCACCAGGGAAGTCCCACACAACTTTTCTATGCACTGGGAACCACCCCTCCTCACCAAAAAAAAATTTTTTGTGATCCACTTTATTGTGATACTCACTTTATTGTGATGGTCTGGAATAGAGCCAGCATTCTCTCTCAGGTTTGCCTGTAATTATATTTTTAAAAACATATTTGAGTAGTCTTAATGCAGTCTATTCACTTGGCTTGATGAAGTATCCAAACCAGCACTTAGTACCAGCTACATACATTCCATATCCCTTTCGGTCACTAGAGGTTATGGAGAGTAACAGGCTTAATATGAAGCATGGTGTACTTGAGGGGAGTCTACTTCCTAGGATTTTAAAGCACTTCAATGATTTTGGCAGTCAGCATGTTAGTACAGTTTTTGTCTAATTTCTCGGGATACCTATGTACCTTGGAACTGAAGTTATTTTCTTCCATTACTCTGTTTTAAGTTTACAAATTAGAGCTAGAGGGAACTAGTAATGGTCCTTTGTTAATGTGTGGAAGTACTTTGAAATCCTTGGAAGAATAGTGCTGTGGAAATTCAAGGTAGTTATTAGTCTAATTAGCCAAATAATTTAATGAATCCAATTAGTTCTTAACTTTGTATTGCTTATAGCCTATTAAAAAGTAATTACCACTTGTGCTTTCGATTAAGATGGAGTAGCTAGTATCAGACTAACCTTCCTGCTAAGTGCAACTGTAAAACAGATGTTTGAAGGCAACAAAGGGAAATCAAGGCAGGCAGGACTTGACAAATCAAAGTTCCAGTGAGAAGAAAAATACATTGAAGCAAGTCTTAGGTTCACTATCAATTTTTCTGTATGGAACATGGCCAATTATAGCTCAGGGCACAAAGTCTAGACAAAAACCTTGTACCAAGTGGGTTCATTAGGCTGGAAGTCAAACACTGGTGTTCAAGATTGCTAAGGCAGCCAAGACTTGAGGAATGAGATCTTAGAGGAAAGAGTACTGTAGGATATTGATCCCAGTATCCTGCCTGTAGTTTTTCCTTGAGTCATTTGTCACATCCTAAGAAGTACATGCTTGGAATGAGATGCTGATAAAATAAGCAGAGAGTAGATACAAGAGTCTAAAAAGCTAAGCAGAGAGGGTGATGTCACAGTGTTGCTGCTGCTGCTGCTGCTAAGTCGCTTCAGTCGTGTCGGACTCTGTGCGACCCCATAGACGGCAGCCCACCAGGCTCCCCCGTCCCTGGGATTCTCCAGGCAAGAACACTGGGGTGGGTTGCCATTTCCTTCTCCAATGCATGAGCGTGAAAAGTGAAAGTGAAGTCGCTCAGTCGTGTCCGACTCTATCGACCCCATGGACTGCAGCCCACCAGGCTCCTCCATCCACGGGATTTTCCAGGCAAGAGTACTGGAGTGGGTGCCATTGCCTTCTCCTGTCACAGTGTTAAGGAGACTTAAGTTGGAACTCAGGAAGATGTGTGTGTGTGGGGAGCTGGTAATGAGCTGTAGTTTTCACTTGGGACTCCTGGAGGACCAAGCACTGGGACAAGGGGAAACCAGAAATAGACTCACCTTACCTGGATCAGAATGATCTCTCAGTTCTCTGTCTTCCAGGAAAAAAAAAAAAATTCTCTGTGGAATTATACACAGACAGGATTTCTCACACATTTAAATACAAGATTATCAAGCATATTAGGAAACAGGATCAAAGGACTGAAAACAAAACAAAATAAAAAACAAACAAAAACCCCAAACAACAACAAACAAGAAAAAAGAAAACCCAAGGAAAATCTATAGAAGAGACAGACTCACAGGTGATTCAGATATTGCAGTTCTCAGACACAGGTATAGTTTAAAACAACTGTGGTTAATGTGCTTAATTAAATAGAGGAAACAATGGAAAATTTCACCAGAGAACAAGAACCTATATAAATGCATCAAATAGGAGTTTTATAACTGCAATTACAATAACTTAATAATTCAAAGATGAGTTTAATAGCAGATTAGAACTCATATTAAAGAGGATTATTGAACTGGAAGACAGGTTAGTAGAAAATATCCAGATTGATACACAGAGGGAGAAAATATGTAATATAAGATATATACATAGAAATGATGAACAGCTAATGTATGTACCTAAATGTATGTATACCGCTACCACTACCACTAAGTCGCTTCAGTCGTGTCCAACTCTGTGCGACCCCCTAGACAGAAGCCCACCAGGCTCCGCCGTCCCTGGGATTCTCCAGGCAAGAACACTGGAGTGGGTTGCCATTTCCTTCTCCAATGCATGAAAGTGAAAAGTGAGAGTAAAGTCGCTCAGTCTTGTCTGAACCTCAGCGACCCCACGGACTGCAGCCCACCAAGCTCCTCTGTCCATAGGAGTCTCCAGGCAAGAGTACTGGAGTGGGGTGCCATTGCCTTCTCCGAAATGTATGTACATATGTATCTAAATGTATGTACCTGAGGTCCTAGAAAACAAAAAGAGAGAAAATGGGTCTGAAGTAGTGTTTGAAAATATATTGGTTGATAGCCTTGAAACATGTATATTATCATATGTGAAACGGATCGGCAGTCCAGGTTTGATGCATGAGGCAGGGTGCTCAGGGCTGGTGCACTGGGATGTCCTTGAGGAATGGGATGGGGAGGCAGGTGGGAAGGGGGTTCAGGATGGGGAACACATGTACACCCATGGCTGACTCATGTGAATGTATGGCAAAAACCACCACAGTGTTGTAAAGTAATTAGCCTCCAATTAAAATAAATAGAAAAAAAAATATTGATTGACAATTTTTATAAATACATGTGACATCAAACCACAGCCACCAGAAGTTCAATGTATTATAATTAGGATAAATGCAAAGAAAACCATACTTAAACTTATAATAAACTAAAGAAAAGACAAAATCAAAAATAAAAATTTAAAAGGAATCAGAAAGAAAAGAAACATGCCCAGGAGCAAAAATATGAGTAACACCTGACTTTTGTGAGAACTAAGATAACCTAGATAAATATAGAATGGCATCTGTTAAATGGCAGAAGAAAGTGACTGTCAACCTCAAATTTTCTACCAAGAAAACATGTTTAAAATGAAGGTAAAATAAAAAAATGACATTTTGAGATAAACAAAAGCTGATGAAATTAATCTCTAGAATATGAACACCAAAAGGAATAATAAAGATAATTCCTCAGGCAAAAAAAAAAAAGATCCCATATGGATATTAATTACATTAATATCAGATAAAGTAGATTTTAAGGCAAGAAGTCACACTATAGAACAGGGTTTGGTTACTAAGTTCTTCAGCACTACTGAGCTTTGGACTAGATAATTCTTTGTTGGAGGCAGGGGAGGGCTGTCCTGTGCACTGTAGGATGCTTATCAGCAAGCATCCCTGGTTCCTACTCATTAGACATCTATAGCACCCACCACCCCAAATTGTGGCAACCAAAGTTATCTCTGCTGCTACTGCTGCTAAGTCGCTTCAGTTGTGTCCGACTCTGCGTGACCCCATAGATGGCAGCCTATGAGGCTCCCCCATCCCTGGGATTCTCCAGGCAAGAACACTGGAGTGGGTTGCCATTTCCTTCTCCAATGCATGAAAGTGAAAAGTGAAAGTGAAGTCGCTCAGTCATATCTGACTCTTAGCGACCCCATGGACTGCAGCCTACCAGGCTCCTCTGTCCATGGGACTTTCTAGGCAAGGGTACTGGAGTGGGGTGCCATTGCCTTCTCCGAAAGTTATCTCTAGACCTTACCAAATGTCCTTAGCTGAGAAGTACTGTTACAAATAAAAAGACATTTCATAATGTTAAAAAAGCCAACTTAATAGGGAAATAAAAACAATAAAAAAATTTAAGCTTTACTTTTCTTCCAAGATAAGCATTAAAGTTATAAATTTTTCTCTAAGCTCTGTTTTACCTAAGTTTTATTATGAATATTTCTGATTCATGGATTAGTTAGTATTATATTGCTTAACTTCCAAACATTTGGTGATTTTATAATTATTTTTCTGCTAATGATTTTCAGACAAAATTTAGGTAAGCATATAAAAAATGTGAACAGCATGACCCACAAAATTTACCTCACTGCATATATAGACTATTGTATGGAATGCCTGCAGGTATACACTTTCTTTTCAAGTGAATGTGGAATATTTATCAAAGCAGAACATATGCTGGGTCATAAAATATGTCTCAACAAATTTGAAAAAACCAAAATCATACAGAGTATATTCTCTGATCATAGTGGAATTAAACAGAAATTTTAACAGAGTGAAAGGGAAAAGAAAAGATCACCTCAATGAATGAAGAAACCACATTTGGTAAAATTCAATGCCAACTTATAAAAAAGTCCTTAGCAAGCTAGGATTAAAAAGTAACCTTAATTACAAAAGGAATCAAAGTTCCTTCCCTGCCAGATCAACAGCAAACTTTATTCTTAATGATTAAATAGTGAAAGTATTTACCCTGATATCAGGAATGAGACAAGGATGTCTGTTACCACTACTTTTAATCATTATTATATTGAGATTCTTAGCCAGTGCAATGAGATAAGACAATGAAACAACATATGTAAGTATTATGCAGGAAGAAATAAAAGTTTTTGTTTGCAGATGATATGATTGTGTATAAAGAGGTTCCAAAACATCTACAAATGAACTATTAGAATTAATGGTTAGTTTAGTCAGGCTATTGTATACAATAAAGTCAGCATACGAATATCAATTGTATTTACTTATATCAGCCACACCAAATTAGAAAGTAAAGTTTTAAAAAGATGCCGTTTATACTAACATCAAATATATTAAATGGCAACCCACTCCAGTATTCTTGCCTAGAGAATCCTGTGGACAGAGGAGCCTGGTGGGCTGCTGTCCATAGGGTCGCATAGAGTTGGACACGACTGAAGTGACTTAGCATGCATGCATGCACTGGAGAGGGAAATGGCAACCCACTCCAGTATTCTTGCCTGAAGGATCCCAGGGACGGAGGAGCCTGGTGGGCTGCCATCTATGGGGTCACACAGAGTCGGACACGACTGAAGTGACTTAGCAGCAGCAGCAAATATATTAAATAGGGAATATGTAACAAATACAAGGCCTCTATACAGAAAACTATAAAATATTATTGACAGAAATTAAAGACTTAGGTAAATGGAGGACTGTAACATCTCTGGATTAGAGGCACAATATGAAAAAGACGTCAGTTCTCCCCAGACTGAGCTATCGATCTAATGACATGTTAATAAAATTCCAACAGTTTTTTAAAAATGGAAAATGACAAATTGATTCTAAAATTTATATGTAAATTCAAAAGTTAAAAGTAGTGAAGACAATCTTGAAGAATGAAATTGGAGGCTGTAGACTTTCAGATACCAAAACTTTTTAGAAAGCCATCATAATTAACACAGTTGGCCCAAGGACAGGCAAATTGACTAAAGGAATAGTATAGAAAGTGCAAAAACAGACTCATATATATCCCTGGCCACTGGATTTATGACCAATGTGCCACGGTAGTACAGTGCCAATGGCCGTTTTCCTTCTTCGATAAATTGTGCTAGATCAATTGGATATAAATATGGGAAAAAAAAGACTTTGGCCCTTATCTCAGGATGTACACAAAAATCAATTTTTGGTGGATCATATTCCTTAATATGAAATAAATATTCTAGAAGATAACATTGGAGAATATATTTAAAACCTAGGAATATGCAAAGATTCTTTAAGACACAAAAAGAACTAACTTTAAAGTGAAATGTTAAATGGACTTCTTTAAAATCAAGACTCTTTTCTTACCATGAAGGAAAGTGAAATGACAAGCAACAGAGACATATTTATATTAGATGGAAGAGATAATTACATCACAAATATTAGACAAAGGATTAGCCCCTAGACTTTATTTTTAAAATTTCTTCAAATCAGTAGGTAAAGAATATCCAATTAAAAATGGACAAAAAGTTCAAATAATCCTCTTCAAAAGAGAATATCTCAATAGCCAATAAGCATAAAAAAATCCTCCTCATCAATAGCCATTAGAGAAATACAAGATAATACTTTCATGAGCTATTCCCAACCATCGGGAGAATGCTTAAAATTTTACAAATTGACAATACTAAGTGTTGTAGAGAATGTGGAGGACAGGAACTCATATATTTAACTATTCAAACTGATCAGTTGAGTCTGGTTGTTTAAACACAGTGTTGCTTAAAGCATCTTGAGAAAAAAACCACACTTGGAAATACAAATTCTTGTTACTACCTTCTCCCTACAACCAGATGCTGAAACTGAATCAATAAGGCTTTTCTTATGCTTGGATTTTAAATCAAAGGAAAATTACTCCTAGTCTGGTGTCTTTCAGGGCAAACAAAAGGAGACATGTGGGAGAGGTTAAGGGTGGTAATTGTGGGACCGTGCATGGGGGATTGAGAAAGTCCAAGAAAGCAGAATTCAGAGAAGGAAGGAGGGAGGGAAAGGGAATGTCAGAGGCCAAGAGTTAAGAGGCTGCAAAGGAACCTGGAATGAATTGGTATTTGTTCATTTGGATATGTAAAGCACCTAAGGGAGAGGAAAACAGGTGCAATATGAATGCATTAATGAAATGAAAAATGAGGCTTGACCTATGAATAAATATTCAGAATAAAAGCATTTTAAAATGTATCTTGGTTTTAGGGCACTTACCCTGTCTGGCAACTAATTCAAAGTTTTCATGGTTACACACACTCACATACATGGTTAGTTAGCTTCCTGTCTGCCTGAGACAAACTTGCTGAGGTTCCCAGGATCTGTGTGCCTCCTTCTGCTTGCTTTGTTGTTCAGTTTTGTTTCTCTTATCAACACAGTCTGTCAAAATTGTGTAAAACAAGATTCCTAATTATATAGACTCAGGTGGTCAAATTATGCCACCAAAAATTGTGACTTGGACCTAAAGCCTGACAGCAATCCTAGAGGCTGGTTGGTTGGTCCATTTGCTCCAGAAGAGCCTTTGATGTCACCTGCCACCTGGGAAGCCCTGACAATAATGGCCTGGCTCCATGCAAGGGGTGAGAAAGATAGTGTATTAATGGGATTATTAGAAACAAGACAAACTGCTACTCCTCATCAGGAAGAGTGGAGGCTAAGTGCAATCATGTAGGTAAAGTGCATCTAAGCAGAGACCCCTTGAAAGGCTCAAAAATAGGCAGCCATTTGATTATTATTTCCATTACAACAGGGTTTCCTAGGGCTTCCCTGGTGGCTCAGTGGCAAATAATCCACCTGCTCAGGCAGGAGATTTTGGTTTGGTTCCATTTCTTTGAGGCCAATTCTTGGAATCGTGGCATCTCATGTCAAGGCTACAGTCTGGTCATCATGTTGTTAACTTCTTACCTGGTGAGCGATTCAGAATCTATAAGACAGCTCACAGGATATAGCTCAGAATATTTTCTATAGCCCTTGAGAAGGAACTAAAGGTCTATGCTTCGTGACCAAACTGTTTTTATATAGTCTCCTTTGACTGTATTGCTTTGTTTCTACATTTTCTCATTTCTCTGATTAAACTTATTCTTTGGTTAAAGTTTTTCTACAGACAATAGGCAGGCAAAGGGCCATAGGGTCTTAAAAGGGCCATAGGGTCCTTCTCTCAGTTTCACTGTCCACTGTTTCAGTTGAAGTCAACTGTGGCCCCAAAATATTAAGCATAAAAGTCCAGAAAGTCTAAATTGTGTGTTGTTCTAATTAGCATGATGAAATCTCATTCTGTCCCACTGGGTCCTGCCTGGGATCCCCAACTACTGACATTTTTTGCTCCTGACATCCAAGCATCAACATCATTGTAGCTCAGGGATGCAGGATCACTGGAGCCAGATGATCTTCCTTCTGACATAGGGTCAGGAGATCAATAGTAACCTAACGTTACATCATGATGCCTACATCATTCACCTCACTAGGCAAGCTTTTTATCATCTCACATATCACAAGAAGGGTGAGTACAGACCAAGATGTTTAGAGAGAGAGAAATCACATTCACATCACTTTTACTATAGTATATTGTTATAATTATTCTATTTTATTATTAGTTCTTGTCAATCTTTTACTGTGCATAATTTATAAATTAAACTTTATCATAGGTGTATATTATAGGAAGAAAACATAGTATATATATAGCCTATATATATAGGGTCTGGTACTATATGCAGTTTCAGACATCTGCTGGGGGTTCTTGGAATGTATCCCCTGCAGATACAGGGGGAACTACTGTAGTTTTCTAGACTTCTGCATGCCACACAGATTTTGGCAATAAGCTGTCTTCAAGTTAAGTGATGGATGATATTTTGCGTTCTGTGCTCTCTCCTTCCCTCCTCTTTTTCCTTCCCCTCCCTTCCCCTCTTGTTCTCTCTTTCTCCCTGTCTTTGTCACTTTCATTCTATCTAATTTAATGGTAGCTTAACTGTTCTTGCCTGGAGAATCCCATGGACGGAGGAGCCTGGTAGGCTACAGTCCACGGGGTCACAAAGAGTCGGACATGACTGAGTGACTTCACTTAAGAAGGAATGGTGAGCTAGACCCCATTTTAACAAATACATTTCAACTGTTTCAACCATAAGACACTTTACCTATTTCTTCTGTGCCGTGGCATTTGGATAAAATGATTTTCTGATTTAAATTTTTTTTTTTCTGGTAAAAAAATCTCATTGCCCCAAATAAGCATTGATCCCAGTGTTCCTGGACTCTCAGTGTTAGCTGTACATTCTTGAGCCTCTCAGTGTCTCTTGCCTCCCCATTTAGATTACCAGTGAACTATATACTCAGAAGCAGTGTGAGAAGAATGGGCTGATGTGGTGCTGGGTTCAGTGGAGATGTGGCATTTTAGACAGAGGAAAAAAGTATGCAATTGGAGAAAGATGGGAAGAACACAATGCATGTGAAGAGCTTTGTTGTTCTAGAAATTTTAAGATTGCTTTACTAAGTTCAATGATGAAAGCCATCAGAAGAATATTCTCCTGAAAGTTATTTTTTCTTAAAAAATAGAAAAGAAAAGAAAAGTCGCATCCTCTTAGTATAGCCACGGATGGCAGTCAAGCATCTCTGCAGATGGGGATAGTCCATTAGTTAGTCAAGTCACCCTCCAGGTTAGAGAGTGGTAATTGATTGATGAGGCTTAGTCCTAAAAATCTGGATTTTATTGTTAGACTTCCTGGTGGCTCAGCTGGTAAAGAATCCATCGGCAATGCGGGAGACCTGGGTTTGATCCCTGGGTTAGGAAACTCTCTTGGAGAAGGGAATGGCTACCCACTCCAGTATTCTGGCCTGGAGAATTCCATGGGTTGTACAGTCCATGGGGTCGCAAAGAGTCGGACCTGACTGAGTGACTTTCACTTTCACTTTCTTTCATTACTTACTCTATGTGTGAACTTTTACATGTCACTGAAACACACTTCATTTTTCTCACCTACAAAATGGGGACACTAAGAGTAGCTAGTTCCTATGATGGTTGTACAGATTAAATGAAGTAATACATGCATGCTAAATAGTATAGAGTAAATGTTCAATAACTGTTAGGTTCTGTTACTGCTGTTATTACCATTATGTTTAATTGTGACCTAAAATGCAGTTGGAGCCATAGGTGTGGTCAGAGGATGATTCATGGTCAGAGCTGTAGGTATGAGACACCACCAAAACGAACAGGGACAGTGACATGACCAGATTTGTTTTAAGATGTTTGCTGTGCTTTGAAGAACAACTTGTCCAGAGACAAGAGGCTGGGCTGTGGTGTGCTCCGGGGGTATGTATCATCAGCTGTGAGAGCCAATTGTTGGGTTTTCAGGAATTTTCTGAGTAGGTTATTGAATATGAATGTTGTTAGATATTAAATTATATAAAGTTACTATTAAGTTATTTTGAAAACAAAGACAATAAATACTCAGGGCATATCACCTCCTAATTATCTTATTTTGCCATTATCTAAGCTCTCAAGGTTATCTATGTATATACTATATCTGCACGGTGTAAACAGTGAATAACACTGTGTACTGAGCTTCTGTCATCAGGGATGTGACTTTGGTAGCCTGAAATGAGCCAGGATGGGAGTATTTATACCACGTAGTTCAGCAGATTCTACAAATCAGGGCTGTACCTGCCCCCTAGAGAGTCAGTTGTTAAACTTTTACTAGCTCCCCCACTGGGTCAGAGAGACCCATTAGAAAGCTACTGAGACAGTTCTGTAGAGAGATGCTGAGTGCTTGATTTTTAGCATTTAGAGTGGAGGGAGACAGACTTGAGAGACACTTCAGTGTTAGAATGAGTAAGGCACAGTGACTGACTGAATGTGTGGGAAAAGAAGATGAAGACCGAAGCGTGAGTATGTGTGACTCTCCCTTGCTGTCTGATGAAGCAAGTTGCCATATTGTGATCCCACTTACAGAGAGGCCTACCTGGAACTGAAGGAGACTTCTGGCAGATGAGCCAGTGAGGAACTGAGGCCCTCAGTCCAACAGCCTGCAAGGTGCTAAATCTTGCCAACAACCACGTGAGCGCTGGCGTGGATCCTTCCCCAGTCGAGCCCTCAGATAAGACTCCAGCTCTGACTGACACCTGATGGCAATCTGTTGAGGTAGAGGACCCAGCCAGGCTGTGCCCAAATTCCTGACCCATCCAAACTATGTGATAGTAAATGTGAAGTGCTCTGAGCTACTAAGTTTGTGATAATTTGTTCTGCAGCGATAGATAACAAATTCAAGGTCTTTACCTACATAGCTCTGGGAATTGTATACTTATTTTGTCATGCTGTACTCTGCTTTTCCTGTATGTACCAAGTGAAGCCTTCAGGCTTCTGGAAAGTGGTCAGCCGTGCCTCACTGGGAAAATCTGAATAAGGGTCAGAGCTGACTCGAGCCCTGTACTGGCAGGCAGAGCCACTGACTGATGTAGCATTGGCCACGAAGAGTCCCTCTCTGGTGATAGAGTCATCATCCGCCCTCTTTGGATGACCTCTGGGGTGGCCAGAATTCACATGGGAAGATCTGCTCAGTTTCCAGAGGTGGGAAGGGCCCTTAAGAGAAACAGGGGTAATTTTAACATTCATTGTTTAACTTGGGAAAGACCACATGCTATCAGTTACCCTCTCTTGCTCTCTTTTTTTTGCTTTTCAATAGAGAGGACTTAAAATTTTTTCATGAAGACTTTGTTTATTTAAATCATGCATAGAAGAAAACAGAGGGTATGCATTTTAAAATGATGCTCATCATAAAGGGATCTTTGAAAGGGATTTGGAAACTAACTGGCAAAAGTGTGGGTCAGCATCTTGCTCCTGATCCCCGAGGCTGAAGAGAAGTCATGTTTTGACTTTGTGCCCCGGATGTAGATTTAAGAAGGACCATGGTCGAAACAGGAGTCTACTAAAGTGACATCTTACCAGACTCCCATTTTAAAACCAGAAATCTAATTGCCTATGGGGAATTTAAATAACAAAAAATGTAATTTATTTAAAAAACTAATTGCCAGTGTTTAAAAGGCTGCTTCTGTAGGATGTCAAGCTGAACCCCTCATTTAAACTGACCCCTTAATAACACACCCATTAAATTTTTTTTTGCCTGAAACAGACTAATTTTAAGAAAGTATTTTAAAAGTAAGATTCATTTATTTATTCAATAAATATTTACTGTATGGTTACTTGGTAGTAGGCATTATTCTAGGCACTGTTTTTATTCTAGTGAAAAAGAAAAGCAATAAGTAGATAACATATGATATAATATGATGCTATAGTGATATTTTATCAATAAAATATAAGTAACATATACATTATGGTATTAATTTTGAGTAAGGTATATTTATGACATATAGTAAAATTAATCAACATTTTGGCAACAACTTTAACAATTAACAATAAATATAATTATAGTAGTTAAATAACAGTGTCAGGTAGTGATAGATATTAATAAATTCATAAGCACACAAAATCTAAAAATGTGCTTGTCTGTGGTATCATGCTGAAATAGAAAAAAGGATAATTCATTCTTCAGGAAAATAAAGACTATTAAATAAAGGCTCTTTCTCAAAGTGGGAAAAGGATGAGAAACTTGTAAAGATAGCTCTGGAAAGACATTTGGTGACCCTGTATGGTAACTAGGAATGCTTTTGCCTGCACATGATGGTAAACTCAATTCATAGTGGCTCACATAACAAAGGTCCAGAGAGTCAGGCAGCGGCTAGAGTTGGTTCAACAGCTTGATAATGTCACCAGGAGCATTCCATTGTACTTGCTGCCGTATAGCCACGACATGGCTGCTCCAGCGTTGGCTACTGTACTCACCTTCAAAGCAGAAAGATGGGGGATTGGGCGAGGCCAGCAATATTGGCCTCTTTTATCAGGAATCCAAAACTTTCCCAGGACTGTTCTCACCTTGGCAGACTTCTTCTACATCTTATTGGGCAGACCATATATTGTATGGCTAGCCCTACTTGTAGAAAAGCCTAGAAAAGTGCATACTTACTCATTGCATGTTCTATAGTGGAAAGGACCAAAGGAGCAAGAAATTAGGCATGGATGTTGCATCAGCCAGTCAGGCGAGGTTGCTACAGAAGTCTCTGAGTTAGGGCCAAAAAATGCATTGACTTATTCCTCCTTTCCTTGTAGCCCTTTCTTATCTTTGGATATGGAGAAAGGCAGGAGCAGTTTGGTAATAACACCCTGAGAATGACCTATATACTTATTGTGGTGAAGGGGTTTTAGGGAAACGGACATATCGTAATGATGATGTAAAATGAGAGCTTTGGGGTTAAAATGACTAACACAGCAGGGAATTGACAAGAATGGCCTGTGTGTGCTCAGTCTCTTAGTCTTGTCTGACTCTTCGCAACCCCATGGACTTAGCCTGCCAGGCTTCTCTGTCCATGCGATTTTCCAGGCAAGAATACGGGAGTGTGTTGATCTTCCATACCCAGGAATTGAAGCCACATCTCTTGTGTCTCCTGCATTGGCAGGTGGATTCTTTACCACTGTGCCACCTGGGAAGCCTTGACAATAATGGCCTGGCCCATGCTAGAGGTGAGGAAGATCATGGATTAATGGGATTATAAGAAACAAGACAAACTGCTACTCTTTGTCAGGAAGAGTGGAGGGAGGGATCATCTTCTTTTAAGGCTGTGTGATACGATATAGCAGAGGTAGTTTGAAGAGTACAACATGTTGTTGGCGATCCAGAAAGATGTGATTTAGATAAGAGAACCCAGTGTTGGGTGAACCAGGTTGAAAGAGTTCTAATGTTGGGTTGAAGCTGGGACTATGTGGATATTGAGGGGTAGCAGAAGTAAAGAGCGAGAGATGCCACCTTTTTTTAGGTCATGGGGAGAACACTTGCTTGGGTACCAAGCCAGGAAGCAAATATGGAAAGCCAAAAGCCAAAAGCATCAGAGGATGTATGGTTCACACCCTCTCTACCTTTAGAAACAAAGTAAGTGGAACAAATCCTGTTATTATTATCCCAACATGCTCACTGGGTAAATGGCAAGTTCTAGCATGTGGGGATGACTCCCCAGTGTTGGCATGTAGGATGATCTTTTTTATTAAGTGACCCTTTACCAATGAGCTGAGAAAGCAAATTTGTCTTATTGAAGGAACGCCATCAAAACTCGAGAGACAGATTTTCCTGCTGACATATAAAAACAGTGGCCATCCATCCCTGACTGGCATGCACAGACACCATGGTTGGAAAGTAGGCCCTTCTTCTGGAGGGATTTATAGGTATTTTGGCTCAGATGATGAAGGTTGAATATAATCACCATTAGGAAATTTAATCTCCTGGTTTCAGAAGTAGAATTTTAGGGCACTCTTGTAGGGCTATTTGAAAGAATAAGCATTTTCAAGTTTTAGAACAACATTGGCTAGACTACTGAATATGACAGGAACCCATGTGACTTGCTTTGTACTTTAAGAAACAGTCCAGCAACCATCAGTCAGTTCAGTCACTCAGTCATGTCTGGCTCTTTATGACCCCATGGACTGCAGCATGATAGGCTTCCCTGCCCATCACCAACTCCTGGAGCCTACTCAAACTCATGTCCATCGCGTCAGTGATGCCATCCAACCATCTTATCCTCTGTCGTCCTCTTCTCCTCCTGCCTTCTATCTTTCCCAGCATCAAGGTCTTTTCAAATGAGTCAGTTCTTTGCATCAGATGGCTAAAGTATTGAAGTTTCAGCTTCAGCATCAGCCCTTCCAATGAATATTCAGGACTGATTTCCTTTAGGATTGACTGGTTGGAGCTCCTTGCAGTCCAAGGATCTTCTCTAACACCGCAGTTCAAAAGCATTGATTCTTTGGTGCTGAGCTTTCTTTATGGTCCAACTCTCACATCCATTTATGACTACTGGAAAAACCATATCTTTGACTAGATGGACCTTTGTTGGCAAAGTAATGTCTCTACTTTTTAATATGCTGTCTAGGTTGGTCATAACTTTTCTTCCAAGGAGCAAGCATCTTTTAATTTCAAGGCTGCAGTCACCATCTGCAGTGATTTTGGAGCCCCCCAAAATAAAGTCTGTCACCGTTTCCATTGTTTCCCCATCTATTTGCCATGAAATGATAGGACCAGATACCATAATCTTAGTTTTCAGAATGCTGAGTTTTAAGCCAACTTTTTCACTCTCCTTTTTCACTTTCATCAAGAAGCTCTTTAGTTCTTCACTTTCTGCCATAAAGGTGGTATCATCTGCGTATCTGAGGTTATTGATATTTCTCCAAGCAATCTTGATTCCAGCTTGTGCTTCATTAAGCAACTATAAGCAAAAGTAATTTCAATCTGTGCTTGTATCTCTTGAAGGACTAAAGAGAGATTACGTTTATGATTCAGAATACTACTTATTAAGATTTCCTTGAAAATTTCTAAATCTCCAAATCTCTCTGTTTCTAAATCTCTCTCTCTATCATGACTTTCTTCAACATCCAGGACGCTTTGTTCTTCTGTCTTCCTCATTTCTCTAGTTCCTCAGCATATACCCGGCAGATAAACTTTGGCTTCTTGTTTTGTTTTCCTACCTCTTTCCTAATCTACCTACATTATTTTTCTAGATTTTCTGCAACCTAGGAAAGGCAAAGAACTGATCTAAGTATGTGTACATCCTCATGTCTTGAAATTTGGGATATTTGAGTTTATTTCAGCTTATAAACCTTGAGGAAGGTAAGACACTCAGAAACATTGCTTTGAGGCAGTGTATTTTGGTGATTTTATATGTCAGAAAATTGGACAAGAGCCTTAAAACTAGATGTTCTGGCTTTGTCTGAATCTCCTGGCAGAAGGGACAATGTCTTTAAGCCAGGGGAAGAGGGAAAAGGGCGCGGGAGGGGAGCAGAGGTCAGTAACATCAAGTTCAAGGCAACAAAAAAGCACTTTACATAAACAAAGAAAGCTTAATATAAAGAATTACTGATTTTAATAGAGGCTTGGGACAATAAGGGATTAGCTAACCAGTGTAAAGAGAATCTGAAGCAATAGGGGAGCAGAAACCAGAACGATTATCACTCTTCTTGTACGGCTGAGAGAGAGACCAACTCAGGAAAAACCCCTCCCACTTCACCCCTCCGCGGGGAGTCGGGGGCGGTGCTGAGTTCAAGACTCCTTAGTGAGGGCTCAGTGGATGCAGAGCCGCTGCTGAGATATGTCGTCAGAGTGTGTTGGAAATCCTTTCGGAATTCAAGAGAAAGGATCCACAACGAGGTGCGGCACTTCAAGACTCACTGTGAAGCCCGCTAAGGGGCCACTGAGGGCTGGGCAGGAGTCCCACACCGGACACGCCACGTGCACTGCCCCTTGTTTTATTTTTCTGCCAAGAAAATGCACTAGGTATGAACTCAGTGGCTTATAAATCTCAATTTCTCCCTTGTTGAATGATCAAGCATCTACTTTCTGCCAGGTAACTTTTGAGTCTGTGGAGAAAGAGCCAAAAAAAAAAAAAAAAACAAAAAAAACCAAAGCACAAAAAACCCCAAACCATTGCAAACTATTTTCATATGTTCACATTCAGAGGAGTTTCCCTTCGGCTTGAGACTTTGGACTGTTAAAATGCAAATGCCCTATAGAAGAAATGGCATTTTAAAGCTGTTATCAATCATTTATACCTTAGTGTTCATGAAGGTCCTGTCTCCTTGCCAGATAGCAGGGTTTGATGTGATAGGTGGGGGCGGAAGGGAGATAAGATGATCCTGGACTTTGGAAAGAGATGGTTCCAATTGGAACTGGACCCTAGGGTACCAGCCATGACTGAGCCTGCTGCACAGTGTCTGGGACTTCTGTCCTGACTGAGTTCCATCCACACATCAAATGCAAAATCCACTTTCTTTATAGAACATTTCCCTTATGTTCTCTCTCTTTTCTTACTTGCTTCGGGGAGGTTTATGGTTTGAAAAATTAAAGTGCGGATCTATTTTCATTACCAAAGGATTTGCAGAACTGAGCTGGGCCTGTCTGAGCTCACATTTGCATTTGCCATCCCGTAAGCTGATTTTCAATGCTGAGCAGCTATTTTAAATGTTTTCAAGAGCCTCCTTTTTAACTCTTTTCCTTACTTATGTTATCTAGTTCTGCAGTTTAAAAAATTCCATTGCTGATTCTAGGTGGAAAATCCCCATATGAAATGCCAAAGGAATGACTGGGCAGTTGGAGCAGACGCCCAAGGGGTGGCTGAGCCCGAAAAGCCTGACAGGGTGTGTGGCAGCAGACCTGGAGTCTCAGAGGATTCAGATGACTCCAAAGTTTCTTTATGGCTGGAGCAGTGATTGGCCCAGAGTTGGGACTCAGATAATATTTGTTGACATGAATGGGATAAAGGAGAAAAAAAAAAAAAGAATGGCTAGGGAAATGAAGAAATTATCTGTTGTTCAATAAAGTGAGGTGAATGGCTTACCGGCTTTCCATTTCCTACAGGATAGATCAATGAAATTCTCCGACTGGCATGACCCTTCATGTGGCTCTTGCTTGCCTATCCAGCCAAATCTTCCCCCTCCCTGCTTCGTATTTTGTGCTGTCACCTGAAATGCTGCCAGGCTTCACCCTGATCTATCAGGGTGTGGCTCTTAGCTTTCACGCACCTTGTACTTTCCCCATTAAAATAATGGTCAGGGATTTCCCTGGTGGTCCAGTGGCTAAGACTCTGTGCTCCCAATGCAGGGGGAGCTGTGATCAATCCCTGGTCAGGAAACTAGATCCCACATGTCACAGCTAACGTGCCACCTGCTGCAACTAAGACCCAGTACAGCCAAATAAATAAAATAATGGTCATCCTGTTTTTACATACTATAAGTTAATTATAAATTTTGCTTTTTACATCCTGTTTTTACATACTATAAGTTAATTATAAATTTTGCTTTTTATATCCTGTTTTTACATACTATAAGTTAATTATAAATTTTGCTTATCTGTCTTCCTGTGGGACTAAAAATGTGTTGCTTCTGGGCATCATGGCTCTGTTTGAGTCCTTCCTTATGTGTTTGTTGAATGAATAATTGTACTAGCAACTATAAACTACAAGCAGATTAGCAGAGCTGTATCTAAGTAGCCAGGATGCCTGTGGCTTTGGAGTTGACTCCTGGGGCACTTGCTGGGGAGCCCTGGTTCATGGTAGTGAAGATCTAGTCATATACTAGAATCATATACTAGAAGGCCAGCCCACTGCTGACTCCAGGGCCGATTGCTAGCACATCTAAGTGTCTGTGAGAAAATAATTATGGTTGACTTTTTGTATTTATTTGTGTACCATTACTTATGGAAGTTCATTTATTTTTAAAATTTATTTTGCTTTGGGACTTACCTGGTAGTCCCGTGGCTAAGCTCCATGCTCCCAATGCAGGGGACCCGAGTTTAATCGCTGGTCAGGGAACTAGATTCACATGCTGCAACTAAAGAGTTCACGTGCCACAATTAAAAAAAACCAAGACCAAAGAAAAGACCCTGATGCTGGGAAAGATTGAAGACAGGAGGAGACGGGGACGACAGAGGTTGAGATGGTTGGATGGCATCACCGACTCGATAGACATGAGTTTGAGGAAGCTCTGGGAGATGGTGATGGATAGGGAAGCCTGGCATGCTGCAGTCCATGGGGTTGCAAAGAGGCAGACACAACTGAGTGACTAAACAACAACCAACAACAATTAAAAAAAAAAGATCCCACAACAAAGATGGAAGATCCTACATGCCACAGCTAAGACGGACGCAGCCAAATAAATAAAAAAAGAAATTAAAATAAACATTAAAAAATTATTTTCCTTTTTGGTTAGTAGCAGAAAGTGTTATTTTTATGAACCTGTACTTTTGAACCCAACTCTAAGAGAGAAAAAGGGGAGGGTCTCTGGGCATAGCAGGGCAGAGTGCATAGAACTTCCGAAACTGGTCCCCCTTCCCTTTCGTGTGGAAGAGACCCTCAGACTTCAAATGAGCACAATTTGAAAATCACTGATTTGGATTAAGGAATAAAGTGAACACAGGGGAATAAATCTTTTCCTGGTATATTAAGTAGAAACCCTTTGGCAACCAGGTTATATATTTACAAAGCCTTTCATATGACTCAAAACTCTAACTCCAAGTCAGTTTTTACAGCTTAAAAATTGGTATTGAAATAGTTACTTAGGTTTAATTTTAGAAAACTCAGGTCAATCAATATGTATGACTTTTAAGTTTAATCCTTCCTTTGGGGATCATGAAGCTCCTTCCGGCTCCAGTGCTCTTTGATTTTCTGATTGTGAAGGGCAAGGTGGGAAAGAAATAAACAAGGTGACTAGGTTTCAAGGGCTAGCTTTCTTGGCATGAATGAGTAATTGGAAAGCCAGCATAATCAAAGTAATTTCATCCATCATGTACGGAAAGGGAAATAGAATTCAGGTTATTAAGGTTGCATGAAACTGCTTTTTGAATGTATGTACATATTTCTTCCTAGGGGCTAGATAACGTTTCCCATTTTTATTTCTAAAAGGAGTTATGGAAAAAGACAACTGAAAATAAAACAGAGCTGCGGTCTCAGAGCAAAACTAGAATAATTCATTAAGGAAAAGAAAAGGGTTTTCTGTTTCTCTTTTAGAAGAACAAGCTCACAAACCAGAATACCTGTTTCTAGTCCCCAAAGGTCCCCTAGGTCATTAGTCAGCAATGTCATTTGTGACTCCTGCCCCGGATGCGAGCCGGTCCTGAGTGGCAAACAAGAACCTTAGTTCTTAGTTCCTCAGACCCTTGGTCTGGAGGGAAAAATCACATAACTGACATACGCGTTTCATAGTTGCCTAGGTGTATGAGCTTTTGGAGTTTGAGGAAACTGAGGAAAAGAAAACTATCCCAGGTGAGAGAGATGGAGAAGGAGCTGCAGAAGGCCAGTTCCAGAGAGCAGAGGAGAGATTGCTAACTGTTAGTAGAAGCACAAGAAGGGGTGTTCCTGAAAAAGAACGAGCAGATGAAGGCTACATATCGACACTCATTGTCACAGAGGTGACCCATGGCATAGATTAAAAAAAGAAAACCTGGTTTGACTTTCACTAATCCATGGGAAGTTGGACTTAAGCTATATTCAAAGCTTTGTTCATCTCATTCTCTTTAAAAATCATAAAACGGCGAATTTTTTTCCCCATTGGCACAAAAGCCCAAAATTGTAGAAATTTTATTTCTTTCATTCACAGCTGTGTCTCTAGTACCTAAGGCAGTTGTAGTTGCTCGATAAAAAATTCTCAAATAAACAAATGAATGAATAAAAGGAACTTTGACCCTGGTAATTTCCCCTCTTTTAACTTTTCTTCCTTTTCTCCTTCTTAAAAAAGGAGATTAGGATCAGTAAATTACATTCTAGGAACCATGATGGATGCATTCTGGGGTAATTTGGGTGGAGTGGATGGGGAGAGTATGGTTGTCTTTTCCCAGCATTAAATGGGCTTGCATTGTTGAGCCTTCAGTGTTCTGCTTCATCCACTATTATTTGTACTTGCCACTCTCTGGTACCAGCTTGTCTAATTACAGCAGCCTCCCCACTTTTTTCCTACTTACTATTTCAAATTTGCTTTTTTCTCAAAATCTAGGAAGAACTGAAGATTTTCTAAAGAACATGTCACTAAATTTGTTAAATCATCAATTTCCATTTTATATACATTTTGAGCTCATGGCCATGGACAAAAAGTTTCCCTTTTTAAATTAATAAAGAAAAATAAAAAGAGGGAAAAAGAAAACCATAGAGGTCATTTTACTGCTGCTGCTGCTAAGTCGCTTTAGTCAATGCGACCCCATAGATGGCAGCCCACCAGGCTCCCCCGTCCCTCGGATTCTCCAGGCAAGAACACTGGAGTGGGTTGCCATTTCCTTCTCCAATGCATGAAAGTGAAAAATGAAAGTGAAGTCGCTCAGTCGTGTCTGACTCTTAGCAACCCCATGGACTGCAGCCCACCAGGCTCCTCCATCCATGGGATTTTCCAGGCAAGAGTACTGGAGTGGGGTGCCATTGCCTTCTCCCAGAGGTCATTTTACATACATGTAATTCTATGTACGAGTGTCCATTCTTCTCCTTGCATAACCACCTGAGATTAGTTCTGGTAGCATCCTTCAAAGCCCAAATGCACGAATTCCATGAAGTCTTTCCAGTTATTCTCATTTTAATTTTCCTTTTTTGAACAGCTATGACATTAATTTATTACTTAATCATGAATTATGGCATACAATCCCCTAATTGATGTTTGTGGATTTTTTTCCCCAGCTATATTTTGATTTCCTTGAGGACAGAATCCTGGCTCATGTATTGTTAAAATATCTATCTCCCTTGGCTCCCCAAACAATGTTCTGTGTATAGAGGGTACATGTGGATTTGCCAATTTGTTCATCACACTAAATGCCCAGGGAGAGCTTCTACAAAATTTATACCAAGCCAGGAAAGGACAGTCTAGATTTTCTGGCTGCCAAAAACCAGTGTGTACCCTGGTTACCACAGCTTCCTGTCTATGGTGGTAGTGGTTTAGTCGTTAAGTTGCATCCGACTCTTTGGGACCCCATGGACTGTAGCCCAATAGGCTCCTCTGTTCATGGGATTTCCCAAGCAAGAATACTGCAGTGGGTTGCCATTTCCTTCTCCATCCTAAGCCTTTAAGTCTTTCAGTTTGTTCCTGATGAGAAAGGAGAGTAGGGAAGACTTTTTTTCCCTTGACAGAGGCAGAAAGCATATGCGGAATCATTTGACCATCCAGCTTGGAGGTAAACATTTGGTCCCAGGAGATTTTCAAGTTCCAGTGACTTAGCATAAAAAAACCAAATCTCTGGTATTTAATAATACAGGGACATCTATTGCTGTTATTTAATCATTGCTATTATAGTTATATATTTTGCATCTGTTTCCTGGGGCTCCAGTGAACCTTGGACATCTTAATTACATATAATGTCACTCTCCCTAACCAGTTTCATTCCACAGGGTAACTAAACTCTATGTAATGAGACTGTCTCTGGCTTCTACATGTTTCTTGTTTCATCCTTATATTATATCTGGGCTTGCAAAGGCAGAAAACTTAAACAGCACCAAAGAGAGTCTTGGTATTATTTCTAAAGACTGACAAGCTTTTTTTGAAATTCTATTTTTCCAGCAAGAGTTTCAGTTTCCCTTTGACTTTATTACCCTGAGGGCACATGCATGATAATAGAAAGATGATGTAGCCAAAATATAATTGTGTTTGAAACTTTTTAGCTTAGTTCCTCACTTTTCTAAACTGTAAACCTCAAAATTACAAAAAAAATCATGAATTTAACTTCTCTTGTTAATTTTTTCTTTTCTGTTCAGCTATAAGATTAAAGTCTAATGTAGAACATTTGGGATTTTCTTTTCATTGAATTTGGACTACAGTATTTATGGGGAAATTGTCTTTTATTAATTTGGTGTAAGACACACTGAAAACAATAGACTATTAAAGCTATAGGAGGTTTTGGCTGCATGTCAGTGTTACCCAGAGAGATTTCAAAAAATACAGAGATTCTATCCCACTAGATCTGTGGTGGGGCCCAGAAGTCTGGAATTCTAATATAACTGGTCTGCCTATAGTTTGGAAACACTGGTTTAGATTTTATTTTGTGGGATTCCAAAAATCAGAACAAAATACTGATCAGAAAGAACCAGGTTTTTTCACCCTGGGTCTAAGCTACCTCTTGGTTTTAGCATCAACACTTTGGGGGCTTGCATTAATGACATAAAACAAATAACATGCACTCTGAGTGAACAAAAGCACTCCTGTCTGACTATTGTTAAAAACTATCACAGCTCCCGAAGATGTTTTTTATATACAACCATAGGGTAGGTAGCCATTAGACTAGGAGAATCATATTCAGATTTTCTTCTTGTTTTTCAACAAAAGTAGTCAATTCATTCTAGATAAAGCATACTTGGTTTTGCCAATGAGGTACGTGTGAATTGTTCAGGTTTTTCAAAAACCTTGATATTTTAATAAATGTTCCAAGGGCTCTGGAAAGGACACCTTGCAGAGACTGATTTTTCTCAGAATAGCTGAGCTTCCCAGGTAACTGTGGGCCACTCAAGCCAGCCACCACCTCATTCCTGCTCCTTTATGTTTCTGTGCCTGGCATATTTCTGGGAACATAGCTGCTCCTCAAGAAATGACATCTAAAGAATAAATGGATCAGGCCATAAGTCTCCTCTTATTGTTATTGTATATTATGAATGTCTCTGCCTTTTAGACTTTAGCAAGTATAATTTAACTTTTTTTAACAATGGCTTATACCATGCTGAGCTCCAGTGCCCTCCAGGATCTGTTGTAGTATGTGGAATGTTTTTATTCTGCACTAAACCTAAACTGCTGTGATTTTTACTTCTTTTGTTTGCTTTCTATAGTTATTTCCCCCATGTTTCCATTCTTGCTGTTAAGCCATCAGCCGTCACTTGTTACTGTTATCGATGTGTCTCTTCCAGTCTTCTTTTAATTTTCTGGTCTTATTGGGCTGCTTATTTGGGGACCATATCACCAAGCCTGTTAGAATTTCCAAATAAGAAAAGTAGGCCTCGAGTAAGAACCCTAGGAAATCCTTTCTGATAAAGCTAGCTAATGAGGGTGGGTTCTATGGTGTAGATGGTGGCTATAAGAGGTCTTTTTTTGTGTGCCTGGGTTCTCAGCTGTTTTCCAATAAAGCAAGTGCCAAGTAAATAAATAGGCATTATGTCTTTAAAGGAGAGTGAGATTCCCTCTCCTCGGTACTCCTAATGGCCTATATGGGAAAGTAATCTAAAGAGGAGTGGATATATGGTTATGTATAGCTGATTCTGTTTGTCGTACATCTGAAACTAACACATCATTGTAAATCTACTATACTCCAATGCAAATTAAAAAAATAATAAAGAGAAGTGAAGTTCCCTTTGTCTACATTTCGACTTCTTGTACTTGTTGGCAATTAGAGATGGTCCACAAGCATATATGTCTCCATGTCTCTCCTTTCAGAAAGGAATTAGCTTGAACCTGACAGAGCAGTTCAGGGCAGTTGGAAATTGAGATCCAGTCTCTTCAGGCTGGAGGAGGTGGGAAGGACTGGCTTCTTTACATTCAAGCCTTTATGAGCCAGAATGGAAGGGAGGGGAGAATTCCTAACCCTGTGCAGGAAGCCCGACCGACAGGTATTTTACTCATTTTACAGATGAGGAGAGTAAGAAGCTGGCCATAGAGTGGCCACTGGACTCAGATTTAAACCTCTGCTTACATTAAATTTCATTCATACTGTTTCCTCTTGGGTGTCCTCAGGCCTCCTCTTGTACGGTGGCTTTCAAGACTGCTGAGCATGGCCATTACGATCTTTCCCCTTTCCTGTTTTTTTTCTTTCAGGAAAAGCTGTTTCTCCTCCTTCTCCTCTTCCATCCCTGGCCCCTCCTTCTGAGTCTCATGGCCAGCTCCCCATCCCCTTCCTGTCATCTGAACATCAATGCATCTGAGAGCTTCATCTTTAGTCTTCTTCTTTCCTTTCTCCTTACATGTGCCCTGGTGATCACAATCTAACCATGGCCCTGCCTGATTTGATTTGTTTCTTAAAAATGATGATGACAGCAACATAGAACAAGACCCCCTGGAGCAGTCACGTGAGTATGTGGAGTCCCTGAGAGACCTGCAGGCAGCTTCCTCTGGCCCCTTCCACCTGCCTGCTCCCAGCCTCCAAGTTCGTTGGTTACTCTGCCTCCTTGGGCTCCAGACTTTGGCTCCCACCCTTCAGATGTAGTCTATTTACCGGGCTTAACCCCTGACTTTCCTTTGGCATTAGGGCCTTTTATACAACTGAATTCTAGACCTGGCTGCCTGAATGCCCTATAGCAAGCTATAGAAAGCTCAACATGTTCAAAATAAAACTGGTTGCCTACCATCCCAGTTAGCAACTTCCGAGTTATTCTTTCACTCACATCAGCTCATACTCTACTTCCTTTCAGGTCTTTCTTCTGAATATATTACTTATTTGCCTCCTGATATCTATATCTGTATTTTTTTCATATTGCTACACAAAATTGCCACATGTTTAGAAGATTAAGACAATAAAGACAACACACATTTATTATCTCATAGTTTATATAGGTCAGGATTTCATCTTGCTGCCTCCTATCTCCTAGAGGCTCCTCCAGATCCTCACCATGTGATCCTTTCATAGGCCTGCTCAGAATAGAGTGGCTTGTTTCCCCAAGGCCAGCAAGTGGATATCCCTGATGGTTCCAGTCTCTGACCTCTAAATGCTCTTTTGAGGGCTCACCTGGTTAGATTGGTTCCCTGCAGGATAGTGTCTCCTTTGATTGACTCACAGTCAACTGATTAGGGACTTCAATCACATCTGTACAATTCTTTCACCTTTGGCATATCACAAAAGTGATACCCATCATATTTTTAGTCCTCTCTCACACTCAAGGGAAGGGGGTTTCATGGGTACCTTTGGGTAGGAATCTTGGGGCCATCTCAGTAGTCTGTCTGCTACAATATCTCATGGCCTCCTGCCTGAAAATTAGAGCCTCTTCCAAATAGACCTTCCTGACTCTTTTTATTCTAGTCTTGTTGTTTTTTAGTCACTCAGTCATGTCTGACTCGTTGCGACCTCGTGGACTGCAGCATGCCAGGCTTCCCTGTCCTTCCCTATCTCTTGGAGTTTGCTCAAACTCATGTCCATTGAGTTGGTGATGTCATCCAACCACCTCATCCTCTGTCACCCTCTTGTCCTCCTGCCCCCAGTCTTTCCCAGCATCAAGGTATTTTCCAATGAGTTGGCTCTTTACATTAGGTGGCCAAAGTATTGTAGTTTCAGCTAGCATCAACACCACCTTCTACACTATTAACACAGTGATCTTTCCGCTGGGTAAATATGATCAAATAATTATCCAGCTCAGGTCTTCAAAGGTTTGCCAAAAAAAAAAAAAAAAAAATCCCACAAAACCCAAGAGAGGATAAAACAGATTCTTTCATGTAGCATATGAAACTCTGTGATCAAACCCTTCCTCGTTTCCAGGCTCATCTCTTGCTTCTTTCCTCCTAACACCAAATATTGTACTTCAGCAAGCAAGCATTTATTTTTTTTCATCACACTGTACTTTTTTCATTCCTCTAAGCCTTTGAATTGTTTGTTCCTTTACTTTCCTGAGATTCCATCCTCCAATGTACACAATGATGGTCTGACTAATGGAGTACAGCACATCTTTCAAATCTGATCTCCTCAGTGACCTTTTCAGATCCAGCTGCCCTTCCTGGGCTCTGCGGCTCAGGGCTCCATTCCTCCACATCTCCACTTGTGTTATCCTCACTAGAGCCCAAGTAGGAGTCACACTTGTCAAGATGTATCTGTGATCTGCTGGGAGAAACCCCATAGAAATGTGCTGCCATTAAGGCTAAGGAAACTTTTGGGAAAAGAAGTCACACTCTGTCCTTTCTCAAGATTCAGGCAGGTCTGGTGATGTCTGCACAGCCAGAGAGGTAGCCTGGCTCAAGGCCTTCCAGCGAGGTCAAGGAGCCTCTTGGAGGCTTGGATTTGTCTCCTGGCCAAACTCATGCTGGCTTCATTCTGATGGAATGAACTCTACAGGTCTGCAAATGCTACTTCACTAAGTTCTGTAAAATTTCTTTAGGGTCTATGACATGCTGCTGCTAAGTCACTTCAGTCGTGCCCGACTCTGTGTGACCCCATAGACGGTAGCCAGCAGGCTCCCCCATCCCTGGGATTCTCCAGGCAAGAACACTGGAGTGGGTTGCCATTTCCTTCTCCAATGCATGAAAGTGAAAAGTGAAAGTGAAGTCGCTCAGTCGTGTCCGACTCTTAGTGACCCCATGGACTGCAGCCTACCAGGCTCCTCCATCCATGGGATTTTCCAGGCAAGAGTACTGGAGTGGGGTGCCATTGCCTTCTCCGACGGTCTATGACATGGTGAAACACAAACAGGAGTGGGTTGTATCTTCTTAATCTGCAAGACTATAGGCCAGCCTTGACCAAGGAGACTTTGGACAAGGGAAAAATGGCAAAGGTAATAACAATATGGAGGAGCAGTGTGCTCTGCTTTGGTCACAGAAGTAGCTCTGGCAGAGCGGCAGGGGACACCTTTGTTCCACTGGGGGAGTGGCAAAAACAGCTGTGTCTGATAGGAGAGGAAATGTTCGGAGGCTCAGTGTGGGGAGTCTCAGTGATGAAGCAGACAGATGGTCAAACCAGCAGAAATTTTGTTACATATCCACTCTTGTTTTGAACCATAATTGTTATCACATTTTTTTCTCTTCATTAGACAGCATTTGTTTTTGAGGATAGACACTGAATTCCCACTGCTCGACGTATCTGAAATTTAACATGCGATGAATGAATGAATGAAAAAATGAATGACTCTTTTCATTCCATGGATCTAATCTCTTTTCACTCTTAGGAATGCTGTATGTGTAGAACTTTGAAAACAGATTGGGCATGGGTATTTGGTCTCAGGCGAAAGCCTTTGGGAGGTCTACTTTGATTGTCTATTGCAAACATTAAAAATTGTCCTACAGAAGTATGTGTTCATGGGTTTCTGATATAAAATAATAATTTTATTATTGGAAATAGTAATAATAATCTTTTATTATCTGTTTCAGAGATATGTAGCCTCACTTTCTGGCAGCTTATCCAAGAAGACTTCCTCTTCTCTGGTTCCCTGTGGAGTGCATATTAAGCCATTGGAGAGAGAAGAGTGGACAAATGTGGTGAGTAGTTTCAAAGTGGCTCTAGTTGATTTGAAAACTACCAGCACAGATGACCTCCAGGGCCCCCTTTCTGCTTCATATGTCCATGGCAGCTGTATCAAATTGATCCTGTTTGACCGTGAAACATGGAGTACTTGAAATCACCAGCCTCTTCCATTCCTACCCAGGGGGAGAAAAAACAGAAAGGAAAAAGATTTCTCTTATTGGACTCAAAGTCTGGCAAGATTACAGATATGATCAGGAGCTCAGGACTGGATGTACAGAGACATTAGTCAGCTAAATTGTACATGATCGAATGGCTGGTTCCAATGTAATTCCATTAACCTCATTTTTTTTTTTTTTTGGTAAAAACAATTAAAAAATTCAAATGCTGTATTCATAAATTGCATTTGGGACTTAATGGTGGTATTTTTTCCCCAACTGAAATGCCTCTGTGAGTTGCCCTCTAATTCCCATTTATTTTTCCTTTATGCTTGAGCCTAATTCTCATGTGGGTCAGAATAAAAGCACTCTGTGCAATCTTTTAACTTTTAAGTTTGCCATCCATAGAGGTCTTGGGGTCCCGACAGACTGCCACTCTTTTGACTGCTAATGTTAAAAAAAAAAGCTCTCAGGAAACGTGGCAAAATGGCTAATATTTGAATAGCTGTTCTTTTACATTATATATGTATATTTCAGTTATAGTCATCTTACTATTGATAAATAGCCTATTTATTTTTTGATCTTGAATCTTTTAGTGATTGCTATTGATAAATAGCCTATTTATTTTTTGATCTTGAATGGAATCTTCAAGTGGTTGGTTGAAGCAAATAATCATATTTATTATGTGTGTTTGTATGAAAATAGCATTTTATAAATCAGGTGAGCTAGATACAAAAACACAGAAATTTACTTACAAAGAACAAGATGCAGAAGATGCAGTTGGGGATTTGAAGGTAGAATCATTTGCCCCTTATTCTCCTGCAGAGTCAACAAATAAAGCGTCTCTTTTTTTTTTTTGGTCAATCAAGTTATTAGAACTCTCCATATTTAAGAACAATGTTTTTATTTATTTATTTACCATATTTCTTTGTCAGAAGAACTGAGTTGGTTGTGGATGTTTGTTAGATTCTTGTTGATTTTCTTTCAGGAATAGGTACTGATAGTTGCTCTTGCGTGGAATTGTTCCTTGTCAACCTGGATTGGTTGAATCCTTTTGGCTCAACCAGGGAAACTTTCCAGAAATTAGGTCCATCCAGGGTAAACATCCTAGTGGTAAAGAACCTGCCTGCCAGTGCAAGAGACGTAGGCTAGACCCCTGCGTCGAGATGATCTCCTGGAGGGAGGGCATGGCAACCCACTCAAGTATTCTTGCCTGGAGAATCCCATGGATGGAGGAGCCTGGAGGGCTAAAGTCCATAGGGTCAGAAAGAGTCAGACATGACTGAAGCGACTCAGCACTCATGCAAATACACACACACACACACATTCCTAGCTTTGTGATAGTGTCATATACCTTAAGTAACTTAGCACACACAAGGGTAAATATCATGGGAAATGACCAAAAAGAAATAGCAGATAAAGCCTAAATGATTAAGACTAACATTTGTTTTGAATTATATTTCTATAAAGGAATAGTCCAGTGACTAAGTGTTTGTTTAGAATTCATAGCATGCCAGGTACTAAGGGTATACATGACTTCCTCCCTCAGGAATCCAAAATATGGTGATATTTACATCTCACAAGGCTATTTGCCATGTGCGATATGGCACATATGTGACATACATACATCAATGAAAAGAATATTGTCCTTGGAATTAAACAGTAATTTCAAATTTTGACTTGGCTACTTATTTTGAGTTACCTTTGTTAAGTCATTCAATCAACAAGAGACATGTTTTCCATCTGAATTATATCCGGAGGACAATATATACCTTCCTGGTTGTTATAAGTGTTAGAGATAATGTATATGCTTCACAGGTGGCACGGTGGTAAAGAATCTGCCAACCAAAGTGGGAGACACAAGAGATGTCGGTTTGATCCTTGGGTCGGGAAGATCCCCTGGAGTAGGAAAATACAACCCACTGCAGTATTCTTGCCTGGAAAATTCCATGGACAGAGGAACCTGGTGGGCTACAGTCCATGGGATCACAATGAGTCAGACACAACTGCTCACACATGAGCACACATGTACAGTGCACCGCCTAGGGCCTGACCTTAATGACTGAAGATAACATAAAAATACATTTGAAGTGGAGTTCTGCAATTTCAAACAGGCAGAGAACACAGATGGATATTGTCTATGATTGCTGGTATTGTCAGACCCCTTCTTTCAATCACACATCTGTGATGAAAATTGTCAGCAACAGCATTCTTACAAAAGGAGTCACACCCTAGAAGCTGGAGAAGTCCTTGTTAGACTCCATGTCTTAAAAGACTAGTTGTGGCTCCTCGAGGTGGCAAACATTAACTTACTTTTTTTGTTTGTTTGTTTTCTGAGAATGTGTGCTCCGTACAACTGCAAGTCTCTGCACACCTGCCTTGCTGGGGAGAAAGCAAGAAGGCTGTTCTCTGGGAGGGTGGGCTGTCTGAGTCTCACCAAAGGCATGCCTTCCTTGGGAAAGAGCAGAGGACATTTCGTTTCTGCAATCCTTTTTGTCAACACAGTGGGAGTTATCTGAATTTCATTTGGGTATTAAGTGCTGTGTGAGTTGAGTTTCTCTCTGTTAGAGGAGCTGCTGTTATTGGATTAAAACCACAGTTGTTGGGAAGCACTGAAGACTCCATGGGGGATTTCTCTATCAAACAGCAGGGTCAGAGTTTTGGGTTTTCTCTTTTCTAGTAACCCCACTCACCAGAGAGTCCTGTTTTGGAGGTAACAGTATCACTTAGCTGGAGACCAAGGGGACAATGCAGAATTTCTTTCTTATTACCAAGGTGCCAGAACAATCAGCTTGGAAATTATCCAAAGCTTGATTTGACTCTCAGCTGAGGGGTGGGACTACCTATTAGGGGACATGGAATTCAGCCGGAGGGGAAAATTTCCTAAGTAAGCGACGACCTCCAGGTAAAGTCACACATTCTTATGTTGGGTAAAATGGCCACCTTATGAATATTAACTCATTCCCAGATTCAACTGTGGTTTACGGTCACTGTGGATTTTATCCTTCGAGACAGCCCCTGGCAGCCTTGGCATTTACCAGAGTGACGTTCTCCTTTAGGTAAATGCTGGAGGCCAGTGTCAGAACCATTGGGATGTGCAGGGTGACAGCCACCTGCCCACTGAGCTGAGAAACCAAAAGCCTGGGTTCTAACCCTGAACCCCGTCTGCCAGTGCACAGCCAACAAATCTATCCAGTAAGGAGAAATACATTCAGATGCCTTGAAAGTTTAGCATCTGCTTCTCGTTGGCTCCTGCTGCTTCAGAAAAACATTCGGAAGTTTCTATTGGATTTAGAAGAGATGGAGATGGCGTATTTTCCACATCTCCAGAAGCCTACACCCCACTTGGGGAGCTTCATTTACATGCACATCGGATGCCGTCTGACTGCTTCGGACTGCACCTTTGAGCAGATCCAATGGGATCCCCACACGCATGTCAATGAAGCTCCCTTAGCCCGAGCCTTGCTCCAAAGAGGCAAAGAGCAAGCTTTTCTTGAAACTTGTTACCGCGACAATCTCAAACCAGACACCACAATAAGGATTTTTTTTTTCCCCTTGATTGTGTGTATGCCAGGAGGACGCCACGTAACTTGGTTTTCCAGACCGAGGTAATTTATTTAAACATGGATTATTTGAAAAACGGGAAGGGATACAGGGCTTGATTTTAATCCCTGCTAACATAGAGAAAAGAATGCTCGTGTCACAACTCAGTGAGTGTAAAAATTAAAAAAGGCTGAGACTATTGTTTGAAAACAGGCAAAATAATTAAAATTATTATGGAATAATCACATATCACACAACAGCCTCTCACTCTTCTGAGCAACAATCCAAAACGGCTCCTCCAAAGCGGGCCCAAGGGCAGAGGTTCCGTATATCATTCAAAGACCATCTGTCGTGCAATTCCTGTAGCGCCTTTGCACTATTCTGAGGGCAGGCTGAAATTTAGTCCTGGCAGTTCTCTCTCCATTTGCTAACAAACAGCAGTGATGGCAGATAAATATGGCAAACAATAGGCGTTTGAAATGAACTGGAAAGGGATGGGGAGTTTTGGATCCAGCACCAAAATCAGAAGTTCTGGGTCCTGTGCTGGGCTCCGGAGACCCCCACGGCCGGATCCTGCCATGTGGCAGCGCCGACAGACATCTGTGGGCTGAGCGAGGCTTCCGCGCGTCCAGCCAACCTGCTCAGGGCCTGATTTAAATGCAGTTCTTTTTCTTAAAAAAATTAATAATCACAAAGACTCAAAGCTAGGGTTTTTTTTTCTTTTTTTTCCTGCTGTTGTTGGTCCAGGAAAGTCAAACATGGCACACAGTCCCCGAAGTCGGCATTTTAGTTTGCAATCTGTTCTTTTATATGGAGGCCATATCACCTTCCTACAACTCCGCTCACTCATGCTTTCTTGTGCGTGCTGTGCCTGCTAAGCTGCTTCAGTGGTGCCTGACTCTTTGCGACCCTATGGGCCAACAGGCTCTTCTGTCCATGGGATTTCCCAGGCAATAATATTGGAGTGCATTGCCATGCCCTCTCCAGGGGATCTTCCTGACCCAGGGATAGAACCCATGTCTTCTGTGGCTCCTGCATTGCAGGGAGATTCTTTACCACTGAGCCACCGGGTAAGCGCCTATGTGTTCTTGTATCCTGTCTCATTCTGTGGTTTTACTTAGCTAGTTGGAGCATAATCTTGATCATTATGCACTATGTGGTGTCTACATTTTTTTCAGTAGTATCAATTTGAGATTTGTTTGATGTTGAATCAGGAAGGTCCAGATATTACATCAATCTTCAATAATTACAGTTTTAAATCACAAATTAATAGTACCTGAGAAACTCTAGATCAAGGCTCTGGGTTTGAATGTTCAGAGCAAGCTAGAATTCTGACCCAAATCCTCTTTGAAATTCATTTGTTGGTCACTTTTCTGTGACTGTATCTATATACACATAGACTCACAGGCTCACATACCTCGCTCTTCACACCCTATTTCTACCTGCTTTCCAATCCCCAACAACTGAATCTCTGTCTGTATGTCTCTCTCTCACACACATATACACAAAATTCATTAGACAGAAGTTTCTGGAAAACTTCACAGCAGTTTTAAGAAAGGATCACTTATTGAGTGGAACAGTGTTATTTGCAATATGTACAGAATATTTAACAATTTTAATTTTTAATTGGAGTAACAAAATGCTGTTCCAGCTAATCTTATAAAATCAGCATATCATGCCACAGAAGACTGTTGTCTGCACTGATAAAGAACCCACGTGGATCCTAAGTAGCAAGGAAGCCCTAGACATGTGAAGTGGACTCTGGAGAGGCATTGCATTTGTATGGTCTGCGGTTCAGGCCACTAATAGGAGCTGCAGCAGGTGGGTGTGATGTTCAGAGACAAATCTAGTTTCTCTATTACTGAAATTATTAAGAGGCAAGGAGCTGATATGGAGAGCTCTTCATGCACTGTCCCTGACTTGGGTTCTCTCAGTTGTGTCAAAATGGTGTGCTCAGATCCAGTGCTAAAGCCCTAATGACTCTTGGGTTGTAGTTCAAGCAGGTTTTTAATGTCCACCACTACTTTGCAGTGAGCATAGTTTCAAACTCAACAAAAAAAATTCTATTTGGAAGCCTAGGATCTTAGAGCTGTAAGGAACTTTAGGGAATTATTTACTTTATAGATTTGGCCAAATGGAATTTAGAAAAGTTAACATGATTTTCCCAAAGTCATTCAATGAGTAACAGAGACCATATTTGGTCTTTCTGACTTTTCAGCCTAGGTCAGTGCTTTTTATCATACCACACTGTCCCTTTAGAGTCTTGGTAGCATAGGTGCCTGAATCATATGGTGCTTGGTGAGATAAACTGGTGTACGAGTGGAATTTGTGCAATCGTGGGATTGGAAGACCCTGACCTTTCGACCAATCCATGCCAATGTTATGGTAGGATGGTGGACAACTGAGACATCTCTTCAGTCTTTGTGAACTAATCGCCAGGGACTTTTTCCGTGTCCAGTCCACTGTGTCATTTTTAGTTGGCTCTGTGTGTAACAGATCTGTTTACCTATCTGGCTGTTTGCAAATAGCTGTAATTCAGGTTACCTGACTCATAGAACAGTTTTCTCCCCCTTCTCACCCCAACATTTTTTCTGTGGGTGGGGAAGATCCTGACACTTTTGCCGCCTGTGGTTTCTTCCCTGTGGTGGTGTCACACTTGAGAGCCACTTTTGTCAGGAATTTTGCAAGTCAGTTGTTAAATTGCTGGCAGCTTTGAACTGACCATGGCAGATTGTTTACACCACAGAAATTGGCAAACATGACAAGTCAGGCCCCCCGACCTCCATCCCCAGAGAGCTGGTTGTTCAACATTTACCAGCACATGATGGCTCCCGTCCTTACCTTCCTATCTTTCCTAAGACCAAAGGGTGAATTTAAAAAAAGCTTAAAACTCAGTACTTCTATAGCTGGAACTGTCCAGTGAGACAAAGGTAAACAATTCTATAGCAAATCTCTACTAACCAAACAGTAGTCTGACAGCATTATTGTTTTCATTACTGGTACCTGTAGCAATGACTTAATTGGAGATACATAGAAATGCTTATTTCTAGATCTTTCTAGAACTGTCTCCCTACTAATATAGATGATATTTCACAATACATATCTATGTACGCTGCCAGAAAGGAATTCATTCAGACTCCTGAATAAATTCACCACATCTCCATTTATCTGTGGATTCTTACCCTCTCCTTTCAGATGAGGAAATGAAGTAATATCCAAACTGAATGTGTGATTAAAATTCAACCAATTCAAAATACACTTATCAAGGGCCTATTAAGGCACGGGACAATAAGATCTCAACTAAATGAATAATATTAGGAAGAGCCCCTGTCCTCTAATTGTTTTTAAATTCAAAACAAATTCATGTACGTCTATATCCTTCATCCTCCATCTGAAGGGCTCCATCCGCAAGCTCCCAGTTACAATGGTCTCCCTCTTCCCTCTTCTTCAAAATCTTCACAATGAATGGGAGAGGAAAGGCTCTGTGCTCTTAGGCCAGAATAGAGGGGATTTAACAGCAGTAGGTGGCAGCTGGTCAGTTTACCAGGCAGTCCTAAAGTGGAGATGTTCCTAAAAAGAGAATGGTAGTTTCCATGCTGTCCTGGGAACTGGCTCGGGCTTCCAGGGCAAATGCAGACTTCATCTCTGCCAGGACAAGTCAAACTGGAACGTGTGGTGAAGGCAGATGCTGCTAAAAATCAAGTTCCTCCAGAACCTCCTGGATGGTGGAGTCAAAACAGCAAAGAAAGAGTTTAAAGATCAAGGCCAGGCCGACTATTAAGTCACCTAACCTGGTTAATAAATTAGCTGTTCTGTGAAAACCTATGTGCACATCTCTGGATCATATTTCATCTCTTGAGGCTTCCTCTTCTGTCTTCCCATTTGAACATAAGTGACTACAGTGGGCTACCTGAGCACCACTTTTCCTTAAAGAGATCAAATGTGAAATGTCTTTCTGTGTCAAAAACAGTGAAGATCCTAACTGCTGACAGTGTTTTGCACTGGAAAGCATAGAATGGAGCAGAACTGAATTTCAGTTCTAGTCTGTTAGTGCTGAACAAGCCCCATGACACTGGGCCAATAACTGAATCACTTAGAGCCTCCGTGTGAGCTCATCCCTGAATGAGATTAAAATCGCTGGATCTGTATATATTTATATCTGTCATATTGTTATATATATATATGACAGCAGGCTGGTAATTCTTTAATATAATCATTTGGGATTCCCCTCTTCCCATCACCAACATTTCCTTCATATAACTCACTTATTTTTATATCTCCCATACCTCTTTTTAAAAGTCTAAATTGAATTCTTTTTCTTTATAGACATGATTCTTGAAGAGTGGTCTCCAGACCAGCAAGGCCAATATCACTTAGGAATTTGTTAGAAATGCAGTTCTCAGGTCTGACCCTGGATCGGCTGATTCAGAAACTCCTTAGGTGGGGGCCTAGCGATCTGTATTTTGATAAACTTTCCAGGCAATTTTGGTGGACAGTTTTAGGGTGTCAGATTGAGGGGTGAATCTGAGGAGCAGGATAATATGTGTGGGGAGCAGCTGTCAAAATCCCTTTGGTGATCAAGGCCCAAGTTTTCTTTAAACCCAGGCATTGTCTTTCAGTTTGCAAAAAGCATGCCAGGCAGGTACCACCTTGCAAAAGTGAAGAGTCTGAGGTTATTATTGTTGGTTGTAAAAGCAGTAATAATGTGAGTGTATTGCTTTTTACATTTTTGTATTTTTACTTCATTTTCTTATTTGAGGCTTGGAGCTGGAATAGTGATGATGAGAGGCTTTGATACTCTGAGTGGGGGCCTAGCATCCTAAGGCTGATTTCCAGGCAAGGAGGCACGTGGTCCCAGCTCCCAGGCCACAGCCCCTGGAGTGTGCATGTGTGTGCTCATCATGTCCAGCCCTTTGCTACTCCGTGGACTGTAGCCCGCCAGGCTCCTCTGTCCATGGGATTCTCCAGACAAGAATAGTGGAGTGGGTTACCATGCCCTTCTCTAGGAGATCTTCCCAATCCAGGGATGAAATCCACATCTCTTCATCTCCTGCATTGGCAAGCAGATTCTTTACTCCTAGCACCACCAATGGGCAAATTATCACCAATGCCACACAGATTCTGCTCCTCTCTCAGATTTGGATCTACACCCTTTTCTGGGGAATTGTGGATCTAGCAGACCAATAATCACATATCTCAACCAATGACAGATACCGCAAGGGAAATAATTTTCACATTTTAAGTCACCCAAGTCCATGACTAAACTTGTTACAAGTGTAGATGGAAAAACTCTGGTTTCTGCAGCTCTTGGGTGAGAGGAGCCTGCTGACTGGGAATTACTTAGACCGCGAGTCAGAAGGGGCTGCACAACCGGGTGACATACGGCCCTTGGGCCTCTCACTCCTGTGATTGGCAGGTCACACTCGCTGGTTTTTTGACTAAGGCCTGTCACAGTTGAAAAGACAGCTAGTGAAATGGTTTTCACTTCACTGAGGGCGATGCCATGGGTCAGCCAATGCTGCCATCCCAACAGTGAAAGGCTGCAGTGCCTCTCTGTTAAGGACCCTGCTCAGAGCCGTTTCACACTGCTGTGTGTTGTTGCTGGATGAAATGGTGGCCAGATGGACTAATGGAAAGAAGAGGAAACATTTTAACCTACACATATTTGCTAAAGCTGACAAGACAATGTATTATTTATTAACAGGCTTACAGGGAAGTTAGAATCACAACTGAGCAAACAGAAGAAGGAAGTGTGCCCAAATTAGCTTGCTTTGGACAAGAATTAGAAAATACACAAGAAAACACCACACCCACACCTTGATGGAGTAGGAATTTCTAAGGAAGATCTAGAAAAATCAAGACTGTCTTTGCAGGCATAAATTTGATCTGATTTGACAGTACATTTGGTGGCAAACCTCTGCAGTTTTCCTGGCTTGTATGCATCACACAAGAGCACATATTCATTAATGCAAATGCATATTTAATTGTCCTTAAAATGAAATTATATAGCATTTAGAGATGAATAAATGCATAGCCGTTGGGATTGTTCATGGTGACATCTCTCATTTGTTTCGTGTGTGAGAGAGAGAGGGGTGGGGAGAGAGGGACCTTTTTGTCATCAGTGACAGCCTCCTATGATTTCAGAGAAGGATGTGGATTGTTCTGGCAAACATTTCCATGTTACCATTTGATAGAATTTGAAATGGTAGGGAGGCTGGACCCTCTGTGAATTTTTCTTAAGCAATACCTTCCTTCTCTCTTTCTTTTTTTTCCTGTTTTTCTTTAATAAAAGTTTTTTTTTTTTTTTTAATCTTGAATTGGAGCTCAAATTCATCATGGGATATGGTTAGAAAAACATAAAATAACGTCAATCTGATAACATGGGTGAAACATACCTTTAAAGGGATTAAAAAAAAATCTAAAACCACATGAATGTACAAATCAAACTTTCACATCTTCACTGAACCCTTTTTCAGAGGGCATGTTGGTTTTTGAGTGTCGTCCTTGGTGCGGCTGTCGAGATCGGGAGATACTGCACAGTTTATTCATCGAGGGAAGGGTGTTTCCCAGGATGGTTAAAGAGAAAATTGCACTGATGAAAGAATATATTCAGTCAAAATAAAATAATTCTCTGGAAATGAAGATTTCTCCCATTGTCTTGCCTTGTGTGTGTGTATTTTTAAACAAATTTTCAACTCTTTCTTTTATTTTTCTTTTTTGTAACAACTGCCAGAAAAAAAATTTAAACCTTGACTTTGATGTTTTGAACTTTGCGAGTAAGTTGATGTATATACATCATGATTAAAGACCAAACACTGGCTAATACCTACCTGGTAAAAACCAATGGCAAATTAATTAAACAGAGTGCGTTTTATTCTATATAAAAGTTAGTCAGTTATTTCTGCTATTATGACTCTGGTGAAAATAATTAATTTGAAATCCATGGATAGGTTTAAGTTTAATCTCTATTATAGTTGACAATAAGGACCCAGGCTCATTCAGTGAATCTTTTTTCTTTCTTTGTTTTTTTATAGTGAGATTTTTTTTTTTAAACTTTAAGTAACAAATGATTATCCTTCATATTGAAAGTTTGAACAATATCTGCCATTTGTGAATGATTGTTTTCTAGCATGGATGTTATGATGAGTGTTATTGTAATGGCATTGCATATATGCTTGTTTGTCTGACGATATCTGTTCATTTAAAGGATTTATCACCATCTGAAATCCACCCTCTTCCTTTTAGTCCGTTGGTGGTCTTTATTCAGAATGCCCTTTGCTTGCTCTTTGCCCAGCCTGGTCCATTAGTAGCTGTCTTTTCTGGTGTTCATTCTAAGCTTCATTTTGGTCTTGGCTGTGTGCATGTGAGGTCAAATGACAAAAAAGTGAAAAATCCTGCCATCATGTAAGCAAATGCCCCAGCTGACCTACCAAGTAAATTTGCTTTCTTTAGCAAACTGAATTCTATAGAAGTAGTTGTGCACAGTACAGACTGACTGTAGGCCATCAGAAGGAGGATGTGCCCGCACTTCTAAGAGATCTATTTCACCTTGATCTTGAGTTCAAAGATCATTCAAGTTGTGGCTCGCTCTTTTCCTCAGCAAACCTGTGTGATCCAAAAAGTAGATAGACTGGGCTAGGTGGAGAATTCCATCATCTGCCCTTTTGGCTTTCATTCAATTAGCAACCAGGCCACTTTTGCTCCTCCCTGTCATAGAGTTCGCAGGGCAGATTAGATATTCACTTTGAAGGGTCTTAGAGTTATGGACATGACACTTTAGTTTTTTTCACCCTCTCAGGACGTCTTTCATTTTGAATTTCTAAGCAAATTGGAAAAAAAAAGTTGAAGCAGCTTTTGTCTAATGTGTAGTGTTAAATAAAAATTATTAGCAATTCCTGGCTTATATTGATTTCAAATATTAAAAGCTCTGGAAGCCTTTACTGTTTGGTTATATGTAATCACTCTATCTGTTTTGGTGAATAGTGTACTAGTCTTCCAAATTCTGACCTAGTTCCTAAGATAGCTAATGATGTCTTTTTTTTTTTCTCTTGGAAGATCATTTTGAAGAATAGTGTATGCACATTAAAATATTAAAGTTTATTGTAGAGAATATAGATTATGAAAAAAGAAGACAATAAACATCACCTTTAATTTTACCTTCTACAGATAAGCACTCCATGAATGCATGCATGCTAAGTCACTTCAGTTGTTTTCAACTCTTTGTGACCCCATGAACTGTAGCCTGCTGGGCTCCTCTGTCTGTGGGATTCTCCAGGCAAGAATACTGGAGTGAGGTTGACATGCTCTCCTCCAGGGAAGCACTCCATAATTTGAGGTATTTACTTTTAGAAATTTTGCACTATGCATATAAAAAAATGAATGTTATTTCCTTATCAGGGCTTAAGGGGTTAAAAGGGAAAGAGGATTATTTCACTTCTTGCTTACATTTTCAGCTCCCTCTTGGTCCCCTCTTTAACAGACTGTCTCTGGAGTGATTCAGGATGCTGAGGCAGTTGATCACTGAATAAATCTTCCCTGACTCTGAAAATGTTACAGTATTATGCAGTGCACACAACGCAGGTTGCAGCTGAGCTGCTCTGTGGCCAGAGATGATCTCTGGGTAAAGAAACTGCTTGGAATTACCCAGGGGAGTTTGCATTTCTGTAGCGAAACAGTGAGCACAGAAATGGAATTGAGTGACTTGCTCAAGATTTCGGCCATATAAACACTGAACACGGGCTGGGAGAGCATAAGATAAAAGAAATTTCAGTATCTTTTGATTCAGGGAAGAGAAGGACACCTTATAAATGTCATTCATTAGACAGCCCAGAAACAGGCATTTCAAATACATCATCAGATGGCTGGCAGGATGGAATGTCCTGGAAGCCCCATTTCTCCTAGTGCCACTGTGAACAAGAGAGCCATGTAGCATGAGGTAATGTCTGCTTCAGAGAGCTACGGAGCTTCAGATGTCGGCCTGTCCTCTGTGTCGACGTTGGGATGTGGGAGATGGGGTGGGGGGAGGTGGGGAATGGGAGTGTGGTGGGGAGACCCTTCAAAATAGGTTCTCTGAGAGATCTGTATCCTCAGCTTTCGGACAGTGAGAAATCAGTTCTTGCACTTGGATTTAAAGGAATATTTTCATGCCATTGTGACCATCAGAATCACTCTGAAATTTAGCCCTCCAAACTGTGAGCTACTTGTCTTCTTTAATTTTTGTGTTTTCAGTGTTGAGGCAGGTGCCTGAAATATATTAGATGCCCAGTAAAAACTTACTGAATGAAGAAATGAATGAATGTGTGTAGTTAACAATGATTTAGAATTAGCTGCGGCAAGTGAAGGGCATGGGCATATACAGCAGAAGATCCTTTTCGTGTATATCATCTCTGCTTCATGTACCAAGAAGAGTAAACTCTTAAGATACGGGCACTATGGTATAGTCCATGGACGATGCAAACTGTCAGCTTCAATTCAGTACACAGACTTGTTTTCTAGGGGTGAGAAGTGAAGGAGGGATGGCAGAGGTGGCTCCGAGTACTACAGATGTTCTTAATGGAAATGCCTTTGGGAAGAAATACTTACCAGACACACAACTGCTTTGGTTAAAGGACATGGTCCTGTACACAAATTTACTTGCCTTGTTTGTGGAGACATTTGAACTTGACAGTCTTGGTGTGGTAAAAAGCTTCTCTGTAGGCCAAATGTGCTGAATGTACCCACTCTCTGGGGGTAGGGTGGGGGATCAGGGATTTATAATTTCAAAAGCCCTCCCCTGTGATGTGGACACAGGTGGTCTGCACCCAGGCATTTAGGAACCAGTGGTATCGAGGAAGGAGTAATGTGACTTTTCCATTTTTCTATAATTTATGTGAACCATTTAGTCTTAATGTCCAATTACGATGCAGTGCCATAACAATCACCACATGTATGTTGTTAAATGTGTGCCTGATTAACTTTATTACAGGTTGTATCTGAAATAGCAGTAACTATACCTACACGGGGTCTCGGTCTTCAGAGATTTTTATGAGTAGGATATTAGAAACATAAAGGGAGCACAGTTGAGGGTCGGACTTTGTAAGTTTTCACATGTATTTCTGTGAGGAAAGTTAAGCTGTAACTCGTTTGTCATCATTTTTAAAAATTAGTTTTTAATCTGTAGAATATTGTTGTTATCTCTCTCATAAAATGTGGACTTTCATTTCCTTTGTGATGAATTTGGGAGAAAGGAAAAAACTGATCTAAAAGTGCACAGAACAAGGAAAGTTCTGTTGTGGTGGCAGTTTCCCCTTTACCATGAGATTGCTCTGATATCAGACTGTACATTGGTGTCCACAGCATCTGCCTGGTGACAGTGAGGAGTGGCCAGGAAAGCTTGAACCAGAAGCCATATTGAATTCACAGATCCATTCCAAGGAAAGAAAGAACGTTCTGCTCAGGACAGACTCTATAAATGACTGATGTGCCCTGCATTCTACCACACAGCTCTGTTATGCCAGAAATTTCCAGGCACTACTTGTTTACAGCACCCATGACACCAGATGCGACCTTCTGGACAGTGGTCTTGAAGTCAGATTTCAGCCAGTTACCATCATCTTGTCCCATTCCATCACTGGTGGCTCAGATGGTGAAGAATTTGCCTTCAATGTAGGAGATCCGAGTTTGCTCCCTGGGTCCAGAAGATCCCCTGGAGAAGGTAATGCCTACCCGCACCAGAATTCTTATCTGGAGGATTCTATGGACAGAGGAGCCTGGCAGGCTACAGTCCATGTGGTTGCAAAGAGTTGGATATGACTGAGCAACTAATGCTTTCATTTTGTCCCATTCCAGTAAAAAAAGAGAAACAAGAAAAAGGCAAGTTGGAAGGATTATGTAAAATATAAGTATACCAAAAAATACATTTTGGGAGATGAGTCATTATCTTGTACAACTACTGAAGTTGGTAAATGGACCAGAAATGTCCGCCCCAAGTGCCACAGGGGGCTGAACAATGACATAGGTCTCACCTTCAAGACTTCACAGTTTGTCAGGCCTGCTCTGGGTCCAGCTGTCACTGGAATCAGCAGGAATCTCAACTCCTAAATCACTCAGCCACTCACTGACACCAGTCCCCTTCCCTTTTAGTGAAGGGCCGAGCTCCGACATAAAGGGGCTGCTCTAACTGCCTTTCCACCTTGAGGGATCCCCAGGGAGACTGTGAGGCTTGTGCAAAGCCTGGGCCTTGGTGCTCAGGACCACCTGACCTCACATTCCAGCCTTAACACTCACTTCTGGTGCAACACTGGGCTGATTAGCTCTGAGAGACTTGTTTATTTTTTCAATTTTCATTTTAAAATTATTTTTAAGATTGGTGTATAATTGCTTTACAATGTTGTGTTAGTTTCTGTTATACAATGAAGTGACTCAGCTATATACATATATCACCTCCCTCTTTGAACCTCCCTTCCACCCCCTGCCCCATCCCACCCTTCTAGGTCATCACAGAGCACCAAGCTGAGTTCCCCGTGCTGTACAGCAGCTTCCCACTAGCTGTCTATTTTACACATGGTAGTGTATATATCCAAGAGCCTTGTTTCTGTAGGTGGTAAACAAAGAGGATGAGATTCACCGTGCAGCATTGCTTTGAGGATTAAGTGAGCTTGTATAGATGCAGGGCCTGTCACATGGTCAGGTATCACTGAATGGTGCCATTTTCCTTTGCAAGGGGCTGTGGAGTTGGCCCAGGGGACCCAGACACCACAGTGGAGGTTCCATAGGTTCCTTTATGCCAGTGCAGAGGGACCAAAGTGGCTTTCCAAGGGAGGGGCTCTCCTATAAATCAAGCCTCTCCCCCAACCCCCAAGGGTAACTGGACAGTTGTCTATAACCAGGAACACTAATTTGGATCTGAGCACTAAACTGTACCAGAAAACATGCTACCAGTCTCACAGTTCTATGCTCTGTTAATACTCAGAGGCCTGACTGGTACCTAATGGGGCTATGAGGGCACCGCTTTCTGTGTATGCAAGGGAGGAGGGGCGACAAGAAGACCAGAGACTGCTAAGGGTCAAGATTAGGAGTTGTTTTATGGTTCTGTTAAGAACCTGCAGTTGTTTACAGCGGTGAATTTAAGGGATAAAGCAGATTCATCAAAGATATTTTTATGGCAACAGGGGTGCCTTTTGAAGGTCTGCTTTTCCCTCCCTTCTTATTCCTGCTCCCTCTCACCCTGGCATCCCTTTGTGACCAAGGCTATTGCCCCCAAACTGTACCCCTGCCCCTCCCCCTGGGGAAACTTGCAGAAAACCACAACTAGCCAGATCCTCCATCCTGTTCACAGCACAAAAATCAGAGAATCTAACCAGAAGAAAGTTGGTGCAAGCTGGGTTCAGCTTCAGAAGCGGGACAGAGGTTGCCTTGCAGCCCATTACCATCTCACTGTAATAGTAAGATCTCTCCCCGCCATGCCATGATGGTTTGACCCACTCCTGACCCAGATGCCAAAGGACCATACAAGGGCAGAAAAGAGGTGGCACCCCAGTTTCAGGAAGAACTGTGCCTATTCCCAGAAATCCAATACATTTGCCTCCCTTTCATTAACCTTGCCTTTAAAACCTTGCCTTAATTGCACCCTGGCTGAGAACTTGATTTTCTGAACTAAGTTCCTGCTTCTCTATGCTCTAGTCCTTGAATAAATCTTGCCCTGCTTGATCTTAGCTTTGGTTTCATTTTTTGGCTGCTTGACTCAGAAGCTTGAAAAGAAACTCCCTGGCCGAAAAAGAGGTCTCTCTTCAGGCTAGGGCCCAAGGAGGGTCTATATGACCCAACTGGTGTCACCTTCAGGGTTTAATAGTGCCTAAGGCAAGCTCCCCCTTGGCTGAAGGGCATTTCTGATCCACCCTATCTTCATTTGGTCTTGTTCTTTAGTCAATTCTGTGACACTTTGTCTACCTGTGCTTTGTTGTGATATTTTGCAATGTTTACTAATTATTTAGCACGTTTGCTTATTTCCTTTAAGGAGAAGTAAGCTTTTAAGGATTGTAAGCTTCAGGAGGGCAGGGAAGAATTTTCCATTTTTGGTCATTCTTTCAGATCCTAGTCAGGGGCCCTGTGCATGCTGGTAAGTGTGGCAATAAATATCAGTTGGGTAAACAAGTGTTCTGGTTTCTAGAATGATGTTGGGTTTGGTCAGTGAATTCTTATTATAAGAAGGACCAGGATTCATTGTGCGGGGGCATATTTGCTTTATTAACTCTTCTGGTCACCTTAACTTAATGCAGAACATTCAACATGATTGAATCTTCACTCACTAATTAAGGAAGGATGCCTAGAATGATGGGCATCACAGACCGGAAATTATCCCTGGTTTTACTTCTAAGAAGAGGTGTAACTTTTTAGACAATTCACTCTAGCATACACTGCTTCAGCTTCTTCATCTGTGAAATGAGTGTTGAGTAGACATTCATTGTAAGTTTCTGGTATTGTCAAAGATTTTACTCTGTTTAAGTATTTTTAAGATTTCTTTTATAATTATGAGTGCTCATTATATATCCCATAACTGTCTTGGAAAGTGTAGAAGCTGAATTATTCAACCTTTTAAAAAATTACATTTCTAATGAACAATTTTTAGTGTTTTCACCTATTTTGGATAAAATTACAAAAATATTCTGATAAAATGAAGGTTTTACCCAAGATGAGGATTCAAAAAAAGTATTTAAAAAAATAAAAAATGCCTTTCTAGTATTTTTTATGAAAAAATATTTTATAGCATTTTACTATTTTAAAAATTTGCATTTATCTTAAAAACTCAAAACTCAATGCTATAAAGCTGTGAAAAGAAGAGAGACTGAAAAAAATCTAATATCTAGAATAAATATATTTTTTTCTGGTAAAATTATAGACAGTATAATGAATGTTCTGCCTGATTAACTTCCGATTACAACATTCTAATTGGAAAAGTCCTTCAGGTAAAATAGGACAAGCTGTAGTCTAATAATAGGCTGAGAAGCCTGGCTTTATGGACACAGTCAGGCATTGAGTATTTAAGCTGATACCTAGGGTGCTAAGTTCTGGGCTGGAGACTTATAGGGATACAATACATTTTGGTAGATTCCACAGGCCATAGCTTCTTAAGTAGGACTTGTATTTCCTACACAGTACATATCTATGTCTGTATTTACCTCTTTATTTCTATTGACTGAGTAAATAAATCCACCCAACCAAACCCTTATTTAAAAAAACCCAAAACATAGAACAGTAGTAGTCTTGCAGTTTCTCTTCCAACATAATTTTCTAAATTCTTCTTACTCTGAAAATTTTAACTTGGCTGTCTGTCCTTGAACCCAGTGACTGACATTCTGTTAACTCCTGGCCTGCCCAGATTCTTAGCTGAAAGCACAGCATTTGCCTGAAGACAACATCTTTGAGTTTATTCCATGAATATGAATTCCTTTAAAAACCAGTTGGAAGGAAAACACAAAAAAAGACACGAATGAATTATTTGGATTTCTTTTAGGACCTGTACCTGAGTTTATTTTCAGGCCCATCTCAAAATTTTGTATTTATTTATACATGGACTGCTTTGTTCCAAAAGAGACGTAAGGTTACTCTATGCTCTCGATTATTCGTTCTCCTGTGGAACTAATTTGAGCAAATCAACCAGATAGTACAAAGTGGATCCTATGCTGGAGCTGTGGCGTGCATGCAACTGTCACTGAGAAACTGGAAGGGTGCTGAAAAGCCTTGTGAAGCCAGGATATTTCCACCCGCCTTGACCCTCCCATGATCAGATTTCATTAGAACCACTTCTTAGGCATTTTAGCTGGGTTAAGATGTTACCTGGGAGAGATGCCAAATAAACTAATCTGTGTTAATGTGTTATATATCTGATTAATTCATGGTCGCAAACACAATGCCTGAGGGGCCAGACCAGTAGCTTGTGAATGGACTGCTGACTGGGGAGGGCTGGACAGGAGCAGGTACCCAGCTGAGGTTTGGCACCTGTAAGTGTGTAGGCCTGGGGTCCAGGCAGCCATTTGCCTTCCTTTTAAGAAAGATTAATGGTGGCTCAGACAGTGAAGAATCTGTCTCCAATGCAGAAGACCAGGGTTTGATCCCTGGGTCGGGAAGATCCCCTGGAGAAGGGAATGGCTACCCACTCCGGTATTTTTGCCTGGAGAATTCCATGGACAGAGGAGCCTGGCAGGCTACAGTCCATGGGGTTGCAAAGAGTCCGACATGACTGAGTGACTATCACTTTCACATTCAATGTCTGAAATATCCTGATTTTTAAAATGTTGATCATTCTTTCAGAATTTCTGGAAACACGGCATGGCCTTATAAAATCTCTCTGGCCAACCTGATGTGGTCAGGGCTCATTGGCCTCTAGTTTGTACCTCTGGATTTGTGCCTTCCTGGTGTTGTATACTGGAGGTGAGTCTGGAAGCAGGTGACTGTTTTAAATGTTCTGTGAGGAGCTGAGTGGAGAAGGGGCCTGTGGATAACACCCAGTCACGGAGCATTGGATGTGGGGTTGCTGGGGCAGGACTCAGGTCCCTCAGACCTGACTGGAGTCAAGTCTAAAGGAGGATGAAGGCCAAGAAGGGTTGGCTGGGGGCCATAGCCTCATTTCTCCTGCTTGGGATGAGACTTTGAGTGACTCGGAGGCTTCTGTCATCTTCAGTAAATGGCACTCATTTTCCTTTGATGTGGAAACAGCCATTGTCCTGGGTTGGGAGAGCTCTGTGTGTTCCAGGTTCTCAAGGTGTTCCTGAGCAGAGCAGATACCAGGGTCCTCCCTATCAGTGAGCAAGCAAACCCCTGTGAGAGACTTGCTGGCTGCTTCTCAACCAGAGGATTAGCGCCGGTTTAAAGGAACACAGGAGGACACTTCGAAGAGTGTCTTCTTGGCACTGGAGTCAGCCAACAGCTGGCCTTCAGGAGAAATGCAATCCTTTAATTCAGGACCAAAAACATAATTTTTCAAACAGGTCCCCAGAGTCCACCGTGACAGTCTGGCACTTATGACAAGGAGCCGCCTTCAGAGCCCGGTTCGATGTGCAAGCTCTTCACGGCGCCCCAGGCACTAGCCTTATTGGTGGATGGGGTGTGGGGGGTAAGGGGGATGGGGGGTTGGGGAGGTGGGGGGCACCCCATCATTGCCAGGTGACCTTGACAAGTGAGATTATAACGCCGATCAAGCCTGCTGGGCACGGTGTAGGGGTGTGTGGGTAGAGGTGAAAGAGTAAAAGGAAGGCAAGATTATCCTGAACAAGATTAGCATTTGAGAAGTGGCTTGTTTTGTTTTGAAGGAAATACAGGACAGTATAAAACTTCCGGTGCTCCCTTCCCCCACCCCCGCTTCCTGGTCTGGCCATTAGGGGGAGCTCTGCGCTTGACTAAGATGCATAGATGGCTTACTTCAGCAGACATAAGCGCTCAGTCCTCCTTTTCTTTTTCATGCTGTGCCTTTGTCCTGCAGCAACAAGTTGTCGATTTAGGATATTATTTCAGGAATGGCTATGAGAATGCACTGGGGTTGAACACAAAGAGAAGTAGTTGTGTTGATTTTGGAACAAGACGAATTTCTGTTGGAAAAGTAGTGTGTGTGTGAAAAAGAGAGAAGAAAAAGAGAAAAGGGGGCGGAAAGAGGAGAAAGAGGGAGAAGGAGAGACGAGGAGAAATTGTAAGTTATTATGAGACAGATTCTATGTGGCTTAGAGTCTTACAAGGGCTATTTGTTTTCAATGATGGGACCACTGCATTTCCTTGTCAGAGACACTGATCAGAGTCCTAGGTTAATCATCACATAGCAGCTGATCTGCTGACCTGTACATCTCTTGGAGTTAAGAACAATCAACGATGGAGAGCATTGCTCAACAGCGGACAAGTGAGTGGTTTAAGTGCTGGTACCCATGGCCAAGATTTTACATGGTCCATTTTGGTTTATGCTGCTGGTTTCAGTGTACTGATTTAATCCCCAGTCAAGATGAGGATCTGGAAATATAAGTAACTGGTACCTGTTCTGCAGCTGCACACACGGAAACACCATGCGTGTTGCTTTTGTAATAAGGAGGAATCTATTCTACATTCTCTCCCCTCTTCTGCCTCATCTTCCTGGGCTTGTAGTTGACTTGCTACTATTTATTTTCATTCTCACCAGTTAGGAGGGAAATGGAAGAAAGAGGAAGTCCATGAGTTTGACTATGTTAATTTACCAGCTGTTTTTGTGAAGCAAATAACCACAAACATCTTTGGCCAAAATGAAACACACATTTTGGGTACGGAATTTGATGATCCAGATAACGCTAGGCTTTCACTAACAGCTATATGTATATTTCCTAAATAGCAATATCAGCAAAACATCCCAGGCATTGAGGTGGGTAATAATATTTTTTTAAAATACTTAGGAGAAGTGAAAGTCATTTCAAAACACTTTAATTGTCATGAAATGTTTCCACTTCTCACTTAACTTTTTCTGCCTCAAGGTCCCCTTTACTCAGACTGTCTGAAGCATGATTTAAGTTTTTGGAAGCAGCTGATGGTGGCATAAATCTGGCCAGACAGGGAGGGTGCTATGGAACTGGCAGTACATTCTGCCAGCCAGTGTGCCTGAATGTCAGAGGAAACTCTTCAGAATGAAGCACACAGGGACTACTGGGTATCCTGACCAACACAGACAGGTAGAGAGTCATTCCTCGGTATCCATCAGGGGGGACTAGTTGCAGGACCACCCTAATACTGAATTCCTCAGATGCCCAAATCCCTTATATAAAGTGGCATAGCATTTATATATAACCTACACACATCCTCCAGTATATTTTAAATCATCTCTAGATTACTTATAATACCTAATACAACATAAATGCTATGCAAATAATGGTAAATACAATGTAAATGTTATGTAAATAGCTGTCTGTGTACAGCAAATTCTAGTTTTGCTTCTTGGAACTTTCTGGAAATTTTCTCCCCCGAGTATATTCGATCCATGGTTGGTTGAGTCTTTGGATGTGGAACCTGCTGAAAAGTAGCATCGATTGTATATGCAAAGGAGGAAATGTTGGGTCATGTATTTAATTTGGGGATGTACAATTTGAGTGTGTTTTGGCCACAGGAAGGGTGATACTTGGGCAGTGTTCCTCAGAGTGGGGTTTTAGCAGTTGGCCAGTCGTGGGACTGCAGGCGTCTCAGTCTCACCTCTGACCAACTGCAGCAGAGCAAGGGAATGTTTGCTTTAAAAAGCGTTCTGAGTGATTCTTTGCATACTAGGGTTTGGGAAAAACTGGTTTAGAGGACTCTGGGGAAGCTATTCTGAGAGGAGAGAATAAGGAATTTGTGGGGGCGGGGAGAGCAACATACATCCCAGGCCCTTCCACCTGCATCCTTATATATCATCAAGCAAGAGAAATGTCAGTGAAAATATGGAAGCACAGAGAGGTTAAGCAGATTGTTCAAGGTCACACAGCTGGTAAGAGGCTGAGCCAACCCTTAATTCAAAAGTTAGTGCTCCTTTCACTAAACCATGAAACATAGACGATTTTCAATTTCCTTGTCAAAGAGTCCCCAGGCATCAGTCATTATAACCAGGCATGCAAAGAGTTCAATTTCTATTTCTTTACATTTTTTGGATTTTTCTCAATCTCTTGAGGGGGATTTGACATCTGTCAGCTGTGGAACCAACCCAAGCTGTCCCTCACACTTCAGAGCAGCCACCCTTTTCCTTGGGGTCATTCTGGAAACTTGGGGCAGAGGAAAGATTCATGTCACATCTCCAGGGGAAATTCAGACTCCACATTTTAGTTGGTGTGATGTAGCATATCTCATACCAATCTTTGATTTTCCATCATTTGTTGAAATAGAAATACAGACTCAGGTGAATTTTGGGTGAAATGACTCTCTTTGTAGGTTTGGCAGGACTCATTATTTTTCAGAAGATTTTTAATTTACAAAAGAAAAGCTCTCTTTGAAAGGGGTTTTCTCCTGAGCATTTATTGCCAGTCAAGGACCTGGCCTCTTAGCTTTTGAGTTCTTGAAATGCTTCCTAGTGAAATCTTACCTACAGCATTTGTCTTTCAGATCGAGGGTGGAATCAACACAATTTAGTGAAAAGATTATAGGCTCTGGAGGCAGACAGAAGCAAGCTATTGAACTGTTTTGGGCTCCTGTTTCCTCAACCATTAAATAGGGATTAAAAAAAAAAACCAACCTCAAGGGAGACTATGCTGATTAAATGAGATACAAGGTGTGAAGGGCCAACCCCAGCATTTGGTGTATCAAAGGACCACTGCCATACACCATGATGCCACTTCCTTCCTTTTTTCTGAAGAGGGAAGGGATAGGCGATGTCCATGGGCTGGGAGCAGCAGTGGGGGAAGCTGAGATCAAATACAGGACGGGCCGCAGCCAAGGGGACCAGCTGACAGAGACCAAAATGTAAGCATTTCACCTTTACAAGACATTTTGTTGTTCAGTTGCTAAGTCCTGTCTGACTCTTTGCGACCCCATGAACTGTAGCATACCAGACTTCCCTGTCCTTCACCATCTCCCGGAGTTTGCTCAAACTCACGCCCATTAAGTCGGTGATGCCATCCAACCATCTCATCCTCTGTCGTCCCCTTCTCCTCCCGCCTTCAGTCTTTCCCAGCATCAGGGTCTTTTCCAATAAGTCAGTTCTTCGCATCAAAGTACTGGAGCTTCAGCTTCAGCATCAGTCCTTCCAATGAATATTCAGTGTTGATTTCCTATAGGAATGAATTGTGCTCATCTCAGCTTCTTTGGCTCCAAGCCACAGCCTGCAGTGCAGCCCTTGAATGGTGCTTTGCTCAGGCTCCTCTCCCAGTTCTGCCACTTATTCATTGTGCAACTTCTGGCAAGTTACTTTCTCAATTTCTTCTTCTGTAAAATGGAGGTAATAATGGTGCCCACTTTAAGGGCTGTGTTTGGGATTAAAGGTGAAGTGCTTCTGCAGTGCCTGGAATGCAGTAAGTGCTCCATAAACCCTATCTCACAGCCTCCCATGCTGTGCAGTATTTACTTTTATTATTCACAGAGTGCAGTTGGAAAACCTGCTTTAACTCATTGAGGTCCTCTTTCTCACCCTGAGGGTGCAAAGTTAAGTAGGGGTGAAAGGCATCACCCAGTGTTTAGAGGAGGAGAAGTGTGAGGAAGAAAGGTCACTTGCTGATTAATGGACTGCATGCTTCCAAATCTTATTTCGTTAAGGCTCAATTTCCTTCCATCTATAAAACATCCATCCTTCCCATCTCTGATTCTTTGTCATAACTGTCTTACTAAGAAAATTCACATTTCTCTTTAACCAAGTTTTGTATCCTCTTTTGTCCCCTACTAATTATATTGACACATCTAGCAAGGGTAGACAATCTTACTTTATCCCAACTCTCCTGGTGAGAATGACTAGAGCTGGTGGACAGATTACAGGCAGATTCTTTACTGTCTGAGACACCAGGGAAGCCCTCTGTATACTATTTTATATATAGTACTGTGTATACAAATCCCACCATTCTGAACAACTGATATGGGCTGAAAAAAGCTACTACGTTGGTGAGGAAGGATGCTTCCTGGGAACAACAGCCTCCTCTTCTTAACCTAATTGGCTGCAACTTTTGATAAATCACAATCTCTTCATCAAACTGTGAGATCACAAACAGAACAGATAGAAATACAAGATTTTTATTCAGGTCCTACAACTAAGTAAAAGTTTGGATTGAGTTACCAACTGCTTGGATATTTGTGGGCTGTTCATAAAGAAATATTATACATATTGTTAAGTAAAAGGGAAGTGGTGATGTAACTTACAATAATATATTTCTACATATTGTTGTGTATCTTAGATTGACTATTTTCAGAACGCAAGCTATTGGATATTTTCTTTCTGTGTTGTGATACTACAGAAAGATATATTTGAGCATAATTGGAAATTTCCAAATGTAGAATAGCTTTAGAATTCTTAGTGTTGAAAGATATTTGGCTTAAGGTAGCATACAGTTTTGTTTTAATTGACTTTCATTTACGTGTGAAAATTTGTAGGACAGTTCTTGACTGCCATCAATAGCGCCTTTATCAGTTAGGGGTTGGGGAAGATTTTGAGTCCAGGATGCATTCGTTCTGGTAGAACAGATAAACTCAGAGTAAGGAAGCAACTAACTAAAATGTACCAATGTGTCTCTTGCAGTTTCCTGTGGATTGAGCATCTATTTAAATGAAATAAATGAGGACAATATGGTGCTGAATTGAAGCCTTAATTAAACATTAAGACAAATCTTTTTATTTGGGAAATAATTTCAAACTTATAGAAAAGTTGCAAAAATTAGGGCAGTATAAAGAACACTGTAAAGTCTCTGGCCATATTTACCTATTGTTAACATTTTCCCCCATATGCTGCATTATTTGCTCTCTCTTTACATGTACATATATTTATACTCTCCGATATGATATATGTAAATGTGTATATACTCAGACTAGTTTTTCTGGACCATTTAAGGGTAATTTACATATATTATGGTCCTTTATCCCTAAATACTTCCGAGTGTATTCTTAGCACAGGGATATTTTCTTACATAACCACAGTACAACTATCAGCTTCAGGAAATTTAATGTTGCCATAATACTTTTTGTCTAAGCTAGTGTCCATATTTTAATTTTATTAATTGGCCCAGTAATGGCCATTATAGCTTTTTCCCCCTCAGTACGAGATCCAGTCTAGGGTCAAATATTGCAATTAGTTGTCACATCTCCTTAGCCTCCTTTAATTTAGAACATTTCCAGAGCCTTTCTTTGTCCTTTTGACATTGGCATTTTAAAATACAGCCCTCCATCTTTTTTTAATGGAACGTTTCTCATTTTGTCAGATGTTTCCTCCTGGTTGGATGCAGGCTACATACTCTTGGTGGAAATGTTCCCTAGGTAGTGTTGTGCAAACAATGGACATCTCCCCTCCTTGGTGATGCAAATTTTGGTCCTCAGTCAAGATATTTTCTGGTTTTTCCATTTTATAGCTACCATACTTCCCCCTTGCAACTAATAAGCAGTCTGTGAGTAGGCACTTTAAGAATATCTTGCCCTGCATGGAAATTTCCTTTAGATTTCACATCCATGGATGATTCTTGCCTGATCTGATCTTCACACTAATGATTAGATGCAGACTTTTTCATGGTAAATATCAGGCAGTGAGCAAGTCGTTAGTTTTAAATGGTGTGTAGCCAATAGCCAGCAACAGCTTTGAAAGAGTAAAATTTCCCTTTGCTGTGCTGTGCTGTGCTGTGCTGTGCTGTGCTTAGTCGCTCAGTAGTGTCTGACTCTTTGTGACCCCATGAACCGCAGCCCACCAGGCTCCCTTGTCCATGGGGATTCTCCAGACAAGAATACGGAAGTGCGTTGCCATGCCCTCCTCTAGGGGATCTTCCCAACCCAGATATCAAACCCAGGTCTCCTGCATTGCAGGAGGATTCTTTACTGACTGAGCCACCAGAGGAGCCCAAGAATACTGGAGTGGGTAGCCTATCCCTTCTCCAGGAGATCTTCCTGACCCAGGAATTGAACCAGAGTCTCCTCCTTTGCAGGCACATTGTTTTACCAGCTGAGCTACCAGGGAAGCCCTTGCTTTGTAGTCCAGGACACCAAGTCATGTGAAAGTTAAAGCCCCATTTTTCGTGCCAGCTAGCACCAGTACGAGATTCAGATGAACAGGCTACCACATACTCTTTGCATTTGCCTGTCTTGAGCTGCTGATCTGGGCTTGGTGAGGGTGGTGTGGGTGGTGATCATTACAGGGCTCAGAAATGAATTTATTACCTGTTTGTCTCCTCTTAGTCCCATCACAATAGATTGATCCACACCTGGGATTCTCAGGGTGTCCTTTGCTTAACCCCCAACCCTTTGGAAGGGAAGGGGGTGGTGGAGGGTGGTAGGGTAGAAATACCAACTTCGCAAGTATTGACAAAACCTCGCGGAGACAGGATAAATAAATAAATAAATGGAGGCAGGCAGCCAACTCGGAGGAGCCTGCAGTCCAGCCCCCTGTGGGGACTCTGCACTTTGGGGACCCCAATTCGCACATGACAAGCAGATAAGCAGGGAGACTGCGATGCTGTGCCTCTCTGCCCCAGGGGGGTGTTGCTTTTCCTGTGGCAGAAACTATCTGTGCTCCCCAGTAAGTCCAGGAACAATCTCCACTTATTATACTAGCTCAAAACCCAGGACTGTTTACAGACTCCCGCCGATGAGACACTAACCCTCGCTCATTACGGTCACGGTGGGGACTGATCTGCACCGCGCTCGCCTTGCATGGGGCCCACATTTTCATCCAGTAAAATCACATGTTGTTAACTCAATCTATACAGCGAAAACAGCATGAATAATGGAACCTTTAATCCTTATTTCTCAAAATTAGATTTCCACTTTATCCTTCTCCCCTTTCCTCTCTTTTAAAAAGATTTCTTCTCAGTGCCAAGCAGAATAGATGTTGTCTAAACCTGAGTTCTAAGCGGATTCTGTGGGATTCCATTCCACTACCAATTTCGGGGTGAATTGATTGTGTTTCTTCCCCTGGTCACTTCGCACGTGACTCTGGAGAAATTAACATCATCCCTGTCACAGGGAAAGAGATGGGCCTGTTGACACTGGGTACAGCCAAGGGAGTGGAAACTTAATATCTGATTCAACACCTATCTGTAGTATCAGAGCATGAAGAAGCTCAGAGCCTGGCTTGTTTTCTCAGTCTTCCTCTCTATACAGATTTATTGGCTTGGAATTATTTTTGGTTTTAAATCAGAAACCAGCAATACTAAATCAGACTTCAGAGATGGAGTTTGTCAAAATCTGGTGTGGGGCATTAAGACACCTTTGTTAATATATGTAGTATTATACAGCGTGCAATCTAAGGGTTGTATCAAAAAGCTTCAATCTGTTAAATTTTCATTATATCGGATATATGTAAGTAAAACCAAATGAACTGGACCCGCTTTAGTTGTTAGGATAGACTGCATAAGATAGATTGCATGTAGGTTGTGTGGATTGACTGCCCCTTCCTTCTGAAGGTTCAGAAATGGTTACCCACATTTCTAAAGTACCACAACTCTGAATCCCTGAACACACACACACATATACTTCTTTGTGTATTATTGATAAATGGATTCCATTTGCGAATCCAGTCCTGACTCTGCTCATGTTTGCTAGATAACTGTGGTCAAGTTCCTCATTTCCTCATCTGTAAACGATGGACAGTCGTGAATCCCACCTTGCAGGGCTATGCTGGGCCCTAAATGTGTTCATGCACATACAGTGCCAGCCTGGTGCCTGGCTCATGCTAAACGTGCAATAAATGTTAATTGTCATTCCCAGAGAGGGAGTTTAGTAAAGAGTGCATGAACTGAACCGTGACTCAGATGGTTCCTGATCTAAAACCACAATCTTAAAAAAGCCAATGAAACATTCTAGCTAAAACCAGGTTGATGTACATCAGTCATCAAGGCAGCCAAAACAGATCAGTTAGCCAGTGATCTGTTCATTTCATGACTTTAAATCTATCTTCAGAATTTCTATAGAAATACCTTAACAGTGTATCTCTTTACTGTCACTCCCGGATCTTAAAGAGATATATACAATATTTTCTCTTCCAGTTGCTTCCTTCTTTGGATGGCTTATTTTTAACAAATGAAAGCCTTGTTTAATGTGTTTGGAGAGATGTAAAACCTTCATTAGTGAAAAGTTCCTGGTGGGAAACAAGTTGCAGCTCACTACTGTGGGTGCCTTTTCGTCACAGCAGGCAGGCCTGCAGTCCCGTGGGTGAGGCTGACCATGCCCTGCAGGGGCCCTGGTTCTCCGGCTGTCAGCGTTTGCTCTGGGCACACACTGTCACCTGCGTCTTTTCCTCATTTTAGTGATAGAATATCCACCTAGAAGGAAGAAGGGTATGTGAGTAGGTCTGGTGCCCGGGTGCAAGCAGAGGCCTCTAGGGTACCACCAGCTTCCTGGGTCATGGGTGGCTGGCCGTGGCCAGGCTTGTCTGTTCCTGCGACACCTTGTCGCTCTAGCAACACCTATCAGTTTGTACCATCCAGGTATTTTCTAAGCACGAACATAATGCCTTTGTCAGAAAAGCAGATATTCCTGTTTTCACTTTATATCAAAAGAGATAAAGGTGAAAGAAAGGAAAAGATTCACCTCCCCCCCAATCCTACCTGTGCCTGCATCAGCCAAGGAGCCACTTTCTGAATGTGGGAGGGGGTTGATTTCAGCATTTTCCCCACCTGGTTGCTTAAGCCTTCTTTTCTGGTTTTATTACTTGTCAGTCAGTTTATAACCAAATGACAAAATGACCACCAGGAATAGCTTTATATGCATATGGAGCCTTCTGAGTTGCAGTTTCAAAATCTCCTGTACGACTGTCATAGGAACAGGATCACTGGACCATTCAGGATACACCCAGGTATATGTCCATGAGGTTAGTGAGCTGGGTCCAAGCTGAAGGTCCAAACAAGAGAAGAGCCAAGGGGGGCCAGCACATGTTAGAGACAGCAGCCCATCCTCCATCCCATCCATTACATGCTCAGTCATGTCCAACTCTTCTGCGACCCCATGGACTGTAGCCCACCAGCCTCCTCTGTCATGGGATTTTCCAGGCAAGAATATTGGAGTGGATTGCCGTTCCCTTCTCCAGGGGATCTTCCTGACCCAGGGATCGAACCCACATCTCCTGTGTCTCCTGCATTGGCAGGTGAATTCTTTACCACTTGAACCATCAGGGAAGCCCTTGGCCATCCTGAGGTTCTGAATTTCCCAACGTTCAAGAGTGTTGAGCATAACCTATGGTGACTTCTCCTCACTTTAGAGGGACCATGACTATAAAGTCAGCCTTGGTCTTGTCCTTTGCCTTATTGTTATCAGGTGCCCTCCCTCCATCCCTCCTTCCGGGAGCACAGGCCCCAGTGAGGATGAGGTAAGCTGTCTCCCAGGACCATGCGGAGCTCAGGGCTGCTCACCCCATGAGGGTCCATGAGCAACCGGGCAGCCTTACAAGTGGTGCAGGACTCCATTCCTAGTCCGTCCGTTCAGACCCTGCCGCAGATTTGATGACAGGACACGTGATGTGTCATTGTCTAGTGATGTGTCATTTTCTCAGAAACTAAATTTGGTTTAAATGAGGCTAAGGTTTCAGTAGTTGTGGTCCAGAATCTTGTCAAAGCGTAATTGTCATGAAGACAAGGAAGATGAATAAAGTGGGAAATTCATCCAATTTTTATTAATTGGTGGTAGGTTCTCTCTAACTGTATACAGAACACTGGTGTCTCTCCCTCAGTGGAGCCTGTCCCTACCCCCTAGTGTAAGTGCTGTCTGGCTTATCATTTCAAGGCCAGGGGCAAGGTCCATAGAAATGGGGCTGAATAGTATTTTATATGCCGATTGTGGTTATTCCGATGAAGTCCTAAGCTGTGGCTCCTCTGTGGTAAGGATGTAATAAGATGAAGTCTTCCTAACTCAAGTGAGTTTATATTTAATTCTGTATCTTAACTCCATTTTGGAAATGGGAAAAATAGATCCAGAAAATGTCAAGATTCTAAAAAATAGAATAGTTAAATAAGGGTTAAGTAGTTAAGAAAGTTAAATTCAGTGTTTGTTTCTGAGTTTGTAATGAATTCAGTGCATATCATGACTCTATAAGTCAGAAGTATGCAAAAATTCAGTTGACTTTACTTTGTACTTTAGGAAACACCTTTTAAGCAAAGAACACTTGTCCTTTAACTATGCCTTACCAGTGAAGCCTTTGTATTGATATTGCAAATATGGGTTAGTGCCAAATGGCCCCATAACATAACTGCATGTGTGGCATGGTTTGGTGAGTGAACGATGTTATGTCGGATGATGTCCATGGGTTGAATTGATTTCTTGTGTGTGTGGAGTGTGTGAGCTGCATTAAAGTAAACTCCCCTATGGTTTGTTGAGCTTTGATTTTCCATAAAACATGTGCTATTCCCTTATAAATTCAGTAGATCCTGTAAGAAAGGGTAAGCCGTTCAAAAGGTACAGAAATGAGTCCAAGTCTTACCCTTGGTGGGGTCACCTCTGTGGTGTTGCGTTAACTCAAGATCTGGAAGAAATGAAAGGATGTGACCAAAGCTGGTGCCTTGTAATTTTATCCAACCTGCATTGTGACAGTCTCCTGAACTGTGAGTAAAATACAACACTTATGTAGGAAAGAGGAGGCGGTGGTCCTTTTTTGAGGTACCCAGTTTTTAATTCCTCCTCTTTCCAGCAGGGGGTAGTCTGACACCAGAGTTGTTTATAAAAGGAGTGGGAGAATGCTCTCAATCCTTAGTCACTTAGCTTACTTCTCTGGAGGGAGAGTCCTCCAAACCCCAGACAGATCTTGCTACCTTGGTGGATCAGACTTGTCACTGAAACACAGTGTTCAGTGATATTAGCACAAAGGCAGTCACTCAGCTATTTTAAACTGTGTCTTAACTGCAGATGAAAGAAAGGAAAGCTAGCTTTAAGTCTCTTGCATGAACATCTCGGGCTTTGGCAGATCCACATGTCTCTATTCTCTAGGTGTGTGTACACTGCTTAATTTCCTCTCTTGGGAGTCTGTCTTTGAAGGTGAGGCTGTGGGCCCCAGAGCCGCCACCTCTGAATCATTGCTCTGATTGAGGCTGTCACCATAGCGAAGAAATGTCTCATCACCCCTTCTTGATGGCTGAAGCCAGACTAGACTCCTTCTCTAATTAAAGACAAAATGGTTCCCAGTTTGCAAAGCTGTTCTTAGATGTTAGAAGCTTGAACATGTGCAGCATATGCTGATTCCTAGAAAACAAAGTGTGTGTGTGTGTGTGTATTCACGCTCAGTGGTGTCTGACTTTTTGTGACCCCATGGACTGTAGCCCACCCCAGGCTCCTCTGTCCTTGGAATTTTCCAGGAAAGAATACTGGAGAGGGTTGCCATGTCTTCCTCCAGGGGATCTTCCCAACCCAGGGACTGAACCTGCATCTCTTGTGTCTCCTGCGTTGGCAGGCAGATTCTTTACCTCTAGTGCCACCTCAGAACAAAGTGGTCTGTATATAAATTTGAGTGTCTAGATTTGTATTGTCAAACATGATAGCCACTAGCCACACGTGACCTTTTGTTGGGGGTGAGTGGCTATTGGATCCAACTGTGCAGATATAAAACATTTCCATTATCTCAGAAAGTTCTGTTGAACTGAACTGGTCTAGAGGCGGCATGTGTGTTCTTACTCTGGGTCTTGAAATAGAACAAAAGACGCCCCCTCCACATCACTCTTTCCATTAGCCAGCTCACCAAGATAAATGCTGGAAGGGGACTCTTACTTTGTCGAGGGATCCAGTCCAGTTCCCTCTATACGGACCTAAACTATTGATAGTGTGGTGATAAATGTCTGTGTCTACAGGGACAGTTCTTGAATGCCGCCTTCTTTGTGACTGCTTTAGCCCAGTCAGCTAAACATGGGCAGCAGAGAACATTGGTGGTTTTTTTTTTAATAATCAGAAAGAAGAGAGGAATTAAATTGTAAATGAGCTTTGTGCAATCTCTCCTCAAGCAGCATTTCTTTTACCTGAAGTGTTAGAAAAGGAGACTGCTCTTGGAAAAGAAAAAGGCCATCAGTCTGGTTCACAGTTTTGTAGTTCCTGCAAACCCTTCACCATGTTCATCCTCTCTCCTGGTTCCTGATCAACATGTAAAGTTTTTTGTAACACTTGGACAGTGCTTAAGTGAGAGCGCTTATTTAAAAGACTGGAAAACCTTGATTTCTAGGCTAATTGCAAAGAAATGAGAGAGGTACAATTAGTGTAATAATTAATGGCACTGGCTTTCTCTCTCAGAAATGTCCCAATTTGGGTGATAGATTGTATGGTCATGTGTATGTTGTGTAGCAAATCCTGAATGTTCACAAATTGACTAAATTTGGGAATACCGTTCTTTATATTTTAATTTTCCTCCCAACTGCCATGAAGCTGACTTTCAGCATCTCCAGGTCTGTTTTTCTCTCTCTGCTCTTATCAAAAATTTATCACCCCAGGAAGTCTCCCATCTTCTTTTAGCCCCCATACTTGTTCCTTTTTCTTTTCCTGCATCATCACCTTAAAACTCTGAGAGAGGATTGTGTGATTCCGTTTGGATTTAATGCTTCTGAAAGAACACCAGTCTTGTCAGCACAAAGCCATTCTTTTGTTGTGATGTGCATTGTGCTTTTACCACCGTAACCAATCCTATGCTTTGTGCCTCAGTTTCCCCATGTATTAAGTGGGGATGCTGATGCTTGAAAACTGACTCCGAGGAACATGATGAAGAGAAACATGTTTTTTGTTTTTTTTTTTCTTAAAAGTGCTTTGAAGTTTCTAGATGAAAGATATTGCCAGCATTCAAAGCATTACTTAAGAAAGACACCAAATTGTTTTACATATGTATATCGCTTAACATCTTGAAAACACAACTGTTCTGAAAAAATCCACCCCTCCTGCCTTACTTCAAGTCCTCACACCAATGACTTACAAGAATATCAGTGGACGCTCATGCCCTCACGAAGAGCTGGCTGTACTGGTTACAGGGTCTTCCCTTTCCTCTCAAACACTTGCAGACAGAGGAAGAGGGGCAGATTTTGTCAGGGCACCATAAGTCAGCAGCTCTGACAGAAAGCCGCCAAAAGCCTTGACTGGTGTGCGCATGATTTCATTTGCATTTTGATTTCTGTGATTTCACTGAAGGCACGAGTTGTCTCTGCCAAATATCCCTGGTCTACCGAGGGATGCCAGGTAGAACTGCCCAGAGCAGCCTGCCTTGTGAGGACCGCCACGGCAGCACAACCGGTGCATCCCTAAACATTCAGTAATAAAAAATCTGTTGTTCTTTGGTCGCCAGGATTTAACAAGCCTAATCCCTAGGAGAGGCGATAAAAATTCATTAATCTAATTAAATACTTCTTATTGCCAAAGTGACTTTGTTGAGTAGCTTTGCTGAAGGATAAGTGCAAAGTAAAATGGGGTCCCAGCAGAGAAACAAACGTTAGACTTGAGCAAGCTGGTGCACGCTTCATTAAACTCATAATTATCCTTTGGTTCTAAGTAGCTGATAATATTTAATGAGTATCCAAGATAATTTAAAGAAAATGTTTACTAATGAGGTACAAACAGTGCCATGGAACACGGATACCTAGGGTGCCATAACCGTGTATCTTCTTGCTGAATCTTGTTCATTGGCTTTTGGGAGGGAGACCGCCAGCATTGTGACAGGCGTTTGAACCCAGTGAAGTGAATTTGATGGTAAAAACACACTGCTAGGAGCCAAATGTGTGAAAAGTTCTAGAGACAGAGAAAATGATAAGGAGTTTATTATTAGAGAGTTGGGAAAATAAAATTATCAAGGAAAGATCAAATACCATGGTTTGTGAGAAATAGTTGAAGGGCTTGGGTGTTTCTGATCTTTGAGGAGCCGTCCCATGGAAATTAACTAAATTTGTCTTGACTGACAAAGCACAAAACGTGGACCAGTGGGTAGAAACTCCAAGGAAATAGATGTGTAATCATCTGAAGGAACAACTTTCTAGTATTTAGAACTGACTAAAAGTAAAATAGTCTACTTTGAAGGGTATTTTGAGGTCTTGAGAATTGATTGGGGAAATAGTGAAGGGAATCTTCGAAAGTTTGCTAAATATTGCCGTCTCCTCTTGCTACAGGAGAGTTATTCATCTCTTGACCCGCTTAAGAGCGATGGCATGACTTGTTCCGGCCATTGAGATGTGAGTAGAAGTGACATCTGCCACTTTCAGGAAGACGTTTAAGGGAAAGGGCATGGTTTGATGTTTCTGTTTTTTGCTCTCCACAACAAGTGTCAGTGTGCGGTCAGCCTGGGCCCTGAATGAACATGGTGCCGAGCAGAACCACCACTGACCCACGGTAGACATGTAACCTGAGCAGAGACAAACCCTGGAAGTTTTTTAAACCCCTGGGATTTCGGGGATGTATGTTACTATAGCTTATCAGGCTATCCTGACTGATACAGACTATATTCTGGATGAAATGACCCCAAGACTACTTCTGCATCAGAGGTCTTATAAAGATTGTCACAAAAAGCAGTTACCTGTGTGATATCATCTAGAGAATCTTTTACTTCTAGCTATTTCATCCCTTCTTTTGTCACAGATGAGGTGTAACTATCAGAGGTGATAAAGTCAGTGAAAACTTTTGAATTGCCAAAATTACCCTTGAAAATAAAGACATCCATAAACAGCAATAAATTTCATAGTATATATACTATTTTATAAATGCATGTTATGTGCGCATTTATAATAAAGTGGTTGGGTTGTCTTTAAAGATCACACGGCAAGACAATATATATCTTTCAGTTCTAGAATTTTGCACAGTGTAGCAGGAAGCTTATACTCACTAGGAAAGTGAGGCCAAACTGAGGAAATAGAAATTAACGTCTCTGTCTCATGCTAATTGGAGCATATGCTCATTGAGTGGAATGGCAGGTGGAAACATCCCCATGATTGAATGTTCTCTCTTTCTCCCTACCCTCAGCTCAGTGCATTAAGTTGAATTCATGTTAAGCTACATGTGCTCAGAATATAGGGCTGTTTTATCACTCTTCCTGTCTTCTTTGTTACAATGTGAGTGTTAGAAAGCAAGGCTAGACCTTGAATTCAAATTTCAGGTAGTCACAGATTTTGGAAGATGATAAAATTTGGACAACATCCTTTAGGGTTTATTCTTTGCCAGCTTTTTTTTTTTTTTTTTTTGCAGGGAGATGCAGCCTTAAATTGTCTCCTAACCTTAGTTATCTATCAGTCCTCACCTCAGCCAAGAGCTGGCAGAGCAGTGGGCTCAAACAGCAGGGCAGCCACATTTTGTTAGCCAGGTTCATCCAAGAATAAAGAAGAAAGGAGGCCAACAAAGAGGAAACAGACTGTGATACACAAAAAGCCTTTTTGTTCTTAAAGGCAGTGGACTGAGAGTGAGACTAAGTCATTGTGGCATCGGGGTTCTTCTTCCTTTTCTTGCCTACTCACTTAAAGAGAGACAAGTGAAATTATACGTTCCCCTTCTGAGCAAAGTCAGTATGTTGGGCAAAGGGAAGATGATTGGAGAGAGGATAAAGGAGAGCAGCAGGGTTAAAGGGAAGACAAGAAAGGCCAGATTTATTCATGTCTTCTAGCACCAATGCACACACACACACACAAAAGCCCAAACTTTTTGGCACAGATTTGAGGAAAATGTTAAAGAAACTAACAGCCCTGTGTTAGTCAGCAGTTGCACCAATTGCACTTTCAAAACCCGTGGCTACTCAAGGATGAAAGCATTGGGTAATGTTGTGTGTTAGTCACTCAATCGTGTCTGACACTTTGAGACTCCTTGGACTGTAGCCCACCAGGCTCCTCTGTTCATGGAATTCTCCAGGCAAGAATACTGGAGTGGCTTGCCATTTCCTCCTCCAGGAGATCTTCCCGACCCACGGATCAAATCCTGGTCTCCTGCACTGCAGGCAGATTCTTATCAAATCCTAATCCCTGGAATGTGTGAATGGTACCATATTTGGAAAGAGGCTATTTGCAGATGTCATTGTTAAGAAATCTTGAGATAAGGAGATTATCCTGGATTACCTGAGTGAGCCCTATAGTGCCACCACAAATGTCCTTATAAGAGAGGCAAGGGGAGATAGGACAGACAGAAGAGGTCCTGTGATCATGGAGGCAGAGATTAGAAAGATGTGGACACAAATCAAGGAATGCTGGTGGCCGCCAGCAGCTGGATGATGCAGAGAACAGATTCTCCCTTGGAGACTTAATTTCTGACTTCTGGCCTCTGGAACTGTGAGAGGATATCTTTCCGTTGCTTTAAACCAACCAATGTATGGCAATTTGTTACAGCATCCCCAGAAGATAAATATAGATTTCAAATAAAAATGTGAGAGAATTCCTGGACCTACATTGCATAAATGTGGCTTTCTGGGCATCTAACCTCCTAGGCAATAGGCAAAGATTTCTATGAGGTGTTTTGCTAAATCCTTGCTCTTAACCAAGGACCCTCGTTTCAGGGTCATAGAAAGCCTCCTGCTCTGAAAGTTCTTCTTCTGGTAAAATGTGAGGTGCCCAGTTCCTCTAGGGTAATAGTAAACCCAATCTGGATGAACCCTCATGATTCTGGTGGGCTGCTGGGTAGCAGGCTAGGGAGACGGACTTTGTACAAGATGCAAATGGGTTGGGAATGGAAAACTTTTGATTTTTATCACCTTGAGATGTCCTCTTCTACAGGAAATGAATGTTTCTGGTTAAACTCTATATGCATGCAAATTTCAGCCTTTTCTAACCCAATGGGAGATTGGTGGTCTAATAGGTGGGATTTAGGGGGGGTGGTCTATAAGCTGTAATGGTTTGGCTTCTGTTGCTTCACAAGAGGTGGAATTCCTGCTAATAATAGAAGCCTAGCAACATGCCTCAGTGATATTTCCAGAAGACTACATGTGTGTATATATATATATATATATATTATATATGCATTATATATATATATATATAAAGCTCATCAACAGGGATCAGGCAAGATGACTTCTTAACAGTGCTCGCAAGGCTCACAACTGGGGGGTGGGTTGAATGCAGGAACAGTGTAATTTTAACAGCTGCCTTTGCTGCTACTGAGAGTGGTTTTGCAGACTTGTTACCTATTGTGCGGCACAAAAGGTGCCAGCATAGTAAGCAGTCATCAATACCGAGTCAGGAGCTGCCTGTTCATATCCTAGAAATATAAGCACATGATAACGGCCTGAATACTTCATCTTGTAGACACAGTGAGATTCATAAAACTGTCTTTTAGCCATTTTAGAGTTGAATCTTTCTCACCCTCCAAAGCACTCCTTCAAAAACTAGCAGGCATTTTACAATTGAGCAGAGAGGCTGATACTTTTAAAACTGCTTTAAGGGGCATAGTAAATGGAAATAGCTGTCTTAACTTCAGCCCAGCTGGGAATGCAATCTCCATTTTATGTAAAATGAAATGATACCTGGTTAGCTTTATTTTTTAATACTCACCTTTATTATTTTTTCCTGAATTTTACGGATGCTGTAGAAATATTCCACTTATAAAATTATGCTTCCAACATTAGGTTATGCAGAATGATTGTTTAATGCTGTTAGAAACTTTCCCATTCTCAGCTCGCTCTTAAGTCATTTGTCTCTTGCCACCGCGCCCCTGCCACCACCCCCGCCCCACACCAGTGAAACCACCAGCAAATAGCTTTGCCCATATCAATATTTGTAGCATGAAATGGAAATTTAAGGCAAATTTCTGGGTAATTGAAAATGTAAAACCTCATTCTACCCAGGAAATACTTTGTTTGGGCTAATTATCCAAATAATATTTTCTGAAGTTCTCCCTTTTTCAGTGAAGACCATTTCAGTGCTACATGTCCACATTTTCTTTCTACCTGCCTTCTGTCCTGCAAATCAAAAAGTAGCTGTTCTCTGTCTCGTTCTCTTGAGGAGAGCTTGCTCCCCACCTTCCAGTATGACACCTAGGTTTTTTTTTTTTTTTTTTTTTAATGGAAGAGATACTGCATTTTGTGCTTAGTTTCCTGTGTTTAGAAAAAAAAAGTCTTTCCCTCTGAACTTTTATTTTAAAAAATGTACTCTATTGGGAGAAATACTTATATCCTGATATGGCATTAAAAGCAATCGATTCTCTGTTGTTTTAGATTTTTCAAAAAGTTTAGAAGTCTGGCTCTGAGCTTCCGCAGTCTTTATAGATAATATATCTCTTAAGAAGTACATCTTGGCTGGGAACTTGGATATGTAAAATGTATATTTCAACCCCAGGTAAAGCAGGTGACTTCATTGGATCTGTATGTTGGTGAGGGATGTGGGAAAGAAGCACTGTGCACATTTCCTCTGCCTCAAGTGAGAGAATACAGTGATCCAGGCTGTAAAGAGTAAGCTGAGATGAATTTCTGCAACTCGTGTGGGTTGCAGAGACAAAACTCAAACCACTTGGGAACCAGAAAGGGTTCAGGGTGCCTATGAGAAGAGCTTACCTGTATTTACTTGAAAAGGACTACCATTCCTGAGTATGGAACTGTTGGCTTTTATTTTCTGGACATTCAGTTCTCTTGCATTGAATTTTTACATTAAAATGTCCTTCCTTATTCTTGGAGAGTCATTTGATTTCCAGCAGATCCTATAACAATTCCACCCTGTGCCATCAGCATGGACTGAAATGCACACCTCATACACGCCATACTGTGTTTTCAGCTTTTGATTTTTTGATGTGGTTTTCTACTTTTTTTTTTTCTGATAAGGAGAAAATTTCTTCTTTTTATTCTGTAATGGGTTTATTGAGATGCAATTAACATATCACATGATTCACCTAGTTAATATGTACAATTAAATATTTTTTAGTATGTTCCCCAGATTGTATAACTATCAGTGCAATCAATTTTAGAATATTTTCATCTCCCCCTAAAAGAAACCATCTACCCTTTAGCAGTCACTTCCCATTTCCCTTCAACCCTCCAGCCCTAGGCAACTACCAATCTACTCTTTGTTAGTATGGATTTGCCTATTCCAGACATTTTGTATAAATGGAATCACAAGATATGTGGTCTTTAGTGACTGGATTCTTTCACTGAGTATAATTTTTCATTTTGTAGCATGTATCAGTATATGTTCATCCCTACTGTAATTGAGTAATATTCCATTGTAAGGATATAGAAGTGGTTTTCTATTTATATGATCCCACATTTTGGGTGTTGTATGCAACACGCAGCAGAATTTGGCACTTTGGGTAGAATTTTTCAGTATAGATTAAATTTCATCTTAGGTTGTTTTTTTAATCTGACTGATTTAGATTCATAATTTTTTGCACATGGCCTTCCAGAACATAGTTTAAGTTAGTTAACATTTTGAGTCTATGATGCTAACTAGACTACCAAATTATAGAGGTCCCAGAAAAGCTAGAAATGCTATTCCCTACCAGTTCCTCTCAAGCTACCTTAGGCAGGGCTGCACCAAGCAGAAAAACCAGATATAGCTAGATTTCACATTTAGGTTGGAACTTTTCTGGGTCACTAACTTATTTGAGAAGCTGATTAAAGCTATGGGTTCTTTCTCTGTTGGTATATTTTGCACATATAAACAACATTTTGTGTATTAACCCATCTTCATGTATTTCCATAAATAACCCAGGTATCAGAAATATTGTATTTCAAAATGTGCAATGAAAAGAACAATGTATATCCTACATCTACAAGCTATATATATATATCTACATCCAGTGGCTCAAAAACTGACCAGAGAGTGATTTGTTATCTAAGAGTTAGCTTAACAGCCTGGGGGTGGGAGGAACAGACCAAACCTTCCTGACCCTCTTTATTTCATTTAAAGCAAAGGAAATGGCTATGCTACTTTTAGTGAACCTACAAATATAATGTCCTAACTAACTGGCCCTTTGGTGAGCAATTTTCTGTTTCTCTTATTTTAAGAAAGACATGATGGCAATTTCTACTTCTTTTGCTGTGGTTGATATTTTTATTTAAGACTGGATACCAGGGGTGTTTGTACCGTAGCATATAAAGGCCCAGAAGGACAATCTGAAACATGGTATCTACACATTTAAGATTAATTATTTCAATTCTTTATCAATTCAACAAGTATTTGCTGAGGACCCCTATGCCAGACTCAACTTGTTGCTGGGGATTCAGTAATGAATAAGACAGATGATTTGGAAGAAACTTTGTTATGTCTTTAAATAAATGGAGTGAGTTCTCCATGGGTAGGCCTCCCTGGTAGCTCAGTGATAAGGAATCTGCCTGCAGTGCAGGAGATGTAAGAGATTCAGGTTCAATCCTGGGGTCAGGAAGATCCCTTGGAGAAGGAAATGGCAAGCCCACTCCAGTATTCTTGCCAGGACAATCCTGTGGACCGAGGAGCCTGTGGAGTCGCAAAGAGGCGGACAGGACTGAGCAGGGTCCTGGGTAAGAAAAAGTTGATTGTGAGGAACAAATATTAACATTTAATATATTTTTGCTTTAAAAAAATGTCAGCAACTGATTTCTGGATTAGATGAAATGTGCTCTAGAAGAGCTCTTGGGGAGACCAGAAGGAGGAGGCCCATGTGATGAACTTATCGCCAAAGTGGTAAAAACTGATGACAGGAATGGAGGTTCCTCTGTGCAGGGAATTAGTTAAGAGAAACCAGCGTGAAAAAGTGAGAGGAGGGAAGGAAGCTTTCCCCAAGTCTGGAAAATAACCCTACTGCTTGAATTGCGAGAGAAGCTTGCGATTGTAATAAGGTGAGAAGCTTTCTGACAGACCTGAGGAAGTCTAGTGAATCAATTATCCCCACAACCATAAAAGAGGATCCTCCTTTGTAGACAAAGATGAGAAGAGCAATAAACGCGTGCAAGGAGCCGACACACCAGCTTCCAATAATATGCCTGTCTGGCTTACGGGAGAGGCTGACTGCAGGTGATAAAGCTATCAAGGTGTAAAGGACACTTTCCGGGACTGAAGAGGGGACACACGAGGTGCCCGGCCTCTGGCCTGCTTTACTTAGTGAAGAAATAAGGGAAAGAAAGATTTAAAAATTGCAAGATGAGCAAAACGCCATCAATTGTTTTTCTGTATATAGTAAGAGTATGACTGGGAAGGCTCTTGTTATTAATGTTGTTATTAAAATTAGTTGTGTTTTTCCCAATTTAGTCTCCCTCTCAGTGTATGGGGAATCTATTTTTAGAGGTGGGATGAAAATAAAGTAATGAATTACAAGTAAAAATCAGTGATAAAATTAGGTTTTAAGCTGTGTATTTATATGTGTTTCAACAGCTGCTCACACATTAAGTTGGAATCTTAGGAAGCTTAAAAATGACCAATTATATCAGAGTAAAATATTTTTCCTTGTTTTAGAAGTTAAACATCTACATCACCTATAAATTACATTACTGAGCAGTTTGGTACAACAACAGCTTTGCCAATTTTAGAGTGAAAGAAATCCAGACTGAGAGATATAGTGGGCTTCTGTCAGCCAAGGTTGTCCAGCATCTTTTGTGCACAGTTTAACATTTTGAATGGTTTCCTATATTGTGAGAATTGTTTTCTCGTGACAGAATCCAAAATCTACATTTCCCAGTTGTTCTCTTCAACTGAGGAGCAGATATGTGACTTAGACTTTGTTATTCAGATGCATAATCAGATCAGATCAGATCAGTCGCTCAGTCGTGTCTGACCCTTTGCAACCCCATGAATCATAGCACGCCAGGCCTCCCTGTCCATCACCAACTCCCGGAGTTCACTCAGACTCATGTCCATCGAGTCAGTGATGCCATCCAGCCATCTCATCCTCTGTCATCCCCTTCTCCTCCTGCCTTTAATCCCTCCCAGCATCAGAGTCTTTTCCAATGAGTCAACTCTTCGCATGAGGTGGCCAAAGTACTGGAGTTTCAGCTTTAGCATGATTCCTTCCAAAGAAATCCCAGGGCTGATCTCCTTCAGAATGAACTGGTTGGATCTCCTTGCAGTCCAAGGGACTCTCACTGACACTTGAACACAAAAGTCAGCAACCTGAGTTGGTGAAGGATCCAGGGGCCAGCACAACGGTGGAGGCATCTGGTTCTCTAGGTGTTTGTGATAGAAAACCTAGATTCTGAGTTATTGCGTTGATCCTGGTGTGTGGTTCATGTCTTTAAACCTTAAACTAGCCAGAGGGATTCTGTTATTTGCAACCAAGAACACTAACCAATATAAGAAGTTAAATGATTATCTTGAAATTACGTGGTAAATTAGAAAGTAGGAATTAGAACTAATCTGTCTCATTTCCAAGTGTCAACCCCCAAATAGAGTTACTATAATACAGTGATTGCAGTTTGTGTCCCTACCCTTATCAGCTGGGTAAGATGCAGGCTGGGGCATTTCTCCATTCAGTGCTTTTGGCTGGGAGTCAGCAGACCAAACCTGGCCCACTACCTGTTTTTGTAAATAAAGTTTTATTGGGACACAGTCGTGCCCATTGGTTTGTGTATTATCTGAGGTTGCTTTCACACTCTAACAGCAGAGTTGAGTTGTTGCCATAGAGACTGTATGGCAACATATCCTAAAATATCCACTGTCTTGCCCTTTACAGGAAATGTTTGCTGATCCTTGGTTGGTAGGCAGTCACTACCCACCAGCAAGATCTGGCAAGTGAAATGAAGCCTGTTTGGCATCCCCGGTCTAACGTGTCCCGTTAGTCATCCATTGCTGCTTTTGTAAGCGACATCAGCATACAGCATGGGCTCTGACCAGAGGCTGGTGCAGATAAGGACTGTATGGAGATAAATAAAGGCTTGCATCCACACATATGTTAGAGGAAACATACACTATTCACTCTTTTGCCTCTACATGTCCTTTTATTAAAATGGATAATTTAGGAAGCAGTGCTTTTTCACTAAGTAGATTTTACCTCTGTAGATGATTAGACTGATAGATTTCATCTAAAAAAAAAAAACAAAAAAAAAAAACCTGATCGAGATTGCTTCCTTTCTAAGTTGGCATTTAGTAAATGTCTTCAATCAACTTGGACATTGGCCACCCTTAAAAATGATTGATTCAAGTCCAGGGGGGCCTTGGGGAAAGTCCATAGGTCATAGCTTCACATGCAGAAGATCAATATTGTCTTGATGCCAGTGCCTTGACTTGTGACACAAATTGATCCAGATAAAAGAAATTTGGCTTCTCAAAACCTTAGGAGGAAGTTACTGAGTTGACCACATCTCTGGTTGATAACCCTTTTCATTGCCCCACTGCACAGACTGACTGGCAGATCCTGAATCTGCTGGTCTGTCTACTGCTAAGGTTTTGCTTGAGCTGCTGTCTCCATCTCTGAGGCATGTATTATACATTTCTCATTACCTAACTAGTTTCTCCTAGTTCTTTGAGACTCAAACCAAGTGTCATCCCACCAGGAAAATTTGCTGTTCCTTGTCCTCCGGGCTGGGAGAAGGCAACAGCATCCCACTCCAGTATGCTTGCCTGGAAAATCCCATGGATGGAGGAGCCTGGAAGGCTGCAGTCCATGGGGTCGCTGAGGGTCGGACACGACTGAGCGACTTCACTTTCACTTTTCACTTTCATGCATTGGAGAAGGAAATGGCAACCCACTCCAGTGTTCTTGCCTGGAGAATCCCAGGGACGGGGGAGCCTGGGGGGCTGCCGTCTATGGGGTCACACAGAGTTGGACACGACTGAAGTGACTTAGCCGCAGCAGTCCTCCGGGCTTACTCTTTTTTTTTTTTTTTTTTTTTTTCAAATTTTATTTTATTTTTAAACTTTACATAACTGTATTAGATTTGCCAAATATCAAAATGAATCCGCCACAGGTTTACATGTGTTCCCCATCCTGAACCCTCCTCCCTCCTCCCTCCCCATTCCATCCCTCTGGGTCGTCCCAGTGCACCAGCCCCAAGCATCCAGTATCGTGCATCGAACCTGGTGGCAACTCATTTCATACATGATATTTTACATGTTTCAATGCCATTCTCCCAAATCTTCCCACCCTCTCCCTCTCCCACAGAGTCCATAAGACTGTAGGGCTTACTCTTATCATGGGCTTTTCATCCCGTGTGGTCTGTTTACTTCTCTGTCTCCTGCAGGTGACTGTGCAGGCACTGAGTGGTTTATCTCTGTTCCCTGTACACAGCCAAATGTTTAGTACAGAAAAGATGCTCAAAATATGTATATTAGAAGAGACAGTATCCTTTTTGTGGTCCAGAGGCAAGGTCTTGTAAGTGGAGCTAAACTTTCTTTTGTGGCTTCTTTTTCAGCAAAGGATTACAGTGCAGCAGGGATTTTAATTTGATTCTGAACCAATTTGTTTATTTACCCTAATATGAACTGAAAGACAAAAAAAAAAAAAAAAAGGAAGAAAATCCATCAGAATGCAATGCTATGCAATTTGAGATGGTGGGATTCTGAATGAATTTTTACTTTGTTTTGATACTTTTCTGTATTTTCCAAAGTTTGTTAGTTTTACAAATAGAAAAATAGGCATTAATACAATTTTAAAAAATAACTGGAATAAGATGTCAAATAGGTAAGTTACTGTTTATTATAAAATTAAAACTTTTAACAATTCTAAATAAAATATTGTAGCTAGGAAGGAAAAATAACCTCTGTCCTTTTTTTTTTTTTTAATAAGAGCTACATCATGTTATTGAAACATTAAAATGGTTAGAGTGAATATCTGGGATTGCAAACTTTGGCTTGGCCCTGGGTTAACCCCAGGTTGGGATTATATATTCAACTTGCCTTTTCCTCATTCCAATAGATGGACATTTTTTGTGAACTGTCTTTACTAATGAGTCTTCTGTAACCTATAGAAAAAAAAAATACAAATGAAAAGGTGTCTAGGAGCAGAAGGGGAAAAAGTCAAGCATTCATTACACGCTCAAGGAAGGGTTATGAGTTGTAGCACTTGTAGGTCCAGTCATGAACTCCAGGGCTTAGGAGTGAAAATAATCAGGGCCACTGACCAAGGATTGGCTTGTTGTTGTTTTTCAGTCAATAAGTGGCATCCAACTCTTTGCGACCGCATGACTACAGGCTTCTCTATCCTTCATCAACTCCCAGAGTTTGCTAAAGCTTATGTCCATTGAGTAGGTGATGCCATCCAACCATCTCATCCTCTGCCACCTGCTTCTCCTCCTGCCCTTAATCTCTCCCAGCGTCAGGGTCTTCTCCAGAGTCTGCTCTTTGCATCAGGTGGCCAAAGGACTAGAGCTTCAGCCTCAGCATTAGCCCTTCCAATGAATATTCAGGGTTGATTTCCTTTAGAAGTGACTGGTTTGATCTCCTTGCGGTCCAAGGGACTTTCAAGAGTCTTCTGTAGCACTGCAGTTTGAAAGCATCAATTCTTTGGCACTCAGCCTTCTTTATGGTCCAGATCTCATGTCCATACGTGACTACTGGAAAATCCATAACTTTGACCATATGGACCTTTGTCGGCAAAGTGATGTCTCTGCTTTTTAATATGCTGTCTAGATTGGTCCTAGCCTTTCTTCCAAGGAGCAAGCTGCTTTTAATTTCATGGCTGCAGTCACTATCCACAATGATTTTTGAGCCCAAGAAAATAAAATCTGTCACTGCTTCCACTTTTTCCCCATCTATTTGCCATGAAATGATAGAACCAGATGCCATGATCTTTGTTTTTTCAATGTTGAATTTTAAGCCAGCTTTTTACTCTCCTCTTTCACTCTCAACAACAGGCTCTTTAGTTCCTCTTTGCTTTCTGCCATTAGAGTAGTGTGGTATCATCTGCATATCTGAGGTTGTTGATATTTCTCCTGGCAATCTTTATTCAGCTTGTGATTCATCCAGCCTGGCATTTCAAATGACACAGTCTGCACTTAAGTTTAATAAGCAGGGTGACAACATACAGCCTCTATGTGCTCCTTTCCTTATTTTGAACCAGTTTTTCCATGTCTGGTTCTAACTGTTGCTTCTTGACCTGCATGCAGGTTTTTCAGGAGGCAGGTAAGGTGGTTTGGTATTTCGATCTGTAAGAATTTTTGTTTGTTGTGATCCACACAGTCAAAGGCTTTAGTATAGTCAATAATGCAGAAGTAGATTTTTTTTTCCCTGGAATTCCCTTGCTTTCTCTGTGATCCAATGGATGTTGGCAATTTGATCTCTGGTTACTCTGCTTTTTCTAAATCCAGCTTATACATCTGGAGGTTTTTGATTCACCTACTACTGAAGCTTAACTTGAAGGATTTTGAGCATAAGCCTACTAGAATGGGAAATGAATTGTATGGTAGTTTGAACATTCTTTGGCATTGCCTTTCTTTGGAATTGAAATGAAAACGGACTTTTTCCAGTCCTTTGGCCACTGCTGAGTCTTCCAAACTTGGTGGCATATTGAGTGCAACACTTTAACAGCATCATCTTTTAGGATTTGAAATAACTCAGCTGGAATTCCATCACCTCCACTAGTCTTATTCATAGTAATACTTCCTAAGGCCCACCTGATTTCACACTCCAGGTTATCTGGGTCATTAAGACTGTTTTTGTACAGTTCTTCTGGGTATTCTTACCACTGCTTCTTAATCTCTTCTGCTTCTCTTAGGTCCTTGCTGTTTCTGTCCTTTATCATCCCTGTCTTTGCATGAAATGTTCCTTGCTATCTCTAATTTTCCTGAAGAGAGCTCTAGTTCTTCCCATTCTACTATTTCCCTCTATTTCTTTGCACTGTTCACTTAAGAAGGTTTTCTTATTTCTCCTTGCTATTCTCTGAAACTCTGCATTCAGTTGGTTATATCTTTCCATTTTTCCTTTGCCTCTCACTTCTTTTTTCAGCTATTTGTAAGGACTCCTCAGACAACCACTCTGCCTTCTTGCATTTCTTTTTCTTTGGGATGATTTTGGTCACTGCCTCCTGTACAATGTTATGAACCTCCATCCATAGTTCTTCAGGCACTCTGTCTATCAGATCTAATCCCTTGAATCTATTTGTCACCTCCACTGTATAATCATAAAGGATTAGATTTAGGTCATACCTGAATAGTCTAGTGGTTTTCTCTACTTTCTTCAATTTAAGCCTGAATTTTGCACTAAGGAGCTCATACTAGGAGCCATGGTCAAGGATTGGTTAGTCAAATGTTAAAGTGACCTACAAACAACCCTGAAAAACATACTCAGTGTGAAGCGTCTTCTGAGCCTCTGAACCAGGGAAAGTGCTGGTGAGTCTGGGCTTCTCTGGTGGCCCAGTGGTAGAGAATCCACCTGCCAATGCAGGAGACACAGGTTTGATCCCTGGATAGAGAAGATCCCCTAGAGAAGGAAATGACAGCTCACGCCAGTATTCTTGCTTGGAAATCATCATGGATAGAGGAGCCTGACAGGCTACAGTCCATAGGGTCGCAAGAGTCAGATGTGACTGAAGCGACAGCATGCATGCTAACTTTGACATGGATCTAGGTCTCAGTTCCTCACTGAGCTTCTTTATTGAGATTTTTGAAATTTTATTTACTCTATTACATGTTAGGTCATGAATAAGCACATCTGAAAGAACAGATGAAAAATATACCCACATCAGAAATTCCTCTAAATACATGGAAGTAAATGAATCATATGGCAAAATTTGGGAGGAAAGATGCCATTCCATTTCCCATTATTCAAATGTGAAAACTAAATTTTAAATAAAAATTAAAAGTCATTTTTCCACAAATATAGTATTTCCTATGTTAGAGATAATTCGGTTTATAATTCTATGATCAGATAAAGAAATCCCCTTTAAACTTGAGTAAAACTACGTTGTTGGGTTCACGCGCTATGTGATAACTATCACTGTCATGTCACTTTGAACCTTGGAGCATTTGTCACTGTGGCATGGAAACTATTATTATTATGAAATTAAAGGTAGCACTTGAGGTGGTACTTCAGACAGTACTCTCCAAAAGCAAGTATGTAGAAATCAGTTGAGTAAACTGGATAGTTGAACCCCCTCACCCTTGCCTTTCCTGACCCCCAATCTCATAGTCTTTTGATGATGCATCCTGAAAATATAGACTGGGTGAAGTGCCCTTAACTCTGTTCAGTTGACACTAACCCCAGTTCTGTTACTCAGCCTTGCTGAGGTGCCATCACTTGAACATTTTCTTCCATAAATTCCTGACAGAAGACAGAATACTTTTGTACTGATGTGTGATTAAATTGCTTTTCCTTCTTAGGAAAACCTCACATCTTAAAACCTAATGCTTTTTCAGTTTCGGGGAACAAGTGGGATGACCCTTCTCATCACTAGCACTTTCCCCTCCTCAGGTGGAAGGGCATCTTGGTGTAATTTGACGGATAACTGCATTTGTCCGTGGAAGTTTTCTGCATCCACACCAAACTACCCTGCTTGTTAGTGTTCCAAGCCCTCTTCATCTGCTCACTCATTTGTAGTAGCTGGAGAGGTAATCCTCTATTCTCATTTTCCAGAAGAGAAAATGAAAACTTAGAAATTAAGTAACTTCCTCAGATTTAGGCAGTCTGTCCATCTGCATTGCAGAGTGGAGGATGGAGGGAGCAGCAAATGTGTTCAGAATAGACCACAAACCTGATTCATTCAGACATTGGTCTATTTATCCCTACCAGCCTCCTTAAGTCCCTCTTCCCTCTCATTTCCTCAATGTCTTGTTTTTTTTTTTTTTTTTTGCCATGCTATGCAGTTTTGGGGATCTTAATTCACTGACCAGGAATTGAACCTGGGCCCTTGGCAGTGAAAGCGCAGAGTCCTAAACACTGGGACTGCCAGGGAATTCCCAATAAGTCTTTTTCCATGACTTCTCTGGGAAGTATCTCAGCCCTCCCCTCACCAACATTTCATTTTGTTGTCATGAATGAAGGCTTAGAGAGCTGGGAGTGGTGGACAAATTTTTCTGGGCTTTGTGTAATTTGCAATCTGTGGTCAGAGCATCTTGGGAAGAAATTGGACACTCACTCTCATCATTGGGCTTGTGCTAGGTGTCCCCCAAGGAGCTCCTTCAGCCATGCTAGTTCATATTTGTTTGTTTGTTTGTTTGTTTGGACTCCATAAGGATGAAGTTGATAAGGTAACTTTGGTACAACTGTCTGCCATTGGGGATCACTGTGGTCATTGCCCTATAAACACCACTCATGCATGCATGCATCGATCCATCTCCTCACTTAATAAACATCAAGTTCCACGTACTGCCAGAGTGATATAAGGGCTAACAAGAATAAGAGCTACTGTGCTCATGGAGTTTGCTCTAGAGGGGAAGACAAACAATAAGGAAGGAAACAAACAAACTAGATAGCTCTAGCTCTACCTTGTGACATATAATGAGGGAAACACATCAAAGACTTGACAGACAATACCTTGGGAGGATGGTTCTTTAAATAGAGTTGTCCAGAAGACCACTCTAAGAAGTTACCTTCTGCACTGAACGCCTGGCAGAAGGGAAGGACTCAGTCATTCCAGGACCTGGAGAAAGACCACATCAGGCACTGGGACAGGAAAATGCTCAGAGGTGGAGCTGAGGGTGGGAAGGGGCCAGTGAAGGTGGAGCCAGTGAGTGGGGAGGGGTGTGTAAGCCATGGGGTAGGGTCAGACCTGGTTGGGCTTTGCCAGTAGCAGTGGTTCTCAGAATACACAGCACAATGGCACTGGCTTTTCCCGCGAGTGTCCATTTGACCAGGTATGCCTTGTGTTAGGTGTTTAGACTTCTGCCCCAAATGTTGGCCATGGCAAGGACAATTGTACTGTAAAAACATGTGTTTCACCATTTCCTGTTACTCTTACTAGGCTGTCAACATTAGGTGAGCTGTTGAGAACTTAGGAGCCTGGCATCTGAAGAGGTGACCATGTCACCCTCTGAGGACATGTGTGGGAGCATAGTGCAGATTGCCCTTGTTCCTGTTCTGACCTTTCTGTTTATCCAGAATCGTTCTGAGACGCTTGCATTTCCTTTGGCAGCCCACACAGCACTTAACCTTCACCATGCAAATCAGTATTCATCTATCAAGGATTCTAGGCCAGCCTGTTTTTGTCCCCATTAACCTCTGGCTAGCCCTACACTTCTCCAATAAAAAGAACTCCATTTCCTAATCAATGGTCACTTCCCGATGGAAATCATAATTATGGTTATGCAGCATTTGTTTCGCATACACAGCTTTTATGAGTGTGATTGATAGAAGTGAGGCAGTGGGACTGAGTGGGTCACGTGCCCAGTTATTTTGCTCATCTTATTTTGCAGGTTCTGCAGGGTGCCATATACTTTATGGTTCAAATGGGGGCATTTTGGGGAATTAAAGAGGGCTATATTAATAATTATACCATGAAAATAGACATAAACTGGAGTGGGTGGTCACCCTAGGTTTTCAGGGTTTGGGTACTACATACTGCTGTTATATTTTCTAGATTTTTCCACATGACAATGAATGACAATCTTTCTTGCCCCTGATATTATGATCAAGTATGTTAAGTCCATCTGTTTTATGGGTTTAAAGAAGGGCTTCCTAGGTGGTGCAGTGGTAGAGAATCCACTGCCAATGCAGGAGACATGAGACATGGGTTTGATCCTTGGGTTGGGAAGATTCCCCTGGAGAAGGGAATGGCAACCCACTCCAGTATTTTTGCCTGGAAAATTCCATGGACAAGGAACCTGGTGGGCTAGGTGGAGTTGCAAAGAGTCAGACATAACTGAACATGACACACACACACACACACACACACATACACAAAGAGGAAGTCGCAAAATGACTCTTTTTCTTGCAGCTAATGCCAAGCTTGTGAAGGAAACAGCTGAGCCCAAGCTTGTAACCTCAGTACTGCCCGGAGGCTCCAGATGGTCAGGGAGATGACAGAGTGGTCTGAAAGCCCCTGTTCCATATTCCTGTCTCTGCATGGGGACAGCGCCTCTTGAAAGCAGGGTGGGTGGAGGTGGAAGGAGATGATTCACCTAATGATCTCTGGTCAGACTATGCTCGAGTGACAGTGAAGGTGGAAAAGACATGATTGCCAAAGCAACAAATCCTTTGCCACAGTGAGAACCTGCTGTGTGTGCCAATAAGAAGTGAACTGTCTGGATGGGAAAGAATAAATGGGTGAACTCAATTTATTACTCTTGGCAAAATGTGTAATCCTGAATATCCACAAGTGGCAATAATATTGTTTTTATTATTCTTTATTAGGAAATCTTTTAAAAGAGTCTTGGCTCAGTGTTTGCTTGCTAATTTGCTTAAAGAACACAAAACCATGGGAACACTATCTTGTCTTCCCTCCTCAACCCACGTTTAAGCCCAAGTCTCTCAGACAAGTTAGAGTCGTTCTTCAGGTTCTGTTGTTGTTGCTCAGTTGCTCCGTTGTGTCTGACTCTTGGCGACCCCATGGACCGCAGCACACCAGTCAGACTGTGAGTCACAATGAATCTGCTGTTAAGAAAGTCTTTCTCTTGGGATGACATTCTTGAAAATGCAAACTACTCCTAAACAGGACCCGATGGTTCATTTTTTTCCAAGGACAACTCTTCTTTAATTTAACAACTAACTCAGACCTGCTGCAAAGAGAGTATTTAGTTAGATGATTTAGACTAACACAGTATCTATACCACAGTTCCCGACTAGGGTGGAAGTAAGCTGAGATGTTGACATTTTCTGGGAAGCTCACATAGTCCTCCAAAGACCCGTCCTCTCCACTTCCTCCTTTCCCATTGTTGCTTCCACCCTTTCCCATTGTTAGTTTTGGAGCCTGTAAAACCCAAACCTTCTTTCTGTATTGGGATAACTGTTCCCTTGAACCCCTGTCTCTGTGCTCAGCTCAGTGCAGCTCAGCCTCAAAGCAAATATTTTGGGGGAACAACTGGGATATAATTACATGACTAAGAAGTAAGAAAGGGATGGGGTTGTGATTTGATTCTATGGAAGAATAATAAATTGTCAGTGTGAATCCTATGGATGCAGAGTTAAGGATGCTTGACCCAAGATGTGTTTTTCCATCTAGATCTGTGTCTGAAAAAATATAATATGAGCCACACATGGAATGTAAAATTTTCTGGTAGCCACATAAAAACAGGGAAACTAATTTTAATAATCTATTTTATTTAACCCAATGTATGCAAAGTATTATCATCCTAACATATAATCCAGGAGAAGGCAATGGCACCCCACTCCAGTACTTTTGCCTAGAAAATCCCATGGATGGAGGAGCCTGGTAGGCTGCAGTCCATGGGGTTGCTACAGTTGGACACGACTGAGCGACTTCACTTTCACTTTTCACTTTCATGCATTGGAGAAGGAAATGGCAACCCACTCCAGTGTTCTTGCCTGGAGAATCCCAGGGACGGGAAGTCTGGTGGGCTGCCGTCTATGGGGTCGCACAGAGTCGGACACAACTGAAGCAATGCAGCAGCAACATGTAATCCATATGAAAAGTATTAATGAGAAATTTGACATTCTTTTTCATGCTAAGCCTTTGACATCAAGAGCATGTTTCAATCCAGACTCACCACATTGCACATGCTCAATAGTCACACATGGCTAGTGGTTGCTGTATTGGACAGAATAGTACAGATGCAGAGCATTGCTATTCAGAATGTGGTCCATACCAAAGAAAACATACAGGAACAAGCACATGAAAAGATGCTCATCATCATTAATCATCAGTTCAGTTCAGTTCAGATCAGTCGCTCAGTCGTGTCCGACTCTTTGCGACCCCATGAATCGCAGCACGCCAGGCCTCCCTGTCCATCACCAACTCCCGGAGTTCACTGAGACTCACATCCATCGAGTCAGTGATGCCATCCAGTCATCTCATCCTCTGTCATCCCCTTCTCCTCCTGCCCCCAATCCCTCCCAGCATCAGAGTCTTTTCCAATGAGTCAACTCTTCGCATGAGGTGGCCCAAGTACTGGAGTTTCAGCTTTAGCATCATTCCCTCCAAAGAAATCCCAGGGCAATGCAAATCAAAATCACACTGAGACCTCACCTCATACCTGTCAGAATGGCTATTGTCAAAAAGACAAACAACAAGTGTTTGCGAAGGTATAGGGAAAAGAGAACCCTAGTACACTGTTTGCGGGGGAGAGGTTGCAAATTGGTACTGCCACTATGGAAAGCAGTATGACAGGTTTCCAAAAAATTAAAAATAAAACTACTGTTTGATCTCACAGTTCTACTCCTGGATATTTATCCAAGAAAATGAAGATGCTAATTTGGAAAGCTATAAGCACCCCAAAGTTCATAGCAGCATTATTCACAATAGCCAAGATATGGAAGCAAACTAAGTGCTCATCAACAGATTAATGGATAAAGGTATGGTGTTTACACAGACACACACAATGGCATATTACTCAGCTGTAAAAAAGAATGAAATTTTACCCTTTGTGACAACATAGATAGACCTGGAGGATGTTATACTTAGTGAAAAAGTCAGACAGAGAAAGAGGTACTGTGTGATTTAAATTATTTGTGGAATCTGAAAAACAAACCAAACAAATGAATATAACAAAACAAATGGACTCACATAGAACAAACTAAACTAGTGGTTACCACAGGGGAAGAGGCCAAATAGGTGAAGGGGATTAAGAGGCACAAACTGCCAATTATAAAACCAGTCTCAGAGATGTAATGTACAGCACAGGGGAAAAAAGTCAATATTTTGTAATAACTTTGTATGCTGTGTGATGCAAAACATATTGAATCACTATGTTGTATACCTGAAACTAATATAATGTTTTAAGTCAGCTATACTTCACCTGAAAAAAACATGTGGTTCATGGACAGATATGAGTTGTTTGGTACACAGAATGAGATAGATTCAGGAACTGAAAGGAAGTGTTTAAAAACTTGGATAGCAATGTGAATTTGCCATGACATCCAAGCATGTGGTCATTTTAAAAGTAATTTGATTTCTTACTGTATTTTTAAAGAATATTACTCAGTAGTTGATGGGGGATGAGAGTGGAGGACCAGCTTGACTCTTCCTCACAGATAGCTTGAGAAACCTTGTTTTGAATCTTCCACTATTTCCACTCTGCATTTCTCAACCTCAGGTTAGCCCAGCAACTGGCAGGAATGGATCCCTCAAGAGTCACTAGTATGGCTCATTATGGAACTGTGGTGTCATCCTGGTTCTTATTATCTACAGTGTTTTATGATATTTAACTGTTGGCCATCTCTCTTTTCTCTCCCTGAATCAGTAGCTCTTTTAGCTGATTTCTTCATCACCTTCCTACCTTCTACACCTAGGTTTACCAAGGAATAGCATGGTTGGAAGTGAACTAATTTAGAAAGAGTAATTTTTCCATTGGCTCTGTGGTAAAGAACCTGCCTGCCAATGCAAGAGATGTGGATTTGATCACTGGGTTGGGAAGATCCCCTGGAGGAGGAAATAGCAATCCACTCCAGTATTCTTGCCTGGGAAATCCCATGGACAGAGGAGCCTGGCAGACTATAGTCCATGTGGTTGCAAAGAGTTGGACACGACTGAGTGACTGAGCACAGCACAGCACGGACTTTTTCCACTGAGTCTAATGTGGTGAGAGAGTGGGAAGCTGAGAGATGGGTTCCCAGGGAGAGGAATAGTACATGTGTCAGGATTCTCCAGAGAAAGAGAACTAATGGGGTATTGCTTTGTATAGCTATATATATATATATTTTTTTTTTTTTTTAAATTTTATTTTATTTTTAAATTTTACATAATTGTATTAGTTTTGCCAAATATCAAAATAAATCCACCACAGGTATACATGTGTTCCCCATCCTGAACCCTCCTCCCTCCTCCCTCCCCATACCATCCCCCTAGGTCGTCCCAGTGCACCAGCCCAAGCATCCAGTATCATGCATCGAACCTGGACCGGCAATTCGTTTCATACATGATATTTTACATGTTTCAATGCCATTCTCCCAAATCTTCCCACTCTCTCCCTCTCCCACAGAGTCCATAAGACTGTTCTATACATCAGTGTCTCTTTTTCTGTCTCGTACACAGGGTTATTGTTACCATCTTTCTAAATTCCATATATATGCGTTAGTATACTGTATTGGTGTTTTTCTTTCTGGCTTACTTCACTCTGTATAATAGGCTCCAGTTTCATCCACCTATTTTTATCAGTATAGTATCTCTATAGATTTAGTATCTATTATCTATCTATCTATCTATCTATCTAAGGAAAGAGAGAGAGAGGATATAAAAAATTGGCTCATGCAGTTATGGAGGCTGAGAAGTCCCAGGATGTGCAGTTGGCACTTTGGAGACCCAGGAGAGCTGGCATACAGTTTCAGTCTGAGTCTGAAGGATTGAAAACCAGGAAAGCCAATGGAGTAAGTTCCAATCCAAAAATCTGTAGAGTCAAGATCCAAGAAAAGCCAAAGTTCACTTTAAATCTGCAGGCCAGATTCAAAGTCTCAGCTCAAAGCAGCCAGGCAGGAGGAGCTCCCGCTTCTTCTCGCTTATTCTCGGAAGAATCAGCCTTTTGTTTTGTTTAGACCTTCAACTGATTGGATGAGGTCCACCCACATTAGAGAGAGCAATCTGCTTTGATCAGTTTACTGATCCAAATGTTAATCCTGTTTAAAAACACCATCACAGACACACCAAATATGTGTGGACCAAATATCTGGGTACACTGTGGCCCAGTGATGCTGACACATAAACTAATCATCAGGTGCATATGGAATTCAGATGAGAGATGGGAGAGCCTATATCAAGGTGAGAGTCAGGTGGTAGACAGAAGAGGAAAGGGCCAAAAGGAGAGACTGCTAGGAGGGGGACAATGCAGGATGTGTGAAAGAGGGAGCAGGTAAGGCTGACTCTCCGGGGGATTCCTGGGAGGGTCAAATCCACCTGCACCTGAAAGTCAAAAGTTTCCACATGAAACTTTCCTTCTCTTTCCATAGATCCTTCCTCTCACCCCCTGCTCTGTCTCTTGATGGCCACTCAGTGAGCAACGTCACCATTCTTCCAATTACATGGGCTCAAAACCTGGAGCCACTTTTGCCCCCCTTCTCCTTTTTTGTCCCATCATTTGTGGAGTCCTATAGACTATTTCCACAGACCCTTTCTCCCAGGCTTTTATTTCCATTCACATTCCTTGACCACCAGCTAATCCAGACTCATCACCTCTAGCAAAGCTCTTGCAATGTTCTCCCAACACGTTGTCTTGTTACCTACCTCTCTGTGCTCGAAACCACTTTTTGTGTTACTGCCAGGCAACCTTAAAACACAACTCCAAGGCTGTCTTCCCTTCCCCAAATCCTCAGTGTCCACTCATTGTCTGCTAACAATGCTGTCTCCTTCCCCGGGGATCCCCTGTGCCCTGCTAATGTTTCAAGGCTCATCTTCCCTGTGTTACTGAGCAACCTGTGCATTGGGCAGTGTGATCCTGAGAGTGCAGCCCTAATGGCAGGAGAGCTCACGGAGGAAAAAACAGGGCTCATTGGGAACATGTGATAACAAGCTCTAACCTGACTCAGGGTTCTTAGGAACCTGAAGCTTAAAGAATTTTTCGGAATTAGATAGAGGGAACCATACAGGAGAAGGCAATGCACCTCACTCCAGTACTCTTGCCTGGAAAATCCCATGGATGGAGGAGCCTGGTAGGCTGCAGTCCATGGGGTCGCTAAGAGTCCGACACGACTGAGCGACTTCACTTTCACTTTTCACTTTCCTGCATTGGAGAAGGAAATGGCAACCCACTCCAGTGTTCTTGCCTGGAGAATCCCAGGGACCGGGGAGCCTGGTGGGCTGCGGTCTATGGGGTCGCACAGAGTCAGACACGACTGAAGCGACTTAGCAGCAGGGAACCATACATCTAAAGCCTGGACATTATAAAGAATGTGATGCATTCTAGGGCCTAGAAGAAAAGCATGTGGCTGAAATCACAGAGAGAAAGGACAAGCTAAGATGCCGAGAAGGAGTTTAAGGCAACTCATTTAAGAACATGGGACTTAATTCTAAGAGCTGCTGAAAGTCATGGAAGGACTTTAAGCAGGGATGTGATGTGATTAGACCTGCCTTTTTAACTGCTGTAACTGCTGTAGATTTGAACTATTGGTTACTTCTTTTTTCCCCCCTAAAACTTGCTCTAACATTTTTAACCCTGGGTTAATTTTTATCTCCATGTACAGTGGGAATACCAAAATTTATTTGTGAAAGAAGCTGCTTCATATAACTTGTCTCTTACATGCCCTGTGTACTTTGAAACACAATTTGAGAAATGTTGACTTAAATAACTGCCTCCACCCAGGAGGCCTCCTTGCCCTATTGAGCCCTAGCACATCTTGCCAGACCCAGATACAACCCATCCTTCCAGCCCTGGCACAGGCATCTGGAGCCACTCCCAGATTCCACTGTCGAGTGTAAAGTCAGCTCTCTTCAACTCTTAAGCCGCAGCTCCTTTCGGATCTTAAAAAGAGGCTACTATTCTAGGATATCAGAGAGCTCAGTCTTTTCTGAAATCCTATAGTGCATTGTGGTATCTCCTGGACAATCATCAGTTGCCTGTGTATTAGTGCAGACTGTGTGTTTATCTTAATCCCCCAACAAAAGCAAGGGCTGGGGGTCATAGTCTCTGCCTCTCTCTCAGACCCCTCCTCCCTTGTCCAGAGGAGGAACTTGATTATTTCATTAATTCTCAGCCCTGGAGAAGCCACCCTCCCACTCTTCTGGGCCACATGTAAATACGGCTTCCTGGCATCTCTGGCAGCTCAGTAAGCCTCCCCCCTTGTCTGGGAGTCAGTCTGTCAGTGCCTGTGCCTACAGGCATGCTGGCGGGGAGAACTGTCCCCACGCTCGGTCCATTGGGAGCCTGAAAGCCTTGGCAAACTCCTGTCACCTCCCCTGTATTTTTATCCTCAGCTTAAGGCTCTGGAATGCTTGCCAGAGATCCCCAAGGACACCTGGAAAGCACAGCCCAGGACAAGCACGTGAAGGGCACGCTCATCTCTCCACTAAGTTGTTTCTCAGCCTCCCAGTCTGCGAACCTGGGGAGAGGTCTGTTTCCTGTCGTGTCTTTGGGTGTTTCTCAGCTTGCGCCTAAGAACAGGCATCCTTTGGTCCAAAGGATATCACAACTGTGCTTCCCCTTTTGTGATGGCGTGTGCACGGTGGAGGCAAGTGGGGAGTAATGGCTTTTGTCAAGCGGTGTGTCCTCCCCCGTGTCAGTGTCGGCTCCCCTTACTGGGCCTGTTCCTCTTGCTCCTTGTGGGAAGGGCTGTCAAAGGATGTCAGGATAAATTCTCTGTTCCTGCCTGTGCCTTTTCTTTCTCTCTCCCTCTCTCTCCCTCCTCTCTTTTGATTCTGTCTTGATGTCATCTCTTCAAAGTATACTACCTGTAAAATATTGATTCACAGCAGGCTGCATCTGCCAGGATCAGATTTCTCTTCTGCTGGCAGCAGTAATAAACTACCACAGACGCCGCAGACCCGGTGCCAGCTTCACCGCCGCTTCACACACATCCGTCTGTCTTCGGCCTGACTCTACATAATGAAACAGCGTCCAGAGACATTTCAGAAGGAGAGAAACCAAGTAACAACGGCTGGGGACATAAAAGAGCCAGAGGAGCCTGCAAACGGAGGGTGGAACAGGTATCATCCCAAGCAGCTGATGCACCACGAACTGGCTGGTTTCCTGACAGCAACTGGAAAAGCAGCAACAGAAAACAAAGCTGCCCAGTTAACTGCCCACAGCAGCCTGATGGCAAAGGTCCTCCACCTCCTTCTGGCCTTCCCCCAGCATCTGGGGCCAGCTCCTGGAATGGCACCTTGAAACACTGATAATTTATGAATCCTGTGGGGAGTATCAAACCTAGAGGAAGCTCTTATGCAATAGAGATATGAATTTAGTTTGTGTAGAAAAAGAGAATTAATGGTGAGGTAGTGGGCTTAGATTTGAAAAGCTTGGATTCTAGAGCCAGAGGCTGAGTTGAGTACTGCTGCTGCTGCTAAGTCGCTTCAGTTGTGTCTGACTCTGTGCGACCCCATAGACAGCAGCCCACCAGGCTCCCCCGTCCCTGGGATTCTCCAGGCAAGAGCACTGGAGTGGGTTGCCATTTCCTTCTCCAATGCATGAAAGCGAAAAGTGAAAGTGAAGTTACTCAGTCGTGTCCACCTCTTCGCGACCCCATGGACTGTGCCTACCAGGTTCCTCCATCCATGGGATTTTCCAGGCAAGAGTACTGGAGTGGGGTGCCATCGCCTTCTCCGGAGTTGAGTTCTAGTCTCTGCCATTTATCATCCCTGTGATCTGGGGCAAGTTACTAAGTTTACGTCCCAGTTTCCTTGTTAGTATAATGGGATGGTCATCGTGATTCAGTTAAGGCATTTAGAATAGTGCCTGGTTTACAGCACAGGGCTTCCCCAGTGGCTCAGCAGTAAAAGAATCTGTCTGCAGTGGAGGAGCTGCAGGAATTGTGTGTTTGATCCCTGGGTTGGGAGGATCTCCTGGAGGAGGGCATGGAAGCCCACTCCAGTATCTTGCCTGGAAAATCCCATGGACAGAGGAGCCTGGCGGGTACAGCCCATGGGGTTGTAAAGAGTCAGACATGACTGAAGCGACTTAACATGCATGCACACACTGATTTATAGTGCTATTGAAAAATAAAACACAATTTCCCTGATGGGGAGTCCACAGTCCCAGTCAACGGGAACAGAGTAAGCATTCCTCTTCCCTTTTGGGGACATAACTCCTCATCCAGAAAGGCTTCCAGAACAGATAGGCAGCTGGGGGTTGAGCACACCCTCTGGGGGGAGCCTGAACCTTGTTCTCTTGCTTTGTCTGCAAATGTGCGCCTGTTCCAAGGTGCCCCACTCTCTGAGAAGGTGACTCTTTGTTCTGAATCCCAGCAGTTGTGGAAAGAGTTTTCTGAACCTCACTGGCGTGTGTCTGTGTCATTCCCATCCTGGCTGGGGGAGGAAAGTATTAAAAAGGGAAGCGGCCATCCGAAGTCAGTAAATCCGTCATCAGAGATGACAGCTGTGGGTTTGCATTCTTGTTTTACTGCGACTTTGAGCAAGTTGGTGAAGGTGGCTGTGGCATCCTGCTCAGGTCTGTGAAGAGTTATGCTTTTCTACTGTATTAGCTACTGAAGGGACCCTACCACTTAGCACCCTCTGGGGAGCCTTCCCTTTTGCAGTGCAGGGAAATTTACCCCTTGTGACCAACTGTTAAGCTTCCTTTGAAGCCTCTTTTAATTCAGATTTGGTTCAGCTCACAATGGCTTCTGAGTCAGTGGGGAAAACGTTTACGATATGACAAACTAGCAACCTGTATTTTTTACATACTGTTAGAGAAATCATGGGTCTTTTATACCTGCATTTTTTTGCTTTTTGTTGGGAGAGATGTCCTCTGAGACCCCTCAGTTCCTTGCTTTATATTCTTTCTCCTCTTCAAGCCTCAAAGCCTCTGTGCACAGTAGCAGGCTTCCCTTTGATGAGGCAGGCTGGAGAAAGTTTCATGTGAAGCCCGCCAGAGCCAATGGTCTGCGGTTGGAAGGGAGACTGACTAGTCGAGCTAAGCATCCATCCCATCCTGGTTGGTGGGGATGGGGGGACGGTATTCCTCAGAACAAGGGGGCTTGTTTTCCTTCCCCAAAGGCTTTGGAGGGCACTGCAATCTCATGGGCTTTGTGTGGGCCCAGTGTGCCCAACCTGGCACCCCTACCCCCACAACTGTGGCATGCTTTCAGAACTGTCCTGCTCTTCATTATGCCAGGATCCTGAATTACTACATGTGTTCCTTTTCAGAGACAGAGCAGGAGAATTAGCTCTGGGCAATGCATCCGAAGGTGGGGTTGTGGGAGAAAGAATAACTGAGCACAGAGTGGTGAGAGAGGTGCCAGTGGTAAGACACGGGAGCTCAGTTTTGACCTTGAGCCCGGGTGTGTCAAGTACACGATGTGGAGAGTGAATGTCCCCTATATAAAAGCTAGGAAAGCGAAACCCCATGAGTGGTATGATCCACTGCCTGGGCATGGAGATCAGTTCTGCAGTCGTGTGGACTTGGGGAGAATGACTCCCCTCTCTGTGGCCACCTCATCTTCAAATGGATTGGTATGAGGACTGAACGTGATAATCCACGTAAAGTGTTTAGTGCAGAGACTGATACATAGTAAAGCTCAGATGAATGTTAAAACAGGTTGATACAAAGAAGTATTGAGAGTATGGAACTCCTCAGGGTATAGCCCCTTGGGAATGCAATGGGGAAATCATGGAGAAGGGATCTTTTAAAGGCCAGTTAATAAAGAACTTAAAAGTCATCCTTACTTTGTCCGCACTCCTCTTATTTACAGTTTCTGGTAAGCAGTAGGCACTCAATAAATATTTGTTCAACTTCTGTCTGTGAGTTCAGCAATCATCAGTAGCCTAAAAAATTTCACCATTGGCTCCACTGATTTGATTGCAACATTTTTTTTTTTTCCCTTTTGGCCATGCCGTGTGTGGCATGTGGGAATCTCAGTTCCCCAACCAGGGAGAATCCATACCTTCTGCAGTGAAAACACGAAGTCTTAACCAGTGGACCACGAGGGAGGTCCACGGATTGCAATTTTATTGTTCCTGTTAACTAAAAGGAAATCTTTTTGTTATCTATTTTGTTCTTTTTCTGGCCTGAAGCTTAGGAATCTGTGTTAATTTGTATGTCTGGGTTAACCTAGACTATGTTAAGTGTTTCCTGTGCATTTACTTAGCCAATGTTTATTGAGAATCTTCCATATTTCACTTGGTGCTGCAGTTTAGTTTCTGCCTCAAGATCTAAAGTATATATACCTTGATAAATATTAAGATAGATGTAAATAGAAGCTTCTATGGACATACAAAGGAAGAGAGCTTTACCTGTCTTGAGTGTATGCATGTGAGGGTGGGTGAGCTCAGCAAGGCTTTCTGGAGATGGTGGCTTCTCCTGTTCTGATAGTAATGTGTTACATTCCAATGAATAGGTGGCTACCATGATGAGAGAAAAATGGCATAGACAGACTAAACATTTAGTATCCTTGGATGTGGAAGTGTGACTCTCAACATCCAGTCTTGTAAAATATAAAAGAAAAAAATATCCTCACTAAATGTCCCTAGTGTGAGTCTTTTAAACACTTATTTGTTTATTTTCCTGCTTTATTGAGATGTAATTGACATCTTTAATGTTTAAAGGCATTTGATTTTGTGATTGTCCTACTAGAAGGTCAATGAGAATGTGGAGAGCAGATTGATGGAGAGAAACGAAACTTTAATGATGAACTAAAACCACAATTCCAGCTTCTGATGGCAGGAACTAACCAAAAAAATGCAAGGGTGTTGTGTAGGGCATTTCTCTCATAGTTTCTGTTCCTGAAGAGAGAGAATAAAAGAACTTTATTTTATATTGACAGACAAATATCTGTCAAAGAAAAATGGTGAGGGTTAAATAGAAATATCAGTAGATCACTTTCACTAATAACATTGAAATGGGACACAGAGTGCTTGCCATATTACTTATGGCTCAGGTTAAAAAAAAAAAAAAAAAGCCCTTTTGCTTCATGGGTCAGCACAGACACGGGTCTGGAGTTACAGAGAAGCTAGTTCAGGTAATGGCCTGGAATTGGCAATGGCAAAAAGGAATGATGAAGGGTTGAAAAGCAAAGGGAAAATGCATTTGAAGAGGGAGAATCAGTAGTGTTTGCTAGTGTATTTGCTCATCTGTAAAATGAGGTGTTTGGGGCTGGATCAAGTCCAAGGTTGTTGCCCTCTTTGACACATTGCTGCTGCTGCTGCTGCTAAGTCGCTTCAGTCGTGTCCGACTCTGTGCAACCCCATAGACGGCAGCCCACCAGGCTCCCCCGTCCCTGGGATTCTTCAGGCAAGAACACTGGAGTGGGTTGCCATTTCCTTCTCCAATGCACGAAAGTGAAAAGTGAAAGTGAAGTCGCTCAGTCGTGTCTGACTCCTAGCGACCCCATGGACTGCAGCCTACCAGGCTCCTCCGTCCATGGGATTTTCCAGGCAAGAGTACTGGAGTGGGGTGCCATTGCCTTCTCCCTTTGACACATTATGGACCTACAAATCCAAATAGGAACACAGGCAGCAGTGGGAAATGACTGGCTGATTAATTATTTTCTTTTCAAGAATTAAGGTCCTGAAAAGAATGTTCTAATCTGGGGCATTTTTAAAGATAAAAATGAAAATATAAAAAAGTACAGGCAAAAATGAGAGAACACAAATGAATGTCATAGAATCAAACTGGTGCTCCAGTGCAATTTTCTCTGTGAGTGAGGTATGTAGAAAATTCATTAAATCTTTGAGATACTGGATAACATTTAGTACACCATATCTTTGTGGTGCTAAAAAGTATCCCCAAACCGCACAGAGTGGAGAATTTTAGAAAAATTAAGTAACTTATCATCATGGTGTAGCTTTGATATTGGGAGAATCGGCTTCAAAAATAGAAAATGAGATAAGTGCATGTCATGGGTTCAGTTGAACATTTCAGAGGAGTGAGATGTTCACCAAAATAAATGCTCCTCAATCACAGAACTATCACTGAGAACAACTTGCCCAGTTGTGGGTGTCTTTGCTAAGCTCCTTGCTTCTTGGTAGGATCACATGACTGTTCTCGTCAGTGGGCTCTTAGTGGAAATAGTGTACATCATTTCTCGGACCAAGGTATTGAGTATAGAGTGTGCCTATTAAATTAATTCATTGGTTTTGGCTGTGCTGGGTCTTCGTGACTGCTCAGGCTTTCTCTAGTTGCAGCGTGCATGCTTCTCATTGCAGAGCACGGGCTCTAGGGCTCTAGGTCTTCAGTAGTTGTGTGCAGGCTTAGTTGGCCTGAGGCATGTGGAATCTTCCTGGACCAGAGTTTGAACTCATGTCCCCTGAATTGGTAGGCAGATTCTTAACCACTGGACCACCAAGGAAGTCCAAGAGTATATCTTCATCAAAGTCTGTTTGCTCTTATGATTGGATATGGGGAACTCTCTAATCCTGGGGGATGGCAGAACCATGGGATGAAAGATCTGGGCAGATCTTTGATTCACAGAGTGGAAGAAATCTGTCCATCTACCAGAAACACTGCCTAGTGCTGTCAAGTGAACAAGAAATAAACTTCTATTGAACTTTTGGGATTTATTTGTTATAGCAATTACCTGATTGATATAGGCACCAAAACCCTTGGTCTTGTACAGAGTGGTAAATTAGTCCATTAGAGAGAAATGCACACACTCTGATTTATGTGTAATGGAGCCTATTGGAAATCCTGACATGTCCTGTTGTCTAAAGCCATGAGGAAAGAGAAATCAGTAATTCTTTTTTTTTTTTTTTTTTTTTTTTGTGGTGTTAAGCTCTTGTAAGACAATTGGCCTGCTCTGCCTTTTTTCTTGCCTTAGTCAAGGTGGGATATTTTGCTTCAGCCATGCAAAGGCATCAAAGACTTGCCCCTTCATAATTGCCGACGATTTCAGAGAGAAATGCAAGTTGGTGACTTTTTTTCAGCCACATTTGATGAAATGAAACAAGTATGATTGGTATGTGGTAGGCAAAAAAAAAAAAAAAAAAAAAAAGTATGGTTAAAACTTGGGAAATAGCAGAAAATGCCATTTATTTTTATACCTACTCCATGAGCTAAGAAAGTGAGCCATAGAATCTTCAACTGTCAATAGCCATATTGCATTTTTAATGCTATTGCTAGTGCAAAAAAAACCCAAAAAACAAAAAAACCAACACACAACCATAGAATCTTCAACTGTCGATAGCCATATTACATTTTTAATGCTATTGCTACTGTTAAAAAAACAAAACAAAACACAGTGGACCAAATGTGTGATAAATATATCTGCTGGTCAAAGGAATTTCCTATTAATACTTATTCTTCCCCCTTTTAATTGGAACTCACTGTTCTTTGTAGTGGTTTGTGGTCAGTAGTTTCTTTAAGTACTGAGCTAAGGGAAGCCTAAGGAGTGAGATAAATGGTCTCATGTAGTCTTAAAGACAAACTCTATATTCTTGTAAAGTTTAAGAGCTAGCACTATGGTAAAACTTCATAGAAACTGATCATCACTAAAATCTGGGGAAGGGGAAAGAGATCACTATAAAAAAAACGTGCGGTAAAACAGTTTAATTAGTATGATGGCAAGATGAAGGAGAAAGGGGAAATTACAGTCAGATTGTTATATTCACATCAGTAATGAAATAGCTAGCTAGTTTTGTTGGGCAAAACTAAGAGGAACCTATCTCCTAGGACAGAGTTGTGTGTTTCTAGATACCTCCGTGTTCTGAACACCTCAAAAGAGTCCTGCTCTCTCTGGGATGACTCTTTTTGTGTGTAATTCGAAGAAAGTCTTTATCAGTCAGTGTCTGCTTCACTCAACTCCCTGTTTGTGTGAAGATTAAATATTTAATCATCGCTCTTTGAAACTCTCCAAAACAACTCAGTACACATTTTGGTAGACTATTAAAAATTTATTTTCATTTTCCTTTTTAATGATTAGGGATTACTTAGAAATAACAAGTTCTACCAGGGCCAGGACTAGGTTGAAGGAGGGAGAAAACCAGGGTATACAGTTTAAGGAAAGACTCATCCTCACCCTTCATTTGCATGACCCTGAGAGTGAATTCTTCCTTAAATGTGTGCCTTAGGCATTTTACTTGCCTCGCCCCACCCTAGCTCCATCCCAGAATGCCGCAGATAAACTAGCAGGAAGACGGTACACACAAGGAGTGCTAGGCAACCTGGAACTGCTTAAACACAGTTTATGTCTGAGTTTGGGTATCCGGTAGTAACTTCTTAATGAGAAATGCAGGAAAATCAGCTCCCATGTCAAGGTGAGTTCCTGCTGAGCAAATGACACCAGGAAAGAAAAGCTCCTTTTTTGGTCTTCGCTTGAATAATAATAATAATAAAAAAGACCTATAATTGGATTTCCTTAAAGACGTGGAGAACTCACATCTTTATAACTTTTCAGATTGAAAGGTAGTCCCTTTGAATTCTATTAACTTTGCAGCCCGCAGTTTTTAGAAAGTAAGATTATGTAGCTTCTGAAGGAAACCAGGAACAATGAAGTGAGCAATATTTGCATTCACAAGTTATTCTGTGTTGGCAGATTGTCATCTTTTGTAGAAATATCACAATTTTTCAAAAGGACCACTTTGAAGATAAAGAATTATACTTAATCATTTTTTTTTTGTTGTTAATAAAAAAAAGTCATTTTGAATGCTCACTTTGACAATCAAAGACCCCATTGCCCTCTAGCATGGTGCAGCCCACTTGAGGTAACCACGCTGCAGTCAAGGGCACCATCACCATCTCATCTTCTGCTTGGGGAGAATAATAGCTCGCATGCACAGCCTGTCCACTTAAGTTTCTAAAGATTTCTGTTAGCAGAGGAATGACAACGCCGTCGTCTTGGAAGTTTCAGGAGCCTGACATCTAAAGAAATGGCAGCTAATAGCTACAGTAGAACAGAGTTCTGAGCTTCTAAACACTAAAGAGAAAATTTTGGCTTAGACAGTGTTCAGTCTAGTGCCAAACTTACCCTGGAATTCGATCCACATAGTAAAGAATTTATTCATAGAGGCTACCCTAATCATTTTTAACTTTGCTCTGTTCAAACGTCTTAAGATTTCCTGTTTTGAACACCATGTTACTTGATTAAAGCAGTCTTAAAATTAAAAGAAAAAGGAGTGTTTAGCAAATGTCATGCATGGGTTAGAATTCTGTATTTTTATATTCCCACCTTAGTTTAAAATCCTGAGCCTCAGTGACCTGTGACATGTGAGAAATATTTGCGGCACTCGAGTCACCAGCAGAAAAACAAGATCTCCGAAAAGGTTGCCTTCTTATTACTTACAGAAGTTTCAAGATTGGTAGATTGATTTGCCTCTCCTAGGAAACTAGATTCTCCCACTCTCTTTAGTAAAAGTCCTTAGTTGAAGCCTGCTCTGTCCTGGCTTATGGTTCAGCTCATGCTCTGCTCGAGAATGTTTGTGTGATAATCTGGCTAACATGCTTTCACCCAAACACTGGGCACAGAGATGCATGCCTCTCATTCACCAGGACCAGCCAGGATGTGGGTCCTTCCCATTTGTCGTTCATCCTCTGGCTGATTTTAGACAGCCATGCCCCATTTCTCAAAACATGGAGCTGTTTTCTAACTCTTTCTTTTGCCTGCTCAGTCACTTCAGCTGTGTCTGACTCTTTGCGACCCTATGGACTGTAGCCTGCCAGGCTCCTCTGTCCATGGGATTCTCCAGTCAAGAATACTGGAGTGGGTTGCCATGCCCACTTCCTGGGGATATTCCTCATCCAGGGATCAAACCTGTCTCCTGTGTCTCCTGCATTGCATGTGGATCTTTTTACCCACTGGGCCAGCTGGGAAGCCCTTTCTTTTAAAAGACAACAAAAATTTCCCCCTGTTAGATACTATTGTTGTTGCTGTTGTTTAGTTGCTAAGTTGTGTACCACTCCTTTGCAACTCTACGGACTGTAGCCGCCAGGCTCCTCTGTCCTGGTTTTCCAGGCAAGAATACTGGAGTGGGTTGCCATTTCCTTCTCCAGGAGATCTTCCCAACCCAGGGATTGAACCCACAACTCATGCATTGGCAGGCAGATTCTTTACTGCTGAGCCAGCAGGAAAGCATTAGACACTATACTAAGAATATTTTCATAACTTATCAGCTTAACACCCTTGACCCACAATTTAGTCTCCTCAGGAGGGGGTCTTGTCAAGCATCAGTGACATAACTGTACTTACTAGAGCACCAAAAGCTGCCATATACAAGTGCTGAGAAAAGTAAACCCTGGTCATCCTGAGGATGGGGGATGCAGGCATCTTCCCCTTGTGGAGGTCTAGGGCACACTGATGTTTGAGAACGCAGGCTTCTAGAAGGAACTCAGGGATGTGGCACACATGAATTATAATCTAGGAAACCCGAAGAGTCTCCTTTAGTAGATAACACCTAGAGAACTTTCCTTCTTTGTACATTCCTTTTTTTTTTTTCCTCTTAGTTTTGGAGCTTGGGAGATAGCACTCAAGGAGTGTGTGGAGGCTGAGGGGAGAAGCTGAAGCTGACTGGGATGCTCCTGGCTGAAGGCTTTCAGCACGCAGTTGATATTTCTGACTAAGTTGTTCCCCTCAGCTCACCAGGGTAGGAAGTTGACAGATCCTGCAAAAACAAGCAGAGAGAAGGGAGCCTAGCATAGAATGCAGTTTTAAGGAAAATGGTAATTTACCCCATCAGTATTCAAACCATATTTTTCTGCTCGTGAAATCTTTAATGCAGGCAAAAATCTTACGCAAGCAAAATATTTGCCTTGAGAGAAAAATATGAACAACTCAAATGAAGTCATTCCCTATAATTTTCTATTCTTTCCACTAGGCAACTCAACACATTTGACTGAATATCTTCACTATGCTCACAATGGAGACATAAATTTAAATAGGATGCAGGCCCTGCCTTCCAGGAGCTTACAATAAGGGGGGTATTAACTGGAATTTGATAGTTAACTATCTTTTGCTTTAAATCAAAATTGGTTTTCAGAGCAGCAATGACACTGCCAGTTTTCTACTATCTGATGATCATGACAAAGGAAGATATTTCTAATGTTAATAATTTCTCCTACCCAAGGAGCTCAGGGGACATTAACAGCACAATGGCATCTAAAACCAAAAGCCATTTAGTCTGTTCTTTTATTCATGAGAGAAGACTGAAAATTTACCTGAGAATATGCGTGTCCCCTCTTGCCAGGAACTCTTTTTCATTATTATTATTATCATCTTCTAATTCCAATAGGATACTTCCTGTCTCTGTGATTTAAGCAAAAAGTTACTTCTTAAAGATTATCCTAGGGGCTTATTCTTTCATTTACTTGGTGAACCTCTTTTCATGACCTATCACGCAACCCTATTATTCATTCTAGAACTTAGCATATCAATGTATTCTTAAACTTATCCATCTTCCATGTTTGGTGTAGGGCAGTTTTCTTCCAGCATGTTTTTTAGGGTGAACTAGCACCTTGGGTTCCAGTCAAGTGAGACTCTTCTTATCACATTGTCTGGTGCTTTCTTATCTCCCTGCTTTTTTCTCTCTTCTCTTGTCTCTCCGTCTCCATTCAGCTAACTCCTTCCCATCTTTTACGTATAGCCCAAATGCTGCCTTTACTGGTTAGCCCTAGTATGTCTCCCCTGACCTCCCAACCAAAGCCCAGTGTTTTTGTTGTGAATGACGATTGTGTTAGTCATGAACGCTGCCCACCGCATCTGTTTCTCTCTCTCATTTAGGGAGTGTAGAAAAATGGTTCCTCCCTTCTCTGAACTCAAGTTTGGTTACAGCACATTTTCAGCAGCAAGATGTGAAGGGACGTGATTGTGTCACTTCCAGTGTGGACACTTTATGAAGCAGTATGTGCTTTGTCATGTTTGCTTTTCCCTCTGCCGTGGTGACCAGTGGTATTACACATGGATCCGCCTGGATCGTAGAGTGAGAATGAGGATAATGTGGAATAACTTTTGTCGTTTAAGCCTTTGAAATGGAGAGGTTGTTTGTTACTGCAGCAAAACCTGGTGTAGTGTGACTGATAGTGTGAGTACATAATGCTGACGTCTCTTCATTCTGTTCACTTCACATATGTGTGCTGATGTTCAGTTCAGTTGAGCCTTCAGATTACTGCAGCTCCAGCCAGCATCTAGTTACAGACTTTAAGAGGGACTCCAAGAAAGAGCTAAGAAGGAAAGCAAGGTTTCTTGTCACCTGTTTTCTCAGTGGCCATGGAATTTCTTTCCACAGGAGTCTCTACTTCATAAGAAGTATGTTCAAGTTAGAAATGAAAAAGACCATCCTTCCTTGGCTGACCCTGTGAAAGCTGGTGTTCCCAACGTTCTGCTCTTGACCCTCTCCTTTCTCTTCATATTCTCCCTGGAAAATCTTATATTCCACCTTGATTTCAACCACAAATTTTATGTCTATGTCTTCCATATCTCTATTTATAGCCCTTGAAAGATCTACCCAACTGAGCCCTTTCTAGTTTTCTAACCTACAATATCTTGAGCAACATAAAATGGTTATTTTTCACTGCTTGTTCCTTGGAAGGAAAGCTATGATCAACCTAGACAGCATACTAAAAAGCAAAGACATTACTTTGCCAACAAAGTTCCATCTAGTCAAAGCTATGGTTTTTCCAGTAGTCATGTATGGATGTGAGAGTTGGACTATAAAGAAAGCTGAACACTGAAGAATTGATGCTTTTGAACTGCAGTGTTGGAGGACTCTTGAGAGTCCCTTGGACTGCAAGTACATCCAACCAGTCTATCCTAAAGGAAATCAGTCCTGAATATTTATTGGAAGGATTGATGCTGAAGCTGAAACTCCAATACTTTGGCCACCTGATGGGAAGAACTGACTCACTAGAAAAGACCCGGATGCTGGGAAGGATTGAAGGTTGAAGGAAAAGGGGCCGACAGAGGATGAGATGGTTGGATGGCATTACTGACTCGATGGACATAAGTTTGAGTAGGCTCTGGGAGTTGGTGATGGATAGGGAAGCCTGGAATGCTGCAGTCCATGGGGTCTTAAAGAGTCGAACATGACTGAGCAACTGAACTGAACTGAAGTTTTGGAGTCATTTGTTATACAGAAAAGTAACCGGAATTATGAGTTACCTTTATTACTCTTGCCATTTCCCTCACTAATGCCGCTCCTGCAGCCTAGGGTCAGGCATCCTCCTTGACCTCATTCCACAGCCGCTTACCCATGATTTCATCCTGACCTTGGCCCATCCCAACCTCCCCACACTTGCTGAGATCCTGATTCTGAATAGGCTGGATGGCATTTCAAATATGGATGAATCTGTCTGGTCCTGTGTATTCTCAAAGCTGTTCAGAATGGTGATGTGCAATTTTGCTTTCTTTCAGAGTATTAGTATGAAAAGAGGAGAGGTTTCATAGGGAAGACCCTAGATAGTCTCTGATTTTTCCCTTGATTCTGATAATGAAAATCTTCAGAAAAAGTTTCTAAGACTCCATGTACTGGCTTCAGATTTAGGAACATGGCAGCATGCCATTGCTCTGGATAATGAGCTTGTCTTGGCAAAGTATCAGTGCTGGTGGATAGTAGAAAGTGTTAGAGATAGGCTGTGGCCAGGATGGGGAGGACCCTGAAGACCAGGCTAAGACGTTTCTACTTCATTCTGTGGGTGGTTGGGAAACATCAACATTTTTTAGGCATAGAAAGGCATGATTATAAGAAAGCAGAACTGGAGTTAGTGTGCAGGGTGTGGGGATTCTAGTATAAGGGTGTCAAGACTGGGGTCAGGAAACTATAGCAATAGTTCAAGTACCAAGGTGAAGTTTCTGCCAAAAGGTCTGGTGACAAGATGGAGAGGAAGCAAAGATGTTAGAGACCCTGAAAAGTACTGAGAGAATCTGGTGGCCACCTACATTGATACATGGGACAGGCAATGGTGGAGAAGAGATTCAGGGTTAAACTTCATCAATATACATAACTATTCCTACAATGAAGCATTTGTACAGTGTGTACTATGTGCTGAGAATTTTATATAGATACTTACATTAATCCTTACAGTAACCTTGGAGGCAGGTATTCTCAATGTCACCATTTTATTTATAGAACAAGTAATTGCATCACAGAAGTCAATGCCCAAAGCTTTACAGTTTCGAGTAGCAAGTGGGAAAGTGGTAGAATCAGGATTTGAACACAGGGTGTTTGCCTTCAAAACTGATGCCATTCACCATCTTTCTTATCCCCTCTATTTATTTTCAAAACTCCCAGTCATCTTTCTTTTAGTCTGATCACACTTGGAGGGCTTAATAAAATGTTATTTGATGCTGAACCTCATTTTTCAATTGCTAATAAATGACCATCCTTCCCTGACCGAGGAAATAAATCAATTATATTCTGAGTCTATGGAAGCATTTTCTGAAATAGGGTCTGTGTGGGTCAGCCAAGAACATATTAAGTGGTATAACAATATCATTACTAACTCTTTCACCACCCTAATTCTGTATTGCTAAATATTTGCAGCAATAATTGGTCTATAAATCCATATGTGAAATTTGCTAAAGAGAGAGGGAGAGAGAACATCAAAAAAAGTGACTTGCATAGAGAGTTCTTTATACGTAGTACAGACTTACTTTTCAAGGTGACCTACTCCAATACTAGAAATATAATTCATGGAAAAGATGATCAAAAGAACAACTACAGACAGAAACAACCTGAAAACTGCACTGTTAATATAATGCAGCTCATCCTATTGTTCCCTGAAATTTGTGAGATGTAATCCAATAAACCAAAGCACCTTAATGATGACAACGTATGTGTTTTTTTTTGGAGGTGGAATTAGGCAAGAAGTGATTTTTGACAATGATTATGTATAACTGCTTTACATATGCCTAGTACTTTTGCTGCCAGGACTTTCACATACTTCAGGAATGACTTCTCAAATATGTATTAATCATCCCAAGGCCCTCAGAGAATATGTGAGAAGTGAACAGTGTTTATCAATAAGTTTTGCTCTCTTGCAAAAAAGAAACCCAACACTGGCAACCAAAAGGTGATAGCTCATTAACTGTGGGCACAGCTGGAACATCTGGACTGAACCTGCCAGATTCTATAGATGTTTGAATGAAATGGGAGAGGGGAAGCTTCTTCCTTCCTCTCCCCCTCCCTCCTTCCTTTCCTTCTCTCCTCCCTCCCTTATTTCTTCTCTTCTTCCTCCTCTCTTTTTGGACATTTTCTGAAATGGCTCAAATTCTGACTAAGCTTTGGGAAAAAAAATTAGTTCTTGCTTTTTCTCTTTTTCTTTCTTTATACTTAATATGAAAACACAATTTCATCATGGTAGTTCCTGATTTACATTTCTGCTCCATTGGTGGATTTCTCCCTCTGTGTTCAGCAACATCTCACTCCTAATGACTATTTATAGCCTCCCAGGGTTTCTGTGGCCCTAAGTATCAGCGTTGAATTTATCAGAGTTCTTGCCTATCCTGATTGCCTAGGCGCACCTGCTGTGGGATTTATAACCTTGAAAATAAGTACCAAACACCTAGTGGCTTCTAAACTTTTTTTTAAATCAGTCTTTCGAGATGGGTTGTTTCCCACCCTTTCCCTCCTTAGGAGGTCCACAGTAGCTGTTACTACATGATGTCAAATCATCCAGATGAAAAGTGAAAATTCTGCCAATCTCCTGTTCGCAGCTGTAGTTTAATGTTAGAGGCATTTGTGTGATTGTTGCAATGAAAACAAGGTTTGGAGGAGAGGAAGGAGCGGGACCTCTTTCTCCAGGCCCTCGTGTCTCTCATCCTGAGTTACTGGGCCCTTTTATCCCACTGCCATCACCTGGAGCCCCAAAGGGGTATTTTCTGCATTTGAGACCAAATCCTTGGTACCAGGGCCTCTGTCCCCAATTCAGCTGTCCTGTGCCATGCACCTTGTCCTGCCACACAATCCCTCTGTAGAAGGCCTGGATAGCCGTGAGATGAATCTACTCCCTTTCCACTCACAAAGAATAAGGATCAGAGAAGGCACTGGCAGCCCACTCCAGTACTCTTGCCTGGAAACTCCCATGGATGGAAGAGCCTGGTAGGCTACAGTCCGTGGGGTCGCTAAGAGTTGGACACGACTGAACATCTTCACTTTCACTTTTCACTTTCCTGCATTGGAGAAGGAAATGGCAACCCACTCCAGTGTTCTTGCCTGGAGAATCCCAGGGATGGGGGAGCCTGGTGGGCTGCCGTCTATGGGGTCGCACAGAGTCGGACATGACTGAAGCGACTTAGCAGCAGCAGTTAAAGACCATCTGTTATGTATATGTTCTTCTCCATCTCCAGTCTTTTAAGAGTTAGGCAAATATGAAGAATCAGGGACTTCTGAGAGGAGCGGTAGACACATTTTTTAATCTGAGATTGTCTGATCCATTTCTGATGTGCAGATATAGGAGATTAAATGTATAAACCCTCAGACCAAGCTGACGAAGGGACTAATGTGGCAACTGGATGGTTTAGAGATGCCAGTGAGATTGTGCTGTGTGTGCTCAGTCGTGCCTGACTCTTTGTGACCCCTGACCCCATGGACTGTAGCCCACCAGGCTCCTCTGTCCATGCAGCTTTCCAGGCAAGAATACTGAAGTGAGGTTGCCATATCCTTCTCCAGGGGATCTTCTGGACCCGGGGATTGAAACTATATCTCTTGTGTCTCCTACCATTGGCAGGTGGATTCTTTACCACTGCGCCACCTGGGAAGCTAGATTATTAAAGCTTTATTTGCTTTCCAGGCAGGAACACTGGAGTGGGTAGCCATTCCTTTCTCCAGGGGATCTTCCTGTCCAAGGGGTCAAACCCAGGTCTCCTGCATTGCAGGGAGATTCTTTACCATCTGAGCACCAGGGTTTTGCCGTCTCTTTCGTGCCTATTTGAGATTTTCTACTATATTTTAGGCTTCCATGGTGGCTCAGGGGTAAAGAATCTGCCTGCAATGCAGGAGACAGGGGTTAAATCCCTGGGACAGGAAGATCCTCTGGAGAAATTGCAACCCACTCTAGTATTCTTGCCCGGAGAATCCTATGGACAGAAGAGCCTGGTGGGCTACAGTCCATGGCATCACAAGAGGTGGACATGACTTAGTGACTAAACCACCACCACCATCACTACCATGCTGTAACCTACTCTTGCTACTGAAGGTGAGCCCTTTCACCATCCCCAGCGTCTTCCCCTCCACTTTGCTCTGCTTGAGTAGTCTTGGCTCATTGCATTCATCCAGTATTTTGCATTCAGAAAAGTGTCATCATCAACAAAGACAATCACCTTTACATGAACATACATAATTGTTTGAGGAGAATTGGAGATTCTTCACAAGTCTTGTAAAATGCATTAGCACCAACCAACATAAACCTAAACTATCACTGAGGACCACCGTACCAGAGGAAAACATCTGACGTGTGGGCTGTCAGGTATTTTTTTCTTGACTTTTGAAAATTTTTTACTGAAGTATAGTTGATTTACAGTGTGTTAATTTCTGGTGTACAGCAAAATGATTCAGTTATATGTATATACATGTGTATATATATATATTCTTTTTCATGTTTAGTTTTGGTATTTTAACTGCACATTTGGTGCTAAAAAGTCATAGATACAGTAAACAAGAGCCTGTCCAACCTACTGGTTTACTTTTGCCTTGTGCACCAAACAATGACAGCAAGTGACACCAAGGAGAAGGACATGCTGGGCTTTGGACTCATTAAATAAACCATTCATAGTGATTTCATGTCTTACTTTCATTCTCATTATCATAATATTTCTGAAATAACTGTTCCTGATGGACATGGAATAACAGACTGGTTCCAAATAGGAAAAGGAGTTCGTCAAGGCTGTATATTGTCACCCTGGTTATTTAACTTATATGCAGAGTACATCATGAGAAACACTGGACTGGAAGAAACACAAGCTGGAATCAAGATTGCCGGGAGAAATATCAATAACCTCAGATATGCAGATGACACCACCCTTATGGCAGAAAGTGCAGAGGAACTCAAAAGCCTCTTGATGAAAGTGAAAGAGGAGAGTGAAAAAGTTGGCTTAAAGCTCAACATTCAGAAAACGAAGATCATGGCATCCGGCCCCACCACTTCATGGGAAATAGATGGGGAAACAGTGGAAACAGTGTCAGACTTTATTTTTCTGGGCTCCAAAATCACTGCAGATGGTGACTGCAGCCATGAAATTAAAAGACGCTTACTCCTTGGATGGAAAGTTATGACCAACCTAGATAGCATATTCAAAAGCAGAGACATTACTTTGCCAACAAAGGTTCGTCTAGTCAAGGCTATCGTTTTTCCAGTGGTCATGTATGGATGTGAGAGTTGGGCTGTGAAGAAGGCTGAGCGCTGAAGAATTGATGCTTTTGAACTGTGGTGTTGGAGAAGACTCTTGAGAGTCCCTTGGACTGCAAGGAGATCCAACCAGTCCATTCTGAAGGAGATCAGCCCTGGGATTTCTTTGGAAGTAATGATGCTAAAGCTGAAACTCCAGTACTTTGGCCACCTCATGCGAAGAGCTGACTCATTGGAAAAGACTCTGATGCTGGGAGGGATTGGAGGCAGGAGGAGAAGGGGCCGACAGAGGATGAGATGGCTGGATGGCATCACTGACTCGATGGACGTGAGTCTGAGTGAACTCTGGGAGTTGGTGATGGACAGGGAGGCCTGGTGTGCTGTGATTCATGGGGTTGCAAAGAGTCAGACATGACTGAGCGACTGAACTGAACTGAACTGAA